>NC_138957.1:35584114-36184114 GCF_965226115.1 Aulonocara stuartgranti | reverse complement strand
CTGTAACACTATTTTGTTCAAGATATTCAAACGACCTGGTGATTACCATTTCCCAGTATAGACAATAACAGGGACAGGAAAAAAAAATATTCAAAACGTACATTTGTGTGAACGGACAAACACAAAATCAACTTTTTAAACTTTAAGAACTGTAATTTTAAGGTTGATCTGCCTGTTATTTACTGTTTTCCTCAGGTATCTCAGCAACCTTGCAGTCAGAGCAGACCAGTACTTTACATAGCCATCTTACAACGGAAACTACAACCGAGAAAGGCTTGTTTACCTTCATTTTTAACAATCAGATGTTGAAGTATACCTATAAGCAGTTGTTGAGGCTTCAAACCGCTCAGCGAGTTTGTGTGTTCGTTCAGTTACATAAAAAAGTTTGAGGGAACATTGGCTGTAAGCTCTTTTTTCTATGAAGACCAAAAGAGATTTTACAGTATACACTTTGCATGCCATTTTGATGATCACTATATGTAATGTAAGGACATATGCTTTCCTGGCTTTTCAATGCATTTTCATAATAAATGAATAACATATATATAATATATATATTATAATATAATTTATAATAATATATAAATTTTAAGTCACCTGCAGACAACCAAAGTACAATTTCAATTCTTTTTTCAGCAACTGTAAACAAGATGACAGCACAAAGTACAACAAAGAAAGTTTTAAAAGGTAATTATAATTTTTTTTGTTATAATCAGTTTTAACATTTAAATGTTTAACTAATTATATTTTTGATGAGGACTGAAATAGGTTTTACAGTTTATGCTTTGCATGCTATTTTGATGATCAGTATATGTAATGTAAGATTATTTATTTTATATTGACCTGTGTTTTCCCGGCTTTTCAATGCACTTTCATAATGAATGAATAATGTTAAGTCGCAGACAGAAAACCTGAGTACAATTTCAATGCTCTTTTTCAGAAAATGCAAATAAGATGACAATACCAAGTACAACAGAAAAAGGTTAGGAAGCTCTTTTTTACCTAAAGTTTTAACAATCAAATACTTAACTACATAGATAAGCTGTTTGGTGAAGTGTAATCACAAAGGTATTGGAGGTTATGTATTGCATGCCACTGTATGTTTATTAGTGTTTCCTGTCTCTTTGGGGTTTCTTTTGGTGTGTGTGTGTGTGGGGGGGGGGGGGGGGGGGGGGGGGGGGGGTAGCGAACAACATTAAGTCGTCCACAGAAAACTCAAGAACAACTTCCACTTCTTTTCCAGAGAGTGTAAACAAGATGACAACACAAAGTACAACTGAAAAAGGTTTAGAAGCTCATTCATTTAAATTTCTTAAGCAATCACTTTTAAGAATGAAATGTTTAGCTGTAATTGTAATTTTATGATGAAAAATGAAAGAGGTGTTTATGTTTTGCAGGCTATTTTGATAATCATTATATTCAATGCAAGGATATTAATTTGGTACTGATCAACATTTTCTTTGGTTTAGTGCATTTTAGTAAATTTTAAGTCACCAGCAGACAACCAAAGTACAATTTTCATTATTTTTTTCAGCAACTGTAAACAAGATGACAGCACAAAGTACAACAAATAAAGTTCTAAAAGGTAATTATTTTTTGTTATAATCAGTTTTAACATTTAAATGTTTAACTAAGTCACTCCGCAGAGTACAATTTCAATGCTCTTTTTCAGAAAATGCAAATAAGATGACAACACAAAGTACAACAAAGAAAGGTTAGGAAGCTCTTTTTTACCTAAAGTTTTAACAATCAAATACTTAACTACAGAGATAAGCTGTTTGGGGAAGTGTAATCACAAAGGTATTGGAGGTTATGTATTGCATGCCACTGTATGTTTATTAGTGTTTTCTGTCTCTTTGGGGTTTGGTGCGTGTGTGTATGTTTAAAAGAGCCTACATTTTTAACATTTAAATGTTTAAATACAATTATATTTTTGATGAGGAGGGAAATAGATTTTACAGTTTATGCTTTGCATGACATTTGGATGATCAATTTATGTTTATTTAGGGATATTTATTTGACGTTTATCTGCATTTTCTTTGGTTTTAATTTTAACAAATGTTATATCACCAGCAGACAACCAAAGTACAATTTCCATTCTTTTTTCAGCAACTCTAAAAAAGATGACAACACAAAGTACAACAAAGAAAGGTTTGGAAACTCATGTATCTATTTGTTTAAAAAAATCACTTAACAATCAACTGTTTAAAATGGATGTTTAATTTCTTTGATGAAGACTGAAAGAGGTTTTATAATTTCTGCTTTACACAAGATTTTGACCATCAATTTATGTAAATCAGCAATATTTACTTGATTTGTATATGTGTTAACTTTGGTTTTCAATACATTTCAGTTTATGTTAAATCGACTAAGAAGATGATGACGACACGAAGTGCAACTCAGAAAGGTTTAGAAATGTCTTTTTTTTAAAACAGTGACTTTTAACAATGATACTTTAAAATATAATTTGACTGAAAGAGAGTTTAAAGTGTATGATTAGTGCAGTTTTGACAATCGATTTATGTAATTTAACTATATTTACTTGATGTTAACCTGTAGTTTCTTTGGTATCCGATGCATTTTCCACTTCTTTTCCAGAGAGTGTAAACAAGATGACAACACAAAGTACAACTGAAAAAGGTTTAGAAGCTCATTCATTTAAATTTCTTAAGCAATCACTTTTAAGAATGAAATGTTTAGCTGTAATTGTAATTTTATGATGAAAAATGAAAGAGGTGTTTATGTTTTGCAGGCTATTTTGATAATCATTATATGCAATGCAAGGATATTAATTTGGTACTGATCAACATTTTCTTTGGTTTAGTGCATTTTAGTAAATTTTAAGTCACCAGCAGACAACCAAAGTACAATTTTCATTATGTTTTTCAGCGAGTGTAAACAAGATGACAGCACAAAGTACAACAAAGAAAGTTCTAAAAGGTAATTTTTTTTGTTATAATCAGTTTTAACATTTAAATGTTTAACTAAGTCACTCCGCAGAGTACAATTTCAATGCTCTTTTTCAGAAAATGCAAATAAGATGACAACACAAAGTACAACAGAGAAAGGTTAGGAAGCTCTTTTTTACCTGAAGTTTTAACAATCAAATACTTAACTACAGAGATAAGCTGTTTGGGGAAGTGTAATCACAAAGGTATTGGAGGTTATGTATTGCATGCCACTGTATGTTTATTAGTGTTTCCTGTCTCTTTGGGGTTTGGTGCGTGTGTGTGTGTTTAAAAGAGCCTACATTTTTAACATTTAAATGTTTAAATGCAATTATATTTTTGATGAGGAGGGAAATAGATTTTACAGTTTATGCTTTGCATGACATTTGGATGATCAATTTATGTTTATTTAGGGATATTTATTTGACGTTTATCTGCATTTTCTTTGGTTTTAATTTTAACAAATGTTATATCACCAGCAGACAACCAAAGTACAATTTCCATTCTTTTTCCAGCAAATGTAATGATGACGACAACAAAAAGTGCAACAGAGAAAGGTTTGGAAATACATTTATTTATTCATTTAGACAGTCAGTTTTAAGAATCAAATGTTTAAAACTAGTTTTATTTTTTTTTATTTTTTAAATCCAGTCCTGTCTGGCAGCTTTTGCAATTAGAATTATGAGTTGAATGCACTGTTGTGCTAAACACGTTCTCTATAGACTCTTCTTGTTCAGGTGTTTCTTTTATCTGTTTATTTATAAATTTCTATTCATGTTATTTCGCCTATTACATTATATGTGCTATAGTATGTCAAGGCAGTAAAAAAGGGGGTATAGAGGAAGATTTAAAGACCAATAGTACAAATATAAAGGCACAATGCTTTGCCAAATGCCACACTTGTAAGAAATACAAACTTACTGCCGCTACAACACCAAAATTCAAAAATGGACAGTTATATAAATCAGTGACACTTGTGGTGTGTGTGTGTGTGTGTGTGTGTGTGTGTGTGTGTGTGAGACAGAGAGAGAGCACTTAATTTCAATTAATTTCAATTTGGTAAATGTTAAATCTCAAGACAAGACTTTTTTTAATGAAGTTTTTGAAGTTACTTTGTGTCATTATCCATGTGTTTGATTTTGTGCTCCTGTAGAAGAAAATATGAGTTTTAGTATATTTATTCTAACTGTGAGACATTGGTTACTTCCATCCATCCATCTTCATCCGCTTTATCCGAGGCCGGGTCGCGGGGCAGCAGCCTAAGCAAAGAGGCCCAGACCTCCCTCTCCCCAGCCACCTCTTCCATGTGTCATTATCCATCAATTTTAAAACTGAAATGTTTAACTACAGTTTAAATTTTTATAATAATATAATTATTTACACAATTTAAGAATATTTATTTGATGTTTACCTGTGTTTTATTTGATATTTAATGATTTAAATTAAATGATGATTAAATGATTTTTAATATATGTCAAATAACCAATAACCCTTTTAGAGTTTCTATTCTTTTTTTAGCAACTCTAAAAAAGATGACAACACAAAGTACAACAAAGAAAGGTTTGGAAACTCATGTATCTATTTGTTTAAAAAAATCACTTAACAATCAACAGTTTAAAATGGATGTTTAATTTCTTTGATGAAAACTGAAAGAGGTTTTACGGTTTCTGCTTTACACAAGATTTTGACCATCAGTTTATGTAAATCAGCAATATTTACTTGATTTGTATATGTGTTATCTTTGGTTTTCAATACATTTCAGTTTATGTTAAATCGACTAAGAAGATGATGACGACACGAAGTGCAACTCAGAAAGGTTTAGAAATGTCTTTTTTTAAAACAGTGACTTTTAACAATGATATTTTAAAATATAATTTGACTGAAAGAGAGTTTAAAGTGTATGATTAGTGCAGTTTTGACAATCGATTTATGTAATTTAACTATATTTACTTGATGTTAACCTGTAGTTTCTTTGGTATCCAATGCATTTTAAAAAATGGTCAGTCCCCAACAGATAACAAAAACACAGCTTCTATTTCTTGTGTAAATTTCAAGAAAATGACAAAGTAAAACAAAAGAGGATCAGAGACTGATTGAAAGTTTTATTTTAATAATCAGCTAAAGTAATCAATTTTTAACTGTAGTTGTAATTTTTTGATAAAGAAGGATCAAAGATGACAACACAAAGTACAGCTGAGAAAGATTTTCTCTCATTCTGTCTTTTTTGTATCTTTGGCTCTGAAGACATTTTTAATTGAACCTTTCTAAGTTACACGAGACTGCAGTGAAATTTATTTTCATTGTGAAACTAAATGATATACAACCCTTGCAGGATATAGCTGTCCTGTAGGATGGCTGAGGGCAGGATCCAAATGTTACTATGAATTACATGACAGGAGAAGTTCGCAGGAGAATGAATCATACTGCCAGAGAAGAGGAGGAAGTCTAATTGTCGTAAATAGTAGAGAAAAACAGGTGGGTGTGTTTACACTTCTCAATTGAAATGTGACCAAATATTGCTTTTTAAATGCGTCATTTGTTGAGTGTTACCGCATCTGTGCTTTCAACCAGATACAGAATCTTTAACTACCAAGGAAGCAGGTTAGCACAAGCAGCAACTGGTTAATCAAAGGAACAAAACTTAGAACAGAATTTCAGATATACTTAAATATGCTTAAATGATCATTTATGCATATTTGTCTTTTTTTTCGGGGGGGTTCAAGATGACGCCAATGTGTATGGCTTGCCGTCTGTTCCTCCAAATCTGTTTTAATGGTATTATTCTGCTGTGACGTCGACTCCCTGCTGGTCTATGATCGCTAAGTTTTACTTAAACTTCGGCTATCTCCCAATACTCTGGTGTGTAGACTGGAAAATGCACACAAAATACTGCCTCCACTCCTGTCGTTGGTTCCTACTCACCTGCTCCATGTACCTGTGCAATCTCCCCGGAAGCGAGGTCACCGTCGCGGCAAACAGAGTGGGAGATTGGTGAAGCTGAAGGCCTGTTGAGCGTTTGGTTCTGCTGTTTCTTCCGGTGCTCCTAGCGTTGCCTGCCGCCCCCCTTTTCCCTGGCATCTTCATAAGCCATCCTATGCATGTCTGGTGCCACTTGCTGGCTCTGAGATGTTCCCACACCCCCTCCCATCATACCTGTCCACGGCAGTGCAGAGCGAATCTGCAAAACCTGCCGTATGTTTAATGAGCTGATGTCTGGTGACTGTTCAACTCCGGCCAAATTTGGCCTGGTAAGACTTTCATCCTTAAGGAATATTTTTTGTTACACTACTTGGACTTTCTCTGCCTAACTGAGACGTGGACAACTGCTGGTGATTCCAACGCCTTTGCAGAACTTTAGCCTTCAGACTGCTGCTATTTTAAAGTCCCACGCAGATCTGGTCGAGGTGGAGGAGTAGCTACCATCTTCAGAAATCGCTACAGGTGTAAACAGGTTTCATTGGAAATTTATTTTTCCACTTATTAACTGTTGCTATTTGAAATAGCCTATTCTCCCCCTGTACTGTGCACAATAATATACAGGGCCCCAAAATACAGTAAGGGCTGTATAAAGGAATTTGCTGCATTTCTAATTGAAGTCACGATAAAATATGACTCCTTTCTTATTGTCGGGGATTTTAATATTCATGTGTGCTGTCCAGAAAAGCCCATGGTTAAAGACTTTTTGAATCTTACTGATTCTTTTAATTTAGTTCGATGTGTGTCTGCATCCACACAACAGTGTGGCCACGCTCTCGATCTGGTTTTAGCGCACTCACTGCCTGTTTTAAGTCTCTGACCTGTTTTCTCTGATCATATGCTGGTTCTGTTTTACATCTCGTTATCTATAAATGAATTCAGGGGGCATGTCCCTGCTCAGCCATCTCGTTTGTTAAATTTCTCTCCACCTTCTATAATCAGTTCTCCATTCCCGAGACACTCCAAAACGTAGAGGAACTCAGTTCTTGGTTTCATACCACTTGTCAGACTGCCTTGGATATTGTTGCCCCTCTGAAAATCAGGCATCCTAAGACCAAGTTTGGACCCTGGTTGAACAATGAAACCTGTGCTGCGAGGCGTGAATGTCATAGGGCTGAGTGGAGATGGAAAAAAGATAACTTACAGGTCTCTTTACAAAATTTAAGCGAGCGCTGGGCCTTATATCAGTACACAGTAAAAGAAACAAAGAGGAAAGGCTTTGCTAACATTATTTTGGTAAATTATCAGAAACCACATACAATGTTTAACTCAATTGAGACTATTTTATGCCCTCCTTCTTCTCTCAGTTTTGAGCCTTCACTTCTTTATGAACAACTTAGTTTTGGCTAGGGTATGGATTATTTTGCCCACATCTGACCAATTTGTCTTTCAACAGTTTGAGTCGGTTATTTTTGTTCAGCTACAGGAGGTGGTGGATCATCTAAAGCCTGTAGGCTCACCTCACGATGCTATCCCTCCCCGTTTTCTGAAAAACGTTCTTTCTACCATATGTTCAACTATTGTAACCATTTTAAATAGCAGCCTTACCTCAGGTGTGGTTCCAAAGAATTTCAAAGATACAATTTATTCTAAAGAAACCTGGGCTAGATACAAACGCTGAAAACTTCAGACCAATATCTAAGCTGCCATTTTTATCTAAATTCTTGGAAAAAATAGTATATAACCAATTGATATATAACCATACTTGAATGCACAAAATATTCAGGAGATTTTCCTATCTGGTTTTAAAGCAATGCATAGCACTGAATCGTCACTTTTAAGAATTTTTAATGATATATTTTAATTTGATTCTGGTGAAAGTGTCATTCTTATTTTACTCGATTTAACTGCTGAATTTGACACTGTAGACGATGAAATTTTAATCTGTGTGTGTGTCCGTATAACAGGTGTGGCTCTGAAAACGTCTTATTTAACAGATCGAACCTTTTCAGTTCGCTTAGGAAACTGAGTCCTCCCGTGCTCCGCTGTCTCATGGAGTACCACAGGGTTCCATTCTGGGCTCTATCCTGTTT
The DNA here is from genome assembly GCF_965226115.1 of Aulonocara stuartgranti. NCBI lineage: Eukaryota > Metazoa > Chordata > Actinopteri > Cichliformes > Cichlidae > Aulonocara > Aulonocara stuartgranti. The sequence continues at coordinate 36,176,157 of NC_138957.1, read as the reverse complement.
TCGCTTTGTTTACTTCCCTTGGGCTCAATTTTTAGAAAACACAGACTCTCTTTTCACTGTTATGCAGATGACTGTCAGATTTATGTTCCTCTTAAAAAGAAAAATGGGTCGTCTGTAAATCGCTTGCAAACATGTCTGGAGGACGTCAAGTCGTGGTTGGCGCTAAACTTTCTTTGCTTTAATGATTCTAAAACTGAAGTAATGATGCTTAGACCTGCCTCCATTGGTGTTCTGTGTGTTGATTTGCAAACCCTGAAATCATTTTGTAAACCAGAGATTGTAAATCTAGGTTTTAAAATGGATCCTGAACTTAAGCTTGAAGGCCAGATTAGGTCGGCTGTAAGGTCTAGTTTCTTTCATCTGAGGCAGCTGGCCAAAATTAAGCACGTTCTTGCGCCACAGCAATTTGAAACAGTAATCCATGCCTTTGTAACTGTTCGGCTGGATTACTGTAATTCTCTTTATTATGGGGTGAGTCGATCTTCTGCTTTTCTGCAGCTAGTCCAGAATGCTGCTGCACGTCTTTTAACTGCCACTCGTAGATGCGAGTATATGACCCCAGTTTTATATTCACTTCATTGGCTGCCCGTGTATGTTAGGATCCATTTTAAGCTGCTTTTTATTTTTTAAATCTTTGTCCAATGCTGCCGCTCTGTACCTCTCTGAGCTTCTTCATCCATACATACCGTCCAGGTCCCTCAGGTCGGCAGACCAGCTCCTCCTGAGTGTGCCTGTAATCGTAAGTTCAGAGGGGATTGTGTGTTTGTGGTGTCAGCACTAAAATTGTGGAATGAGTTGCATTTACATGTTAGACGGGCACCTTCCTTATCGCTTTAAAATCATGTCTTAAAACATATTTATTTACCCCGGCTTTCAGCACAGCAGGATTTTTTGATGTCTCTTAATCTGTTCGTTATTAATTATATATATTTTTAATTTTAAGGTATTCTATATGTAATTTAAACTGTTTTCTCTTTGTTTCATATTTGTAGCACTTTGGCCAACATTGTTGGATGTACAGTGCTTTATAAATAGAATACAGAAAGATCTTTCTTTAATTGCTAGCTCCAATTCCCAGGAAACAAAGTCAAACTCTAAACGTGTACTGTTTGCATTCTTGCTCTTCACTTTATTATAGAAATAACTTATTTAACTAATTTCTATTTTTTTTTTCACTGCATAAAATATACATTTACAAAGTATGGCAACTCTTCCATGTTTTTGTCTCTGTGTAGAGAATACTTCATGGGGAAACAACTGAGGAAGTTCAGCAGTGCGGGCTCCAATGACAAAATGCAAGTATGGCTTATCCTTCCATCTCAAATGTGAATGGGATTTTGCACTGCACACTAATCTGCCATTAAAACCACTGACAGGCATACTAGTGGTGCCCATCACAATAGGACACGCAGAGTGGTTCCAGCTCACCAGAATCTCGTTAAAAAGGTGCTGTACTGTGTTTAGCAGCTGGTGCTTGGAATCATTTTAATGATAACAAAATAGATCTGATTTAATAAGTTTATGTTTGTGTTCATATACTAAGAAGCACTTAAATGAAAACTGCTACGGTGAGAAAGATAATCTAGTAGCCACAAACATTTTCTGGTAGAGAATTAGATTAAAGCAGAATTCTATAAAGACTTCTGCATAATTCTGTTACCAACATTATATGGAATGTTGCAGGAAAATAAGGAAATGGCAGACTACCACCAAATATGTATTCTTTCAACATTAGTCTCTGGCTAAAACCAGGCAAGTACGCTGTGTTTCCTACCAGCTACCGTCCAGTATCTCTTTTTAATGTTGACCTTAATGTAATCTGCAAAGCTCTCTCATAAAGATTAGAGACAGACACTATCTCTACTTTTAAGATTAGGCTTCAAACTTTCCTTTTTGCTAAAGCATATAGTTAGGGCTGGACCAGGTGACCCTGAATCCTCCCTTAGTTATGCTGCAATAGACGTAGGCTGCCGGGGATTCCCATGATGCACTGTGTGTTTCTTCTTCAGTCACCTTTCTCACTCACTATGTATTAACAGACCTCTCTGCATTGAATTGTACCGGTTATTAATCTCTGTCTCTCTTCCACAGCATGTCTTTATCCTGTCTTCTTCCACTCACCCCAACCAGTCACAGAAGATGGCTCCGCCCCTCCCTGAGCCTGGTTCTGCCAGAGTTTTCTTCCTGTTAAACTGGATTTTTTCCTTCCCACTCTCAACAAATTGCTTGCTTACAGTGGGTCATTTCATTGTTGGGGTTTTCTGTGTTTCCTTTGTATTATTGTAGAGTCTTTATCCTAAAATTTAAAATGCCTTGAGCTGTTGTTGTGATGTGATTCTCTATGAATAAAACCAAATTGAACTGAATTGAATTGTTTTTGAGGGGGGACATAGGTTACTGACGTGGTACACTCCTGGCTCGATCTGGGGTGCGTTGGGGACTTGGCCTTATGGGGCACTCTGTCTCTGGCTTTTTTGGGTCTGGCTTTGCCTGAGGGGCGTGTGTCTTCGCTGATGTGTCGCCAGGGTTGTGGGCTGGTACATGCATGAATCTCAGCATCATCGGCTAAAATTCATATGAACTTCTGCTACACTTGATGTAACTTAACTTGACCATGAAACCACAACAACTGCGTTCCAGTCACACCCTGTTCTTTACTTTAAATCACAAAGCATCAAACTAACCTGTTTATCTTGCACTAACTTGAAGAGGATTTCCATGCAGACTTTAAATAACACAGTCCACCACAGTGAGATTTGCAGCATGTTTGATAATATGAACGTTACATTTACAGAGCCAATATCTGATTTACAAACATGATGACTTATACTTAGGGATGGAAATCGAATTGAGAACTGGTTCCCACTGTTTCAATTAATTGGAATTGTTTGCCATTTTTACAAACGATTCCCTTATCGATTCCAGTCGCCTCAAAAGACATCACCACGCTGCGGAGCGTCATTTACCTGGCAGGAAACACGGCGGCTCAAATGCTCAAAAGTTTGGTTATACTTTACGAGAACGGATGACAACAGGGCAACTTGCAATACTTGCAAAGTAGACATTTCATTTAAGGGAGGAAACACTACAAATATGCAAAAGCATTTGCTCATAAAACACGCGATGACCTTAAATGAATGTCATGTTTTTAATTCCACTCGTGACTCGTGTATCTCAACCCAGCAGCAGCGGTAACGTTTGCACGTCCTCTCCCGTTAATGCGGCAGGTAAATAATCAACTAACAGTGCATATTATGTTAGCGCGGTCTGCCTTATTACAAAACCTGCCATTACTGTGCATTTAGGTGACCATGATGAGACAGACAGAGTCTGGCTCAGATGCTGGCAGTTCTCACTGCAGTCTACCGGCAGCGTCTCCTTTTAGTCCAGAATAGATGAATGTCACTGAGCAGTGACTTAGTTTGTGGTCAAAGGCTTGCACCTATTTGCCACAGCAGATGCCCCCGATTTTCATTAAGTGAATGTGTTTAATTGTAGGCAGGGACATTAGGCAAGGCAAGATACCCATCCCTAGTTATAGCTGGAATATGTGTCCTTGTTTCACATTCTTTAAGCATAAGTGCCAACAAACGACTAGGACGCTCTGATTCAAAATAGTACTTCTGTCTAGTTCTATGCAAGAAGAACTCTGATTTGGACAAGGTTATTGCATCATATTCTTCCTTCAGTGAAGCTAGGAGTGTAGACTGATCGTCCGACTGGATAAGTTTTTGCAGATTCTGTAAAGATTCTATCTGATTTTCTGAATTGGACACCTGAGCAAGTTTGTTTTTGCCAGCATGGAGGAGAATGAGATGGAAAAGCCACGAATGAAACATTTTGTAGCCTCCCATAAGACTTGTGGGTCGATATCTTCATTAGCACTGATATCTAAAAGATCCTTCAGCTGGAGCTTAAGCAGGCTGAGAAAGGTAGAGTTAGTTATTACATTGAGATAGATAACCATTTGCACTCACATTCACACTGGTGGGCAATTTCGAATCACCAATTAATCTAACCCCATTAACTGCATGTCTTTGGACTGTGGGACTAAACCAGAGTACCCAGAGAGAACCCCCACTAATACAGGGAGAACATGCAAACTCCACACAGAAAGACTCGTGATGGTGGAACTGAACTCCTTCTTGCTGTGAAGCAAACATGCTAACCACTGTTCCACTGTGCTACACGGCCAATCTGATTACAGTCTTTAAGAGTTTCATGATTCATAGTTCTCTTTCAGTTCTCTTGCAGATGTAATAAATCATAATTCTCTTTTTGTGTTACTCCTGTGAGGCTGTTTGTGGGCAGAGATTTTTCAGATATGCTTAAACATGAAGCTAACTGAAACCAGGTGTTCTGTTAAACACACATTCGGAAATGGCCACTGTTTATAACACAGTTGTGTGAACTGAAATGTCAAAAGTCTGCAGGACCAACTCTGGTGCCTCATTCAATGAACACAGCTCACCATTAATATTATGATCGTTCATTAAATATCAGGGAAAACATTGTTGACTAAGCAACACTGTGTTCGGGAAACACATGCCAGCTGAACTTAAAAGAAAGGTTTAGAAGACGTATTGTTGTTTTGAGCAAAGAAGGGCTTTCTCAGCATGTGATCACAGAAAAACTGCTTTTTATTTCATTAATAAAATAACATCATGAAAATGATGTGCCACTTAGTGTTTTCCTTGTTTGAACTGCATAAAACATATAATGCATGTATGACTTCTATCTTTTTCCATATTTGAACACATATTTTATAAACACTGCAAGCAGTTTGTTGTGCAGAGTCATTTTAAAAAAATGATAAATAAAGTCACACTTTAGTGTGTCTCTGTGTTTGTGTGGATGTGTTGGAAAACACTTACGTGGCCAGTTAAAGTGGGTGTCAAAGATTACATGTATTAAAGGCATTAAAGGTAATGAGCCCTGCTCTAAACAGCTTTCATGAAGCTGAATCTATTCAAGATCATATTCCTTCATTTCAGATGGCTTATCACCTCGTACTTTATGGTGGTTTTTGGCTGTGGCTGACCTTTGAACATCTTTTTAGGGCTCCTGTTGGCCTGTGGGATAGGTACTTGGAGCTGTCCTGTAAATCTGCTATTCTATGAGATATATGAGAAGGGGACTGAAGTTTAGAAAGAGAGGAGACATAGTTGCACAGTCAAAAAAAACTCTGTGACTATGTGTGGGCAGCATGTTTCACTGTTTCAGCAGGCAGTTTAAAGAAAGGCTTTACGCCGGCTTGATTTATTCTCTGTGTTTTAGTTTACATGTACAGCCAGATTACAAGGAACCTGGACAGCAGGAAGCAGGAAACCCACACTAGCAGACTCTACTCAAAACCACCCAAAACAGGAACTCTCTGTCTAAGAAGTGATGGTGCTCACCACTGCAGCACCACGCTGCCCTGTTAGTTTCTGTGCTGGTAAAAATAAATAGTTCACTCTGACATATTTCCTGTGTCACAAACACTTCTTCTCTCTGCTGCTTCGATGTGCTTACAGTTTGTAGAAGGCAGCGTCTAACAAAGCCGTGTTATTATAAACATACTGCAGCTGCTGAGTTAAACCTGTATGTTTGTGATATGATAAGCAGCAAATATTAAAAACAAGTTGTTGGAGGTATTTTAATGAGCACTAAATGGTTTCCCGATCCCACTGAAATCCACAAATGTATTTAAGCTACTGCAAGTTTCTGTCATTTATCATTTTTAATGATTTAATTACTGTATTAATGGAATTTCAGCATTTTTAATTTATATAATGGAACTGGAGGTCTTGCAGGATGTTGTTTGCAGTGCTTCATAACTGACTCTTACATGTATCATGACGTGTCAGATGAAAAGTGACTCTCGTCTGGTTTTACTTCCTCAATATTTTCATTTCAAAGCTGTCGGACTTAAAGACACAGACAGACGGTGAAGCTGCTCAAAGATCTTTCAGCTCAAAATGTCTACAGAAATTCAAAGTGTTGAAGATTTCAGGGTGAAATACAGCAGAGGGTCCCAGGAGGATGGAGGAGTGAGAGAGCAGAGTGAGGTGGAGGTGTTAGATGATGGAGAGCAGCACCCTGACGTTGGCCTACAAGAAGCTGGTAAGCAGGAAATCGTCAAAGTGACCAAACCAAAGAAAATGTTGGTGATGAAAGTGTTGTTCAGTGTCTTTTAAAGCTCTGATATCCGACCACTTTAAGACATATTAGTGTTCGTGTCACATGTCCCCAGAATATGTTTCCAGTCCAAACTGGCACACAGATCATTTGTTGCACTGGGCCTGTTTACTCCCAGTTAGGAGCTCCGTTTCTAACCGTCTGACTGTTTCAGTGTCTGTGGCTTCAAGTCAAACTGGTTCAGCTGCTGCTCTGCTTTCAGGAAGAGGTCTGTGAGTGGCAGAGAGAAGCAGCCAATAGGAGCAGCACAGCTCTTTTAACCTGTTAGTTAATGCAAAGCGTTTAAATCAGTATTTCTGTTCTGTGGTCCGACAAGGAACAGATGGATATCTAAACAAATTCTTTGTTAAGTCAGCGCTATCAAAATGCAGTATATGTGATTAGGAGAAACACAAACAGATGAAAAAGCTTTTAACTCAAAAGTGTTTAAGTGTAGTTTAAACTGTAGAGTTTAACTGTACTAAAGAACAGAGTAACCAATAGAACTCATTTAACTCATCAGCCCTTAATGTTTCTACAGTTCATGGTTGTTCCTTATTATTACATTTGTACATCACTCATGTGTGCATATGATAAAGCTAATAACTGTTACATCAGGACTGCTAGGTATCCTGTTCCCATGGAAACATTGTCTTCTGAAGTATTTCAAGAGAAATCAAACACACCTGTCCAACAGCAGCTGAAACACGCTAAAAAGATATCAGTTTTCTGATTTCTGTTGGTCAAAATATATTTTGCTGCTGACCACAAATGTGTCTAAAATGTAGTCATGTCTCAACATTGCCAGCCACATTAGAAAAACACATTTTGTGATGTGCAAGAACCACTCGATTTAACATTCCTACAAAGGAAATTAACTAAATGTAAAGAAAAATGAATTCCAAAGTGTCTTTAGTGCCTCATCAGTGGACTCTTTGTGTATTTTCTGCATAGATGAACACTTCCAGAAGAACGTTCCAGCTTCAACAAGAAGCTGGCTCAGAGTTTTTGAAGTAAACCTGGGAGTGCTGTATCTTCTGATGCTGGCTGGAATCACGACACGCTGTGAGGACATTTAATTCCAACATGTATTAAAAATTATTATTATAATTTAAATTATTATTATTTACATTTGACATCTCTACATGAAACTATTTGAAATTTAGACCTGCCTTTGTCCAGTTCTTATTCTCCTCCTGTGTTTCCTCTGGTAGGATATGATCTTTTATTGGGCTTTGAATACATAGTGCAGAAACATATGTAACGTTTATTTGTTTTTAACATCTATTCCCTTTATGAAGTTAGGCTAGAACAGGGAAAACAAAAAAATCATCCACACTGCTTTCTAACGGGACCACACTCTCACAGTCTTCCTTGCTGCAGGGGAGGGGTAGTGCAGTGTGCTCAGGGGGCAGGGAAGGCTGGCCAACACTGCAGCTACCATCATTCTAACCACAGCTTCCCTATTTCAGTAGCTTTCAATGGCTCGAACAGAAGAAAAGGGTTGGAGTAGCTGACAGGGACAGGAAGAGCGAGCAGGAGAGAGTTTCTCTGACAGTGTCAGAACAAGCAACAGCAGATGGGCGCTGGGGAAACGTTTTTGATAAAAAAAAACACATTATAAATTAACAAACATCTGGGCTGATTTCTTCCCCACCTACAACACTCAACACGGTGATTCTGTGATTATATCAACAAAGCAGACAGGCAGCAGAATCTGCTGAAGAATGCTACAGGTGCAGTCACACTATGTTAGACAGTGGCGGTCTGTTATCATTATGCTGGCTAGTTAGTTCACTTGAGATAATTAAGGAGCTAACAAGCTAATGTTTGTTTCATTTATTTGAAAGGAAAATGAAAAACTTCCGTCGATGATATTATTTAGTTTTAAATCAGTTTCGTTGCTCTTCAACTAGATATTTTAGTCACTTTGGACAAAGAGCAGCTGCAGAACAGAAACAATGAACTGAGCAACAACTTCAGCCTTCTGGCTAATCACTCCGGTCAGCTACAGGAAGAGGTCAAGCAGCTCAAAGAAAAGATGGAAGGTAAAACACCTTTGAATCACGATATGAAAACATCTCTGTGAGTCAAGTAAAGGCTGTAACTTTCAGCACTGAGTAGAAACTGTATTTAAAACATGTGTTTGACATTAAGAGAAGTGTCCCGATCGATGGACAAGATTTGGAAGCAGCTGTTACTTTAAATCCACTGAGGCAAAGCACTGGCAAGAGAGCAGGAGAGCCTGTCAGGATAAAGGAGCTGATCTGGTGATGATAAACAGCAAAGAGGAACAGGTGGGTGTGTTTGTTCATGTCTGTGTGATCTTTGATGGAGCTGACAGTCATCTGTTACTTGTGTCTTTGACCTGCTGTCAGTCTGTGACCTGCTTCCTGTCTCCACTCTGATGAATTTCTCTCTGATTTCTGCACAATGGAAGAAAAGTTTCATCACAGTTATTCTTCCTTCAGACATGTTCACAAGATGATGTCACTACAACAGAAGTACTGAATTATGACTGGAGACAATATTTGTGTCTCTACTCAAAAAGGAATTTATCAATGAACTGAACATGAGAGGAGAGTCCTGGACTGGTCTGACAGGCAAACGGACATCAGGAGGATATGAATGGGAATGGGTGGACGGATCAGCGCTGACAGAAAGGTGAGACATTAGTTTGTTTCTATTCCAGAGTTATTATTTAGAAGTGAAACACTGATGTTTTGGAAGATAGATCAGCAATACATGAGCTGAGCTATTTTCCAACAGCCCCACAAACTGAATGTAAAGAAAAGCAGAAATCCTCCTTTGAATGAACAGCTGTGCTTGAACTCTCTTCATCTGCAGTCTGTGATGACGTTCAGTTACAACAAGTCAGTTTGAAGGAATCAGGATTGAAAAAAGTTTACTCCAGTTTAATATCATATTTTATTTCTCTGACAGGTTGTGGGCACCAGCACAGCAGAGTACGAGTTATGATTCCTATGGAGTCTGCTGTGATGATAAAGGGAACTTGAAACAGGCAGTTGAACATTATGTTGGTTACAGCTCGAAGACCTTCATCTGTGAGAGATGAGTTTGGTGCTTTGATGTAAATGTTTGAATAATCCAACCAAAGACACCTCACTATGAAATGTCCTGCATGAGCCTCAGACTCAGCTTACAGTCTTTACTTGTTCATTCTGCATCATATATTGATTACATGTGTTATCTAAGGACCTTGGAAAGAAAAGCTTCTGGACTTGTTTAAGTTGCTTGAAGACGTTTCACCTCGTCCACCTTTTGGATGATAGGTGAAACAAAAAAAAAAAAGGGGGGGGGGGAATGTACAATGAACATAGAGAAGCAAGGCACTGATAACTATAACAATAGTAGCAGCAACAACAACAGTAACAAAACAAAATGAAACCGGTCTCAAAAGGAGACTGCTATCCTTCCAGTGATCCCAGTCCATCTTCTCATTTTTCAGACTATTTAAATGCTTAAGTGCTTACACCCAGTCCACACCCAAACCAAAACGCAGAGTATTAGACCGAACTTTGGAATAAATAACTGGCAACAAGCGATATAACAACACATATCCCAAGCATAAATGGGACTCTGTAGAGTTTAATTGTTGTTATTATCTTGTAGCTGTTTCGGCCATTCATAGTTATCCCAAACTATGTATTGTCAGTGCAAGAAAAAAAAAAGGGAGAGCGAGTCCTGGCCCTGGACATATATTAAGCGCACGTTTTGGGTCTTTAAAGGTCATTTCTTGTCCGTCCGCGGTAGTAATCCTCAGCGTCGCTGGATACCCCAGTGGACTCCGTTGCAACTGTGAAGTAGATTCCTCACCTCAGTAAAGGTGGCACGCTGTTTATTCACAGCTTGGGTGAAGTCCGGCAGTACGCGAATACAATCACCATCTACAGTTGTTATCACCCCAGCCTCGGCTGCCTTTCTGAGAAATATTTCCTTTTCTGTGAACTAATGACATTTCACTACAAATGCGCGGGTGGCTGGTCATCTTGAGTTGGCTTGGTGCAGAGGGTCCAATGCGCCTATTCTAGAGTCGGCACTTTTTCTAGACCAAGAGCATTTTTCAGCATTTCCGACGCATATTCAGATGGGTGTTTCCCCTGCTCTCATCCCTCCTTTACCACCATAACGCGGCCGTTGCAGCGCTGTGACCTAGCCTCCAAATCCTCGCACCAGGCCTTCAGCAGGGCAAGCTCTTTTTTTCAGGCTGGAAATGTCGATTCCATAGAGTCGGAATTAGCAGTGACTCCCTTTTCCAACTCAGATGTGTGGTTTTCAACCTTATCCAATCTTTTATTGAGTGTCTCAACGACGTTATGCAGCTCTGTTTGGGTCTCTGCAGCCTTTTCATCTATTTTCTCCAGCAATTCTTGCTTCATTCATTGCAGCTCCTTCAGGATTGCCTGCTGCTCGCCCGCAGTTGTCTCCGTGGCATTTGGGCATGCTAGGCTAGCTGGGCCAGCAACTAGCTCTCGTGTCCTGCTCCATCTTGTTGGCTTGAATTTTTTTGGGCATGTTGTCCATAGACTGGGATGGTTCTTTTCTAATATGTTGTTGCTCTCATATGTGAAGTAATATCACGTAATTTTCTAAGAATTATATGGTAAATCCAAGGGTTCAAGGGCAGAGCTCACAAATCAATGTCCTCACATGGCGCTGCCGGTTAAAACATTTAACAGAATATAAGGGAATCAGCTCAGATGTTATTTTTAAGGCATAGAATTAGAATTCCCTAAACAGCTAATGCCAGTTCATGCTTAATACCATTTTGCACCACAAGATGGTACAGTTAGACAGCTTCTAGTCTGCACAGAGATCAATCTTATATTGTTTGTTTTTACAATACATCATTAATATTTTTGTTTGCTACCATATGGGTGAACACCCACACTTTATTCAGCTGCTGTAAAACTGCAATGAGATTTTGGTTCAAATTTCTGCCAATAAGTTGATTCATTCCCATTCTCATGTTAATTCACACTTTGCATTTTGTAATTTAATGTACTGTATATATCACACACTTAAACAAAACAAAACGTTTTGTAAAACTGCTGATTTTTTTCTTCTTTTTATACTGAAAAACATTCCCTTTGTAGTCACTCCTATTCAAATTCAAATTTTCAAATTCAAATTCAAATTCTGTAGCACTACCGAGACAGTGAATTACCGCAACAGTAACATATGAAAATAAGCACCAAAACACAGCACCAGGTTGTCCCAGTGCACGTATACATTCTTATGAGAGAGGATTGGGGCCAATGGAAAAAAGAAAAACTGGGGACATCTTTTTTTTTTCCAAAGCTTTTTTTATTTACCTCCCTGGTTTCTGAGTCCTGGATTTCGATCCTACTCTGCCTGCCACACAGCGCACATTGACAGAGATAATTGTACCACATTTTTCCAATATAAAGTGAAGGCTGAACTTCACCTTAGTATTCTGGAGGGCCAGGAGTGACAAAATGATTTAGATAAATATGGTAAATGGTAAATGGCCTGTATTTATATAGCGCTTTACTAGTCCCTAAGGACCCCAAAGCGCTTTACATATCCAGTCATCCACCCATTCACACACACATCCACACACTGGTGATGGCAGCTACATTGTAGCCACAGCCACCCTGGGGCGCACTGACAGAGGCGAGGCTGCCGGACACTGGCGCCACCGGGCCCTCTGACCACCACCAGTAGGCAACGGGTGAAGTGTCTTGCCCAAGGACACAACGACCGAGACTGTCGGAGCCGGTGCTCGAACCGACAACCTTACGACTACAAGGCGAACTCCCAATTCTTGAGCCACGATCGCATCATTAAATAATTTAAAATTTGTCAGTAATAAAGTAAATCTTTCATTAATTAATTAAAATTAATTAATTAAAATTAATTAATTAATTTTAATTAATTAATTAAAATTAATTAATTAATTTTAATTAATTAATTTTAATTAATTAATTTTAATCGTATCGATATCGAACCATTTGATACAGTGCTTTCGGTTCGGTACGCATATGTATCGAACAATACAACATTTGTAATTTATTTTATCAACTTTCCTTCTGACGATGCTGTCTGTGTTGAGCGCTCAGTGAATCTGTGTTCGACTACTCCGCCTAGGCTGCACTGTCGAGCGCAGATCCACTGAGCGCTCAACACAGACAGCATCGTCAGAAGGAAGAGCGCAGGGCAAGCTAGCGAGACAGAAGTTAAGCTCTCCTTGCAACATGGCAAATTGAACCTCCCCCACCCTCATTCAGATCTGGCGTTTGGAATTATTTTGGTTTTCATGTGACGTATGACCCTGAAGGTAAGCGCGTCATGGACTAAAGTAAAACAGTATGTTGGATGTGCCACGCAATGCTCAATTACATGGGTGGGAACTAGTGTGTTAGCGCAGTTAGCTCGTTAACGTGTTGGCCCTCCAGCCCCATGCACGGGGCGATCAGGGGCAGCTCGTTAACGGAGATTTGCCGTGTTGTGGCGTTAACGTCATTTCAACGACAGGGCTCTCAAAATGTCAAAATCCCTGGTAGCCCTTCGGGCAGGGACTCTTCAGTTTTCGGTAGCCCAAAATAAATTTAAGTAGCCCGAATAAAAAAGCGAGCAATTTTTTGATTGATGTTTTGTTTCCTGTTTTGTTTCCTTTACAATATTATACATTAAAGTATAATATTGTAAAGGAAACAAAACATTAAAAACAATGTATAAAAACAATCATCAACTCAAATACTTGGTTCTGATTGAACAGAAATTTCTATGAACTTGTAAGAACTGTGTAGAACATGAATCAGTCTGTGTCAGATCCTGAATTTGAAATTTCCACTGAAGTCACGGGTAAGAGACAAGTGGAACCAAGATTGAGGCCGTTTGCTTTTTGAAGTTTGCAAAGACTGCTAAATTTTGCCAGTGGTAGTTCACTGTCAAAATAAAAGACGCACCAGATAAGAAGTTGCAACGCGCGTTTGCGTCCATATAAAAGGCTGTTTTTGTTCGCTAGCGTGGGATTTTCACGGCACATTCTGCACCACATCTCTGTGCGTTCATCATTTGTTTGAAGCCAGCTCACCTCCTGCAACTACTTTTCTGAGAATACGTGCTTCTTTTGTGGTTCGGACTCCTTCTGACATTTGTTTGGAGGTGGAGGAACATCACAGTAATTGCTTAAAGGAGCTTCTTCGACATCTTTAAGAGTTTTAAACAAATGTCTGTCCTCCTCCAGAAAATCTTATGTATGCAAACACGCGTTGCAACTTCTTATCTTGTGCACGTTTTTTTTTTTTTTTTGACAGCGAATGCGCACCTGCGGACCACTTATGTGCAGCCCTGGTTATTTAGCTCGTCATATTGCAGCCACAGAAATTATTTTGTCCATGAAACCATAAAGCTGCACTTTCTTTTTGCCTTATAGTCTGATTTGTCATAACTTCTCCGTTTTGTGGTAAGCTTTTCTTTGGCTGTCACTTCTTCACCCTGACCTGTCTTATTTGGCTCAGCAGAACTAAAATATATATGCTGCTGCTTTTACACACGTACTCACATAACGCTCAGCGATTCTCTGCGCGATCAACCTCTCACATGTTTAAGCTGCGGGAGATTTCACTTGTCATGTTTGCATAGTAAGCTAACGATTAATACGACGATGTCAGAGGAATTGGTGCGCAAATTATCATCACTCACAGATCAGTGCTGTCGCTCTCTATACACAGTTCGCACGATTGCAAAGTGAAAGCAAAAAAACAAGCGCAAATTCAAACGCGATTTCAATATGTCACATATTGACAGTGGCTCACCGATGCCAATGACATAATTACCCAGCTACATTTCTGAAAGAATGCAAAAGCATTGACATATATTTTTCCTTCCTACAATAGCCCGACAGGCAGGGCAGAGATAGATTTTGGTAGCCCGACTGGAAAGATCGCTAGCCCCAGGACGTCGGGCTAGCGATTTTGCGAGCCCTGAACGAGATTAACCTGAAACCACATTCTCGCATCAGTTTGTCAGGTCCCAGGGTCAAATCTAATGAGTGGCCTGTGTTGCAAAACAGGTTGATCTGGTGGTGGCTAAATAAATTAAGGATTTCAACAATGGTGTTATGCTTTGTTTAAAAGAAAAATGAAAAAGGCAAGAAGCAAGGGGAGATGAGGAGGAGGAGAAGGAATTTTGTCTTGCTGCTGCTGCAGGAGAGGACATGAGATGGTTACACTCTCCTTTTCCTCATATAACTTCAAATCAAACTCATTGTTTAAATTAGGCTCTTCAGATAGCACAGGATAGTGAGAAATGGCCACAAATCTATTATGCTGTAGACATGAAAGCATGCATGTTGCTCAGGGCACACTCAGGGTTTAAGAGCAGCATTGTCCTTTCCTTTTCTGCTCCCGGAGCTACAGACAGCCCATTCACTGGCACTTGAGAGAGTAACTATGGTTACAGAAAGCCTCTCCATGTGTGTATCTCTGAAATTTTCATGTCTCATAAGAAACAAACTCAGGTCATTATGTCCATGGAAAATGAAGAATGCAGAATTATTGACTTTTTATTTATAACTTGAACCTCCTAGGACCTGGCGTCCACATATGTGGACATGACATTTTGGGTTATTTAGACCAAAATACTCAATTTTACTCTTCAAGGGCCTGATTTCCATTTACAAGGACATTATTCTGCTACTGTTCTATCAAAATTTTAAACGAATATCTTCATATGTGGCTCTGATTTTTCATAAAAACAAATCTGGTAATTCTTTGTTTTTACATTTATCGGGCCCCAATCAGCCCAAATATCAAAGAGAAATTAAAAATGCTGCTGTGGAAGAGTTCAGGTCTTAGGAGGTTAATTGTGATTTCCACATTTACATTTTGTTTTGCTTATCAAAGATGTCTATTGTGCCTACACACGATAGCATTCAGAGCTATATGTATTTTGTGAAGTTATTTGCTTTTTTGGCTGTGAAGACAGATCTCTGTTGCTGCATTAAATATTGACCTATAGCTGGCAAATAGTGTCACATCCTGTACCTTTGACCATTGATCTTTGATGACTATTCAGCTCAAAATACTCAAAATACTTTATTAATGTTTTGGACTAAATTGTCTGAAATGAAATAAGCAGGGCAGCACAGTGGCATGGTGGTTAGCACTGTTGCCTCACAGCAAGAGTTCAGTTCTCCCTGTGTTTGCGTGGGTTCACTCCGGCTTACTCCCACAAGACATGCAGTTAGTAGGGTTAGGTTAACTGGAAACTCTAAATTTCCCATAGGTGTGATTGTGATTGGTTATCTGTCTCTATGTGTTAGCTCTGTGGCCTGTCCAGGATGTACCCTGCTTCTCGCCCTAAGACAGCTGGGATAGCCCCCCACCCGTGACCCTGACAAGGATAAGAGAAAGGGGATCGATGGGAATAATATTTCATTATATCAACTCACTTGATTTGGCACTATATAAATAAAATGAAGTTAAATTAAAGAGACTCAGCTCAGAATAATTTTATGTGGAATTTAAAAAAAATTAACAACTGCCATCAGGAAAATTTTGCTGAATTGTTTTGAAATACTTGGGATTTAGGTTTAACTTGACGTAAGAGTTACATTTTAATGAATGCTGATACATACCCACAAATAAGGTCTAGGGGAAGATGTGGGGAGCAGGGAATAAAAGAAAAGGACACCAAACAGAGCAGCATGGTAAATAATAGGTTTTTTTAATTAGCAGTTTAACACAAAGAGATGGCAATGGCGCTTTATCAATAAGAACAAAAAAAGGTCACAACCCAGTGTTGTGTGTCTAGGTGAAAGAAAGAACAAACAACAAAGATAAATGCACTTCTGCGGCCTACCTCGCCACAGCTCCCACATCTCCAAACTGCAGCACCAACAACCACACCA
Organism: Aulonocara stuartgranti; assembly: GCF_965226115.1. NCBI lineage: Eukaryota > Metazoa > Chordata > Actinopteri > Cichliformes > Cichlidae > Aulonocara > Aulonocara stuartgranti. The sequence goes on along the minus strand of NC_138957.1, from coordinate 36,160,097 downwards.
TAGGACCTCTCCACTCCCTGGAAGGCAGTGCAAAGACAGTTGGACTGAAGAAGTCACTTGGATGAGTGACAAAACGTCACTGAAAATGCTACGTCCAGATGAACAGAATCAACTTTGGAGAATGGCACAACAGATAAGTCAGTCAACGAAAGATGTTGTGGTGTTCGGTTAACCATTAAGCTGTTTAATTGTTGGCTAGCCTGTGACAGAGAGGTGTAGTGGTGCCTTAATTAGGTGGGACAAGACAACTGTAGCCTGCTAGCTCTACTGACGTTTGCCTCTGCTTGTGTATTTGCTGACCCTTCTCCAATTCTAAAATGGATGAAAAGCTTAGAATGTGTCTGGCACGCCGTCAGTTGGTGAAGGAGGAAAGAGAGAGGGAGTTCCAGTTCAGGAGGATGGAACAGCTATCACGTTGCATCAGATAGAGCTGATGAGCTCTTGGCCTACACCTGTTGGTGCACAGGTGTTTAGGAGCTTGTTTGTGGGCAATGACATTCACCTTGTTCTAGTTTTTTCTGAATCAAGTGTTCATAGTTTCTTCATTGCATTTGAATGCATGGCGACTTCGCTGCACTGGCCTCAGGATGTGTATTGTGTAATGTTGCTGTGTACGTTGACAGATAAGACTCATGAAGCTTGTTCTGGTCTGTTGACAGAGGACTGTTTAGTTTACAAAAAGCTTATGAACTTGTACCTGAAGCCTGTAGGCAGCATTTGGTCGCCATACTATAGCAGGGCTGACACAGACTGAAAATCACTTGCAAGCACATTCATGTGTATGGGCAATTTAGAATACTCAGTTAACCAAACCCCACTAACTGCATGTCTTTGGGCTGTGGGAGGAAGCCCAAGTATCCGGAAAGACCCCACATTCTATATACACGGGGAGAACACTCTGCACACAGAAAGGCCTCAGCCAGTTGATGGATTTAAACTCTATATGTTCTTGCTGTAAGGCAACAATGCAAAATAAAACAAGGTAATGTTAATGGTCTGGTTCTTATATAGCACTTTTCTACTCTGAGCACTCAAAGCACTTTATACAACTAATTCAAACTATGAAGACACTCAAAATAAATTTCCTGTGGTTGGAAACTGTTTGTGCTACATTTTTGTATTTACACTTTTGAGGGATAAACCGAATAAATTTCTCCAACCAGAAATATATGTAAAAAAATAAATAAATAAATAATTTTGTAGTTTATTGCACTTTTTTCCAATTTATGTAGTTACTATGGACTTAATGCAAACATATTATTAAAATTTGGGCTATAATGGTTGTATTGATGTGTAGCAACTTGAAATGCTCCCAAAAATGGCTCCACAGCATGTGAAAATGTAAAGATAAGCTCTGGCGGACGTGGTTCTATGGTAGGACTTAAAGGGTTAAAGAAATACGTCATAAATATAATCACCATAGAAACAGGTAAAGACTGAGCCTCTACTTGAATGTAGTGGTCTGACGACTGTGCGTCATTGTGGACTATTATTTATAATTTATCTTAAAAAATAAAAAAAAAAAAAAAAAAGAAGAGAAAAGGTGTTTTTCTGTTCAGGGTTGTTCACTTCTCATTTAGGCAACTTAAATTTTACTTCTATGATGACGAACCTGGAATCCAAAAAAATTTGCATTTAATTTTTACATTGAATTAATCAACTGAAGATCCAAATATCAGTCAAACAGAAAAGACACATTTTATATCCACTGCAACTGATTTTTGTCATTTTCTATCGACAATTAAACATTTAATCACTACATTTCAACGTGTAAACATTTTCAACATGAAATACAGTCAGAGCACACTCCGATTATCTGCAGACCGAATTTGTCATGGTCCTCGATGACCCTGTCATGAACCGCAGTTCATGCACACAAGTGGGATCCAAAAGCAAACACAATACGTAAGGGGTGACTAACGGGCTGGCGTGGTGCAGCCATCTGTGCAGTGTTAAATAATCCTCCTGGTAATCACCTGGAATGGGATGCAGGTGCGATGGTGACGGCCCAACCTGAGGGTGTGGCCACCGGGGCATCCCAAACACACCTCAGACACAGAGCCACTGACCATGACAGACCCAGTGCTTTGTGTCTGTTTAAGTTGTATTCCCTGAGTATTGTTATTCGTCGGTTTTGGTTCTGCTTGTTATATTATTAGTCCTCGGATTTTGGTTTCTGTTATTGTGATAAACCGAGCAGCGAAGAAAACTTTGGCACAGGTTAAAGTCCAAAAATCAGTCACCCACACATTCACATTCACACACTGGGGATGGCAAGCTACACTGCAGCCACAGCCGCCCTGGGACGCACTGACAGAGCTCTATACTCAAAGCGCTCTATACATCATGCCACATTCACCCTGTCACGCCCATTCTCACAAGCACTTTCTCTAAACTTAGTGCTGTCTAACCACATTCACACATATTTGATGGATACATCGGAGAGCAGCTTGGGGTTAGCATCTCGCCCAAGGCTGGAAGAGCCAGGGATCAAACCACCAACCTTCCGATCAGTAGGTGACCTTCTCTACCTCCTGAGCTACAGCCACCCTAGCAGCTGCAACTAAGGTAACTCAGAAGATTAAATCATACATAACAGTGTAAACTAAAATGTGCGCACTTATTTTAGAATGCAGTGTTATGTGGATATGTGAAATAATTCTAAACCAGAACCAGTTATTTATTGTCCTGTAAATTAATTCTTATATTTAAAGAAAGACAATGTGAATGCAATGTACAAGCCTCTACACCAGGGGTGTCAAACTCAATTGCACAGGGGGCCAAAACTCAAGGCACACTTTAGGTCGCGGGCCAAACAAGATAAACATTTATTGAACACACTAAAACATGTTTTTTAAACATAAATATGAATACAAACAGACAGGAATATTATTCCAGATTAAATAATCTTAAAAAATTAAATAAACTTTAACTTTAAATATGTTGCTCTTCATAAAAATATATCCTGTCAAAATTATGCAAGTTAGAAATATGAACATGCTGCCAAAACCCCAGAAAAAATAAATGAAAGCAAACACAAGGTTGGAGCCGCATGTAGACGGAGCTGGGCGTTGCTGCAGGAGTGGAACTAATAAACTGTGCGGACCATTCAGTGTCGTACTTTCCCCGAGTGCATCATTACACTGCAGCTCCATCTGAATCTGCACAGGTGCAGCTCAGCAAAGTCCGCTGACTTGGTTCAACATTACTTGGCAACAGGGAAAGTGAGGCAGGTTGCACAGGTGCATTTGTGACAGCTTCACTTGAAACGCCTTCACCGCATCGTACATGTCCATGAACTGACAGGTTTCCTTGCTGAGCTCAAAAACTCTGTTGAGAATTTTTATCCCAACGCAGCCAGCGGACCTCTGTATGAAGGAATGTGGGCAAACTCTGAATCTATTTCCCACATAAAAGACTGAAATTGACGGTGATTTAAACTTTTAGCTCAGATAAAATTTACGGTTTGCGTTACGGTGATCATTACATGCTCCATTTTTAGGACTTTACCACACAGCCTTTCCTGGTGTGTGATGCAGTGATGTGCTGTTAACTCACCGGTACAGTTCTCCTCCTGCATCTTTACTCTTTCATGTCGTTACACTTTGACATACGTTTTCAAAAATGTCTTTCCCTGTCGTTGTCCCGTGCATCGATTTAATGTTCAATATTTCCTCTCCACGGATGAAGCTGGCCAGCCGTGCAGTGTCCATCATGTCTGTCCTTTCATCCACAGCAAGAGAGTATGCAATAAAGTTTTTGCTTCTTTCACACAACTGTGTTCTTAAATCAGTGGCTGTCTCACAAACCCGATCAGCAATCGTATTTCTGCTCAGGCTCACATTTGCCAAAATCTGCGTTTTGTCTGGACACAAGACGTCGCACAGCTTCATCCTGCAGCTCTTCAGAGCGGTACCGGGCTCATTTGGCTCCTCTGCTACAATAAAACTTGCTGTCACAACAGCTTCACTTTGTGATTTTGCTGTCAATGTCCATCATGTCTATACTTTTCTTGTCTATACATGTCTGTACTTTTCAGCTTATCCTGACGTTTTGTCTCGTAGTGCCGTCTTAAATTAAATTCCTTCATTACAGCCACATTAGCTCCACTAATAAGACACATGGCTTTACCAGCATGTCTGTAAACATATATTCAGGCACCCACTGGCGCTGAAAGGCTCTGCTTTCAGAATCAACTTTTCTCTCCACCATTGTGAGCGGCGAGCTTCGCAATAACAGAAGTTTGTCTTGATTGACGCGGGAATGTTCCCAGTTAGCCTAGCGTTCAGCAAGGAGGCTGCAGCGCTGCATTATGGGTATGGCATTATCTGTAGTTTGTATATTATTAGCGCCTCATATCACCTGGCCATGCATAACAATAATAGTATATCTATATAAAATGATCTCGCGGGCCGGATATAAATGTACGCCGGGCTGGATGTGGCCCGCGGGCCTTGACTTTGACACATGTGCTCTACACTAACATGGTGGATAATACCACTGTGTGGCTGTACGTGCAGCCATCACAGTTATTTTGCCTTTTTCATGTTCCCCGTCATCTCATGTCTTGTCTCCTTGTTCTCTCCGTCTCCCTGGTCAGTCCGGTCTCAAGTCCGCGTCTCTGTGTTGTACTTCCTGTTTTACTTTGACAGTCCCCCGTCTCATGTCAGTGTTTCTAGTTTTGCTTTCCCTTGGTCTCATCATGTTTGATTACTCCCAGCTGTGTTATCCTCCTGTGTCTCATTCCTTCATTATCTCTCAGCGTATTTAAGCCTTGTGTTTCCCTCTGTCAGTGTTGCGTTGTATCCTCACCTCTGTGTTATGATAGGTTTCCAGTTCTCTGTTCATAGTTTAGTGTTCTAGTTTCCCCAGTTTCTTAGGTAGTGCTTTGAGTTTCTTGTTTTGTTTCCTTGTATTCATGAAGAGTTTTTCCTGCACTAAAAGCTGCACTTTAACTTTCCGTTTCTGGATCCTGCATTTGGGTCCTTCATCCTACATGCCGAGTCCTGTTAATGTTGGTGGCGTCAGTTACACAATGGACCCAGAGCCAGCAGTGCACGGGCAGAAATGGAAATTCCGACACCATTTCATAAGAAAAATGGGATTGTCAAAACTTCAGTATCTTCAATGTACTATTACTGTGTGATTTTTATTACTATTAATGAAGGCTACTCATCACCAAGCTAACATTGTTAACTTGCGTTAGCTGAGTTTAGATCATAGACTGCGGACCGTTAGGCTGTTTCTAAATACTCGTGTATACAGGAGTCCGCACTCCGGTTTTCACTAGTCCGAAGTTCACACGGGAGTCCGGACCTCCCAAGAACGCAGCACGATCGTTTTACAATTGGAACGGCAGTGAACGTGATGGCATCACAGCTCCGAAGTTTTTACTGCCACCCCCTCTTAATTTAAGTGTGATTAATATTTGCAATGGAAATATTAATCACACTGTAATTGATGACATTTATTTTATGTCATCAATTACACATGACATAAAATAAATTATACATGATGTAGTAGATTTCTAAAAAAATATAATTTGAACTCATTTGAATTGAACAAATATTTGAAAGATAATCTGATCATTTTTGGAGCAGCCTTCAGGATCCCCATGTATTAACATGCTCTATTTAAACTTGATGTATAGCGTTAACAATCTGCAAGCTGCAAATAATCATGTGCAGTTCCACATGATTATTAACAGATAAAATATCCACCCTACTGTTACTCATTTTATAATATTTGGAAATCTAGTAGGTATTGGTACGGCGAGCAGCCTTCAGTAATAGTAATAAATCGCACAGCAATAGTACATTCATGTAGTTGTAAAAGCATGATAATATATTAAGTAATCCAAAGTATTCAGAATACGTTACTGTCATTGAGTAACGTAACGGAATACATTACAAAATACATTTTGGGGCACGTAATCTGTAATCTGTAGTGGAATACATTTTAAAAGTAACCTTCCCAACACTCATTATGGCTTTGCCATATTGGCCCACTTTATTATTATTTATTCAGTTTATTTTAAGTTAAAGGAGAAAGAAAGAAAGGGAGGGAAAGAAAAACAGAGGAGGTAAAGTGACTAAAGACACTAAAAGAATCTGCTGCATCACCTGCTGGAAGGGAAAAAAAGAAAAGAAACAAAAAGAGAACAACACAGTAGGGAGACCAACAACCACAGAGCAACAACCGAGATAACTATAAGTAACAGTTAATAATAAGTATTGAATGTTACTGAGCAGCATGCAAGACCGACAGCGTACGTATGCTCTGAGGCAGCAGCCTAAAAAGATGGTGTGTGTGTCACCTGTGTGCGTGAGCGTGCTTGTATTCAAAATGTTGGGGGGGGGGCAGCCATGGCACCCTCTTGGAAAGAGCTGAGGCGAGCCCCAGCTGGTGAGGGGGGGTCACCCAGCAGCCATGGTGGAAAAGCCACAGGGGCCTGCGGTGATGTGCCAGCTGTGCCAGAGTGTACCGAGGGCCCCGGACCCCGAAGGGCCCCTGGAAGTGGCCTGAGGCCCCGCCAAGCAGCCACCGGGAGTAAGCCAGTACATAGCTGAGCACCCAGACCCGGACACTGAGAACCACCAATGCACCGACAGACAAGGGCATCAGCCACCAGCAGGGAGTGTGGTGAGGGGAGATAGGCCCCCACACCTGGGGAGCCCTGAGATTTTCCCAGAGAGGTGGAGTCTAAGACCTGACCTGACACATAAACATAGACAAGCAGGCACACACAGACACAAACATGCATTCCCACCCTCATGTGCACCAAATACTCAATACCACATGAGGGGTACTGGTACTATCCAGGTACTATCATCCCCAGACAGGCAATCCACCCTGTCTGGGGACAAGCAGACCACCCCCAGCTCTGCAGCAGCAGGGAGGCCCAGCATCCCAGACCCCAAGCAGACAGCCAACTCCTCCTCCCAGCCCCCCGCCCCGACTGCAAACAGAGAACAGGGGTGTGAAGTCCCCATACCTCTCTCCACCCGGACATATGTGGTGTTGCTGCGTGCTGTTCTAAGGTGTATTTAAAACACGGGAGGGCATGGAGCTTTCTACCAGAGAGCAGCAGGTGTGCAGTTTTAAGACACTTTACCATGAGCTTTGTCAATCTCTTATGGACAGTCTGTGGTCCCATTTATTAAGTCTTGTATATCATTTTAATGAGGTAGTTACTGACCATTTGACAAACAGCCGCTGCAGCCTCTGGACAACACTTCAGTCCACATGTTGGAGGTTTGAGTTGCAGAAAAGAACAGGTACACTTGTAGTATATGTTTTAATACATAACTATAATCACATTCCCAGTAAGTTAAACATGTTGACAAGATCACAATAACAATGCATAGAAGTCACAACAACACGTTTAACATCAAAACAACATGTGAGCCAGGACTCCTGCATTATCTTAAGATTAAAAGCAATTTTCTTTAAGATTTTAAAACTTCAGCAAACAGAAATGAATCCAGACTTTTGATTAGTGCAGTAATTGCTGTAACAGACAGCACATTATGGTTGTTGAACACACATGGATGTCTTTGAATTTTAGACCACTGCTCAAAAATCACTGAATTGTAAGACTGAAATGTTTCTCCATGCTGTATGTTTTTAGTTTTCAGTTCTAGGAAAGATGATCAGGCCTGATTCACTCAAAACTAAGTGCTTCCATGGATTAAAGAAAGGCGTCATAAATAGATTCACCATAGAAACAGGTAAAGACTGAGCCTCTACTTCAATGCGGTGGACTGAGGACATATTATTTATGTTTATTTTTAAAAAGATGGGGGAAAAAAGTGTTGTTCAGGGTTGTTCGCTTCTCATTTAGACAAATTAAATTTCACTTCTGCGATGACAAACCTGGAATCTGACTAAATGTTGCATTTAATTTTTACATCGAATTAATCATCAGAAGATCCAAATATCAGTCAAACAGAAAGACACACTTTATATCCAGTGCAACTCATTTTTGTCTTTTTTGACACATATAAATACATTTGACATTTAAACATTTAATGACTACATTTCAACATGTAAACACATTTTAACATGAAATACAATCAGAGCACACTCAGATTGTCTACAGACTGAAATGAGAAATTGCTGTAAGCATTTATTTTTAGTCATTTTCAGAAAAAACATCAGGACAGAGTAACACTGGTACACTTACTGTCTGGATTAGTCACATGTGTAGTAGTAATTTTGCTTCAGAATTTCATTTTTAAAGCTACCTGTTACTTAAGAAGAACAAACGAGTATTTTGTCACAAAGCTCAGCAGCTGCACATAAATCAGCGATTTCTAATGCTACAGTTCACATGAAACACTACATGTGTCGAGGCTAATTTAAAAAAAAAAAATAAAAATTTACACCATGGAGCCCTTCTCAAAAAATCTTTTAAGGCTGTTTATGAAGCTGAGTTTAAGAAATATGTGTTTAAATCCTCAAAAATCTTGTGCATTATGGCTAACTGTTTCAGTGCAGGTAACAATGAAAAGCACCGACTGCTTCAGAGACAGAGAGTGAAACTGAATCTTCTTGATTTTTAACATAAGACTCATTGTTGCAGCCACGGTCAGTACAAACGTGATCCTCTTATACTGCTTTTTAGTTTCATTTTCATTGTTTTTCACTAAGTTACTAGTTAGCTAGCATAAATTAATATAAGTCTGTTTGCAGCAGCCAACCAACCAACCCAGTGATGCCACATTTTTTTAGAGTCGAGGTCCATATAGTAAATTTGCCTTAATGCTTAATAAACAGGGACAGCTAACATTTAAACATTACGTTTTCACAATCCCACAGTGACAGATATAGTGCTCGGTGGTACAACCAGAGTGTATATCAAAGTATTTTTATTATTTCTCTGTATAAAAGGGCCATTATGTTGGGTGGCTAAACATGGCTAATTCGTTTTTCTGACTTCAGATGCAATGGCCCTACTTTTCTATTTACCTAAGTCAACATGGCATGTAGACTTTATCAACATGAACATGTTAGCCAAAGGCAACAATTTCTATCAAAAACAAACAAAAAATGTCAGTAGATAATCGAATCCCCCAAAATTCTGCAGTTTCTAGTCAACCCAATGTTATTCTATTTCCTCACAGACTGCTAAAATTATTATAGTTGTATTTTTCATATTATAGTTTTATTTGTTTTTGTCATTAGTGTGTGCTCAGATATGGAACTTTGCAAATGCGAGACTTGTTCTTTATATTTTAACTAACTATACTTGAAAATAAGTTGATGTCCCACATGACAGATTCTCATTTACTTTGATTGTAAGGAAGATCAGTGAAAACTTAGGCTTTTATTCTACATAGTCTTTGAAATATTCATGTTCAGACATTGCCTCAGATTTCAATGTATGAGAAAAATGGGTTGGACCGCTTTTCAAAACAATATGTTAAAACGTATTTGAGATATGAAAAAGTACACAAGATCCATTTGAGTTCATTTAAACACACTCGTCAACCTTTTTATCATCAATGGTGGTCTTTTTGTCAATTCAATACTATGTTGAAATTTCAACATCACAAATAAAGTTACAAGTGGTATACCACCCAGCACTAGTACGACACTGTTCAAAAAGATTTACCAAGCATGTACGCAGGCAGGCCATGCATGGAGTCGCAGTAAGCCAGCTCCATGGATAGCCTTCCATCTCAAAACATCTGCAATGACACCAAGAGTAAAAGCAAGTGGCTGAAACAATGCATGTGGAGCACACGCTCTTGATCCATCATCTGTTGGTTCAGCTGCAGGTGAGAAACAGAAGAGAGGCGAGAGAGAGAGACAGTCTCATCAACACAGAAATATCGAATTACAAACACATGATTCTTTCTCACAAAAACAATCTGACACCTGTACTACGAAACAAGGCTTGGATCTGAGCCCACTTTGGGTTTTAAGTGTTAAGCTACGCCCACTTCAAATGAGTACAAGCAAAGTAACCTGTAGAAATTCTGAGTGGGTGTGTCCAGAGATAATCTTTTGTCAACTGTGAGGACGAGTAATTGAAGCAACTACCAATAACACAGTAGTATATCACTGACTGATGCATGACCAGGAAGTAAATACATTTGAGAGTTACCTACACACGAAGTAAGGGATGTGTGTGTGCAAAGCATGTGCAGTGACTGAATAACTTCCATTGTGGACGCAGCTTTAGAAAAGCAGATCACTTCTTATTGGGTTACTAATCAATCAGTTCTTCGAACAACTGCATCACAATTTCTGCAACATCCTTTAGATCTTGTTGGTCCTTTAATGCAACAGCAGTTTGGACATTTCAGTATTTCAGAAACTGGTGAAATACACTAACTGCTGTGTGTGATATTCCCACACAAACATATCGTAGGGTTGACAGAGGATAGTCGCAAAATTAGAAAAAGGATAAGCGGAAGAGAATGGATCTACAGGGAGTGCAGAATTATTAGGCAAATGAGTATTTTGTCCACATCATCCTCTTCATGCATGTTGTCTTACTCCAAGCTGTATAGGCTCGAAAGCCTACTACCAATTAAGCATATTAGGTGATGTGCATCTCTGTAATGAGAAGGGGTGTGGTCTAATGACATCAACACCCTATATCAGGTGTGCATAATTATTAGGCAACGTCCTTTCCTTTGGCAAAATGGGTCAAAAGAAGGACTTGACAGGCTCAGAAAAGTCAAAAATAGTGAGATATCTTGCAGAGGGATGCAGCAGTCTCAAAATTGCAAAGCTTCTGAAGCGTGATCATCGAACAATCAAGCGTTTCATTCAAAATAGTCAACAGGGTCGCAAGAAGCGTGTGGAAAAACCAAGGCGCAAAATAACTGCCCATGAACTGAGAAAAGTCAAGCGTGCAGCTGCCAAGATGCCACTTGCCACCAGTTTGGCCATATTTCAGAGCTGCAACATCACTGGAGTGCCCAAAAGCACAAGGTGTGCAATACTCAGAGACATGGCCAAGGTAAGAAAGGCTGAAAGACGACCACCACTGAACAAGACACACAAGCTGAAACGTCAAGACTGGGCCAAGAAATATCTCAAGACTGGTTTTTCTAAGGTTTTATGGACTGATGAAATGAGAGTGAGTCTTGATGGGCCAGATGGATGGGCCTGTGGCTGGATTGGTAAAGGGCAGAGAGCTCCAGTCCCACTCAGATGCCAGCAAGGTGGAGGTGGAGTACTGGTTTGGGCTGGTATCATCAAAGATGAGCTTGTGGGGCCTTTTCGGGTTGAGGATGGAGTCAAGCTCAACTCCCAGTCCTACTGCCAGTTTCTGGAAGACACCTTCTTCAAGCAGTGGTACAGGAAGAAGTCTGCATCCTTCAAGAAAAACATGATTTTCATGCGGGACAATGCTCCATCACACGCGTCCAAGTACTCCACAGCGTGGCTGCAAGAAAGGGTATAAAAGAAGAAAAACTAATGACATGGCCTCCTTGTTCACCTGATCTGAACCCCATTGAGAACCTGTGGTCCATCATCAAATGTGAGATTTACAAGGAGGGAAAACAGTACACCTCTCTGAACAGTGTCTGGGAGGCTGTGGTTGCTGCTGCACGCAATGTTGATGGTGAACAGATCAAAACACTGACAGAATCCATGGATGGCAGGCTTTTGAGTGTCCTTGCAAAGAAAGGTGGCTATATTGGTCGCTGATTTGTTTTTGTTTTGTTTTTGAATGTCAGAAATGTATATTTGTGAATGTGGAGATGTTATATTGGTTTCACTGGTAAAAAGAAATAATTGAAATGGGTATATATTTGTTTTTTGTTAAGTTGCCTAATAATTATGCACAGTAATAGTCACCTGCACACACAGATATCCCCCTAAAATAGCTCAAACTACAAACAAACTAAAAACTACTTCCAAAAACATTCAGCTTTGATATTAATGAGTTTTTTGGGTTCATTGAGAACATGGTTGTTGTTCAATAATAAAATTATTCCTCAGAAATACAACTTGCCTAATAATTCTGCACTCCCTGTATAGCACGTAGTTTCATTTTTCAACTCCAGGGATCAATCCTGATGTTATAGACAAAAAATTGAGGACAAGCTTGTTGATGTTCTTTCAGGGCAGCTGGAGCTGTATGGTTCAACTTTACAATTAAGTGGGGAAAGACTTCCAACCCCCCTGCAACGCACTTCATATTTGCAGTGGTTTGAACACTTTTGACAGGTAGCCAGTCTATCACAGGCCAGCACATAGAAGCACAAACGTATTCGTTCTCACATTTATGCTTACAGCCGATTTAGAATCACTAGTTAACAAAGCAAGCGAGTCTTTGGACTGTGGAAGGAAGCCAGGAAGAACCCAAACAGGAATAATGAAAGGGCCGACTGGTAGATATGGTCTAAATAAGACTAAATTAGTTGTCAGGAACAGCCTTGAAACGTATTCTGCAAAAGTCTGTTAACTTGAACAGTCAGCATTGTAGGACATCCTAACACATTTCTGGGCTAACTTTGGGCTTTTGTTTAGAAAATCTGACATATATCTGAGTATATCTGCTTTTTTGCTTTCAGCCTGTTTGTAAAATCAGTCACTCTGCTGACACTAGACGGGCCACATTTCTGATTGGTCAAAGCAGATTAATTAATAGATTAATAAAGCTAGCATTGCCCTACTGATTAGAAAACTACTTCAATGTGAAGCCAGATGAGGAAATGATAATCTGGTGTTGTTGGATAATTTAGTGCTAAGACTGCACACCTTTGCACCCAGTATTCAGTAAGGGTCCTGACAAGACCTCCCTTCAAAAAAAGAAAACAAGCCCTGGATTGGCAAACTTGTTTTCCAGTACAGGCTCCGGAAACTTCTGTTCTTCTACAAACTCACCCATTGGATTCATTGTCAGCTTGATGACAATCTTCAAAATGGCTCACAGCCATTTGTTTGTTACTCCCTGTGTTGCCAGAAAACAAAATAATCGCCATCCGTCTTCTCTCTCTCTATGCTTATCCAGTTCAGTACTTCTTCCTGCTGACTGATTATTTCAGAGCTATTGCTGTAGTACACAAAAACATAATGTGTTTTCGTGTCAGTGTGGGTCCACACGACGCCTGCGATGGATCTATCTTTTGAAACGTGACACGGCAGAACGACATCCTGTCCGACCGTAGCTCTGATGGTTGTTATTTCTGAAAGACAGAAGCAACAACACAGAACAGAAAGGTTGGATTTAAAGCGTCTGTGATGCCAAACAAACCAGAATCCAGTGTGTGCTAAATATGAATAATATTATTGAAAATCACATGAGGAGGAACTTTTAGAAAATCAACTGCCCACAAACAGAAGTCAAATAACAACTTCAACCTTTCACAGCGTAAGAATCGTCTATGAGATGATGTCACGCTGGAAAACTTGTCTCCCTTCCTCAAACAGAAACTGAGTTTTTACACAATCTGCTCAGTATCACAGTTACAAAGTAGAAGTACTGATGTCGTGATGTCAATGTTGATAATTTGCTCATATACATATTTCCATGCCACATATACACGTGCACCCATGGCACTTTATTGATGTATGCAGAACAACAAGGTCTTAAAATGTCTTCATTCCTGCAGCCTCCTACATGATGCATCTCAGAGTGGATGAGTCACCCACTTCACACCACATCTACGGTACCATTAGAGTTACCTGAACCTGGAAGCTGAGCTGGACTGCACTAAAAATAAAATCACATATGGAGGTTTAGACAGACTACTAATTACATAACGATCAGTAGTTAAAAGTATGGACAATTTCGAGTGAAGGTGGGTTCAAAATGACTTTTCTAAACTTTAAAAATTGGACTAAATATAGTTTAACCTCATAGGACATCACCACAATACTAAATGTTGCTCTTTCAAATGAGCCATATTGCTCAAAGGGACAAAATTGTTGTTTCTCATTTTTTGTACACCAAATAAAGAGTTTTGCGCATCGTTACTCAATTGTGACTAAAAATGCATCCCATGAAAGAGTTTGGGTCTTTGGGGGTTAAAGCGAGGTTTTGAATTGAGTCTGCAGGCTGACGGTGTTTCATCATTTCATGTTGAAATATGATCACATGTTTAAAGTGAGATCAAGCAGCATTTTTATTTTAAAACAGTTTCATAAAACAATAATTAGATCTCAAATATTTTATTTTTTACAGCGCATTGTCTTCTGTGTCCTGATTGGCTGTAGACCATTTTCAGTCAATCTCGCGTCGTGTCTCCTGTACTGCACCGAATGTGTTCAGCTTGTCAAATTTACATAAATGTTCACTAGCAGAAGAAAACAAACACAACAGTGTCGACGTCAAAGGATTATAAGGCGCATTAAGTGAAACCAAACAGTCAGATGAGTCAAACTTTACTCAACTCATTCTTCTTGCTTCCTCTACTTCTGTACCATTGATTCATTAATGATTCATTAGTGTTGAACTCTCTTGCAGCTGCTCTATTTCCATGTTCTGGACCTAAAAACAGGGTTCGATCTTTAGTTTCATTCTATAATACTGGATTTATTTTTCTACGTAAGTTTGATCTTTGAGAGTTTAAACAAGAGAGAAAAGTGTGAAAATGTTCATGCCTGTCTGAGAAAAGTGTATAAAGTGTGTAGTGAGGGGTTTTACAGCCTTAAAACATCTATGATAATTGTAAGAAATGAAGTTCACTACTTTGCTGATTTCATCTTTCGCAGGTTATTTTTAGAACGTAACTCCCGCGATAAACGAGGGACCGCTGTATTAAAAATGAATTTGCAGACAATGAGAACGTACAACATTTTATATTAACAGAAACTAGCTATGACTTGAATTTCAGGCTGAAGTTGGATTTTTGTTTTTGGTTATGTTCTTTAGTATCTGTGAAACCATTAGCTTAATTATTGCAATTTCAAACAATAGTTTATGCCTTATACATGGAAAAATATCTGACCCCTACCTGCATCGCTGTGATTTCTACAGTCTTTCAAATCAGCTGTCAAAGGTGGGACATCCAATTATTTTTGGAATTTCAATTATCCATAATTTCATGTGAGCTTCACCTCTGAGAGTCCATATTCATAAAGCCATGGTACCAGAGATTTGCCCCAATAAATTGAAGATTTTACCTTCTTTTTTTTTGTTAAATGAAAGACTTTTAAAATAGCCTCAAATTATTTTAGCTGCTGTCAGTTGAATATTTATATTTAAAATTCAGATGTATAGTTTGTTACTGGATGATTCCAACTTCAGTGCCTATTAAGGAACACTGATCTCGGACCAGTGAGATTGTGATGAATGAGATAAACATTGTGCTACAAATTTAAAATTATTCAGCTTTCTCTTCTTCGCTAAATTCAGATGGAGGTTCTGCTGTTTAGTTATTTTTGTTGTGGGGAATCCTGATGGATTCCTCTCATGACACACACCCTAACTTAACACCTGTCTGTCCTCCACCTGTTCAATTCATAACTACGACGACACCAGTCGCTCACAATTCAGACACTAAGCTTACAGTGCAGGAGACGAAGTACCTAACATAACACAGACTAGCAGAAATACACCTCTCTGTACTTACATGTATAACTTTGACATTGGACATACATCCAAAAGAACTGATTTACATCTTACTTATTAAACTCACCTTTAGAAGATGATGGTGAAAAAGAAGAGAAGAAGAAGACGAGAAGCAGACAAAGAAGAATCAAACCCAGCACAGCTTTTCTGGACATGTTTGTCTTCGTCAGCAGTAGCGGTAATGTCTGAAGTGCTGCTCAGATCTCTTTCCCTTATCTTCTTGAGTTTGGGTGTTGTGAGGGCTTGTAGCAGGGCTAACTGGACACAGTGTCTGCTATTCATGCGCAGGTTTTCTGCTTCAGCCCCTCCTCCTCATCCTTCAGACTGGGCGCAGAGCTGGAGGTTTGCTGTTCTCTACTGTTCATCAGTGAACTGTCTTACATCCACATTCATTTAATACTGAATCAACACAAAATGGAGTGGGAGTCTACAAATAAGATCAGATTGCTATATTTATGATATATTTGTCACCTATATGAAATCAAACCAATTTTAATATTAGATAAAGATAAGCCAAGTAATTACACCGCGTTCCAAATTATTATGCAAATTGTGTTTACGTGTCATAAAGATTAAACAAGTCTTTTTTCAATTGAACCCATGGATTGAATTGTGTCTCAGGGCTCTTTGTATCACTGAAATCAATCTCAGACAGCTATGATCATTAGTTTGCCAGCTGAGCCCAATTAAAGGAAAAACTACTAAAGAAGGAGGTGGTGGAGTCATGTTTTGAGCCGGAATCACAGGAGAGAACTGATCGGCCCTTTAGGGTCCCTGAAGATGTGAAAATGACCTCTGCAAAGTATGTGGAGTGACTGACCACTTTCTTCCATGGTAGAAAGAGAAGACTTAAAATCCTATTGACAACCTTTGGAGCATCCTCGAGCAAAAAATATGAGGGTGGGGCAGTTTGCATCCAAACAGCAGCTCGGAGGCTATTCTGACATCCTGCAAAGACATTCAAGCAGAAACTCTCCAAAAACTCACAAGTTCCATGGATGCAAGAATTGTAAAGCTGATATCAAATAAGGGCTCCTGTGTTAATGTGTAACTTGACCTGTTGAGATATTTTTGATTGAAATAGCTTTTGATTTCAGTAAAATTGATCTACTAATGCTGCAAATTCAACAAATGACCATTTTCAACCTGTAAAATTTTTTGATACTCTGTGTGTAATAATCTGGAACAGTGCATTTTAAGTTTTTTATTTTTGAAAAACACTGGTTCCATTGGCAGTTTTGTACAGTTACGTTTGAAATATACTCAAATGGTTGATGACTCGAAAATTATGCTGACTGTGTTTTGAATTTAGGAAAATCTAAAACAATTACATTTGCATAAAATTTGGACCAAAGTGCAGCTTTTAAATTATGATTTCATTTACTAGGGGAAAAGGTTATCCAAACCTAACTGGTGTGAAAAGTAATCCTCCTCCAAACCTGATAACTGGAGTGCAACCATTGGCAATCAACCATTAGTGCTAACTGGCAGTGAGTCTCTCGTCACTGTGGAGGAATTTTACCCACTGTGCTTTGCAGGATATGGATAAAACTAAGAAATCAGGAGGGACCCAAATGCTTTTTCACAGCACTGTAAATTAATTCACCTACCTTTAAACTTGTCATTTAAGAGAGACGATGTGTCACGGTTCTGGGTCATTTTGACCCAGCATTTTTGTCTCTTGTATTTTTGGTATTTATCTATACGATGGTCTATGTTCTGATTCTTTAGTTATCCTGTTTTGAATATTATTTTCCATGTTTCAGATTATTCTGGTTAAGGGTTTAGTTCTTAGGTTTTGTTTTGGTGCACTCGTTTTCCCTGTAGGTTTAGTTCAGTGTCTAGTCTGTCTAGTCTACCCATACCCTGGGTGTAGCCTGTGGTATGAGGTCTGGTCAATAGCCTTGTGTTGTTCTAACTGCTTCAGACATCACCCTCTTCCAGCAGCCACTTCCTGGGTCTTGTTTGACGGGCTCATAAGTATTTTCGTCAGTGAGTAGTGACAAAATTTTCTCATGATAGTCTTTCTGGTTTAGCAAAGCTGTGCACCTACCCTTGTCTGCCGGAAGGATGATAATGTTATTGTCATTACCTTCCTCTCCTCCACGGTGATGTTGGATGCTGGGGGCTTTGCATTGCTGAGACGAAACTTGTGTTCGTAGTTGCTCTGCTTCCACTTCTGCAATATTGTTTTTTTCAAATTGCTGTTTCTGTGGCTGTGATCAGCTCTACTAGCGGGATTTGTCTTAGCGTGACAACAAAATTCAAGCCTTTAGCAAAGATGTTTTTCTCTGTTTGGGTGAGCTGTCTGTCAGACTAATTCTTCACCCTTGGTGTCACATCGTTCCCTCTTCTGGCCGTTTAGGACACTCTCCGTATTTTACTGTAAATAAGTAAGTAAGTAAGTAAGTAAGTAAGTAAGTAAAATTTTATATTTATATAGCACATTTCTATATAAAAAGATCACAAAGTGCTTCACAAGTATAAAACAAAAGCAGACAAAAGTTAACAAAATGTAATTCTAAAAAGATGTTTTAGTTGTTTTTTTAAAAAAGTGACCACTGAGTCCACAGTCTGGCAGCCACAGTGGCAAAAGCTGCGTCTCCCTTAGTTCTCAGCCTTGTGTGCTGAATAAGCCCTGATTGCATTACCTCAGGGACCTCCTAGGGACATAGCACTGTAAAAGTTCAGTGATGTAGGCTGGTGCTTGTGCTTGAAGAGCTTTGGAGGTCAGAACTAGTATCTTAAAATGGACTGTGAATTCAACGGGGAGCCACTGCAGCTGTATAAGCAACAGTGTCACAGTATGAGTTCAGTATGAGATACTATAGGGCTCAATTTAGAAATGTTTCTTAAATGATAGAAGCAGGACCGAACCAGAGATTTGACGTGAACATCCAAAGTAAGAGCAGAATCAAAGGTTACCCCGAGGTTGCTGATAGACGATTTTACAAATGTTGAAAGAGGACCAAGAGCATTCATTAGAATGTAAGGGCTGCAAAGGCTGGTGAGGTCCAACATTAGGAATACAGAACATTTTCCTGCATCCTTTTGCATCAGAATATCACTGCTTCCAGTGATATTCACAGGGGAAAAACAGATTCACACTTAAATCTTCTTCCCTATAAGCTCACCTGAGTTGTCAATGTTCTGCATGGCTTTTCTCTTGCTCAGTGGCTCTCTGCCATTTTTCTCTTGGTCTCCGAGCTCCACTCAGTCATGGTGGGCTTGGCACTCATTGTCCAGATCTTCAGGCATCAGCAGTATGATGGCCTCATCACTGCATACCAAAGACTGAAGAGTAGCATCCTCTTCAGTCCCTACCTTGCTCTTTATTGCCTCTTGAAGAAAAAAAAAGAAAACAGAACTTTCCAGCAACATTTTGCCAACTTTATTCAAACCACACCACACTGATTAAAATCTGTTAATCATTAGCACCGAGGTCCCACACGTGGTAAATAACATACTCATGGCTTTAACTATTTAAGGTCACAACAATAAGGCATTTTCACTGTACTGAATCCCAGTGATCTAACATGCAGGTTCAACATTTAACTTGGAGACACTTTGAAATATTTCAAAACTAAAAAACATCAACAGAATATGAAGAAAACATCTCTGACGTCATGTTCAACACATCTATATATGAACTGAAGTTAGCATCCAGCTAATGTCAGCCTGTACTCTCATGTAATACCACTTTGTACCACAGGATGGTGCAGTGAGTCAGCATCTAGTCTGCACTGAGCTCACATTTGTATAGTTGTTGTTGTACTACAGCATTAGGTCAGACCACAAGTGTGTTGTTCTTTTACAATAAACAGCAACAATCAGAAAGTGTGTTTGGATTGACAACAACTGTGATGACACATTATAACCTGTTATTAAAGTTCTGCCCCTGCTTTGATCAAATGTGGGTTACTGCTGGTTAGTTAGTGTGACTTCATACAAACCTGTGTGTTACACCAGTGGAAGAAGCTTTTCCTTCATCAGTCTTCTTGTTTCTTACTATAGGGCTGAACAGCTACACTAACACTCTCTGGCTCTATGCTGCCCCCCTGTGGTCACAGTTGTAGTCAGTGTTGGTATGAAATGTTTGAAAGCTTCAGCACCACAGACAGCTGCAGGCAGCTCCACCCTCTCTGTACCATGTCTGCAGCCTGTAACTTCAGTGTGTTCATTTAAACATTGAAATAAACTCTGGCTGCACATCGTTCTGCTTTTCTTTAAAAACAAAAACGGTTAAATAGTGTAAAATATGTAAATGTACAAAAGTTAGTGGTCCCAGAATAACTACAACTTTAAATAATTATAATCATAGCAAAGTTTGGCCTGATGGTGGCAGTAATGGAAACATTAGAGTACCACCATCATCACTTTAATTTTACCACATTTTACTTGAAGAACACTCAAGGACACTGTACACAGCAGAATAATAAAAGCAACAGAAAAGCAGGCAGTTTACACAATCATAAAGTCATAAGGCATAAAACGAATTTAACATAGCAGAGTGGAGAGGTTATGTGGGATAAGCTATTTTGAACCAGTGAGTTTTTGTCTAGACTTAAAGAGAGAGAAGGAAGAGATATTTCTTAAATCAGGAGGTCGTGAACTCCAGAGTCGAGGAGCAGAGCAGCTGAAAGCCACGGTGGCAAGACAGGGGGCGGGGCTAGAGAGAGAAAGAGAGGAAGGAGATCTAAGACACCGAGACGGGATCATCATCAGAGATAGATGATGAACAGCCTTAAATGTGTACAAAAGTATTTTGACAATGATGTGATATCTAACTGTGAGTGATGAGATCTATAGAAGGGGTCCTGGTGATGATACGAGCAGCAGAGTTCTGGACACATTAAAGCTCATTAATGGATTTTTGAGTAAGACCACAAAGAAGTGAATCACAGTAATCGATCCGAGCAGTAACAACACTGTGAACAAGAACGGCAGCGGCATGTGGAGTGAGAAAAGGACGGAGATGATTAATGTTGCACAATTGAAAATATGCAGACTGAGTAACATCATTAATGTGTGAACTGAACGATAGAGTACTGTCGAGGATGATACCCAAACTTTTCACAGAGGAAGAAACGGAGACCGGCGAGTTATTGATCGTTATAGAGAAACTGTTGGTTCTGGATAATGTTGATTTAGAGTCGACCAAGAGAAGCTCAGATTTGACGGTAACAGCAGTCGGTAAGAAGATTTTTACCCAGAACTAAAATGAAAACCAGAGAGCAGAAACGTAAAAGAACAAAAACAATGGTGGGGTTGGCCCGGAAGCAGAGAGGAGAAGAGGCTCAGAACATGTGGACAGTATGAAAACGGAGGAGATGAAAGAACGTCTCTGGAGGTCGGACGTGTTGCTAACAGTGGAGGGGCTGCTTTGAAGATTGGCTGCAAAGGCAGAGTTTCTCTGGAGACTTGGAGGCAGACAGGAGCCCTGCTGGGGCTTGGCTGGATAACTCAGAGGACTCAGGATACTCGGAAGTTACACCTCCTCCAGCTTATCCAAGGGAACATCAAGGCGTTCCCAGGCCAGCCAAGAGATCTAATTTCTCCAGCTTGTTCTTGGTCTATCCAGTGATTCTACCATAGAAGCATGAACAGGTGGAGACGGAGGCTGCAGCCTGACTGCTCATCAGTTACCTGCTGAAGTTCAGGGTCTGGCTGCTGCGCTAGTTATGGTGTTCTTGATTACAAAAGCACCACAAGTAAACCAGGAAACACTAACTGGAACACTCAGCTGGAGGGATGAGGGAGATCATGACAAGTGTTGGAGTGACTTTGTTAAAAATTGTCATTGTTGTGCTTCGAATTGTGAACCTTGTTTAAACTGCATGATTGAAGATATTCTTGTTTCTGTTCTCCTCCCTGCATGTAGGATGGTGGGGGAGGCTACAGCTATAGTGTTCAACTGCAGGCACATTCCAGGTAAAGATTCTGGTTTCCTTATTTGCTTGGGAACGTCCACTTCCTGTCCTTCATGGGCTCTTCTATGTTTGTATATGGTGGACCATTAAGGGGGTTAAGCCATATACAGGGTGGGGGGAGATGACCCTTTTATGAATAGGGATGTTGTTAAACGGTTGTAAACATATGTTGTGTAGCAGGAAGTCACGTTTACAGAGACACACACACATACAAACACATTCACAGTGTGTGTTCTCTGAATAAAAGGCTGCGAGGGGAGTTTGGAGTTGGCTACAGGGAGCTTGTGTCAGTTCTGGGAGGCAATCTCCCCTTGCAAGCAAACCGTACCAGTGGCTCTTGTGTTGTGTTTGCAGTCTCTCGTGGTCTGAATCCAGCAGGGTCGTATGTTCAGACCCAACAACAAGCAACACAAGGGAATGCAGACAATGAATACAAACAATAAGGGAACAGACCACAGGTGGGAACAAAGAGCAGAGTCTAATCGTCAGTTTTACTCACAGAGGGAGGATAGTAGGAGCGTCGTCTCCTCCGGCCTGAGGAAACAGGAGAGTTTGGAGCTGCTGATGCAACATCATTCCAGCTGAGGAGCCTGTGATGAGCCGGCCCGTAAAATCTCCGGCGAGCAAAACGGCATCATCCAGGTGGAGTCGGCAGCTGGTGATAGGTTGTTGCTCCACGTGAGAAGGAAATCTGCACTTTTTTCTTCTTGGTGAAGGAAAAAGGGAAACCGGATAATTGAGCCTCTGATGGCCCCAGACAGGAAACTCTTTGAGGATCGAGGTGGAAGAGCTTATGAGGAGGCAGGCCAATGAGTGGGCAGCAGAGAGGCTGATCAACCCCTGTGAGCAACCAGAGATGGGTGGATGATGCCCACTTTCAGCTGCAGAGCATCAGGTGCAGGCGGGGCAGCAGGTGGACGAACACGGCGTCTTTGAGGACCCCTTAGAGCCCGGTGAGTACCACTGAAAATGTGCTCCTACCAGGGGTGAGCCAACGCTTCCACTTCAGCTTTTCCTCAAGAAAAGGAAACGGCTACTTGCTGCCACTTGTAGGTCGGAGTCTGCTGCTTTATTTTAGTGCTCGAGATCTCCTGTCATGTACCGCTGTGTGAGGCAAGGCAGGATAGCAGATAAAATGTGGGAGTCGGAGACAGAAACCAAACTTAAAGACAATTATTACTGACTACAAAACACCAAAACTAGACCAAGAAATACTAAACAGACGAACACACAGCTGGAGGGAATGAAGGAGGCTGTGAGAAGAAACACAAGGGAACAGATCACAGGTGGGAACAAAGCTGAACATAATCAAACTAACGAGACCAGGAAGCAAAACTAAACAAGATGCACACAGGACGAGAGACTGTCAGAGTAAAACAGGAAACAGCAGAAACACACACTGAGACACAGACTGACTGAACACAGGGAACAGAGGGAGGGAGAGAAACAGAGACACGACTGGGGAACAGGCCAATCAGCATGGAGACAAGACTGACTTCACAGAGAGATACTAACACAGGAAGAGGGCGGGGACACAGAGGGGGGATGATAACAGAAAACCTGAGGCTAGATAACAAACTAAGACCTGGGACACAAACAGAGACACAACAATCATGACCAAAACTTCACCTCAGAATAAGAAATGAACCAGAATCAGACGTCAAACACAAACGCTGGCTCACAGACCAGGACCATGAGCCTCCACACAGAAAGACTCCACCCAAAACAGGAACTCTCTTTCTGAGAAGTGATGGTGCTCACCACTGCAGCACCACGCTGCCCTGTTAGTTTCTGTGCTGGTAAAAATAAAGATGAATAAATAGTTCACTCTGACATATTTCCTGTGTCACAAACACTTCTTCTCTCTGCTGCTTCGATGTACTTACAGTTTGTAGAAGGCAGCGTCTAACAAAGCCGTGTTATTATAAACATACTGCAGCTGCTGAGTTAAAGCTTATTATCTCTGTGATAGAAAATATTAAAAACAAAACTTCTTCCAGTGTTTTACATTCTTGTAACTGAACTTCAGATCTTGTTGAATGTTGTTTTCATTTGTACATAACTGACAGTCTGACGCCTCCTGACGTGTCAGAAGAACTGTGACTCGTCCTGTTTTACTTCCTCTTTGTTTTCTCTTCAAAGCTGTCGGACTTAAAGACACAGACAGACGGTGAAGCTGCTCAAAGATCTTTCAGCTCAAAATGTCTACAGAAATTCAAAGTGTTGAAGATTTCAGGGTGAAATACAGCAGAGGGTCCCAAGAGGATGGAGGAGTGAGAGAGCAGAGTGAGGTGGAGGTGTTAGATGATGGAGAGCAGCACCCTGACGTTGGCCTACAAGAAGCTGGTAAGCAGGAAATCGTCAAAGTGACCAAACCAAAGAAAATGTTGGTGATGAAAGTGTTGTTCAGTGTCTTTTAAAGCTCTGATATCCGACCACTTTAAGACATATTAGTGTTCGTGTCACATGTGCCCAGAATATGTTTCCAGTCCAAACTGGCACACAGATCATTTGTTGCACTTTGTTGTCTTTTTTTTTTTTTTTTTTTTTTTTTTGCACCAGGGGGTTTTACCCTTATTCGTTTTTGTTTTTGCTGATGTTTTCCAGGAGGCGGTGTATTATTTTGTTTCTCCTGGGTTTTATTTATTTTATTTATTTATTTATGTAATTTTTTTTTTTTTTTTTTTTTTTTTTTTTTGTTAGTGTGTTGTTTGTTTGCTTGTCTTAGTTTGTTTGTTTGTTTAGAAATGGACAGAGAACTGACAGTATGATTATTGCAGTTGTATATTTATTTATTAATGTTTCTGTCCATCCAAAAATATTAATAAAAAAAAAAAAAAAAAAAAAAAAAGAAAGTGTTGTTCAGTGTCTTTTAAAGCTCTGATATCCGACCACTTTAAGACATATTAGTGTTCGTGTCACATGTGCCCAGAATATGTTTCCAGTCCAAACTGGCACACAGATCATTTGTTGCACTGGGCCTGTTTACTCCCAGTTAGGAGCTCCGTTTCTAACCGTCTGACTGTTTCAGTGTCTGTGGCTTCAAGTCAAACTGGTTCAGCTGCTGCTCTGCTTTCAGGAAGAGGTCTGTGAGTGGCAGAGAGAAGCAGCCAATAGGAGCAGCACAGCTCTTTCTGCTTCCTCTCCAAGTGATAACATGACTGTAAATACAGCCAGATTGTCCACACAGTCATTGTTTTAAACATATGTGAATGTCGAGTTTGTCCGACAATGTTGTGCTTCCAAAAATGCGTCTTTCAGAGGTGCAGAGCAGCAGCTTGGTATGCAGCTGCAGTGTGTTAGCAGCTTCCCCCTGTAGTTAATGCAGCACGTTTAAATCAGTAGGTCATAGTTGTTCTGTGGTCTGACAACAGGAACAGAAAGATGCAGATTCATTGTGAGTTCAGCTGCATCAAAATGCAGTATGAGTGAGTGTAGAGAGGAGAGAAGCAAACTGATGGAAACAGCTAGCAGAAAGCTAACTGAGTGTAACTGAAGCACAAACACAGAGTAACACACACCCAGCACCACTCTGTTATAAATCAGCTTTAAAGTTTCCACAGTTCATGGTTGTTCCTCAGCATTACACTTTCCTCACAGCTCTGACCCGCGTGCAGATGATCATCATACAAACGAATATTCTGGGACTCTCCTCCATATTTGTCCCTCAGGTTTCTACACTTCTTTCTACGTTCCCTCACGTCCATCAGGATAGTTTTGCTCATTTAGTCCTTATATTGAGAGGAGGATTGTTTTTCTCTCACTGATCTATTCAAAAGCTGCGACCAAGAAGTGGCCAGAAATGCATCGACTGATCACAACAGCTGGAATGGACTAATGTTACTTTGTCCTTGTTTGAGTTCCTGTAACTTTTTAACAAACTCGACTAATTTGTTTGGTAAATCTGATTTACTTTCTACTGGGATCATTCCTACAGTGAGGATTAATAAAAAGCTCCAAAGTCTCTCATTAGTGCTTCATAAATGGACTTTTTGTTTTATCTTTGTAGATGTTCACACCGAGAAGAAGCTTCCAGCTGTGAGAAGAAGCTGGTTCAGAGCTTTTGAAGTGAACCTGGGAGTGCTGTATCTGCTGATTGTGGTGGGAATCATGACACGCTGTGAGGAATTTGATTCCAATATGTTAGATGTTTGATTTTGAACATTAGAAGTGAAATGATTTGATGCTGCAGACCTGATTGTGTTTAGTTCCTGTTCCCACACTGCAGTGTTTCTCCTACTTCACTGGAAAACACACAAACAGCAAACTTGTTACTATAATGTTATTGTAGGGTCGACCTCACAACATAAAGCACCTTGAGGCTGTTGCTGTGATTTGGAGCTGTAGAAGTCAAAGTGAATTGAATGATTAAGACAACGTGTGTCCTCCAGTTGGACAAACCTCCAACACCTAAGTAGCACACAGGTGTAATCCTAGTCAGGTGCTTTCAGTGTGGAGGAGCTCCAGCTGGGCTCATCACTCCCACACATCCTGGAGAGAATGAAGAGCTCGTCCAGTGCTGCATGACCAGGATGGAAACCACACTGTTGCTCTGAATTTGAGATTTCACAATTGGATGGAGTTTCTCCTTCAATATTCTGACATAAACCTTCTCAGGGAGGCTGAGGAGTGTTTGAACCCACGAGCCCAGATTTACAAATCCAGAGGCCGAGTGCCCGACTCTCATGTAATGTTGCAGAGGTGTGTTAACCAGGACGGCCCAACAACAAGGAGTATTTCCTGGTGACCTCACAGTAAGATGTGCAACATTTAAGTGCACTGTAATTTCAAAAAACTTTTCCTCCTTATGTTGGACACTTTTTCACACAAGTACTTCTGTATTCCTTTGAAAATCAAATCAAAGAACACAAAAAATGAACTGCATCAGTTTTCCTGAAAGTGCAAAATGTAGAATTGAAAGAAAAAGTTACAGAGTGACCTAAAAAGGGAAAAACACAAATGAATGAACACAAACATCTTGTTCTTTTTAAAATCTTCGGTCAGCAGTGAAGCTAAATTTAATTGTTGTTCATTTAAAGAGTGTTTGAGACGTGGTTCAAACTTTCCACATCGACTGGATGAACCTCAACAGTTCAACAGTTTGTTTCTCTATAAGGCAACAGCAAGAAAACAAACTGTAACTGACAAAATAACATTTCCTGGGTCGAACCAACTGTGACACTGAGGTGTGACTGTGTTTGTGCTTTTATGTGTGAATGTTCAACGTCTTTAGAAAAAGAAGAGTTTATACATTTTCTGCTTTATGCAAACTCAGTCAAAAGCTCAACAAAGTACACATATTGTACAACACAGAGTTTTATCTGTAGTTAAGAGAAACAAATGCAGTTAAGACATTTTTATGCAAATTAATCACACAGTCTGTGTTTCCTTACACGCTGCCACTTCCTCAAAGCTTCTTCCTGCCTGAAAGCAGACAGAAGGCTGGACAAGAATAAAACAGCACGATATCTTCCAGGGTCAGTACTGCAGAACTGTTAGAGTACAGTTTAAACTCCTGCTCAGCGTCTCAGTCCTCTCACGATGTCCTCAGATATTTATGCCAAACCAGATCTATCAAAGAAGGTGAGATACAGCAGAAAGCAGGACGGAGCAGAGTGGGAGCAGAGGGAGGTGGATATCTACGAGAGTACAGATGAGATCAGAGATAGTTATGATCATTTTCAGTCACAGGAAGGAGGTAAGTCAATTATGAATCTAAATGTACTTCCAGTTTGTTACAGTCAGCTTTTAATGCCAAATTACTGCAGCCCACCAAACATCTGTTTCTCCATTTGCTGTATGAACCTTTTTAATTTAAATTCTTTCCCACAATAGTTTGTACGTCACTTATTGATTAACAGGAACTTCTTTCAGTCACAGCGCAGATGTTATATTTCCTTTGTTTTTTGGCAACCGACCCTTTTTTGACATTAAGCTGATACAACCACAACCACAGGTCTGTTAACCACAGACTGACAGGAAATAAGCACAAACCAACATCCACACTGCTTTCTAACAGGACCACAGACTCTGAATCCTCCTTCAGTCCTGAAGGGCTCTTTCAGATGTGCTACACTGGGTCTAAGAGTGCTGTGCCTCCTGATGTTAGCTGGGATCATCATCCTGTCCATATGCTGTAAGATAAGATACAACCTCTGAACTTCTCCTGCAAATGAATGTATGACTGATACTGAATCCCAGCAGCCAACAAACATGCAGCTTCACAACCAGAACGTGTCCTTCTGCCACAGCAAATACAGGAAGTACATGAAGCCAACACAGAAGCAGCAAACACTGCAGTTCCTTTAATGACCACTGGAGGCTGATGCTGAAAGCGAGTCAGTCCCCACAGACTCCCATGTTAAAATGAGCACCTTTGCTGCAGTAAAAACATGTTTCCATTCAGGACCAAATGAGTTTTGGTCTCTAAGGATAGTTTCCTCTTCATAAAAACTGCACGGTGGCATTTTAAATGGAATTCTCTGATCAATAATATGAGCTGCTGTGTGGTACAGCCTGACCAACACGTTGGTTTTGCTGACTGAGCTTCTAGTATTTCATCAGTCTGTTACTTAGCACTGATTAGCAGGTGTGTGTCTGTGTGCATGATTCCTGGCTCATATCTTGTGTGTGTTGTGGAGTGAATGTTCTTGTTGTTCCTTCAAACTCTTCACTCAACACGCTGATTCTGTGATTACATCAACAAAGCAGACAGGCAGCAGCATCTGCTGCAGACTGATGCAGGTGCAGCCACACTATGTTAGACAGTGGCCGTCTGTCATTGTGCGACTAGTTAGTTCACTTGGTGTATTAAGCAGGTAGCTAACAAGCTAATGTTAGCTCCATTCATCTGCTGGGATATATCAATTAATCTTTTTTTATTACATCAAATCACAACAACAGTTGCCTCGAGGTTCTTTATATTATCAGGTAAAGACTCCACAATAACAAAAACAACAACACAGAGAAAACTCCCAGCAGCTGCTGATGTTTGGATTTTAAGGTGGTTTGATTCTATGTTTTAAATCAGTTGATGATCTTCAGCTGACCTTTAGCTCCTGGTGGAGCTGTGACAGACTTAATGCTGGATCAGCAGAAACATCACAAATCTATGATGTGAGAACAGAGACGCCTGCAAAAGGACGTCTGAAAACAGGAAGTTCCTGGAAGCTGCAGGAAGAAACATTTATTAATTATAAATAAGCAGAAAGAGGAAGTGTTGAAGCCTCAGAGCAGCTTTGACTGAATGTAAAAAGACATATTTTCAGTGAGAACAGGCACATGTCACATGAGTCCGAATCTATTCTTTCAAAGCATATAGATAACATCTCTGACTACAGGTGTAGAAATGCTGTTTGACTCTTCACCTTCTTCCTCCACACTGAAGCACAATTATTCTGAATCTTGTCAGTGGTTTTTGTTCACAGTTGATACGTATTTAGCTCATCAGATTTCCTGTAGTTCTAACACCTCCACCCACAGGACATGTTAAAGAGCAATGGCTGCAAGTTTCTGACTCTTATTGATATTTGACAAAGCAGAGGAAGAAGATTATTTCTGTTCAACGTTTCACTCATTTTATTTTATTTTATTTTGGTTTCACTGAAATATTTTAGATGCTTTGAACAAGAGTGAAAACAAAAGACTTCATGCTAAATGTGACAAACTGAACCACGTTTACAATGACACCAAAAAGAATCACACTGAGCTCCAGGATGAACTTCAAGGTAAGCAAACACCAAGTTCTTATATCACAGATATATTTGTAGAACATTTTAACTTAATTTGAATCTTTTTTTCTCTAAAGACACAAAAACCAGCCGGACTCAGTTACAGAGCCGTTATGATGAACTGAGTAAAAACCACAGTCAGCTACAGGAAGAAGTGAAGAAGCTGAAGGAGAAGATAGAAGGTAATAAAGTTTGAATAACTGATAGAAAACATCAGTGTTACACAGTGATAACCTGATTGTGTCTTTGTTTTGAATCCTAAATGTTTGATGCTGTGTAACAGTTTCTCTGTATAAATGTAAGTTTCAGTTCATTATGAATAAGAGAGAAAACCTGAGTTTAAATGAAGCATTTACAGGGAAAATGACAGGAACCAAAGATTAATGTGATACAACAGGACACAAAGTCTGTCTTTAAAACATGTGTTTGACTTTAAGGGAAGTGGTGTCCAGAAGAATGGACGAGGTTTGGAAGCAAGTTTTACTTTAAATCCACTGAGAGTGAAACTTGGTCTCAGAGCAGGAGAGCCTGTCAGGATAAAGGAGCTGATCTGGTGATGATAAACAGCAAAGAGGAACAGGTGGGTGTGTTTGTTCATGTCTGTGTGATCTTTGATGGAGCTGACAGTGAGTTACAAAGTTCTTCATACTGTGAATTAAAGCCACACATTGATGATAAGTATACATGTGCAAACATACAGACACATAAACAAAGCAGCACATTCATTCCATCAGAAACACAACAGTTAGAAACTATGGAGGAAAATAAAGGGGAAAAGATTGAGGGAGAGCTAACCTGTAAAAATGAGTTTCAGCCGTTAACAGTCAGCTGACCTGATAGTCTGAGGAAGGCTGTTCCACAGTTTGGCTGCAACAAGCTCAAAAGCACGATGGCCTCTGGTTTTCAAATCAGAGCGAGGGACAGTTGGGAGACGCTGATTAGATGATCAGAGAGGCCGGCTGCAGTGATAAGGTCCAAGAAGCTCTGCTATATAAGCAGGGGCCTGTTCATGCACAGCTTTATATGTTCATAACAGGATTTAAAAGAGGATTCTGAAGTTCACTGTAAGCCAGTGAAGAGAAGCAAGAATAGGTGAGATGAGACTGCAGGCCAGGTTTTGTTTGCAGCCTTGCTGCTGAGTTCTGCACTAACTGCAGACCAACTATGGAGGACTGAGAAATGCAGGTGAAAAGTGAATTACAATAATCAGGCAGGAGAAAGTATGAACTCAAAGTTCCAGATGATTGAATCACAGTAAAGATTTGATCTTTGCAATATTTCTGAGCTAAAGGAAACAAGACTGGCTGACCTTTGACATGTGAGGCTCAAAATGCAGCTGTTGGTTCAAAATGATCTTTAACAGGTGATTGGATGTTACTGGTGAGGGGGACGATGTACTGACTGACCTCCTCAGAGAAACTGAGCCAAACAGCACAACTTCAGTTTGAGATGAAGGAAGTTTAAATCCATGAAGTGATGACAGAGAAGCATTCACTGAGGCAGGAGAGGCTCGACAGAAAAGCATTAGTGTGTGTGTCATCTGCACAGCAGTGCTAGGAGATCCCATTAAAACCATTAAGCAGATGTCACAGGGGCAGCATTTATAAAGAGAACAGAACTGGTCCAAGGACTGAGGCATGTGGGACTCAGATGAGGACACACATTGATTAATATGAAGTATCTGTTTGATAAGTATGAAGAAAAGCATGTGAGAGCAGCACCAGTGATGCCAGTTTGTAGTGTGTTAATAAGAGGAGCACCATCAACAGTATGAAGGCTGCAGAGAAGTCAAGCAGGACTCAAATGGAGTCTTTATCCCAGCGCAGAAGAATCTGGTTAGTAACTTTCATGAAAGCTGTTTCAGTGCTGTGGTTTGTCTGGAACCAGGTTGGAATTGATCAAAGATCTGAAGGAGCTGACGAGCAACTTGATTTAAAACAGTGGGATGTAAGGAGGGTTGATCCCACTCACAAAGACTCTGGCTGTTTGAAAGTCAGCTGAAATGAAAGGGACTGGTTTCTAATAGAGAGAAGTCAGGGGGAGATGGCAGCAGGAAGGAGTTTGAACTCCAACAACAGAACTGGAGGAGAGACTTGGGGCGGTTGAAGAGGTACAGACTTGAACTCTGACCTGATACTGTTGATGTTGCCAGTGAAGAAATCGAAAAATGTCCACAGTCATTAGAAGACATGGGAGTGACAGCAGTTTGTCTCTGGGAAGACAACACTGACTGTAAGCCTGTCAAAGATGATACATCTGTGATTGGATAGTAGGTCAGACATGTGGAAGGTCAGCGTTATGTGTGGGGCCGACAACATGATGCACTACATGAAATGATGCTGCAGTGTTCATCAATTGTGTGGCAGTGTTGTTAGAGGGATCATCAATAAGTAAATTAGACTCATCTACTAAAATGACTTTATGAACAATAACCGATGAGAGAAGATTAGAGAATCCATTCAGGAAATGATTGCAGGATTTGGGAGGTGGATCGATTACAATACAGCAAACTGGAGATTCACATTGAATTATGAAGGAGAGGAATTCAAAGCAGTTAAAGAACCAGGATTAAATGGGAACCAGTTCAGATGATCCTTAGAAACCAAGTCAACACAAAACATTGAAATAACAGAAATGTTATAAAATGAGAGAAATCCTCATAATCCAGATTATTTTTCTGATTCAATCCAACTGAATCAAATGATTTGTTAACACTGATTCCACTGCAACACTGACTGAGCTACAGGAGGAGCTGATATTCATCGATTCTTTGGCTCTTTCTGATTTCTGCACAATGGAAGAAAAGTTTCATCACAGTTATTCTTCCTTCAGACATGTTCACAAGATGATGTCACTACAACAGAAGTGCTGAATCATGACTGGAGACAATATTTGTGTCTCTTCTCAAACAGGAATTTGTCAGTAAATTTGGAGGAGAGTCCTGGATTGGTCTGGAAGCTAAATGGACATCAGGAGGATATAAATGGACATCAGGAGGATATAAATGGGAATGGGTGGACGGATCAGCGCTGACAGAAAGGTGAGACATTAGTTTGTTTCTATTCCAGAGTTATTATTTAGAAGTGAAACATGGATGTTTTGGAAGATAGATCAGCAATACATGAGCTGAGCTATTTTCCAACAGCCCCACAAACTGAATGTAAAGAAAAGCAGAAATCCTCCTTTGAATGAACAGCTGTGCTTGAACTCTCTTCATCTGCAGTCTGTGATGACGTTCAGTTACAACAAGTCAGTTTGAAGGAATCAGGATTGAAACATGTTCAAAGCAGCGACCGACACATTTCACTTTGTTCAATTTGTCTTCATGTTTTTGTGCTGTAATGTTTCTTTTCTCACAGAACAAAAAGTGTTTCAGAGAATTCCTGTCTCTTCTTCTTTGGTGTTTGTAAAACTTCAGAACATATGAAGGAAGAAGCTTCAGTAAATATGACCTGATAGACACACATTTCAAAGTGATGTCTGTAAACAGCTGACAAACAGTTTCAAACAGCAGAAAGTCAGCTCTGACTTCTTTTTATTCTCCATTTTTACAGCAGGAAGATTTCATATTCATCAAAGCTTGAAAGCTGTTTTAGTGTGCATGATGATTCTCAGAGAAAAGTCTAAAGGAGGGAAAGTGGGCGAGAAACCTGGGAAAGAAATACAGCAAATATTGGAAATATTCCAAAAGAGACGCATATTTATATGAATGTGACAATAGTTATGAGTTTAGTCCAGTTTCATATCAGATTTGATCTCTCTGACAGGTTCTGGGCAGAAGGACATGAGAATCCCAGTTATGATCACTATGGAGTCTGCTGTGACAGTGATGGGAGATGGAGACGGTTATATTATTCTTATTCAACGACCTTCATCTGTGAGAAATGAGTTTGGTGCTTTGATGTAAATGTTTGAATAATCCAACCAAAGACACCTCACTATGAAATGTCCTGCATGAGCCTCAGACTCAGCTTACAGTCTTTACTTGTTCATTCTGCATCATATATTGATTACATATATTGTCCCTCTGTGCTCTGTGCTGTACAGTAAGGTTGGAAGTCATCCACACAAAACCTTGAAGTACTTCATTACTCTGTAGTTCCAGCAAATTGCTCTAATAAAAGTCAAAGTGCAGCTTGTCTTTACTTTGCTTTACTTGGTTTATTCATCAGTCTGTTGGTCCTAAAACTACAGTAAATGTCTTGTTTGTAAAAGTTCAGCAAAAAATATCAAATGTGGGTTACTGCTGGTTAGTTAGTGTGACTTCATACAAGCCTGTGTGTTACACCAGTGGAAGAAGCTTTTCCTTCATCAGTCTTCTTGTTTCTTACTATAGGGCTGAACAGCTACACTAACACTCTCTGGCTCTATGCTGCCCCCCTGTGGTCACAGTTGTAGTCAGTGTTGGTATGAAATGTTTGAAAGCTTCAGCACCACAGACAGCTGCAGGCAGCTCCACCCTCTCTGTACTATGTCTTTCTTAAACAGAAATAAGACAAAATAGAAACAGTAGAAGAAAATATAAAAGGCCAATTCAAATATAAAATAGACACAGCGGTCTGCAGCATCAGCAGAAGTGATACAAACAGGTGCTGAGATGTAGTGAACATAGAGCAGCATTATTATTTTCAGACTCGTGGATGGGAAATAATACATACAAATACATATTTAGATATTTCTTTTACTGCATGTTGACTGTTTATATGAAATATATTTATATAAATCACAAAATAAATAACTGGTGTCTAATATGTGTTTTCAGCGCCTAAAGTGGAAACTGGTGAGGAAAATGTACTCAAAACAAGGCTTTACTTGCACAGTCTCCCCATCAGTTTATCAACAGACGTCTCAAATAACAGAAAAAATTGACATACAAACATGGGGGGATCAGACTGAAAGACCACGCTGCATTTTAGATGAAGCTGCTGTCCCAAATACTTCCATGTTAGAACTTTGAATCTTTAGATATTTCAGGGTATTTCAATCGTTTCCCACATTTCTGAACACATTTAGAATAACGACCACAGCACGTCTTATATTTTCAGTGACCAATCTAAAGTCTGCAAACATTTTCATGCACCAGCACATCACAGAGCACAGATGATATCATCACATCTGTCAGGACAGAAACACTAGCAGCAGTAAAAAGTACTGCAGAGTCTCAGGTTTGTGTTCAGCCCAGGCTCTGTGCTGCAGCTCAGCCCCTCTCTCCCCACTTTCTGTACTGTTTCAATGGTCTCTGTCCAAAAACAACACTGAAGAAATAACTATGGGAGTAGTAGAGTTCATAAACTCAAATCATGTATGAATAAATAAAAATATAACATTAATACATGCTGTATAATTTGTTAAATAAACTTTGGACAAACCCAGAAAGTTGATTCTGTTTCTCTGCATGTTGTGTTTTGTTTTAATTTTAATCATGAAATATAAAAGTGGTGCAGGGGTTTTGGTTTTTCAGGCCTAGTTTGGACACCACAGTCCTGCAGACGAGGACTCAAAATTTTATTACAGACACAACAGTGCAGGTCCAAACATACCTGAGTGAACCAAACAGTGGAAGACTGAAGAATCCCCACGAGTACTGGGCAGGACTGAAAATGTTCATCCCAACTTGTATAAACTTGCTGTTGCTTCTTCGGCTACACCTGCTTCATCTGTGAGCTGTGAAAGGGTTTTTTCTAAATCAGGTGAAATCATCTCAAAAAAAGAGAAACTGACTGAAGCAAAACACAGTGGAAAAGATTTTATTAAATAAAAATAAAAGGTTATTATGATATAAAAATAAATTACATGTTGTATCATAAAGATCATAAAGACAGATTAAGATTATATTTGGAATTTATGTACTGCCATCACAAACATTATTCACTAATTCTATTCTTTCTATTCTATTTATTCTATTCTTTTCTGTTCGTTCTATTCAAAGCTTCACACCAAAGTTATGTCATTATAATGTCTTTGCCTGTTTTACATTTATTGTCCACTTGATGGCACAGTAGAGCAAGTGACACGTCATGAAGCGTCGGCTCATAAGTGGCCAGTTGGATGGAAAGCTTCAGTGCTTCATGAAGCTTCATCTTGGCACCACTAACAAAACCTCAGGCAACACATTAAACTAGAAACTAAGAAACTGGGAAACAACTGGGAGGACACAGAACCCATGAAATTCACAGGAACACAGCTTGATGGGACAACATGACAGAGACCAGAGGGAGACAGACAATATTTACTCAGGAGGAGATTAGTGCAGAGTGGACACACCTGGGGAACACAGCTGAACAGAATCTGACTGATGAGACATGAACACCAATATAACCAGTGTTGGGACTAACGCGTTATTAAGTAACGCGTTACAGTAACTACGTTATTATTGTGGTAACGAGCACGGTAACTAGTTATTATGCCAAAATCAGGAACGCGTTACTCGTTACTGGGATTTAGATAGGGTCGTTACTCGTTACTTCGTGTGGTGGCATCGCGGAGTTTCCACAGATTCAGTAACATTAGCAAGTGGTGGAGGCAGCAGGTGGATGAGGGAAAAGGGACGCAGAAGGAAAAGAGACCCGAGGCGGCCGCCGGTCCAAGTGTGAACTGAACTTCAGGTAAGAAGTTATGACCTGCAGTCTCTCTGGGTCAGATATAAACCAAGCTTAGGTGGAGTTTATTTTCGTTATTCTGACTTTTTCCGTACTGCGTGCTAGCTAGCATGACGGAGTTTCTACACAGCTGGGTGGTGCTATGAAGTTAATGATGTTGAACCTTAATTTGTTCATAAGTTATTAGAGTTGCCAACCGTCCCGTCTGGTATTCAGAGAAAATATTACGCGTTTCTTATTGAGGTGAAAAGGAACAGTTTGTCCCGTAATTCAGCTACAATGAAAAAGGCACAAAGCTGGAGTTATTCTGTGTCTTTACGCTGCACAGCTGCCTCTTCTTCTTTCATTCTCCCCCCTCCCTCTCCCGTTTCTACTTCAATCATGAAACTGATCAATGATCAGCTGATCGGCTCTCTTGTTTGTTTATCGCCCACTTTGCGCCGAAAGAGGAAACCAGCGGATGTCGCGCTAAACAACAGCAGCACGTTTAAGCTTGATCAGCTGTTGTTAGAATTTATTTAATATTAATTTCTAGTATCAGCTGATGTTTGCTGGAGCCACAGCTGTAAAAAAAAAAGCTGCTGGTCATGATATGGTTTGGTTATCTGGTGAGAGGGAAACATGAAGATGAAACCAGGAGATGTCCTTACTGGATCATCAGAGCTGAGCAGGTGATGGAGAAACAGGTTTACCTTTTAGATGACATGAATGAGTTGAAGGGAAGTTATGAACTGTTTCTGAGAGACAAATAACCCCAGGATCCTTTTTTAGGTAGCTGACAGCTGGTAACTGTGCAGGTGCGGATCTAGCAAAGTGTGGCCAAGGGGGCATGTAGGGCATTAACAGGGAATGGGGGGCACAAAGAAATACTTTTCTTTCTTATTCTCATTTAAAATGTCTAGCTTTTAAAAAATAATTATCTGAGTCTTACAACAAACGATTGATAGATTGATGCATATATACCATCAAAACAGTGAACATCACTGTCACAACAGTGTTTGTTTTCATTCAAAGGCTTTATGATTTTTCCTATAATGGTGGGCCAGTTTCTAGTCAAAATGCCCGGGCCAATTTTCTGTCCCAGTCCAGCCCTGTATGCAGCTCATCTGCAGTCTGGTGTTACCTACATCTTCCTATTCAGAAGGCAGAATTTCTGAGTTCTGAGTACAATCGAAAGCACTACGACTGCAGTTTTTGTGTTGGATGTAAAAGGCGCACATGACTCTGTGACGTAGGCTAGAATCATGGCAGCAGTCAATGACGGTCCAGGCGTGGGATTTCTCTCGTGGAAATATGCACGTTATCATATCCTTTCTATTGGTAGGTGGCACAGTGCACTTGTGGCAAGTAAGCAAGCTAGAAGACTGGCAAAGTTATGGAAGAAACACATTAACAAGAGAATTCTGAGTAAAACCAAAGTTACTTTCCCTAGTAACTAGTTACTTTGAAAGTAACGAGTAACTTGAAGTAACTGAGTTACTTTTGAGAGAAGTAACTAGTAATGTAACTAAGTTACTATTTTAAAGTAACTTACCCAACACTGAATATAACGCACACAAAATGGGAGATTATCAAAGTAAAACAGGAAGTAACAAAAACACACTGAGACTCAGATGGCAATATGTGAACTTGACACTTTAACTGTGGATAAACAGACATGAGGACATGACAGACTGAGGAGACAAAAAAAATAAAATCAGGAACTAGAAAATAATTATCCAAGCACAGTGAACACAGAGCAGTATGCGCCAACCAGCGTGCAGCCTGTTACAGTCGCTCCTGCTTTTCTCTTAGTTTAGCTCTTTTTTCTTACGTATTCTTTTTTTTTTTCTGACTTGTATTTTCCTCCGTTTTCTATCTCTTACTCAATCATGTGGATTGAGAGAGTTTTTGTTCTTCTGGTGGCCGTGGAACTGTTACTTTTATCATGGAACGGGACCGCGGCACATCTCCTACACGCACGGACTGTTTACTCCAGAGATCAGCTGATCGCCCTGATGCCGGCCAGCTCGCTGGCCAGGCCCGCAGAAGTGCCCGCAGAAGTACCAGCTGAAATTTGGAGGAAAACACATCGGGGATGCAGAGGTCAAGGACAGAAGAGAAGAAAAAAGGTGACGGTGAGACAGCGGAGGCTCGAAGCCAGGAGGAGGTTTAAACCGTGTCTGCCGTCTATCGTGATGGGAAATGTGCGATCGTTGGCAAGTAAAATCGACGAGCTCTCAGCACTGGTACGGAGTCAGAGGGAATATCGAGAGTGTAGCCTGATGTGTTTCACCGAATCATGGCTGCACCAGGTCATTCCCGATGAGAATGCTTCCGTGGAAGGCTTCCACACTGTTCGGGCGGACAGGGACAGCATCGCTAGCGGTAAGCGTAAAGGAGGTGGGCTTGCTGTTTTAGTTAACAACCGGTGGTGTAACCCTGCCAACATAACAATCAAAGAAAGGATTTGTTGCCCGGACACTGAACTGTGTGCTGTTGGACTCAGGCCGTATTATTTACCCAGGGAATTCTCTCACGTCATCTTGGTGGCTGTTTATGTTCCCCCCTCTGCTAACCCCACAGCTGCATGTGACACTATCCACTCTGCCATAGCTCGGCTACAGACTCAGCACCCGAGTGCCTTTATTGTGATCTCGGGTGACTTCAACCATGTATCACTGGACAATACACTACCAACATTCAAACAATATGTGGACTGTCCCACCAGGGGAGAGAAAACTTTAGACTTACTGTATGCTAACGTCAAGGATGCATACAGCTCCTCCTCCCTCCCCCCACTTGGTAGGTCAGATCATAACCTGATTCACCTCACCCCCCGCTATGTGCCAATTGTGAGGAGGGAACCTGTGACCACCAGGACTGTTAGGAGGTGGTCAGAGGAGGCAATAGCGGAACTACAGGGCTGTTTCGAGGTGACCGACTGGGAAACACTCTGTGAGCCTCACGCCGAGGACATCAATGGGCTTACTGAGTGTATCACAGACTACATAACTTTCTGCACCGACTCCATTGTTCCAGCTCAGACTGTTCATTGTTACCCAAATAACAAGCCGTGGGTGACTAAGGACATCAAAGCCCTCCTCAACAACAAGAAGAGGGCTTTCAGAGGGGGCAACAAAGAGGAGGTGAGGAAGATCCAGGTGTTACTAAAGGACAAGATCAGAGAGGCTAAGGACAATTACAGGAGGAAGCTGGAGTGGAAACTCCAGCAGAACAGCATGAGAGAGGTGTGGAGGGGCATGAAGACCATCACTGGATTCAGGCCAACCAACAGCAGGGGAGCTGAGGGAGGTGAGAATAGAGCCGACGAGTTGAATCTGTTTTTCAATAGATTCGACACCACAGTGTCTGCTCCCACCCCCACAACCTCACCTGCAGTCAGCCTGGAATCCAGAGCCACACCACTGTGCCAGCCTCTCTCTTCACATGTTGCCTCCTGTGAGATTCCTGACACCCCTCCCCCACCCATCACCTTCACTCAATACCAGGTTGAGATGCAAATGAGGAGACTTCACTCAGGCAAGTCTGCTGGACCAGACGGAGTGAGTCCCCTTGTCCTCAAGGCCTGTGCCCCCCAGCTGTGTGGAGTCTTTCATAAACTGTTTATGCTGAGTCTGAGTCTGCAGAGGGTCCCGGTGATGTGGAAGACATCATGCCTCGTCCCTGTACCAAAGACGCCTCGTCCCAGTGGCCCCCAGGATTACAGGCCCGTGGCACTGACCTCCCACATCATGAAGACCCTGGAAAGGCTCATCCTAGACCAGCTGCGACCCATAGTAAGACCACATCTGGATCCCCTTCAGTTCGCTTATCAGCCTCGTCTCGGAACAGAGGACGCCATCATCTACCTGCTCAATCGTGTCTACACCCATCTGGACCAGCCGGCGAGCACTGTGAGGGTCATGTTTTTTGACTTTTCCAGTGCTTTCAACACCATCAGGCCGACCCTCCTGGGTGATAAGTTAGCAGCGATGCAGGTGGATGCTTCTCTGGTGTCCTGGATTGTTGATTACCTGACAGGAAGACCACAATATGTACGTCTCCCACAGTGTGTGTCTGACAAGGTGATTAGCAACACAGGGGCACCACAGGGGACTGTCCTCTCCCCCTTCCTCTTCACCCTCTACACCACAGACTTCAGCCACTGCACAGAGACCTGCCATCTTCAGAAGTTTTCTGATGACTCTGCGGTGGTTGGATGCATCAGCAGGGATGATGAGACAGAGTACCGGGCTGTGGTCGACTCCTTTGTCACGTGGTGTGAGCAGAATCATCTGCAGCTCAACGTGGCAAAG
This sequence comes from Aulonocara stuartgranti, assembly GCF_965226115.1. Taxonomy (NCBI): domain Eukaryota; kingdom Metazoa; phylum Chordata; class Actinopteri; order Cichliformes; family Cichlidae; genus Aulonocara; species Aulonocara stuartgranti. The sequence continues at coordinate 36,119,999 of NC_138957.1, read as the reverse complement.
ACCAAGGAACTGATCGTGGACTTCAGGAAGACCAGGAAACACTTGACCCCTGTTTCAATCCAGGGGGTCAGTGTTGACATTGTGGAGGACTATAAATACCTTGGAGTACACATTGACAATAAACTGGACTGGGCTAAAAACACCACAGCACTTTACAGGAAGGGCCAGAGTCGTCTCTATTTTTTGAGGCGACTGAGGTCCTTCAACATCTGCCAGAAAATGCTGAGGATTTTCTATGAGTCTGTTGTGGTCAGTGCGATCCTTTATGCTGTTGCATGCTGGGGGAGCAGGCTGAGGGTCGCAGATGCCAACAGACTTAATAAACTGATCCGTAAGGCCAGCAATGTTGTGGGGATGGAGCTGGACTCCCTCAAGGTGGTGTCGGAGAGGCGGATGCTGTCCAAGATAAAGACAATGTTGGATAACACCTCCCACCCACTCCATGACATGTTGGTCAGTCACAGGAGCTCGTTCAGTGAGAGACTGAGATTACCGAAAAGCACCACTGAACGACACAGGAAATCATTCCTGCCTGTGGCCATCTCCCTGTACAACGCATCCACTTAACACACTGTTTGCTGCTACAACTACACATGTTTCTTTTCCAAATATTTATTTATAAGTGACTTATGTATGTATGTATGTATATATATGTATATATTGTACTATTCTTAGTTAGTGTATTGTCTGTCTTGTCTTAATGTTGGTTTAAAATGGAGCACTGTAACAAAAAATAATTTCCCCCAGGGATCAATAAAGTATTCTGATTCTGATTCTGATTCTGATAACTGTTAGTAAAGCACAGCTGTGACTCAGCTATCTGAGCAGAAAGGTGAAGGAAGAGGCATCAGAGTGTAAGAGGACATGCACATCTACGACAGTACAGACGATATCAGAGACAATCAAAGAGATTTTCAGTCACAGGAAGAAAATGATGAAAATGTTTAACTCTCGTCTGGTGTTCATATTTTTGTTACTCAGCCAGTGTTGACAGGTCTGGTGGCCCCACCCCCATTATTGTCATATTAAATCAATACATTCATAAATAATCAAAACGCTCCTTTTACATCCTCACATCATTTGTATAAAAGCAGTTTGATCAAAGGTGGGTTACTGCTGGTTAGTTAGTGTGACTTCATACAAACCTGTGTGTTTTCCTTCATCAGTCTTCTTGTTTCTTACTATAGGGCTGAACAGCTACACTAACACTCTCTGGCTCTATGCTGCCCCCTGTGGTGACATTTCATGATGATATAAAATATTAATATTAAACAAAAAGTTTGCAAATCCACATATTTAAACACATTGAACTATGGAAGTTATATTTATATTTAGAGGCCTAAACATCTAAAAATGGTCTCATATTATTTTAGTCACAAAATGTTTCAGCTTCACTTCTATTTGACATCCAGTCTAAGACATAACTGTCAGGTCGAGGTGTGGAAGAGAGGGAAGGACTCGAACGCAGGACTCAGAATAAAAAGAAGTCTTTAACATCCAGATATTTAATGAACAAGAGCGAGCTGGAGATCACAGAGGGACATACAGGGAACATAACAGATGTCTCAAAGAGACAGCACTTTATACACAAACAGCTGATTGGAAAACAGGACACAGTTTTGGGGGGGAGCTCCCAATTCTTACTAAAGAGTTCAGTGCATTAGTGATGGATCTATTAAGGTGGGATAAAGTTTTTACAACAGCTCTCACAAATCTTTTCCAATATGGTTTCAAATCTATCAGGACTGTCAAGAGCAGCTTTGTGATAAAAACAAATATCTGTGATGGAGAGGTAATCAAAGAGTGTCATGCTAAAATGCTCTGGGAAAAAAGAATCCTTTGGGAATGTGCTCTTCACCAGGTGAACTGTGACAACATGAATCAGGATTACTGAGGGAAATCTGGAGTTAGTTTATTAGGGTTGAAAATTGAATGCAGCTGTTTTAATTATTTTGTTATACACAATGCAAATGTGCTCATATGAGTTGGCACTCTGTCTTTCGAAGGTCGAAAGCTTAGAGACATAGAGTGCACGGGGACTTTGCAGCAACGCTTACATACACATGAAAATGGTTTTCTGTAAGTCTCTGGGTGTCATGGTCCTGGTCGTTGACCCAGCGTTTTGTGTTCATTTTGGTGTCATCTCATGTGTTGTGTTCATTCTTATTTTGTATTAGTTCTTAGGGTTTGGTTCATGTGATTAGTGCTTTAGTGTTCTCCCTCCTGTGCTCTGTTCGTGTCCCTGAGCTTGTCTTTGTGAATTTCCTGTTTTACTTTGAAGGTCTGTGTCTGTTATCACTGTGATGTTGACCAGCAGGCGTTTAGGAGTCTTGTAAGGGCGGCTTCAAGATGGGGTCCGCCATGCTTCAGCATTTCGGCGAGGATTTCGTCCAGGCCTGCGGCCTTTCCACTCTTGAGGAGTCGGATCGCTGTCTTGACTTCAGTGATGCTGATTTGTCCGATATCGACAGGAAGAAGATCCATGGAAGGTGCCAGGTCTTTGGCCTCGAACCATTGGGGTGGCTCAGGTTGGTTCAGAGTATCGCGGAAGTGTTCGACCCATCGTTGGTCTTTTGCTGTTGGTAATTGACTTCATCATGCGACGATCAGTTGACCAAGCTGGCATCGGTGTGCCCATGGAACGAAGCGCGTAATCTCACTGACTTGGACTTCGCAGATGACATCGCCCTGCTGGGCTCGACTCAGGAAGACCTCCAAAAGTTGACCGCGGCCCTGCAGAGGGAGGCAACGAAAGTTGGATTAAGAATCAGCACCAAAAAAAACAAGGTACTCCGAGTTGGCTATGCACGTGCCCGCATTCCTGTTATGATCAACCAACAACGTGCTGAAGAGGTGGAGAATTTTACATATCTTGGCAGCATCATCTCGAATGACGGGGTCTCTGATCGGGATGTCGACGCCAGTCGCCAGTCCTGCGACGTCTCCAACCTATTTGGAACTCGACCTCCCTGAATGTAAGGGTCAAGATCAGACTACTGAACTCTATCGTCTTCCCTACTGCACTTTACGCTAGTGAAACCTGGCGCTCAACAAGTGCAATTATTCAACACCTGAATGTGCTTCAACAACGTGGCTTGCGGCGAATCCTGAGAATTTCCTACCGGGACCGAATAACAAATGAGGAGGTCCTACGAAGAGCAGGCACCCGCCCATTAGCCGATGTTGTTGCAGAAAGGCGCTTCCGCTTTGCAGGACATATTTTACGCCTACCCCCTCATCGCCCAGCTAAGATTGCCATGACATGGCGTCCACGCACTGGCAAGCGAAAGCAAGGCAGACCAAAGACCACATGGCGTCGAACATTTATGGACGATCTGAGAACTGTCGACATTGCCTGGGACGAAGCTGAAGCAGTCGCTGCTGACCGACATCGATGGAGATCACTAGCTGCCCGATGCGCCGCCCGGCGTAGGAGGAACTAAGTCTAAGTAAGTCTGTTATCACTGTGTCAGCTTGTGTCTTCCTGTCGTCTTGTGAATTAGGTTCAGCTGTGCTCCCCTCCTGTGTGTCATTACCTGATTACCTTGTGTTTGTATATATAGTGTGTGCCTGCCTGTGTTCCTCATCGGTTCGTCTGTGTTACTCTGTTGTTCTGCAGCTTTCTGCTCCACAGCCTGCTCTTTGTTCCCAGCTCACCTCCTTATGTGTTTCCCTGATTGTGACCTTGTGAGTTACGGTTTTGTGTTTTGTTATTTTTAGTTCTCCCCAGTTCAGGGTTTTGTTCAGTTCTGCCCTCACTTTTGTTACTGAGCACTGTAAATAAACCTCACTCGCATCTCCACCACTGTCTGCAACTTGGATCCCCATTCACGCCACCACACGATAGCTGCACCAGCTGTGACACTGGGTCAGAGAGTCCAAACTAGGTATCCTGAACCAGACCTTAGAATCAGTAGAAGAACAATAAATAACAACATTAGATAACCAAGGCTACGCAGGGTGTGTTTTTGTGTCCTTGTGTCTCTGATTCCAGGAAAAGAAGCAGATAGGAGGTCGAGGGAGCAGCAGACGTGGAGTGAATGAGGAGTTGTAGCAGACTGCCACGCCGCTTCTGGAAGAACATAGTCATAATAATACATGTTCTTCTTGTAGTATAAAACTGTACGGCCCGCTCTGAGGGTCATCTTTGGTGTGAGGCTGACTCTGGCATCACATCACAGTCCAGTGCTGTAAAATTGGAATTTCAAATACCAAAGCAAATGAAATCTTTTTAATAGACAGATATTTTCTCCTGAAATTCCTTCTGACATTTTGAACACGACAAGCTTCAGTTGAAAAACAGAGTGACTGCATCTCTATTTTGGTGGTGTCTAAGACCTGAAGACACACGCAGTAAGTGGACAAGCTCACTGTGGCCGGTTGGGAGAAGCTGGAACTAAATCCTATAAAACACATTTCCCTCAGTCGGGCTCAACAGCAGAGCAGCTCAGTCAGAAACATTTCATGTGTGTGCTGGAAAATAAAGTGTGTGACCTGAAGAGGCTGTGGTGGCCAGTCTGTGCTGAGAGAAACACACCAGTGACACAGGGCCCGACCTCATATTTCCTGTGACACTCATGTGCTTCTACGTACTTATGATGTGTACAGAGTCATGAAACCAGGAAGACTCATGAAAAAGGCATTATGTGCCGATTATTGCTGCTGACTTATATTTATAAATAACTTTTTAGCTTCTTTTTTTATTTTAAACAAACTCTCAGTAAAAAGTTTGCTAACCACAATGCAAAGCAGAAATGAAGTTGGCCCCTCTGTTGGTGGTTTGGTCTGCTGCTACTTCCTGTTTGATGTCTATTAAAAGCCGCCCGACTCAGAAACAAACCAGACAGACACTGAAGCCTCGTCAAACACTCTCACCCACCAAGATGTCCGCAGAAATTCAAGCTGCAGCAGATTTTAGAGTGAAATACAGCAGAAGGACCCACAGTGATGGACGACAGAGAGAGTACAGCGAGGTGCAGATGATAGACGATGGAGAGCAGCATCCTGATGTTGGGATACAAGAAGCTGGTAAGTAGGAAGCAACAAACATTTCAAAAGTTTACAATGAAGGAGGGAAGTGCTGCATGACTCTAATGGCTTATCCAGCAGGAGCTCTTCGGTGGTGCAACAGAAGTTTAAAAACAAACTTGCTAGAAATTGTGTGGAGCACAAATAACCTCAGAAAACAAGTTGATGTACATTTTTCAGAGCCAATTATAATATTAGGTTTTTTTTAGGCTTCAGTGACACAGGCCTAGACACAAGTTAGTAACCCATTGGTGGCCTTCGTACACTATTGCTGGTAGATTGGTCTTGCAACGTTTGTGTGGAAGTGATCAAGTGTGTTGCATCGAGTGCGATGCAAACTAGAAACAGAGAACATTTACCTCCAGGGTTAAAGTTGCTAAAGCCAGTTTGTACAAAAGGTTCAGCTTTTACTTTGAAGGTAAATGTTAAAGAAGAATCTTCATACAAAAAGTGAATTATGGAGCTCCACAGGGTTCAGTGTTAGGACCAGTTTTGTTTACATTATACATGCTTCTGTTAGGCAGTATCATCATAAGGCATAGCAGACATTACCACTGCTGTGCAGATGATACCCACCTTCATCTGTCTATCAAGCCACACACCAATGAGTTAAACTGGCCATCATTAAGTGGTCTCTATGCCTGCTTGGCTGGGACCTAACATCTCAAAATAAGTCTTCCTGTGAGCAAATTATGAAGATTATTCATAATTATCATTATTAATATTGTCCTTTGCTTTAAAAGAGGTTTGTCAGACACTGTTGAAGAATCAATACATGTGGGAATAAACTAAAGATATGATTTTGCACCAAATTATATCAACCATGTTTTCCTCCAGTAGAACATTTTACCTGATTTCCTGTAATTCTCAAATATACAAGATCAACTTGTTGGAGATATCATTATTACTACAAGGCAGATCCATTTAATTAAGGCATGCACCAGTATTAAAAATCTCAATTAAAAAGAAATCAGTAATATTATTATATAAAAAAGTTGGGTTTTTTCCCTTTAGGTGTTGACACTCAGAAGAAGCTTCCAGCTGGGAAACGAAGCAGTTTCGGAGGTTTTGAAGTGAACCTGGGAGTGCTGTATCTGCTGATTCTGGCTGCAATCACGACACGCTGTGAGAAATTTTATTACCATGTTGTGTTATCTCTCCAAAACCCCATGTACTTAGAGACTGTGTCTGCACCCAAACCAACAAAAAACAAATGAAGAATGTGGATTATTAAACATTAGGTGTCTCTCTTCCAAATCTCTGTGAGTACATGAATTAATAATTGATCATCAAAACTGTCTTACTCTGGCTTACAGAAACATGTTTACAGCAGGATGATTATATTAGTTTCAATGAATCAACACCTCCAAGTTATACTAATTGTTAGAATTCTCTACCCTTAGGCAGGATCGTGAGAAGACATAGCATACAGTTTCACTGCTATGCAGATGACACCCAATTCTATCTGTCCATGAAGCCAGATAACACACACCAATTAGTTAAACTGCAGGAATCTCTTAAAGACAGAGACTTAGACTATGAACAGAACACACAGCTGGGTATGAGGGAGATCGCAACGCAGGACAGAGGGAGATGCAGCCATAAATACACACAAGGGCAAACATAAAGACTGCTAATGAACCTAAAACATAAACCATAATACAAAAATGACACCAAAACACAAGAACTCAAAAACACTGGGTCACAATGACCCAAACCATGACACGTTTTTCTTACAGGCTTTTGACAGCATGGCTCTCTGTTGTTGAGTAAATGTTCGATGGTTGCTTCAGACCACTCATAGTTCTTTGATTATATTAACAAACGTGACAGGAAACTGAAGGTAACAAGATATTTTACCATTTCTGCTTTTAGCATATTTGCATTGGGATCTTTTTTTTACCCACCCAGTTCAAGTGCATAGTTATAGCTGAAGTGGCTGCTATATGACAAACATGTTATAGTGAGACAAAAACATAACATTTAGATTGGACCCCATAACAGTGGCAGGCAGCCTGCATGCTTCTACCAGTAGTTGGACCGGATCTGCCCACAGTTTTTCCTATCTTTGGAAGGCTGACACTCCACTGTTTTCCTCAGCTGTCAATGAGTGATAAACATCAATCTTTATTTACTCTGGAAAGTGTCATAAAACTTTGTGAAAGGAGTCAGGGAAGCTCAGCCATACTGAGGTTTGAAGATAGGTTGAAATGTTGGTAGTTGAAGTCAAAGTAAACTTTAATATCTCTGCTATATAAAGTTCAGTTTAAAGAGAGACGAGACAACGAGGCTCCAGTTCCATACAGTGCAAGAGAAAACAATAAATCTAGGAAGAATAAGAATAATAATAAGAATAAATATATATATACTTTGAGACTGAGGTAAGGGGAGCAAATAGACACATATACTAGTGTATATTTACTTTACTTTAGTGTATAGTGCTGTGTTTTTGCCACTGTTAACCATGGTTAGCCTCCGTTAGCTGCTGTTAGCTTTGGTTGGCCTTTGTTAGCTGCGGTTAGCCGTGGTTAGCCTCTGTTTGCTGTTCTTAGCTGTGGTTAGCCTCCGTTAGCTGCTGTTAGCTTTGGTTGGCCTTTGTTAGCTGCTGTTAGCCGTGGTTAGCCTCTGTTAGCTGCGGTTAGCCGTGGTTAGCCTCTGTTTGCTGTTCTTAGCTGTGGTTAGCCTCTGTTAGCTGCTTTTAGCCTTTGTTAGCTGCTGTTCACTATTGTTAATCAAGCTTTCTTTCTTTCTTTGTTGGGCTTTAACGTTGAGTGAATAAAGCCTCCTATTATGTGAGAATGAAATCAAACTATTTACCAAAGTGTAAGTGTGATTTTTAGAACACTTGAGCCTAACATCTGCTGGTATAATAATAGCTTATACCATGCTGTTAGGGTTGCCAACCGTCCCTTAAAAAACGGAATCGTCCCGTATTTAGAAACAAAAGTACACGTCCCGTATTGAGCTAATAAGCGACGCACTTTGTCCCGTAATACAGTGAGAATCAAAAGTAGTCTATAAATGTTTATGGAATTAACGCTTTGTTTGAAAACATAATTCCCAGCCCCTCTCCTGCTTTGTGACCAATGAGCTGACAGCACACTTATGACAATTCGAGTATGACAATTCAGATTACCGCTCATCTCATTGGTCGAGGAAAGGTCGCTTACGGAGAAAATACCGGAAGACAACAGATGACCACAACAAGAAGCATGGCCAACAGGGAAACAAACGCCGTCACTGCGGTGCAAGTCTCGGACAACAGTACACCTAAAGCTGGGCAGACACTGTGCGATTTTTTCAGTCGCGTTATTCAGCTCCTGCTCAAACTGCACGATTGACTCACAGGGGTTAGAAGTTCATAGGTCACGATGCAGGTCTCACACTATACTGCCCGATGCTCTGATGCGACCTGAGTGCTCACACTGTGCGTCCATAAAATTAAGGTTATAACAGAAAATCTGTCGCTCGCTCTCTCTGTCTTTCACTCACACAGACACACCACCACCATCAACTTTGCTAAATTGCTAATGAAAAACATTGATCAGGCAGCTGTGATTTAGCAGCAGAGTAAATCCAACTATTTTCACGGTTGTTGTGGTCGTGATAATTTTGTGAGGCCACATGGAAAAGGCTCGGATGAGCTTTCCAAAGTTCCACAAGTTGTGCCTCCATCGCTTGTGTCCAGATCACACGCTGCACAGCCGTGCTGCTCCATCTTTTTCACGGCATTTTACGTGTTTGCGCGCGAGCAGTGTGAGCGGCTCACGAGCGATTGATGATCGGGAGCTGGTCGTGAGGTGTTAATCACTTCTCGTTACCCCACGTATACTACACGACGCACGATGAAGGCCAAAATCGGTCCGATCACTCAAAAATCGGCTCAAAATGGGCCTAAAACCGCACAGTGTGAGCCCAGCGTTAGAGCAGCAATGTTTGTTCCCCTCAGAGAAAGGGAAGAATGGGAAAAGGAAAACACCTGGCTGGAAAAAGTTAATATGGGCATGTGCAGTGAATATCAGCGCTATGTGGCCAGAAGTGTGATAATATAATTTATTTTGTGTAATAAACGACTGCAAGGATAGATGATTACAACAAATAGATGACTAATACATAAAAGTAATACATAGATGAATAATGATGATGAGTTAAGATGCGTAATCATGGGAACAAGCGGGTTTTCAAATGGGAGCAGCTGATTAGCTTTAGAAAAGCTGAAATAATACCTCAACTGAAGCCAATTGTACTAAATGCACTAAATGTGCACTGTTACAAGAATATTTTTCTTTCTATTGTTTTCTATTATTTTAAGTTAAGCAGGACAGAGTTCTTTTAAAGAAAGATTTACTTATATTCTCAAAAGTTAAGCATGACAGGCTTCTGTTTAAGAAGGAGACCTGTTTTACTGTGTTAATGTTGTCATTTTGAGCTAAAAATAAATGGCTAAATGATCATTTGTTTCACATGTGTTCATATCACAAAGAATATGCATCTACTTAAATCAAATTCAAGTCAAAGGGTTAAAAAAAATAATTTCACACACAAAAAAAGAGCTACCACACTAGGAAGGGTGAACTGGGTTGCCCGGCCCTGGCCACGAGGTGTCCCTTATTTATTTTTCAGGGAGTTGGCAACCCTACATGCTGTTGTTATGTTTGCTGTCCTTCTCTTGTTCCTTTGCGATGAGCGGGTTGCATGTCTAATCTGCTGACAATAAGTAATTGTTACAATATCAAGAAAAAATAAGTATGTCTATGCACGTTTCATGTGTTAGACTCCTGACTTCAGCTCAGGAGATGAGGCATGAAGTGAGGATGAGGAGGAGCATTTTATTAAGATTCTGTTCAGGTTTTCACTTCTTCTTCTTCTTTCGGTGTTATTCCGAGCGAGCCCCTCCAAGATGTAATCTAGTTTGCACTCAGAGGTCTTATTCTGAGTATTCACGGCAGCCGTAAGCTTCTCCAAGATCTTATCCGTGCTGCACTCAATGAGCCCATTTTGAGAAACTCACGCCTCGTCCCATCATTTCAATCCCAGCGGGCAGCCTTGTGGGGGTTTGAACAGCCGGTTCCGCTTTTTTAATTCTTCGATAAGTCAGGGCCAAGCCAGCTCCGATCAGCAAGGACCCTGTTATCATGGTTCTGAATACGTAGATATCTTCAGCACTCAGGCTCACCCGAGCCCAGACTTCTCGTTGAGAAAAGGGTGTCAATTGCATTCAGGGACCAGTTGATCAAATCCATAATTCCTCTTTTAGGTTTTAGAGAACAGACTGTGAGAGAATGTTCCAGGGAAAGTAATACAAAAAACACGAGACTAGAGAAGGACATAAGAGGCTAAGCAGGGAAGCTAAGGGAGAGGAGGAGGAGGGGAGGAGAAAAGTGCGACCTCCTTCGTCAAGAGCAAGTGTTAAAACTTAACATGTTTTTCTATCAGGCAAAAGAAAAAGGTGTTGCTGACAAAGAGACATTTCCTGCTTTGTGCACACTGTGAGCATGAGGTGTGAATGTGGTTGTGGTTTGTTTCACCATGAGCTCACCTTTAGTTGAACAAAGAAAAATGAAATTATTTTTGTTTCATGCAAAATGTTTTCACACTTTTCTGAGTGGCTTTGCACATATAAATACAATGAAATGTTCTATTTGTGTGTTCCACCACACTGGAGGTTTTTATTCACATTAATTAAATGACAGTTTAGGTCTGTGGTTCTTTGCATGCTGCCACTTCCTCAAAGCTTCTTCCTGTCTGAAAGCAGACAGAAGGCTGGACAAGAAACACTGAGAGCAGCATCAGTACAGAACAGCTTGATATCTACCAGGGTCAGTACTGCAGAACTGTTAGAGTACAGCTTAAACTCCTGCTCAGCGTCTCCATCCTCTCACGATGTCCTCAGATATTTATGCTGAACCAGATCTATCAAAGAAGGTGAGATACAGCAGAAAGGAGGACGGAGCAGAGTGGGAGCAGAGGGAGGTGGATATCTACGAGAGTGCAGATGAGATGAGAGATAGTTATGATCATTTTCAATCGGAGGAAGGAGGTAAGTCAATTATAAAAACAAATGTACTGTAGAGTTTGTAGAGCTCTGTGAACGGGAAATTTATTTACACACTTTAGTCACAGCGCAGATGTTATATTTCTTTTGTTTTTGGCTAAGCTGATACAACCTCAACCGCAGGTCTATTAAGCCTTTCATGCATGAATTACTTTTCAAAGAGTTTTTTACATGTCCACTTAGGTGGACAACATACATTTGAAATTAAGTGTTTGGTATGGAGTGACGCATCAGTGTCCAATGTAGTGGTTTAGGTGTAAGTAGACCATCAACACTGACACAAATACAAGACAGCCTGTAGTGACCACTATGTGTTAATCACAGACTGACAGGAAATAAGCACAAACCAACATCCACACTGCTTTCTAACAGGACCACAGACTCTGAATCCTCCTTCAGTCCTGAAGGGCTCTTTCAGATGTGCTACACTGGGTCTAAGAGTGCTGTGCCTCCTGATGTTAGCTGGGATCATCATCCTGTCCATATGCTGTAAGATAAGATACAACCTCTGAACTTCTCCTGCAAATGAATGTATGACTGATACTGAATCCCAGCAGCCAACAAACATGCAGCTTCACAACCAGAACGTGTCCTTCTGCCACAGCAAATACAGGAAGTACATGAAGCCAACACAGAAGCAGCAAAAACTGCAGTTCCTTTAATGACCACTGGAGGCTGATGCTGAAAGCGAGTCAGTCCCCACAGACTCCCATGTTAAAATGAGCACCTTTGCTGCAGTAAAAACATGTTTCCATTCAGGACCAAATGAGTTTTGGTCTCTAAGGATAGTTTCCTCTTCATAAAAACTGCACGGTGGCATTTTAAATGGAATTCTCTGATCAATAATATGAGCTGCTGTGTGGTACAGCCTGACCAACACGTTGGTTTTGCTGACTGAGCTTCTAGTATTTCATCAGTCTGTTACTTAGCACTGATTAGCAGGTGTGTGTCTGTGTGCATGATTCCTGGTTCATATCTTGTGTGTGTTGTGGAGTGAATGTTCTTGTTGTTCCTTCAAACTCTTCACTCAACACGGTGATTCTGTGATTATCTCAACAAAGCAGACAGGCAGCAGCATCTGCTGCAGACTGGACACTGATGTTTTGGAAGATAGATCAGCAATACATGAGTTGAGCTATTTTCCAACAGCCCCACAAACTGAATGTAAAGAAAAGCAGAAATCCTCCTTTGAATGAACAGCTGTGCTTGAACTCTCTTCATCTGCAGTCTGTGATGACGTTCAGTTACAACAAGTCAGTTTGAAGGAATCAGGATTGAAACATGTTCAAAGCAGCGACCGACACATTTCACTTTGTTCAATTTGTCTTCATGTTTTTGTGCTGTAATGTTTCTTTTCTCACAGAACAAAAAGTGTTTCAGAGAATTCCTGTCTCTTCTTCTTTGGTGTTTGTAAAACTTCAGAACATATGAAGGAAGAAGCTTCAGTAAATATGACCTGATAGACACACATTTCAAAGTGATGTCTGTAAACAGCTGACAAAACAGTTTCAAACAGCAGAAAGTCAGCTCTGACTTCTTTTTATTCTCCATTTTTACAGCAGGAAGATTTCATATTCATCAAAGCTTGAAAGCTGTTTTAGTGTGCATGATGATTCTCAGAGAAAAGTCTAAAGGAGGGAAAGTGGGCGAGAAACCTGGGAAAGAAATACAGCAAATATTGGAAATATTCCAAAAGAGACGCATATTTATATGAATGTGACAATAGTTATGAGTTTAGTCCAGTTTCATATCAGATTTGATCTCTCTGACAGGTTCTGGGAACAGGATGGTCAGATCCTTATTCTGGTCACTATGGAGTCTGCTGTGACTATAATAGGAAATGGACGGGGTCATATTATTCTGAATCAAAGACCTTCATCTGTGAGAGATGAGTTTGGTGCTTTGATGTAAATGTTTGAATAATCCAACCAAAGACACCTCACTATGAAATGTCCTGCATGAGCCTCAGACTCAGCTTACAGTCTTTACTTGTTCATTCTGCATCATATATTGATTACATATATTGTCCCTCTGTGCTCTGTGCTGTACAGTAAGGTTGGAAGTCATCCACACAAAACCTTGAAGTACTTCATTACTCTGTAGTTCCAGCAAATTGTTCTAATAAAAGTCAAAGTGCAGCTTGTCTTTACTTTGCTTTACTTGGTTTATTCATCAGTCTGTTGGTCCTAAAACTACAGTTCTTGGTCTTGTTTCAAAAAGTTCAGAAAAAAATATGTTTGATTAATAAGAATTTTAAAGGTTCTGATCAGCTGGAACATCAGAAGGACATTTTTAAACCTCTGTGTATGTGAAAGTGACAGAAAGACATTAAATGTTAATTGTGTTATGTGAGTCATATATATTTAGTTTTGCATTTTATATGGAAGTTGTATTTAATTTTTGTATGATGGATTTGAAAAACAAATATTTCACATAAAGCTTTAAGTGTTGATGACTTTAATTACAGATAAATTAACTTACTCAGTAACTTATTGGTTGAATTGTAAACGAGAGAAAACGGCTTCAGAGCTCTAAGTGTCGCTATATTAAAGGTTCAACATTTAACTTGGAGACACTTTGAAATATTTCAAAACATCAACTCTCCTGCTTGTCTGACATTAAGACTTGGATGACTCTTAACTTCTTACACCTTAATGAAAGCAAAACTGAAGTCATTGTGTTTGGGCTTCCTAAAGATCCCAACTTCTCTCTTGACTTTTTGGGACCCCTAACCTCCGATTGCACTTCTTCCATTAAGAGTCTTGGAGTTATTTTTGACAATGCTTTTAAACTTGATAAACAAATCAGCTCTGTAGTTAAGGGATCTTTTTATCATTTACGGATTTTAGCCAAAGTCAAGTCTTACCTTTGCAGGAACAATCTAGAAAGAGTGGTCCATGCTTTTATTACTTCACGGCTGGACTACTGCAATTCCCTCTATGCTGGCCTAGATCGTTCCTGTCTACATCGCCTTCAACTGGTGCAGAACGCTGCCGCTCGCCTGTTGACCGGTTCAAAAAAAAGAGACCACATCACTCCGGTTCTCTGCTCTCTCCACTGGCTCCCAGTTGCTTTTAGGATTGATTTTAAAATCTTACTGCTGGCTTTTAAGGTTTTAAATGGCACTGCACCTTCTTACCTGTCAGAACTCCTTAGTACTTATCGCCCCAGGAGATCTTTGAGGTCAGCCGATCTGATGCTTTTAGATGTTCCCAGGTATAAATTAAAGACAAAGGGAGAGAGGGCGTTTGCTGTGGCTGCACCCAGACTGTGGAACAGTTTACCTCCTCACGTCAGATTCTCCAAAAGCCTAGAAACTTTTAAAACTGCTCTTAAAACTCACCTCTTTTCATTGGCTTTTAGAAAGGTTTAATTTATTTGTTTATTTATTTTTTATTTGAACAGCGAGGTGTTTTACGAAATTGTGTTCTATTGTATTTTTATCTGTATTTACTGTACAGCACTTTGGTCAGCCTTGGTTGTTTTTAAATGTGCTCTATAAATAAACTTGACTTGACTGACTTGACTAACAGAATATAAAGAAAACATCTCTGATGTGATGTTCAACACATCTATATATGAACTGAAGTTAGCATCCTCTAAGCAGCTAATGCCAGCCTGTACTAGGGTTGCCAACTCCCTGAAAAATAAATAAGGGACACCTCGTGGCCAGGGCCGGGCAACCCAGTTCACCCTTTCCAGTGTGGTGAATTTTGTAGCTCTTTTTTTTGTGTGTGAAATTATTTTTTAACCATTTGACTTGAATTTGATTTAAGCAGATGCATATTCTTTGTGATATGACCATATGGGAAACAAATGATCATTTAGCCATTTATTTTTAGCTCAAAATGACAACATTAACACAGTAAAACAGGTCTCCTTCTTAAACAGAAGCCTGTCATGCTTAACTTTTGAGAATATAAGTAAATCTTTCTTTAAAAGAACTCTGCCCTGCTTAACTTAAAATTATATAAATTAATATAAAACAATAGAACAAAAATATTCTTGTAACAGTGCACATATAGTGCATTTAGTACAATTGGCTTCAGTTGAGGTATTATTTCAGTTTTTCTAAAGCTAATCAGCTGCTCCTGTTTGTAAACCCGCTTGTTCCCATGATTACGCATCATAACTCATCATCATTATTCATCTATGTATTACTTTTATGTATTAGTGATCTATTTGTTGTAATCATCTATCCTTACAGTTGTTTATTACACAAAATAAATTATATTATCACACTTCTGGCCACATAGAGCTGATATTCACTGCACATGCCCATATTAACCTTAACCAGAGGGTTTAAACAACAAACAGTGTTTACATACCATATCTGCTTCTGCCGTGGCCTGGTGGACAAAAAATTGGTTAAGGGTTCCCCGAGCTTTCACGCCCCTCATGTTCTTCATGTGCCCACCACTAGAAGCATGCCTATGGAAAAAGTGCGCCGGCACACAGTGCAGTGCGCTTTATAGGTGTTATCGTGCACTTTTCCAGCCAGGTGTTTCCCTTTTCCCATTCCTCCCTGTACTTTTGCAGCCTTTTTTTTCTTTCTCTGAGCGAACAAACATTGCTGCTCTAATGCTGGGCGCACACTGTGTGAATTTTGGCCCATTTTGAGACGATTTTTGAGTCATGCGACCGACTTGGTGATCGGCCCGATTTTGGCCTTCATCGTGCATCGTGTAGTATACGTGGGATAACGAGAAGCACACTGCTCACGCGCAAACACGTAAACGTCGGTGAAAAAGACTGAGCAGCATGGCTGTGCAGCCTGTGATCTGGACACAAGCGATGGAGGCACAACTTGTAGAACTTTGGAAAGCTCATCCGAGCCTTTTCCATGTGGCATCACAAAATTATCACGACCACAACAACCATGAAAATAGTTGGATTTACATGCTGCTCAATCACAGCTGCCTGATCATGTTTTTCATTAGCAATTTAGCAAAGTTGATGGTGGTGGTGTGTCTGTGTGAGTGAAAGACAGAGAGGGAGAGCGACAGATTTTCTGTTATAACCTTCATGTTATGGAGGCACAGTGTGAGCACTCAGGTCGCATCAGAGCATCGGGCCGTATAGTGTGAGACCTGCATCGTGACCTACCAACTTCTAACCCCTGCGAGTCAATCGTGCAGTTTGAGCAGGAGCTGAATAACGTGACTGAAAAAAATCGCACAGTGTTTGCCCAGCTTTAGGTGTACTGTCGTCCGAGACTTGCACCGCAGTGTCGGCGTTTGTTTCCCTGTTGGCCATGCTTCTTGTTGTGGTCACCTGTTGTCTTCCGGTATTTTCTCCCTAAGCGACCTTTCCTCGACCAATGAGATGAGCGGTAATCTGAATTGTCATACTCGAATTGTCATAAGTGTGCTGTCAGCTCATTGGTCACAAAGCAGGAGAGGGGCTGGGAATTATGTTTTCAAACAAAGTGTTAATTCCATTAACATTTATAGACTACTTTTGATTCTCACTGTATTACGGGACAAAGTGCGTCGCTTATTAGCTCAATACGGGACGTGTTCTTTTGTTTCTAAATACGGGACGATTCCGTATTTTAAGGGACGGTTGGCAACCCTAATCGCATAACCACTTAGCTGGCCGCGGCTGAACTAGCAGGCTCAAGAAAGGAAAAAACACTAAACACTCATAATAACCAAAACTGTCACAACATTGCAATACTATGAAAACACATCTTAAACATAATTAAACACATTTACTACTATTCTGACTGGTTAGTTGTTTTTTTGTCACAGTGCATTGAACTGCAATAGCGGTGCTATGTGAGCTAGGCTAACTCACCAGAATAGTTCAAAAGGCTCGAAGAAACACTCCGACTCCTTCGAGGTAGGTACCCGTCTTTGGTTCACCGCTAACGACAGCTCTCTCACAAATATTAATTGAACCTCTTTTCTCTCTTTCAACTGGGAAAAACCGTGCTCCGCGGCAGCATGGAGGTTTTCCTTGCCGTCTTTGTTCTTCTACACCACACCTTCACGCGCACCGAGATGCAGGTGATGCCTTCAGGGCAAGCCCGGGAATTAAACTATCAGACGAGAACTACGATGCATTCAAAGAACCCTGTACTTCTGATTGCTGTAAATCTTACGAGGGTTACATTTGTTTCTTTTTTCATTCAAGCTGAAGTCCGGGACAAACTGTGTTCCTTTTCAAATCAAATCAAATGACTTTTATAGTCACATCACATGTGCAGGTACACTGGTACACTACATGTGAGTGAAATTCTTGTGTGCGATCTTCACAAGCAACAGAGGTGTGCAAAAATACAATACCATAAGAACAAGCAAAATATAAGAATGGCTAAATCTGAGAATTATATGAATAAATATATGTACAATATGAATGTGTATACTAAATGTGTTTTTCTACGTGTGTGTACATATGTGTGTGTGTGTGTGTGTGTGTGTGTGTGTGTGTGTGTGTGTGTGTGTGTGTGTGTGTGTGTGTGCGTGCGTATGTACATATTTTACAAATTAAATAGAGTAAACAATAAGATAAAATACATAAAATATACAGAGGTTGGTAATTGGACATGTGCAAAACAAGTGGCATTTATATACAGTGTGGAGTGCATAATGTTGAAGTTCCAGTAGTGAAGCTGAGGTGTCTATGAAGTGTTCAGCAGTCTGATGGCCTGATGGAAGAAGCTGTCTCTCAGTCTGCTGGTTCGGGACCGGATGCTGCAGAACCTCCTTCCTGATGGAAGCAGTCTGAACAGTTTATGGCTGGGGTGACTGGAGTCCTTGATGATCCTCCCCGCTTTCCTCAGGCACCGCTTCCTGTAGATGTCCTGGAGGGACGGAAGATCACCTCCAATTATCCGTTCAGAGCACCGCACTACTCTCTGGAGAGCTTTACGGTTGTAAGCGGTGCTGTTGCCGTACCAGGTGGTGATGCATCCAGTGAGGATGCTCTCAATGGCACAGTGATAGAAGGTCCTGAGGATGCGGGGGCTCATGCCGAATCTTTTCAGTCTCCTGAGAAAGAAGAGGCGCTGCTGCGCCTTCTTCACTGTTTTGTTTGTGTGTACTGACCACGTAAGATCCTCAGCCAGATGTACACCAAGGAACCGGAAGCTGCTCACTCTCTCCACAGCAGCGCCGTTGATGGTGATGGGGGTGTGTACTTCTCTGCACCTCCGGAAGTCCGCTATCAACTCCTTTGTCTTTGCGACGTTGAGGGTGAGATGGTTGTCTTGACACCAGTGGGTCAGGGCGCTGACCTCCTCCCTGTAAGCCGTCTCATCACCGTTGGTGATAAGACCCACCACTGTAGTGTCGTCCGCAAACTTCACAATGATGTTGGAGTTGTTAGTGGCTGTGCAGTCGTAGGTGTAGAGTGAGTACAGGAGAGGGCTCAGTACACACCCCTGTGGAGCACCAGTGTTCAGTGTGATGGGGGATGAGGTGATGCTGCCCAGTCTGACCACTTGGCGTCTGTCAGACAGGAAGCTAAGGATCCAGCTGCAGAGGGAGCTGCTCAGTCCTAGATCCTGCAGTTTCCTGTCCATCTTCGAGGGAACGATGGTATTGAATGCTGAGCTGTAATCTACAAACAGCATCCTCACATACGTGTCTCTCTTCTCCAGGTGTGACAGGGCAGTGTGTAGTGTCAGGGCTATGGCATCATCAGAATCAGAATCAGAATCGTGTTTATTGGCCAAGTATATGTGCAGACACATACAGGGAATTTGGTTCCGGTAGATGGTGGCTCTCAAGCACAGCAATGTAAATCACACACACACACACACACACACACGCACACACGCACACACGCACACACACACAGACACACACGTGTCTATATATACACATTACACATACATACACAAAGCTGAGTTAAACCAACTATAAATAACGAATCTAAACTTATATACATAAAATACAGAAGTGAATGAGGTGGAATGAATACTACAAAATGTACATAAGGTGCAGTTGCAGTCTGGCAGTGGAAGCAGTGTGACAGGTCAACTGTTAAGAAGGGAGATGGCGAGGGGAAAGAAACTGTTCCTGTGTCGGGTGGTCCTGGTCTGCAGGCTTCTGTACCGTCTGCCAGAGGGCAGCAGATCAAAAAGTCTGTGTGCAGGGTGTGAGGGGTCTGCGATGATTTTCCCTGCCCGTTTCCTGGTTCTTGAGAGGTACAGATCCTGGATGGAGGGCAGGGGGGCGCCGATGATCCTTTCTGCTGCCCGTACAGTCCGCTGCAGTCTGCTCCTGTCCTGTTTAGTGGCTGCTCCATACCAGACTGTGATGGAGGAGCACAGGACAGACTCAATGACCGCAGTGTAGAACTGGATCAGCAGCTCCTGTGTCGACTGTACTCCCCCAGTTGTCTCAGGAAGTACATCCTCTTCAAGGAACTTGAAGATCTTCACAGCTGACACAGGGCTGTCTGATATGGTGAGGGGGAGCAGAGTTGAGGGATGTCTCCTGAAGTCCACTGTCATCTCTACAGTCTTAAGCGTGTTCAGCTCCAGATTGTGCTGACTGCACCAGAGTACCAGCTGCTCAATAATAATAATAATAATAATGGATTGGATTTATATAGCGCTTTTCAAGGCACCCAAAGCGCTTTACAATACCACTATTCATTCACTCTCACATTCATACACTGGTGGAGGCAAGCTACAGTTGTAGCCACAGCTGCCCTGGGGCAGACTGACAGAAGCGAGGCTGCCATATCGCGCCATCGGCCCCTCTGGCCAACACCAGTAGGCAAGTAGGGTAAAGTGTCTTGCCCAGGGACACAACGACCAGGACAGAGAGCCCAGGGATCGAACCGGCGACCTTCCGGTTACAGATGCGATTCCCAACCCCCTGAGCCACGGTCGCCCTCAACTTCCTGCCGGTATGCAGACTCATCACCATCTTGAATGAGGCCAATGACAGTGGTGTCATCTGCAAACTTTAGGAGTTTGACAGCCGAGTTCTTGGAGGTGCAGTCGTTAGTGTAGAGGGAGAACAGTAGTGGTGAGAGGACACATCCTTGAGGGACCGGGTTTCAGAGGTGATCTCCCCCAGCCTCACTTGTTGCTTTCTGTCTGTCAGGAAGCTGGTGATCCACAGACAGGTAGCTGGTGACACGATGACCTGGGAGAGTTTGGAGGAAAGAAGTTCAGGCACAATGGTGTTAAAAGCCGAACTAAAGTCCACAAACAGGACCCTGGCATAAGTTCCCGGGCGGTCAAGGTGTTGCAGGATGTAATGCAGCCCCATGTTCACTGCATCATCCACCGACCTGTTTGCCCGGTAGGCAAACTGCAGAGGGTCCAGCTGGTGGCCTGTAATGTCTTTCAGATGGGCTAGTCGTTCGAAGGATTTCATGACCACAGACGTCAAGGCGACAGGTCTGTAGTCATTCAGTCCTGTGATGGTGGGTTTCTTGGGAACAGGGATGATGGTGGAGCGTTTGAAGCAGGAGGGAGCTTCACACAGCTCCAGGGATGTGTTGAAGATGCCAGTAAAAATGGGAGCCAGCTGTTCAGCACAGGTTTTGAGGCAGGAGGGTGAGACAACGTCTGGTCCGGGGGCTTTCCTGGGCTTCTGTTTCTGGAATAGTCGGCTCACATCCTGAGTGTGTATTCTGAGTTTCAGGGAGGAGGAAAGGGGGGTGAGAGGTATGGTGGTGGTCGTTGAGTCTGGATTGGGGAGGGTGGGGGTGGTCGTTGAGTCTTGATTGGGGAGGGGCAGGGTGAGGGGGGGAGAGGTGGACCTGTTGTGGCGGTATGCAAATTGTAGAGGGTCCAGTGAGTCGGGTAGTGCAGAGCAGATGAAGTCCCTGACCAGCTTCTCGAAGCATTTGCTTACGATGGGGGTCAGGGCTACAGGTCGCCAGTCGTTCAATGAGGAGATGGTGGAGGATTTGGGTACAGGGACGACGGTGGCCATTTTGAAGCAGGCTGGGACTACAGACAGAGAGAGGGAAAGGTTGAAGATGTGCGTGAACACTCCAGACAGCTGAGCCGCGCATGACCTGAGGACGCGGCCGGGAATCCCGTCCGGACCAGTAGCTTTGCGTGCGTTCACCTTCCTGAAGCACTTCCGCACATCCTCCTCAGACACAGTGTGCGCACTGACGTCATTTACCGCGTAATATTTTCTCTGAATGTGGGACGATTCCGTTTGTACGGGACGGCAACTCTACTAACTAACCTTATGAACATCCACCTGCTGGCCTCTGTGGAAGCTCCGCCACAGCCACCACCAAACAACTGAGTTATTTTGACACATCGGCCAGCATCTGGCCAATCCAACACCTTTCATTGTTTATACCGTTACTAAAAAAATGAAATAAATAATCATCGGCCGTAAAAACAAAAAATCACCGCCAGTCCAGCTGTGGTTACTAACAAGAAAATGCACTCGCGTTACTATTTTTCAACAAACAGACGGTTGAAGCTGTGTTCAGCTTACTGCATCTTATATCAGTTGCACGTAAGTAGCTGTAAGTAATCTGGATGCTACAGATTGCCCACGGACAGCAATCACTTTCTGGTAGACGATCAGTTTTTGGCACAACACCTGGAGCTCAGGGGGCAAAACAATGGCACGAGTGCTGCTGTTTGACTGAGGAAAAATAAAGTAGTCGTGGTAAGCCAATCACATGACCACTTCAAGATGACAAAGCAACAAGGTTTGTAAATTGTGCCACGTAAAACCAGAGTCATGATAAACAATATATACGCAGCGTTTTTCCCTCAATAGTTTCGTCACGTTTGCTGTCTAAGGACAGCGCAGCGAGACCTCTCTGCTTATGAACAAAAAATAAAAAAAAAACAAAACAAAAACATCCATTTTGTGTTGGTGGAAAAATGCACCATGTCGACCAATTAAAAAATGATATGGCAACATGACATTTGGTTGTTTAGGAAGAGGGAGATGTTTTAGGAGTGACAGAGAGAGAGAGAGAGATTTGTGACGTTTAGTGTGTTTGGAGTGTGTGGTTAGTGTGTTGTCTTGTGTAGTTAGTGTGTAGTGTTGTGGATAGTTTTGTGTTGTGTGTCAGAACAATGAGGCGACTGCTGTCTCCAGGTAGAAACAGGAGTGTCACACCTGCTGCTGTCAGACCTGCAGGTATCAGGCTGTGATGTTTCCTTTATAGTGGACAGAAATATTTGGCACAAATAATTTGTGTGACATCTTGTTGAAGAACAGCTGATTGTTCTGTAAATAGTTTGAAATGGTTATTTAAAAAATCAAGGTAAAATTAAATGGATGCAAATAACTTTGTTTGCAAAACTTGTGCATAGGATTTTAAAATTGACAGTTTATATTTGCATTTAAAGTTATGAAATATGATCATTAAACATGTTTGTGGTTGTTACAGTTTTTTGTCTGATTTTGATCAGTTGTGTTAATACAGTTTGTCAAAATGAAAACATGACTGTAAATTCAGACACGTGAGGTTGTGCTGAAGAGAATGAGACCAAACAAGGCAAGTAAATAGTTTTTAAAGGTGAAATGTGGAGGAAACATCAAAAGTAGTTAAAAATGGATTATACCCTGGACCCCAGAGAGTTAAACATTTTTTTAAAGTAACACAAAAGTTACTTTTCAAGTAATTAATTACTTTTAGAATCTAGTAACTCAGTTACTTTTTGAAGAAGTAACTAGTTACTATAATTAATTACTTTTTCATAGGAACTTTCCTGACACTGCTATCTACACACTCCAAACACACTAAACATGACAAGTCTCTCACATCTCAAGACTCGCTGTCAACCTCTCTCTCTCTCTCTCTCTCTCTCTCTCTCTCTCTCTCCCTCCCCCCCCCCCCCCCCCCCATTTTATCTCGGCTGTAACATCTGATGATGTCAAATGAGGACACGAGGATGCGTGGCACATTACATGTTGCACAACGTATTCGTGAGTTTCATATCAGATAAGAAAAATATTTTCAGAAACCGTTCAGATGCACTTTTATCATTTTGTCCTATAAATTTGTTCCATCATGTGACTCGGCTGTCATATAAACACGTCTGTGTTCTTATTTAGTCACAGATCAGATCATCACATCTGTCAGGACAGAAAGACTAGCAGCAGTAAAAAGTACTGCAGAGGCTCAGGTTCATGTTCAGCCCAGGCTCTGTGCTGCAGCTCAGCCCCTCTCTCTCCACTTTCTTTACTGTTTCAATGGTCTCTGTCCAAAAAACAAGAACAAAGAAATATCTGTGAAAAAGTAGAGTTCATAAACTCAAACCATGAATAAAATAAAATGCAAACATTTTATTTTGAAGGAAATTTAGTTTAATTTGTTGAATAAACCCAGAAAGTTGATTCTGTTTATCTGGACTTTGTGTTATCAGTTTTAATTCTAACTATGAACAAAATGTGGTTTAGCTTTTCCTGTCATGACGTCTGTACCTCCTGTTGAAAGCAGCTCACAGAGAGACAGAGACAGCGAAGCGACAGCAGCATCAGAATACAGAGGACCAACATTTACTTATGATTTACTGCAGAATCAGAATCAGCTTCACATAGAAAAGCTCCAGTTAACAGAGAAACACAGCGACTGAGTGACGGCTCTGCTGCACAGGAAACTGACACTGCTGAAAACTGAGCATCTTAAAATGTCTTCCATCATTGATGAGGATCCAGAGTTGAGCATGAATGTGAAATACAGCAAAGGAGAGGACAGAGGAGAGAGACTGGAGGGACTGGTCCTCCTCCATGAGAATGTGGACTCCTGCACAGACCGTCAGGTCCATGTTTCAACACAGGACGGAGGTAAGTATCAAATACTGAGGCATCAGGAATCAGGAGAGACTGTTTCCATCTTCTCAATAAAATATCAAACTAATACAGATCCATCAAAGCTTTTGGATCCAGAGACTCAGTTTATTCATGGTGTGGAGGAAAGTTCAAGCTTTGGTGAAGGTGTGCAGTCTCTGCTCTTATCATGGTTTATATGTTTCTATATTTTTTAATGTTTTCTGTTTATTTAGAGAATAAATGATAAAAAGTGTCTAGTTTAAAGTATCAGTGTGTTATTTTAGTAAGTGTAGAAACAAGCTGACAGAAAAGTGTTGGAGGAGTTATCTCACAGATCAGTGGTGAAGGCAGAAATATAAGAAACAAGGAAGTGTTGCTCGACACTGTGGAGCGAGTATAACCACAGAAACTACTCGAAGCACACTTGTCACAGCTAGTTTTAGCTGACAGGAAATCAGACCAATGAATAACAACTCTGTTTTCATTTCAGCAAATCATGGAGATATTGTTTTAATGACATAATATTCATGTTATAATAACCAACATTGTCCTCATGATCTGGTCTTTGTGTGAAACACGCTGATACACATTCGTCTGTTTCTGAGTCACATCAAAGCGTTTCTCTGTCAATCAGAGTCTCTGTTCTCACATATGTAAAAGTCACCTGAAGACAAACATGTGACAAAGTCTCCTGTAAATATCAAAACTGCTGGAATGAACTTGTTCAGCTCATCATCAGGTCGGCTGCAGGTGGAAAGTCTTTCTGACGATAAACCAATAAAATACGCTTGAAAAAATGGGAAACAAATTATGATTAAAACATGTTTAATAATTAAATTAACAAATTCTTTTCTCTCCATTTTGCCTTCGTAGAAATAAAAGCCCAGAAGAAGCTTCCAGCTGTGAAAAGAAGCCGTTTCAGAGCTGTTGAAGTGAAGCTGGTGGTTCTGTATCTGCTGATTCTGGCTGGAATCACAACACGCTGTGAGGAGTTTTATTATCATGCTCATGATACACTCCCATGTTAAAATGAGCACCTTTGCTGCAGTAAAAACATGTTTCCATTCAGGACCAAATGAGTTTTGGTCTCTAAGGATAGTTTCCTCTTCATAAAAACTGCACGGTGGCATTTTAAATGGAATTCTCTGATCAATAATATGAGCTGCTGTGTGGTACAGCCTGACCAACACGTTGGTTTTGCTGACTGAGCTTCTAGTATTTCATCAGTCTGTTACTTAGCACTGATTAGCAGGTGTGTGTCTGTGTGCATGATTCCTGGCTCATATCTTGTGTGTGTTGTGGAGTGAATGTTCTTGTTGTTCCTTCAAACTCTTCACTCAACACGGTGATTCTGTGATTAGCTCAACAAAGCAGACAGGCAGCAGCATCTGCTGCAGACTGATGCAGGTGCAGCCACACTATGTTAGACAGTGGCCGTCTGTCATTGTGCGACTAGTTAGTTCACTTGGTGTATTAAGCAGGTAGCTAACAAGCTAATGTTAGCTCCATTCATCTCATTGGAAAATGAAAAACTTTATTTAAATCATTTTAAATTTTAAATCTTCGGTTTTGTTGCATTTCTAACCAGATATTTTGGTGAGTTTGGAAAAAGAGCAGCTGAAGGACGAGATGGAAGGTAAGAAACTATTAAAAACTGTCAGAGTTGGAGACGGATTTGGTAACTGATTTGACATTTTGAATCAGCTTCTTGTGTTAAGATAAAAAAAAAGAAACAAACCAAATGACAGCAGCTGACCTCCCAAACTAACATAAACAGGAGAAACTGTTCACAGTCAAGGGCAGCTCAGCCCTACAAACTCCTTCAGAGTAAAACAGGAAACACACAGTGAGAGCTGTACTTCCACAGGAAGTACCTGATCACATGGAAACACCTTTGATATGAGGAAGTGTTGATTCCCACGGCAGCTTGTCTGTTCTTTCAAAAACCTAAAGATAACATCTCTGACTACAGGTGTAGAAATGCTGTTTGACTCTTCACCTTCTTCCTCCACACTGAAGCACAATTATTCTGAATCTTGTCAGTGGTTTTTGTTCACAGTTGATACGTATTTAGCTCATCAGATTTCCTGTAGTTCTAACACCTCCACCCACAGGACATGTTAAAGAACAATGGCTGCAAGTTTCTGACTCTTATTGATATTTGACAAAGCAGAGGAAGAAGATTATTTCTGTTCAACGTTTCACTCATTTTATTTTATTTTATTTTGGTTTCACTAAAATATTTCAGATGCTTTGAACAAGAGTGAAAACAAAAGACTTCATGCTAAATGTGACAAACTGAACCACGTTTACAATGACACCAAAAAGAATCACACTGAGCTGCAGGATGAACTTCAAGGTAAGCAAACACCAAGTTCTTATATCACAGATATATTTGTAGAACATTTTAACTTAATTTGAATCTTTTTACTCTAAAGGCACAAAAACCAGCCTGACTCAGTTACAGAGCCGTTATGATGAACTGAGTAAAAACCACAGTCAGCTACAGGAAGAAGTGAAGAAGCTGAAGGAGAAGATAGAAGGTAATAAAGTTTGAATAACTGATAGAAAACATCAGTGTTACACAGTGATAACCTGATTGTGTCTTTGTTTTGAATCCTAAATGTTTGATGCTGTGTAACAGTTTCTCTGTATAAATGTAAGTTTCAGTTCATTATGAATAAGAGAGAAAACCTGAGTTTAAATGAAGCATTTACAGGGAAAATGACAGGAACCAAAGATTAATGTGATACAACAGGACACAAAGTCTGACTTTAAAACATGTGTTTGACTTTAAGAGAAGTGTCCTGATCGATGGATGAGATTTGGAAGCAGCTGTTACTTTAAATCCACTGAGAACAAAACTTGGTCTGAGAGCAGGAGAGCCTGTCAGGATAAAGGAGCTGATCTGGTGATGATAAACAGCAAAGAGGAACAGGTGGGTGTGTTTGTTCATGTCTGTGTGATCTTTGATGGAGCTGACAGTGAGTTACAAAGTTCTTCATACTGTGAATTAAAGCCACACATTGATGATAAGTATACATGTGCAAACATACAGACACATAAACAAAGCAGCACATTCATTCCATCAGAAACACAACAGTTAGAAACTATGGAGGAAAATAAAGGGGAAAAGATTGAGGGAGAGCTAACCTGTAAAAATGAGTTTCAGCCGTTAACAGTCAGCTGACCTGATAGTCTGAGGAAGGCTGTTCCACAGTTTGGCTGCAACAAGCTCAAAAGCACGATGGCCTCTGGTGTTCAAATCAGAGCGAGGGACAGTTGGGAGACGCTGATTAGATGATCAGAGAGGCCGGCTGCAGTGATAAGGTCCAAGAAGCTCTGCTATATAAGCAGGGGCCTGTTCATGCACAGCTTTATATGTTCATAACAGGATTTAAAAGAGGATTCTGAATTTCACTGTAAGCCAGTGAAGAGAAGCAAGAATAGGTGAGATATGAGACTGCAGGCCAGGTTTTGTTTGCAGCCTTGCTGCTGAGTTCTGCACTAACTGCAGACCAACTATGGAGGACTGAGAAATGCAGGTGAAAAGTGAATTACAATAATCAGGCAGGAGAAAGTATGAACTCAAAGTTCCAGATGATTGAATCACAGTAAAGATTTGATCTTTGCAATATTTCTGAGCTAAAGGAAACAAGACTGGCTGACCTTTGACATGTGAGGCTCAAAATGCAGCTGTTGGTTCAAAATGATCTTTAACAGGTGATTGGATGTTACTGGTGAGGGGGACGATGTAATGACTGACCTCCTCAGA
Organism: Aulonocara stuartgranti; assembly: GCF_965226115.1. Lineage (NCBI taxonomy): Eukaryota > Metazoa > Chordata > Actinopteri > Cichliformes > Cichlidae > Aulonocara > Aulonocara stuartgranti. Next base: position 36,092,413 of record NC_138957.1, on the reverse strand, counting down.
GAAACTGAGCCAAACAGCACAACTTCAGTTTGAGATGAAGGAAGTTTAAATCCATGAAGTGATGACAGAGAAGCATTCACTGAGGCAGGAGAGGCTCGACAGAAAAGCATTAGTGTGTGTGTCATCTGCACAGCAGTGCTAGGAGATCCCATTAAAACCATTAAGCAGATGTCACAGGGGCAGCATTTATAAAGAGAACAGAACTGGTCCAAGGACTGAGGCATGTGGGACTCAGATGAGGACACACGTTGATTAATATGAAGTATCTGTTTGATATTCAAAGATGGTCGCTCACAGTGGACATAGATGCTTCTTTCACTCCTCTTTCAAACCATCTGTCCTCTCTGTCCAAAATGTGAACATATCCTTAAGATGCAGATGGACTGCTGAGTCTTGTCCTGTGGAGGTGGCTCTTCTGTGTTGTGCCATGCACTTGTGAAGTGGCTGTTTGGTCTCTCCAATGTAGCGGTCTGGACATTCCTCGCTGCACTGTACAGCATACACCACATTGTTAAGCTTGTGTTTAGGAGTTTTGTCTTTTGGGTGAACCAGTTTCTGTCTGAGTGTGTTGCTTGGTCTGAAGTACACTGTGATGTCGTGCTTGGAGAAAACTCTCCTGAGTTTCTCTGATACACCGGCTACATAGGGGATGACAATGTTGTTGCGTCTGTCCTTCTTATCCTCCCTCGCTGGTGTCTGGTCTTCTTTTCTGTGCCTCTTTGCTGACTTTAAGAACGCCCATTTAGGATAGCCGCACGTTTTGAGTGCTTCCTTTACATGTGTGTGTTCCTTCTTTTTTCCTTCAGGCTGTTCTGCCTGGTGGTGTAGGGTCCTAATTACTCCAAGTTTGTGTTCCAGAGGGTGATGGGAGTCAAAGAGGAGGTACTGGTCCGTGTGTGTGGGCTTCCGGTAAACTTCGATGTTGAGTTTGCCGTTCTCTTCAATGTGCACAGCGCAGTCCAGGAAAGGCAAACAGTTGTCCTTTGTGTCTTCCCTGGTGAACTTGATGTTTTTATCCACAGCGTTAATGTGCGCAGTGAAGGATTCCACTTCTTGTGTCTTGATTTTGACCCAGGTATCGTCCACATATCTGTACCAGTGGCTGGGTACTCTTCCTTTGAAAGAGCCAAGAGCCTTTCTTGTGAAGTTGGTCCTTTCCTCCAAGGAGCTGTCTTCTTGTAGTCGTTTTCTGACAGTCTCCACGGCCTCTGTGGTGGGTATGCAAGTGAAGAGAGAGACTACATCAAAGGACACCATGGTTTCATCTGGATCCAGGGTAAGTTTCTGGACCTTGTCGGTGAAGTCGGTGGAGTTCTTGATGTGGTGTGGGGTGTTCCCCACGAGAGGAGCAAGGATGGTAGCAAGGTGTTTAGCAATGTTATAAGTGGCTGAGTTTATGCTGCTGACTATGGGTCTGAGTGGGACAGCTTCCTTGTGGATTTTAGGAAGTCCGTAGATGCAGGGTATGGCATCCCCTGGGTAAAGGCGGTGATATGTGAGGCGGTCAATAATTTTGTCCTTTTCAAAGTCTTGAAGGCAAGCTATAACTTTCTTTTTGTAGCTGCTTGTGGGGTCTCGCTTTAAGGCTTCGTAGGTATTGTTGTCACTGAGGAGAGTAGTGATCTTTGTGTGGTAATCTGTAGTGTTTAGGACCACGGTGCATCTTCCCTTATCAGCTGGTAAAACAGTGATGTTGTGGTCTTTGGTCACAATGAACCCACCCGAAACTCTGGCTGATTGGGGCCCACACCCAGTTCCACACCTTGGCTCAGGCGATTAGAGGATCATCAGGGGGTCCTTTTGTCCCTCTGTGGGGGGAAACTCCCACTAGGTTTATATCTGGGACTCTCCACCATTTGACCTTAGAACTGAAGAAGCTTCTCGGATGAGAGGTGAAACGTCTTCAAGTAACTTAAAGAAGTCCAGACGCTTTTCTTTGCAAGCTCCTTTGACTGTGTTAATAAGAGGAGCACCATCAACAGTATGAAGGCTGCAGAGAAGTCAAGCAGGACTCAAATGGAGTCTTTATCCCAGCGCAGAAGAATCTGGTTAGTAACTTTCATGAAAGCTGTTTCAGTGCTGTGGTTTGTCTGGAACCAGGTTGGAATTGATCAAAGATCTGAAGGAGCTGACGAGCAACTTGATTTAAAACAGTGGGATGTAAGGAGGGTTGATCCCACTCACAAAGACTCTGGCTGTTTGAAAGTCAGCTGAAATGAAAGGGACTGGTTTCTAATAGAGAGAAGTCAGGGGGAGATGGCAGCAGGAAGGAGTTTGAACTCCAACAACAGAACTGGAGGAGAGACTTGGGGCGGTTGAAGAGGTACAGACTTGAACTCTGACCTGATACTGTTGATGTTGCCAGTGAAGAAATCTAAAAATGTCCACAGTCATTAGAAGACATGGGAGTGACAGCAGTTTGTCTCTGGGAAGACAACACTGACTGTAAGCCTGTCAAAGATGATACATCTGTGATTGGATAGTAGGTCAGACATGTGGAAGGTCAGCGTTATGTGTGGGGCCGACAACATGATGCACTACATGAAATGATGCTGCAGTGTTCATCAATTGTGTGGCAGTGTTGTTAGAGGGATCATCAATAAGTAAATTAGACTCATCTACTAAAATGACTTTATGAACAATAACAGATGAGAGAAGATTAGAGAATCCATTCAGGAAATGATTGCAGGATTTGGGAGGTGGATCGATTACAATACAGCAAACTGGAGATTCACATTGAATTATGAAGGAGAGGAATTCAAAGCAGTTAAAGAACCAGGATTAAATGGGAACCAGTTCAGATGATCCTTAGAAACCAAGTCAACACAAAACATTGAAATAACAGAAATGTTATAAAATGAGAGAAATCCTCATAATCCAGATTATTTTTCTGATTCAATCCAACTGAATCAAATGATTTGTTAACACTGATTCCACTGCAACACTGACTGAGCTACAGGAGGAGCTGATATTCATCGATTCTTTGGCTCTTTCTGATTTCTGCACAATGGAAGAAACGTTTCATCACAGTTATTCTTCCTTCAGACATGTTCACAAGATGATGTCACTACAACAGAAGTGCTGAATTATGACTGGAGACAATATTTGTGTCTCTTCTCAAACAGGAATTTGTCAATGAACTGAACCTGAGAGGAGAGTCCTGGATTGGTCTGGAAGCTAAATGGACACCAGGAGGATATGAAGGGTCATCAGGAGGATATTATTTGCTATCTAAATGGGAATGGGTGGACGGATCAGCGCTGACAGAAACGTGAGACATTAGTTTGTTTCTATTCCAGAGTTATTATTTAGAAGTGAAACATGGATGTTTTGGAAGATAGATCAGCAATACATGAGCTGAGCTATTTTCCAACAGCCCCACAAACTGAATGTAAAGAAAAGCAGAAATCCTCCTTTGAATGAACAGCTGTGCTTGAACTCTCTTCATCTGCAGTCTGTGATGACGTTCAGTTACAACAAGTCAGTTTGAAGGAATCAGGATTGAAACATGTTCAAAGCAGCGACCGACACATTTCACTTTGTTCAATTTGTCTTCATGTTTTTGTGCTGTAATGTTTCTTTTCTCACAGAACAAAAAGTGTTTCAGAGAATTCCTGTCTCTTCTTCTTTGGTGTTTGTAAAACTTCAGAACATATGAAGGAAGAAGCTTCAGTAAATATGACCTGATAGACACACATTTCAAAGTGATGTCTGTAAACAGCTGACAAAACAGTTTCAAACAGCAGAAAGTCAGCTCTGACTTCTTTTTATTCTCCATTTTTACAGCAGGAAGATTTCATATTCATCAAAGCTTGAAAGCTGTTTTAGTGTGCATGATGATTCTCAGAGAAAAGTCTAAAGGAGGGAAAGTGGGCGAGAAACCTGGGAAAGAAATACAGCAAATATTGGAAATATTCCAAAAGAGACGCATATTTATATGAATGTGACAATAGTTATGAGTTTAGTCCAGTTTCATATCAGATTTGATCTCTCTGACAGGTTCTGGGGAACAGGACAGTCAGATCCTGATTCTGGTCACTATGCAGCCTGCTGTGACCGTGATGGGAAATGGACACAGTCATATTATCCTAATTCAATGACCTTCATCTGTGAGAAATGAGTTTGGTGCTTTGATGTAAATGTTTGAATAATCCAACTATGAAATGTCCTGCATGAGCCTCAGACTCAGCTTACAGTCTTTACTTGTTCATTCTGCATCATATATTGATTACATATATTGTCCCTCTGTGCTCTGTGCTGTACAGTAAGGTTGGAAGTCATCCACACAAAACCTTGAAGTACTTCATTACTCTGTAGTTCCAGCAAATTGTTCTAATAAAAGTCAAAGTGCAGCTTGTCTTTACTTTGCTTTACTTGGTTTATTCATCAGTCTGTTGGTCCTAAAACTACAGTAAATATCTTGTTTCTAAAAGTTCAGCAAAAAATATCAAATGTGGGTTACTGCTGGTTAGTTAGTGTGACTTCATACAAGCCTGTGTGTTACACCAGTGGAAGAAGCTTTTCCTTCATCAGTCTTCTTGTTTCTTACTATAGGGCTGAACAGCTACACTAACACTCTCTGGCTCTATGCTGCCCCCCTGTGGTCACAGTTGTAGTCAGTGTTGGTATGAAATGTTTGAAAGCTTCAGCACCACAGACAGCTACAGGCAGCTCCACCCTCTCTGTACCATGTCTTTCTTAAACAGAAATAAGACAAAATAGAAACAGTAGAAGAAAATATAAAAGGCCAATTCAAATATAAAATAGACACAGCGGTCTGCAGCATCAGCAGAAGTGATACAAACAGGTGCTGAGATGCAGTGAACATAGAGCAGCATTATTATTTTCAGACTCGTGGATGGGAAATAATACATACAAATACATATTTAGATATTTCTTTTACTGCATGTTGACTGTTTATATGAAATATATTTATATAAATCACAAAATAAATAGCTGGTGTCTAATATGTGTTTTCAGCGCCTAAAGTGGAAACTGGTGAGGAAAATGTACTCAAAACAAGGCTTTACTTGCACAGTCTCCCCATCAGTTTATCAACAGACGTCTCAAATAACAGAAAAAATTGACATACAAACATGGGGGGATCAGACTGAAAGACCACGCTGCATTTTAGATGAAGCTGCTGTCCCAAATACTTCCATGTTAGAACTTTGAATCTTTAGATATTTCAGGGTATTTCAATCGTTTCCCACATTTCTGAACACATTTAGAATAACGACCACAGCACGTCTTATATTTTCAGTGACCAATCTAAAGTCTGCAAACATTTTCATGCACCAGCACATCACAGAGCACAGATGATATCATCACATCTGTCAGGACAGAAACACTAGCAGCAGTAAAAAGTACTGCAGAGTCTCAGGTTTGTGTTCAGCCCAGGCTCTGTGCTGCAGCTCAGCCCCTCTCTCTCCACTTTCTGTACTGTTTCAATGGTCTCTGTCCAAAAACAACACTGAAGAAATAACTATGGGAGTAGTAGAGTTCATAAACTCAAATCATGTATGAATAAATAAAAATATAACATTAATACATGCTGTATAATTTGTTAAATAAACTTTGGACAAACCCAGAAAGTTGATTCTGTTTCTCTGCATGTTGTGTTTTGTTTTAATTGTAATCATGAAATATAAAAGTGGTGCAGGGGTTTTGGTTTTTCAGGCCTAGTTTGGACACCACAGTCCTGCAGACGAGGACTCAAAATTTTATTACAGACACAACAGTGCAGGTCCAAACATACCTGAGTGAACCAAACAGTGGAAGACTGAAGAATCCCCACGAGTACTGGGCAGGACTGAAAATGTTCATCCCAACTTGTATAAACTTGCTGTTGCTTCTTCGGCTACACCTGCTTCATCTGTGAGCTGTGAAAGGGTTTTTTCTAAATCAGGTGAAATCATCTCAAAAAAAGAGAAACTGACTGAAGCAAAACACAGTGGAAAAGATTTTATTAAATAAAAATAAAAGGTTATTATGATATAAAAATAAATTACATGTTGTATCATAAAGATCATAAAGACAGATTAAGATTATATTTGGAATTTATGTACTGCCATCACAAACATTATTCACTAATTCTATTCTTTCTATTCTATTTATTCTATTCTATTCTATTCGTTCTATTCAAAGCTTCACACCAAAGTTATGTCATTATAATGTCTTTGCCTGTTTTACATTTATTGTCCACTTGATGGCACAGTAGAGCAAGTGACACGTCATGAAGCGTCGGCTCATAAGTGGCCAGTTGGATGGAAAGCTTCAGTGCTTCATGAAGCTTCATCTTGGCACCACTAACAAAACCTCAGGCAACACATTAAACTAGAAACTAAGAAACTGGGAAACAACTGGGAGGACACAGAACCCATGAAATTCACAGGAACACAGCTTGATGGGACAACATGACAGAGACCAGAGGGAGACAGACAATATTTACTCAGGAGGAGATTAGTGCAGAGTGGACACACCTGGGGAACACAGCTGAACAGAATCTGACTGATGAGACATGAACACCAATATAACGCACACAAAATGGGAGATTATCAAAGTAAAACAGGAAGTAACAAAAACACACTGAGACTCAGATGGCAATATGTGAACTTGACACTTTAACTGTGGATAAACAGACATGAGGACATGACAGACTGAGGAGACAAAAAAAATAAAATCAGGAACTAGAAAATAATTATCCAAAAGAAAAACCCAAAAACTGGGTCATAGACCCAGGACTGTGACAGCATCAGTGTGCAAGCACAGTGAACACAGAGCAGTAACTGTTAGTAAAGCACAGCTGTGACTCAGCTATCTGAGCAGAAAGGTGAAGGAAGAGGCATCAGAGTGTAAGAGGACATGCACATCTACGACAGTACAGACGATATCAGAGACAATCAAAGAGATTTTCAGTCACAGGAAGAAAATGATGAAAATGTTTAACTCTCGTCTGGTGTTCATATTTTTGTTACTCAGCCAGTGTTGACAGGTCTGGTGGCCCCACCCCCATTATTGTCATATTAAATCAATACATTCATAAATAATCAAAACGCTCCTTTTACATCCTCACATCATTTGTATAAAAGCAGTTTGATCAAAGGTGGGTTACTGCTGGTTAGTTAGTGTGACTTCATACAAACCTGTGTGTTTTCCTTCATCAGTCTTCTTGTTTCTTACTATAGGGCTGAACAGCTACACTAACACTCTCTGGCTCTATGCTGCCCCCCTGTGGTCACAGTTGTAGTCAGTGTTGGTATGAAATGTTTGAAAGCTTCAGCACCACAGACAGCTACAGGCAGCTCCACCCTCTCTGTACCATGTCTGCAACCTGTAACTTCAGTGTGTTCATTTAAACATTGAAATAAACTCTGGCTGCACATCGTTCTGCTTCTCTTTAAAAACAAAAACGGTTAAATAGTGTAAAATATGTAAATGTACAAAAGTTAGTGGTCCCAGAATAACTACAACTTTAAATAATTATAATCATAGCAAAGTTTGGCCTGATGGGGGCAGTAATGGAAACATTAGAGTACCACCATCATCACTTTCATTTTACCACATTTTATTTGAAGAACACTCAAGGACACTGTACACAGCAGAATAATAAAAGCAACAGAAAAGCAGGCAGTTTACACAATCATAAAGTCATAAGGCATAAAACTAATTTAACATAGCAGAGTGGAGAGGTTATGTGGGATAAGCTATTTTGAACCAGTGAGTTTTTGTCTAGACTTAAAGAGAGAGAAGGAAGAGATATTTCTTAAATCAGGAGGTCGTGAACTCCAGAGTCGAGGAGCAGAGCAGCTGAAAGCCACGGTGGCAAGACAGGGGGCGGGGCTAGAGAGAGAAAGAGAAGAAGGAGATCTAAGACACCGAGACGGGATCATCATCAGAGATAGATGATGAACAGCCTTAAATGTGTACAAAAGTATTTTGACATTGATGTGATATCTAACTGTGAGTGATGAGATCTATAGAAGGGGTCCTGGTGATGATACGAGCAGCAGAGTTCTGGACACATTAAAGCTCATTAATGGATTTTTGAGTAAGACCACAAAGAAATGAATCACAGTAATCGATCCGAGCAGTAACAACACTGTGAACAAGAACGGCAGCGGCATGTGGAGTGAGAAAAGGACGGAGACGATTAATGTTGCACAATTGAAAATATGCAGACTGAGTAACATCATTAATGTGTGAACTGAACGATAGAGTACTGTCGAGGATGATACCCAAACTTTTCACAGAGGAAGAAACAGAGACCGGCGAGTTATTGATCGTTATAGTCAAACTGTTGGTTCTGGATAATGTTGATTTAGAGTCGACCAAGAGAAGCTCAGATTTGACGGTAACAGCAGTCGGTAAGAAGATTTTTACCCAGAACTAAAATGAAAACCAGAGAGCAGAAACGTAAAAGAACAAAAACAATGGTGGGGTTGGCCCGGAAGCAGAGAGGAGAAGAGGCTCAGAACATGTGGACAGTATGAAAACGGAGGAGATGAAAGAACGTCTCTGGGGGACGGACGTGTTGCTAACAGTGGAGGGGCTGCTTTGAAGATTGGCTGCAAAGGCAGAGTCTCTCTGGAGACTTGGAGGCAGACAGGAGCCCTGCTGGGGCTTGGCTGGATAACTCAGAGGACTCAGGATACTCGGAAGTTACACCTCCTCCAGCTTATCCAAGGGAACATCAAGGCGTTCCCAGGCCAGCCAAGAGATCTAATTTCTCCAGCTTGTTCTGGGTCTACCCAGTGATTCTATCATAGAAGCATGAACAGGTGGAGACGGAGGCTGCAGCCTGACTGCTCATCAGTTACCTGCTGAAGTTCAGGGTCTGGCTGCTGCGCTAGTTATGGTGTTCTTGATTACAAAAGCACCACAAGTAAACCAGGAAACACTAACTGGAACACACAGCCGGAGGGATGAGGGAGATCATGACAAGTGTTGGAGTGACTTTGTTAAAAATTGTCATTGTTGTGCTTCAAATTGTGAACCTTGTTTAAACTGCATGATTGAAGATATTCTTGTTTCTGTTCTCCTCCCTGCATGTAGGATGGTGGGGGAGGCTACAGCTATAGTGTTCAACTGCAGGCACATTCCAGGTATATGGGGGAGCATTAAGGGGGTTAAGCCATATACAGGGTGGGGGGAGCTGACCCTTTTATGAATAGGGATGTTGTTAAACGGTTGTAAACAGATGTTGTGTAGCAGGAAGTCACGTATACAGACACACACACACATACAAACACATTCACAGTGTGTGTTCTCTGAATAAAAGGCTGCGAGGGGAGTTTGGAGTTGGCTACAGGGAGCTTGTGTCAGTTCTGGGAGGCAATCTCCCCTTGCAAGCAAACCGTACCAGTGGCTCTTGTGTTGTGTTTGCAGTCTCTCGTGGTCTGAATCCAGCAGGGTCGTATGTTCAGACCCAACAACAAGCAACACAAGGGAATGCAGACAATGAATACAAACAATAAGGGAACAGACCACAGGTGGGAACAAAGAGCAGAGTCTAATCGTCAGTTTTACTCACAGAGGGAGGATAGTAGGAGCGTCGTCTCCTCCGGCCTGAGGAAACAGGAGAGTTTGGAGCTGCTGATGCAACATCATTCCAGCTGAAGAGCCTGTGATGAGCCGGCCCGTAAAATCTCCGGCGAGCAAAACGGCATCATCCAGGTGGAGTCGGCAGCTGGTGATAGGTTGTTGCTCCACGTGAGAAGGAAATCTGCACTTTTTTCTTCTTGGTGAAGGAAAAAGGGAAACCGGATAATTGAGCCTCTGATGGCCCCAGAAAGGAAACTCTTTGAGGATCGAGGTGGAAGAGCTTATGAGGAGGCAGGCCAATGAGCGGGCAGCGGAGAGGCTGATCAACAACCGTGAGCAACCAGAGATGGGTGGATGATGCCCACTTTCAGCTGCAGAGCATCAGGTGCAGGCGGGGCAGCAGGTGGACGAACACGACGTCTTTGAGGACCCCTTAGAGCCCGGTGAGTACCACTGAAAATGTGCTCCTACCAGGGGTGAGCCAACGCTTCCACTTCAGCTTTTCCTCAAGAAAGGAAACGGCTACTTGCTGCCACTTGTAGGTCGGAGTCTGCTGCTTTATTTTAGTGCTCGAGATCTCCTGTCATGTACCGCTGTGTGAGGCAAGGCAGGATAGCAGATAAAATGTGGGAGTCGGAGACAGAAACCAAACTTAAAGACAATTATTACTGATTACAAAAACACCATAACTAGACCAAGAAATACTAAACAGACGAACACACAGCTGGAGGGAATGAAGGAGGCTGTGAGAAGAAACACAAGGGAACAGATCACAGGTGGGAACAAAGCTGAACATAATCAAACTAACGAGACCAGGAAGCAAAACTAAACAAGATGCACACAGGACGAGAGACTGTCAGAGTAAAACAGGAAACAGCAGAAACACACACTGAGACACAGACTGACTGAACACAGGGAACAGAGGGAGGGAGAGAAACAGAGAGACACGACTGGGGAACAGGCCAATCAGCATGGAGACAAGACTGACTTCACAGAGAGATACTAACACAGGAAGAGGGCGGGGACACAGAGGGGGGATGATAACAGAAAACCTGAGGCTAGATAACAAACTAAGACCTGGGACACAAACAGAGACACAACAATCATGACCAAAACTTCACCTCAGAACATGAAATGAACCAGAATCAGACGTCAAACACAAACGCTGGCTCACAGACCAGGACCATGAGCCTCCACCCAAAAGTGTTAGGATGCCTGGGTCGTTGACCCAGGGTTTTTTGAGTTTAGTATATTATTTATAACTTCTAGTCTTTGGGTTTTTGTTACAGTCATGTCTTATGGTTTGTCTCTGTGTAATCCTTAGTTGCTGTCTCCCCTGTCTGCTATATCCCCGTGTCAACTCAGTTTCTCTGTCTGCCCTGGTCCCACGTCTCTGTTCCCTCTGTAGTGCCTGCCTGTGAGTCTGTGTCTTTGTTGAGTCTGTGTTATGTGTTTCCTGTTTTACTTTGAAGGTCTCTGTCTTATCTCAGTGTTGTCTCGTCTCGTCAGTTCTGATTTGCCCCAGCTGTGTCTCCCTCCTGTTGTCCATTCCCTGATTGCTCCCTCGATGTATTTAAGCTCTGTGTTGCAGTTTGTCATTGTCGTGATCTACCGTTTATTTTGCTGTGTGTTTTGTCTGCCTGTGTAAGTTATTTGGATTCTTACGTTTGTTCTGTTTGAGTTCAGCATCAAAGCTGTTTCAGTTTACGTTTGTCTCTGGAGTCTGCACCTTGGGTCCTTTTCTTGCCTGCACACAGCCGTCACATAACAAAAACAGGAACTCTCTTTCTGAGAAGTGATGGTGCTCACCACTGCAGCACCACGCTGCCCTGTTAGTTTCTGTGCTGGTAAAAATAAATAGTTCACTCTGACATATTTCCTGTGTCACAAACACTTCTTCTCTCTGCTGCTTCGATGTACTTACAGTTTGTAGAAGGCAGCGTCTAACAAAGCCGTGTTATTACAAACATACTGCAGCTGCTGAGTTAAACCTGTATGTTTGTGATATGATAAGCAGCAAATATTAAAAACAAGTTGTTGGAGGTATTTTAATGAGCACTAAATGGTTTCCCGATCCCACTGAAATCCACAAATGTATTTAAGCTACTGCAAGTTTCTGTCATTTATCATTTTTAATGATTTAATTACTGTATTAATGGAATTTCAGCATTTTTAATTTATATAATGGAACTGGAGGTCTTGCAGGATGTTGTTTGCAGTGCTTCATAACTGACTCTTACACGTATCATGACGTGTCAGAAGAACTGTGACTCGTCCTGTTTTACTTCCTCTTTGTTTTCTCTTCAAAGCTGTCGGACTTAAAGACACAGACAGACAGTGAAGCTGCTCAAAGATCTTTCAGCTCAAAATGTCTACAGAAATTCAAAGTGTTGAAGATTTCAGGGTGAAATACAGCAGAGGGTCCCAAGAGGATGGAGGAGTGAGAGAGCAGAGTGAGGTGGAGGTGTTAGATGATGGAGAGCAGCACCCTGACGTTGGCCTACAAGAAGCTGGTAAGCAGGAAATCATCAAAGTGACCAAACCAAAGAAAATGTTGATGATGAAAGTGTTGTTCAGTGTCTTTTAAAGCTCTGATATCCGACCACTTTAAGACATATTAGTGTTCGTGTCACATGTCCCCAGAATATGTTTCCAGTTTCAGTCCAAACTGGCACACAGATCATTTGTTGCACTGGGCCTGTTTACTCCCAGTTAGGAGCTCCGTTTCTAACCGTCTGACTGTTTCAGTGTCTGTGGCTTCAAGTCAAACTGGTTCAGCTGCTGCTCTGCTTTCAGGAAGAGGTCTGTGAGTGGCAGAGAGAAGCAGCCAATAGGAGCAGCACAGCTCTTTCTGCTTCCTCTCCAAGTGATAACATGACTGTAAATACAGCCAGATTGTCCACACAGTCATTGTTTTAAACATATGTGAATGTCGAGTTTGTCCGACAATGTTGTGCTTCCAAAAATGCGTCTTTCAGAGGTGCAGAGCAGCAGCTTGGTATGCAGCTGCAGTGTGTTAGCAGCTTCCCCCTGTAGTTAATGCAGCACGTTTAAATCAGTAGGTCATAGTTGTTCTGTGGTCTGACAACAGGAACAGAAAGATGCAGATTCATTGTGAGTTCAGCTGCATCAAAATGCAGTATGAGTGAGTGTAGAGAGGAGAGAAGCAAACTGATGGCAACAGCTAGCAGAAAGCTAACTGAGTGTAACTGAAGCACAAACACAGAGTAACACACACCCAGCACCACTCTGTTATAAATCAGCTTTAAAGTTTCCACAGTTCATGGTTGTTCCTGTCAGGGTTCCTGGGTCGGTGACCCAGTGTTTTCAGTTCACACTCACTGTTTATCTACTGCCTGTTCCACTTCCTGTTTTATTGTGTTAGCCTTGGTCTGTGTGTATTATGTTCAGTCCTCTTCCCATTATCATTAGTTCATTATGTTCAGCTGTGTACTCACCGGTCCCTCATTATCATCATTATCACCAGCCTGTGTATTTAAGCCCTCTGTTCTACCCATTCAGTGTCGGGTCATTGATGATGTAAGTCTGATGTCGTCTGTATGTTCAGTCAGTCAGTCTTTTGGTCATTCATTCATTCATCCATTCATCCAGCCAGCCATTTCCTCCCTCTGTACTGTTTGCTCGCTCCTTCGGCAATAAACATCCACCTTCACCTACCTGCCTGTGAGTCCAGCGTTTGGGTCCTCCTTCTCTCATCCACGACACTACCGCTGACAGAATGACCCGACCACGCGTTGTGGACCCAGCGGACTCGGACCTTTTCGAGCGGCAGGACGCAGCGCTCTCCATTTGGGCGGAGAAGCTCAGGTGGAAACAGCGGCTCTTCTCAGAGAGGGAGCACGTCTTTGAGGGGACTCGCCTGGCTCTGGGCGGGCCTCGGAGACGCCGCGGTCCTCCACCTGCTGCCTCACCTGCATCGGAGCATTCGCCGCGGAGAGTGGGCGTCACAGGCCAGGCTTCGGCCGCTCGCTCTTCCGCTGCTACGCTCCTCGCTCGCCCGCCAGCCATTTTACTCACCGGACCTTCAACCTCGCCATGGCACGGTGGCTCCGCCTCCCACCTCGGCTCAATGGAGGCTCCCGTGCCAGAGGCTCGGCTGTGTACCCCGCCCACTGCCTCTTCCCGGAGAAAGCGGCGCACACGTCGCCATAACAAGGACTATTTCCAGCATCTCCCGATGGTGAGCTCCAGTGACTGTTTTTCGCACTCACCGTCTGATTATCCACTTAAAACACACAATAGACCCTTTTCTGATTCATGGGATGTTTCCCTCCTAGAGGATGATGTGGACTGGGAAGATTTTTTCTGCTCTGCTCCCCCAAAGACTGTTCAGTCAAAGACTGTAAATAGTGGTGGCAGAAGGACCAGGGGCCCGTTCTTCGTACCTCGCTAAGTAGGTTAGCCGGATTAGATTGTTGACGATTTCGCGTGATCCTGGATCAGTCGGTTCCCCGAAGCTCATCCGGGACTTGCTGTCATAGCAACAGAGCCGTAAGCGTAAACCTGCTCGGGAGCAGGTTTACTTTATGTAAACAGGATTAGATCGCGGCCACGCAGGTATGTCCGCTTCATTTATACGAAAGCAACAGCGATATTTTTCCACTGTTTCACCATAAATAAATAACATCAATGTAACTAAAGACAATGCAGCACTTGATCCTTTTATTGATGTCACACAGATACATACAGGTCATTTCCTAAAAAAGGGAAATGTACTATTAACATTCTATTACATGTATGTGATTATTACAGATGTAAGTCATATTTCAGAGTAGTAATAGTAAATTACTTCGTGTAATCAAGATGAGAGACCACGGCTATAAAAGCGAAGGTGGATTTGGGAAGCCTGTCGCAGCCATGTCCTGTCCGTATACGCGACCAACCCATTGTGGAAGGTGCAAGATTGATAAGGAGAGTCCTCAGAATTCAGCGTATATTGCGGGACAGACAGGATCCTTTAGCTCAGCGCGACAGTGTGCTCATAGAGAGATATCGATATTCCCGTGAGGGTATTATTCACTTAACCAACTTGTTGACGAGGGGGTGCAGGACCACCACCTGTCTTTTTTTCCTCTGCCCTTTTCTTGGTTGCTGTTATGAACAAACTAACAGAGTATTACAGGCCAGTATTACCTTGCCAAGAGACGCAAAGCAATCTAAGAGATAAATATTACCATTCTGTAGAATACTCCTGTATTCCACTTTTACTTGTTCCCATGTTCTTGTGGGTCCTGTTGTGGATCTAATGTGAAAGGGGATATAATATAACATATTATAATATAATATAATGCCATATGATATTGGACAATATAGTGTCATATGATAGATCTACCCTACCGCCTACTGGTGTTGGCCAGAGGGGCCGATGGCGCGATATGGCAGCCTGGCTACAACCGTAGCTGCCTCCACCAGTGTGTGAATGTGGGAGTGAATGAATAGTGGTATTGTAAAGCGCTTTGGGTGCCTTGGAAAGCGCTATATAAATCCACTCCATTATTATTGTTATTATTAAATTACTTACGAGTTTGATTTGTCAGCAACTTTCTGCCAGCCCTCGCTCCTTGCTTTTGCAGCCTTTGCAGTGTTCTCTTGCGTTTTAATTAAACTCTGAAACTCCTGAAATCCCTCACTCATGAGTTCTTGCTCTGCTGCCGGAAAATACCGAGCACGCCCCTTGGACATTTTCGCCGACCAATCAGCGGGTTGCCGATCAATGTTTCTACTATCGATGCGTAGCCCCTTTTACGACACCCAGTGATGTCACATTCCTGCGTCCAGCTGTAGTAATCGTCAACAGCAGGTGTGTTCGGGGAACCAGATTAGCGAGCTCACGGTTAGCGCGATGATTTGATCTTGGATGTAGTAAGCGACGTACGAAGAACGGGCCCCAGAATAAAGCCAGATACACCTGTCAGTATCACTCACCCAGTCATCATTTCCACTCCTGTCAGTCAGCCGACACCCACACCTGTGCCCGCACCCAGGACGAGGGCAGCTGTGACCCCGTATACCTCCACACCCACCTCTGTCCCTCGGGTGGGGGTGACTGGTGTCCAGCCACCTCCCGTGCCTGTCCCAGCGCCTAGGCTGAGGGCGGCCAGGATCTGGCCTGACCCCCCTAGAGACTCAGCTGAGGCTCTCCAGCCAGTGCCCTCACGCTCTGGAGGCACGGAAGAGCCAATCAGTCCACCACTTCATCCACCACCTGATCCAGCCTTTCACGCACTAGCTTTATCCCTGGTTAGGCTGGCTGAAGTGTCCCCTGCTCAGGCACCAGCTTTACTAGCCCAGGCCGTAGCCTTATCTCCCCGTCTAGCCCAGTCTGTAGCTCAGCCATCAGCCACACCAACGTCAGCTCCGTCGTCAGCCACGCCTGCCTCTGTTCCTCCCTTAGCATCTCCACTCCAGTCGGTTCCCTCACCTGCTGTTCAGCTTTCCCTCCAGTCAGTTCAGTCTCCTCCTGTCCTCCAGTCACCTCCTGTAGCTCAGTCTCCTCCTGTCCCCCAGTCCAGTCTGCTCCTGTCCCCCAGTCCAGTCTGCTCCTGTCCCCCAGTCCAGTCTGCTCCTGTCCCCCAGTCGCCTGTCCACCATCCTGTTCGGTTCCCGGACCTGCAGCCACAGCACCCAGAGCCAGCTGTGAGCTCTCCTGCTCCTCAGCCAGGGGTTTCCGCACCCGCTGGCCCGGCCTGTCTCCAGCCAGAGGCTTCAGCTTCGTCTGGTCCGGCCTCTGCCTCAGCTGCACCCACGCCCGGCCCGGCCTCTGCCTCAGCTTCTGCTCCGCCTGGTCCGGCTCCAGCCTCAGAGCCTTCGTCCTCGTCTGGTCCTGTGCCCACCGGGCCATGGCCAGCACGCCTAACACTGGAGAGCCGCCGCCGCTGCCTTCCACGCGGCCGGCCCCCTGAACTGCTCCGTCGTCTCCTTCGCCGCCGCCGCTGCCTTCCGCGCGGCCGGCCTCCGGACCGCCTGCGCCTTCGCCTGAGTGGCCGCCGCTGCCTTCTGCGCAGCCGGCCTCCGGACCGCCTGCGCCTTCGCCTGAGTGGCCGCCGCTGCCTTCCGCGCGGCCGGCCCCCGGACCGCCTTCGCCTGAGTGGCCGCCGTTGCCTTCCGCACGGTCGGTCCACCGGAACAGTCTCGTCTCGACCGCCGCAGCCGCCCACCGGACCGGCTCAGTGGTCGCTGCTGCCTTCCACGTGGCCGCCCACCTGAACTGTCTCGTCTCGGCCTCGGGCCACGTGGCCACCCACCCGAACTGTCTCTGTGTGGCCTCCGTCCCTCCGTCCTGGGCCCCCTCCGCCTGCCCTGTTCTGGTTCTTTTTCGTTTGGCCGTCGGGTGCCGGCCTTTGGGGGGGGGGTCCTGTCAGGGTTCCTGGGTCGGTGACCCAGTGTTTTCAGTTCACACTCACTGTTTATCTACTGCCTGTTCCACTTCCTGTTTTATTGTGTTAGCCTTGGTCTGTGTGTATTATGTTCAGTCCTCTTCCCATTATCATTAGTTCATTATGTTCAGCTGTGTACTCACCGGTCCCTCATTATCATCATTATCACCAGCCTGTGTATTTAAGCCCTCTGTTCTACCCATTCAGTGTCGGGTCATTGATGATGTAAGTCTGATGTCGTCTGTATGGTCAGTCAGCCAGCCATTTCCTCCCTCTGTACTGTTTGCTCGCTCCTTCGGCAATAAACATCCACCTTCACCTACCTGCCTGTGAGTCCAGCGTTTGGGTCCTCCTTCTCTCATCCACGACACTACCGCTGACAGTTCCTCAGCATTACACTTTCCTCACAGCTCTGACCCGCGTGCAGATGATCGTCATAGAAACTAATATTCTGGGACTCTCCTCCATATTTGTCCCTCAGGTTTCTACACTTCTTTCTACGTTCCCTCACGTCCATCAGGATAGTTTTGCTCATTTAGTCCTTATATTGAGAGGATTGTTTTTCTCTCACTGATCTATTCAAAAGCTGCGACCAAGAAGTGGCCAGAAATGCATCGACCGATCACAACAGCTGGAATGGACTAATGTTACTTTGTCCTTGTTTGAGTTCCTGTAACTTTTTAACAAACTCGACTAATTTGTTTGGTAAATCTGATTTACTTTCTACTGGGATCATTCCTACAGTGAGGATTAATAAAAAGCTCCAAAGTCTCTCGTTAGTGCTTCATAAATGGACTTTTTGTTTTATCTTTGTAGATGTTCACACCGAGAAGAAGCTTCCAGCTGTGAGAAGAAGCTGGTTCAGAGCTTTTGAAGTGAACCTGGGAGTGCTGTATCTGCTGATTGTGGTGGGAATCATGACACGCTGTGAGGAATTTGATTCCAATATGTTAGATGTTTGATTTTGAACATTAGAAGTGAAATGATTTGATGCTGCAGACCTGATTGTGTTTAGTTCCTGTTCCCACACTGCAGAGTTTCTCCTACTTCACTGGAAAACACACAAACAGCAAACTTGTTACTGTAATGTTATTGAACGGTCGACCTCACAACATAAAGCACCTTGAGGCTGTTGCTGTGATTTGGAGCTGTAGAAGTCAAAGTGAATTGAATGATTAAGACAACGTGTGTCCTCCAGTTGGACAAACCTCCAACACCTAAGTAGCACACAGGTGTAATCCTAGTCAGGTGCTTTCAGTGTGGAGGAGCTCCAGCTGGGCTCATCACTCCCACACATCCTGGAGAGAATGAAGAGCTCGTCCAGTGCTGCATGACCAGGATGGAAACCACATTGTTGCTCTGAATTTGAGATTTCACATTTGGATGGAGTTTCTCCTTCAATATTCTGACATAAACCTTCTCAGGGAGGCTGAGGAGTGTTTGAACCCACCAGCCCAGATTTACAAATCCAGAGGCCGAGTACCCGACTCTCATGTAATGTTGCAGAGGTGTGTTAACCAGGACGGCCCAACAACAAGGAGTATTTCCTGGTGACCTCACAGTAAGATGTGCAACATTTAAGTGCACTGTAATTTCAAAAAACTTTTCCTCCTTATGTTGGACACTTTTTCACACAAGTACTTCTGTATTCCTTTGAAAATCAAATCAAAGAACACAAAAAATGAACTGCATCAGTTTTCCTGAAAGTGCAAAATGTAGAAATGAAAGGAAAAGTTACAGTTTAAAAAACTTTAAAATCTTCGGTCAGCAGTGAAGCTAAATTTAATTGTTGTTCATTTAAAGAGTGTTTGAGACGTGGTTCAAACTTTCCACATCGACTGGATGAACCTCAACAGTTCAACAGTTTGTTTCTCTATAAGGCAACAGCAAGAAAACAAACTGTAACTGACAAAATAACATTTCCTGGGTCGAACCAACTGTGACACTGAGGTGTGACTGTGTTTGTGCTTTTATGTGTGAATGTTCAACGTCTTTAGAAAAAGAAGAGTTTATACATTTTCTGCTTTATGCAAACTCAGTCAAAAGCTCAACAAAGTACACATATTGTACAACACAGAGTTTTATCTGTAGTTAAGAGAAACAAATGCAGTTAAGACATTTTTATGCAAATTAATCACACAGTCTGTGTTTCCTTACACGCTGCCACTTCCTCAAAGCTTCTTCCTGCCTGAAAGCAGACAGAAGGCTGGACAAGAATAAAACAGCTCGATATCTTCCAGGGTCAGTACTGCAGAACTGTTAGAGTACAGCTTAAACTCCTGCTCAGCGTCTCCGTCCTCTCACGATGTCCTCAGATATTTATGCCAAACCAGATCTATCAAAGAAGGTGAGATACAGCAGAAAGGAGGACGGAGCAGAGTGGGAGCAGAGGGAGGTGGATATCTACGAGAGTACAGATGAGATGAGAGATAGTTATGATCATTTTCAGTCACAGGAAGGAGGTAAGTCAATTATGAATCTAAATGTACTTCCAGTTTGTTACAGTCAGCTTTTAATGCCAAATTACTGCAGCCCATCAAACATCTGTTTCTCCATTTGCTGTATGAACCTTTTTAATTTAAATTCTTTCCCACAATAGTTTGTACGTCACTTATTGATTAACAGGAACTTCTTTCAGTCACAGCGCAGATGTTATATTTCCTTTGTTTTTTGGCAACCGGCCCTTTTTTGACGTTAAGCTGATACAACCACAACCACAGGTCTGTTAACCACAGACTGACAGGAAATAAGCACAAACCAACATCCACACTGCTTTCTAACAGGACCACAGACTCTGAATCCTCCTTCAGTCCTGAAGGGCTCTTTCAGATGTGCTACACTGGGTCTAAGAGTGCTGTGCCTCCTGATGTTAGCTGGGATCATCATCCTGTCCATATGCTGTAAGATAAGATACAACCTCTGAACTTCTGCAAATGAATGTATGACTGATACTGAATCCCAGCAGCCAACAAACATGCAGCTTCACAACCAGAACGTGTCCTTCTGCCACAGCAAATACAGGAAGTACATGAAGCCAACACAGAAGCAGCAAAAACTGCAGTTCCTTTAATGACCACTGGAGGCTGATGCTGAAAGCGAGTCAGTCCCCACAGACTCCCATGTTAAAATGAGCACCTTTGCTGCAGTAAAAACATGTTTCCATTCAGGACCAAATGAGTTTTGGTCTCTAAGGATAGTTTCCTCTTCATAAAAACTGCACGGTGGCATTTTAAATGGAATTCTCTGATCAATAATATGAGCTGCTGTGTGGTACAGCCTGACCAACACGTTGGTTTTGCTGACTGAGCTTCTAGTATTTCATGAGTCTGTTACTTAGCACTGATTAGCAGGTGTGTGTCTGTGTGCATGATTCCTGGCTCATATCTTGTGTGTGTTGTGGAGTGAATGTTCTTGTTGTTCCTTCAAACTCTTCACTCAACACGGTGATTCTGTGATTACATCAACAAAGCAGACAGGCAGCAGCATCTGCTGCAGACTGATGCAGGTGCAGCCACACTATGTTAGACAGTGGCCGTCTGTCATTGTGCGACTAGTTAGTTCACTTGGTGTATTAAGCAGGTAGCTAACAAGCTAATGTTAGCTCCATTCATCTGCTGGGATATATCAATGAATCTTTTTTTATTACATCAAATCACAACAACAGTTGCCTCGAGGTTCTTTATATTATCAGGTAAAGACTCCACAATAACAAAAACAACAACACAGAGAAAACTCCCAGCAGCTGCTGATGTTTGGATTTTAAGGTGGTTTGATTCTATGTTTTAAATCAGTTGATGATCTTCAGCTGACCTTTAGCTCCTGGTGGAGCTGTGACAGACTTAATGCTGGATCAGCAGAAACATCACAAATCTATGATGTGAGAACAGAGACGCCTGCAAAAGGACGTCTGAAAGCAGGAAGTTCCTGGAAGCTGCAGGAAGAAACATTTATTAATTATAAATAAGCAGAAAGAGGAAGTGTTGAAGCCTCAGAGCAGCTTTGACTGAATGTAAAAAGACATATTTTCAGTGAGAACAGGCACATGTCACATGAGTCAGAATCTATTCTTTCAAAGCATATAGATAACATCTCTGACTACAGGTGTAGAAATGCTGTTTGACTCTTCACCTTCTTCCTCCACACTGAAGCACAATTATTCTGAATCTTGTCAGTGGTTTTTGTTCACAGTTGATACGTATTTAGCTCATCAGATTTCCTGTAGTTCTAACACCTCCACCCACAGGACATGTTAAAGAGCAATGGCTGCAAGTTTCTGACTCTTATTGATATTTGACAAAGCAGAGGAAGAAGATTATTTCTGTTCAACGTTTCACTCATTTTATTTTATTTTATTTTATTTTGGTTTCACTGAAATATTTTAGATGCTTTGAACAAGAGTGAAAACAAAAGACTTCATGCTAAATGTGACAAACTGAACCACGTTTACAATGACACCAAAAAGAATCACACTGAGCTGCAGGATGAACTTCAAGGTAAGCAAACACCAAGTTCTTATATCACAGATATATTTGTGGAACATTTTAACTTAATTTTAATCTGTTTTACTCTAAAGGCACAAAAACCAGCCGGACTCAGTTACAGAGCCGTTATGATGAACTGAGTAAAAACCACAGTCAGCTACAGGAAGAAGTGAAGAAGCTGAAGGAGAAGATAGAAGGTAATAAAGTTTGAATAACTGATAGAAAACATCAGTGTTACACAGTGATAACCTGATTGTGTCTTTGTTTTGAATCCTACATGTTTGATGCTGTGTAACAGTTTCTCTGTATAAATGTAAGTTTCAGTTCATTATGAATAAGAGAGAAAACCTGAGTTTAAATGAAGCATTTACAGGGAAAATGACAGGAACCAAAGATTAATGTGATACAACAGGACACAAAGTCTGACTTTAAAACATGTGTTTGACTTTAAGAGAAGTGTCCTGATCGATGGACGAGGTTTGGAAGCAGCTGTTACTTTAAATCCACTGAGAGTGAAACTTGGTCTGAGAGCAGGAGAGCCTGTCAGGATAAAGGAGCTGATCTGGTGATGATAAACAGCAAAAAGGAACAGGTGGGTGTGTTTGTTCATGTCTGTGTGATCTTTGATGGAGCTGACAGTGAGTTACAAAGTTCTTCATACTGTGAATTAAAGCCACACATTGATGATAAGTATACATGTGCAAACATACAGACACATAAACAAAGCAGCACATTCATTCCATCAGAAACACAACAGTTAGAAACTATGGAGGAAAATAAAGGGGAAAAGATTGAGGGAGAGCTAACCTGTAAAAATGAGTTTCAGCCGTTAACAGTCAGCTGACCTGATAGTCTGAGGAAGGCTGTTCCACAGTTTGGCTGCAACAAGCTCAAAAGCACGATGGCCTCTGGTGTTCAAATCAGAGCGAGGGACAGTTGGGAGACGCTGATTAGATGATCAGAGAGGCCGGCTGCAGTGATAAGGTCCAAGAAGCTCTGCTATATAAGCAGGGGCCTGTTCATGCACAGCTTTATATGTTCATAACAGGATTTAAAAGAGGATTCTGAATTTCACTGTAAGCCAGTGAAGAGAAGCAAGAATAGGTGAGATATGAGACTGCAGGCCAGGTTTTGTTTGCAGCCTTGCTGCTGAGTTCTGCACTAACTGCAGACCAACTATGGAGGACTGAGAAATGCAGGTGAAAAGTGAATTACAATAATCAGGCAGGAGAAAGTATGAACTCAAAGTTCCAGATGATTGAATCACAGTAAAGATTTGATCTTTGCAATATTTCTGAGCTAAAGGAAACAAGACTGGCTGACCTTTGACATGTGAGGCTCAAAATGCAGCTGTTGGTTCAAAATGATCTTTAACAGGTGATTGGATGTTACTGGTGAGGGGGACGATGTACTGACTGACCTCCTCAGAGGAACTGAGCCAAACAGCACAACTTCAGTTTGAGATGAAGGAAGTTTAAATCCATGAAGTGATGACAGAGAAGCATTCACTGAGGCAGGAGAGGCTCGACAGAAAAGCATTAGTGTGTGTGTCATCTGCACAGCAGTGCTAGGAGATCCCATTAAAACCATTAAGCAGATGTCACAGGGGCAGCATTTATAAAGAGAACAGAACTGGTCCAAGGACTGAGGCATGTGGGACTCAGATGAGGACACACGTTGATTAATATGAAGTATCTGTTTGATATTCAAAGATGGTCGCTCACAGTGGACATAGATGCTTCTTTCACTCCTCTTTCAAACCATCTGTCCTCTCTGTCCAAAATGTGAACATATCCTTAAGATGCAGATGGACTGCTGAGTCTTGTCCTGTGGAGGTGGCTCTTCTGTGTTGTGCCATGCACTTGTGAAGTGGTTTGGTCTCTCCAATGTAGAGGTCTGGACATTCCTCGCTGCACTGTACAGCATACACCACATTGTTAAGCTTGTGTTTAGGAGTTTTGTCTTTTGGGTGAACCAGTTTCTGTCTGAGTGTGTTGCTTGGTCTGAAGTACACTGTGATGTCGTGCTTGGAGAAAACTCTCCTGAGTTTCTCTGATACACCGGCTACATAGGGGATGACAATGTTGTTGCGTCTGTCTTTCTTATCCTCCCTCGCTGGTGTCTGGTCTTCTTTTCTGTGCCTCTTTGCTGACTTTAAGAACGCCCATTTAGGATAGCCGCACGTTTTGAGTGCTTCCTTTACATGTGTGTGTTCCTTCTTTTTTCCTTCCGGCTTAGAGGGAACATGTTCTGCCCGGTGGTGTAGGGTCCTAATTACTCCAAGTTTGTGTTCCAGAGGGTGATGGGAGTCAAAGAGGAGGTACTGGTCCGTGTGTGTGGGCTTCCGGTAAACTTCGATGTTGAGGTTGCCGTTCTCTTCAATGTGCACGGCGCAGTCCAGGAAAGGCAAACAGTTGTCCTTTGTGTCTTCCCTGGTGAACTTGATGTTTTTATCCACAGCGTTAATGTGCGCAGTGAAGGATTCCACTTCTTGTGTCTTGATTTTGACCCAGGTATCGTCCACATATCTGTACCAGTGGCTGGGTACTCTTCCTTTGAAAGAGCCAAGAGCCTTTCTTGTGAAGTTGGTCCTGTCCTCCAAGGAGCTGTCTTCTTGTAGTCGTTTTCTGACAGTCTCCACGGCCTCTGTGGTGGGTATGCAAGTGAAGAGAGAGACTACATCAAAGGACACCATGGTTTCATCTGGATCCAGGGTAAGTTTCTGGACCTTGTCGGTGAAGTCGGTGGAGTTCTTGATGTGGTGTGGGGTGTTCCCCACGAGAGGAGCAAGGATGGTAGCAAGGTGTTTAGCAATGTTATAAGTGGCTGAGTTTATGCTACTGACTATGGGTCTGAGTGGGACAGCTTCCTTGTGGATTTTAGGAAGTCCGTAGATGCAGGGTATGGCATCCCCTGGGTAAAGGCGGTGATATGTGAGGCGGTCAATAATTTTGTCCTTTTCAAAGTCTTGAAGGCAAGCTATAACTTTCTTTTTGTAGCTGCTTGTGGGGTCTCGCTTTAAGGCTTCGTAGGTATTGTTGTCACTGAGGAGAGTAGTGATCTTTGTGTGGTAATCTGTAGTGTTTAGGACCACGGTGCATCTTCCCTTATCAGCTGGTAAAACAGTGATGTTGTGGTCTTTGGTCACAATGAACCCACCCGAAACTCTGGCTGATTGGGGCCCACACCCAGTTCCACACCTTGGCTCAGGCGATTAGAGGATCATCAGGGGGTCCTTTTGTCCCTCTGTGGGGGGTCACTCCCACTAGGTTTATATCTGGGACTCTCCACCATTTGACCTTAGAACTGAAGAAGCTTCTCGGATGAGAGGTGAAACGTCTTCAAGTAACTTAAAGAAGTCCAGACGCTTTTCTTTGCAAGCTCCTTTGACTGTGTTAATAAGAGGAGCACCATCAACAGTATGAAGGCTGCAGAGAAGTCAAGCAGGACTCAAATGGAGTCTTTATCCCAGCGCAGAAGAATCTGGTTAGTAACTTTCATGAAAGCTGTTTCAGTGCTGTGGTTTGTCTGGAACCAGGTTGGAATTGATCAAAGATCTGAAGGAGCTGACGAGCAACTTGATTTAAAACAGTGGGATGTAAGGAGGGTTGATCCCACTCACAAAGACTCTGGCTGTTTGAAAGTCAGCTGAAATGAAAGGGACTGGTTTCTAATAGAGAGAAGTCAGGGGGAGATGGCAGCAGGAAGGAGTTTGAACTCCAACAACAGAACTGGAGGAGAGACTTGGGGCGGTTGAAGAGGTACAGACTTGAACTCTGACCTGATACTGTTGATGTTGCCAGTGAAGAAATCTAAAAATGTCCACAGTCATTAGAAGACATGGGAGTGACAGCAGTTTGTCTCTGGGAAGACAACACTGACTGTAAGCCTGTCAAAGATGATACATCTGTGATTGGATAGTAGGTCAGACATGTGGAAGGTCAGCGTTATGTGTGGGGCCGACAACATGATGCACTACATGAAATGATGCTGCAGTGTTCATCAATTGTGTGGCAGTGTTGTTAGAGGGATCATCAATAAGTAAATTAGACTCATCTACTAAAATGACTTTATGAACAATAACCGATGAGAGAAGATTAGAGAATCCATTCAGGAAATGATTGCAGGATTTGGGAGGTGGATCGATTACAATACAGCAAACTGGAGATTCACATTGAATTATGAAGGAGAGGAATTCAAAGCAGTTAAAGAACCAGGATTAAATGGGAACCAGTTCAGATGATCCTTAGAAACCAAGTCAACACAAAACATTGAAATAACAGAAATGTTATAAAATGGGAGAAATCCTCATAATCCAGATTATTTTTCTGATTCAATCCAACTGAATCAAATGATTTGTTAACACTGATTCCACTGCAACACTGACTGAGCTACAGGAGGAGCTGATATTCATCGATTCTTTGGCTCTTTCTGATTTCTGCACAATGGAAGAAAAGTTTCATCACAGTTATTCTTCCTTCAGACATGTTCACAAGATGATGTCACTACAACAGAAGTGCTGAATTATGACTGGAGACAATATTTGTGTCTCTTCTCAAACAGGAATTTGTCAGTAAATTTGGAGGAGAGTCCTGGATTGGTCTGGAAGCTAAATGGACATCAGGAGGATATGAATGGGAATGGGTGGACGGATCAGCGCTGACACAAACGTGAGACATTAGTTTGTTTCTATTCCAGAGTTATTATTTAGAAGTGAAACACTGATGTTTTGGAAGATAGATCAGCAATACATGAGCTGAGCTATTTTCCAACAGCCCCACAAACTGAATGTAAAGAAAAGCAGAAATCCTCCTTTGAATGAACAGCTGTGCTTGAACTCTCTTCATCTGCAGTCTGTGATGACGTTCAGTTACAACAAGTCAGTTTGAAGGAATCAGGATTGAAACATGTTCAAAGCAGCGACCGACACATTTCACTTTGTTCAATTTGTCTTCATGTTTTTGTGCTGTAATGTTTCTTTTCTCACAGAACAAAAAGTGTTTCAGAGAATTCCTGTCTCTTCTTCTTTGGTGTTTGTAAAACTTCAGAACATATGAAGGAAGAAGCTTCAGTAAATATGACCTGATAGACACACATTTCAAAGTGATGTCTGTAAACAGCTGACAAAACAGTTTCAAACAGCAGAAAGTCAGCTCTGACTTCTTTTTATTCTCCATTTTTACAGCAGGAAGATTTCATATTCATCAAAGCTTGAAAGCTGTTTTAGTGTGCATGATGATTCTCAGAGAAAAGTCTAAAGGAGGGAAAGTGGGCGAGAAACCTGGGAAAGAAATACAGCAAATATTGGAAATATTCCAAAAGAGACGCATATTTATATGAATGTGACAATAGTTATGAGTTTAGTCCAGTTTCATATCAGATTTGATCTCTCTGACAGGTTCTGGGGAACAGGATGGTCAGATCCTTATTATGGTCACTATGGAGTCTGCTGTGACCATGATGGGAGATGGAGACGGTCACTTGAATACAATAATTATGATAATAATTATGTGTACATGACCTTCATCTGTGAGAGATGAGTTTGGTGCTTTGATGTAAATGTTTGAATAATCCAACCAAAGACACCTCACTATGAAATGTCCTGCATGAGCCTCAGACTCAGCTTACAGTCTTTACTTGTTCATTCTGCATCATATATTGATTACATATATTGTCCCTCTGTGCTCTGTGCTGTACAGTAAGGTTGGAAGTCATCCACACAAAACCTTGAAGTACTTCATTACTCTGTAGTTCCAGCAAATTGTTCTAATAAAAGTCAAAGTGCAGCTTGTCTTTACTTTGCTTTACTTGGTTTATTCATCAGTCTGTTGGTCCTAAAACTACAGTAAATGTCTTGTTTGTAAAAGTTCAGCAAAAAATATCAAATGTGGGTTACTGCTGGTTAGTTAGTGTGACTTCATACAAACCTGTGTGTTACACCAGTGGAAGAAGCTTTTCCTTCATCAGTCTTCTTGTTTCTTACTATAGGGCTGAACAGCTACACTAACACTCTCTGGCTCTATGCTGCCCCCCTGTGGTCACAGTTGTAGTCAGTGTTGGTATGAAATGTTTGAAAGCTTCAGCACCACAGACAGCTACAGGCAGCTCCACCCTCTCTGTACCATGTCTTTCTTAAACAGAAATAAGACAAAATAGAAACAGTAGAAGAAAATATAAAAGGCCAATTCAAATATAAAATAGACACAGCGGTCTGCAGCATCAGCAGAAGTGATACAAACAGGTGCTGAGATGCAGTGAACATAGAGCAGCATTATTATTTTCAGACTCGTGGATGGGAAATAATACATACAAATACATATTTAGATATTTCTTTTACTGCATGTTGACTGTTTATATGAAATATATTTATATAAATCACAAAATAAATAGCTGGTGTCTAATATGTGTTTTCAGCGCCTAAAGTGGAAACTGGTGAGGAAAATGTACTCAAAACAAGGCTTTACTTGCACAGTCTCCCCATCAGTTTATCAACAGACGTCTCAAATAACAGAAAAAATTGACATACAAACATGGGGGGATCAGACTGAAAGACCACGCTGCATTTTAGATGAAGCTGCTGTCCCAAATACTTCCATGTTAGAACTTTGAATCTTTAGATATTTCAGGGTATTTCAATCGTTTCCCACATTTCTGAACACATTTAGAATAACGACCACAGCACGTCTTATATTTTCAGTGACCAATCTAAAGTCTGCAAACATTTTCATGCACCAGCACATCACAGAGCACAGATGATATCATCACATCTGTCAGGACAGAAAGACTAGCAGCAGTAAAAAGTACTGCAGAGTCTCAGGTTTGTGTTCAGCCCAGGCTCTGTGCTGCAGCTCAGCCCCTCTCTCCCCACTTTCTGTACTGTTTCAATGGTCTCTGTCCAAAAACAACACTGAAGAAATAACTATGGGAGTAGTAGAGTTCATAAACTCAAATCATGTATGAATAAATAAAAATATAACATTAATACATGCTGTATAATTTGTTAAATAAACTTTGGACAAACCCAGAAAGTTGATTCTGTTTCTCTGCATGTTGTGTTTTGTTTTAATTGTAATCATGAAATATAAAAGTGGTGCAGGGGTTTTGGTTTTTCAGGCCTAGTTTGGACACCACAGTCCTGCAGACGAGGACTCAAAATTTTATTACAGACACAACAGTGCAGGTCCAAACATACCTGAGTGAACCAAACAGTGGAAGACTGAAGAATCCCCACGAGTACTGGGCAGGACTGAAAATGTTCATCCCAACTTGTATAAACTTGCTGTTGCTTCTTCGGCTACACCTGCTTCATCTGTGAGCTGTGAAAGGGTTTTTTCTAAATCAGGTGAAATCATCTCAAAAAAAGAGAAACTGACTGAAGCAAAACACAGTGGAAAAGATTTTATTCAATAAAAATAAAAGGTTATTATGATATAAAAATAAATTACATGTTGTATCATAAAGATCATAAAGACAGATTAAGATTATATTTGGAATTTATGTACTGCCATCACAAACATTATTCACTAATTCTATTCTTTCTATTCTATTTATTCTATTCTATTCTATTCGTTCTATTCAAAGCTTCACACCAAAGTTATGTCATTATAATGTCTTTGCCTGTTTTACATTTATTGTCCACTTGATGGCACAGTAGAGCAAGTGACACGCCATGAAGCGTCGGCTCATAAGTGGCCAGTTGGATGGAAAGCTTCAGTGCTTCATGAAGCTTCATCTTGGCACCACTAACAAAACCTCAGGCAACACATTAAACTAGAAACTAAGAAACTGGGAAACAACTGGGAGGACACAGAACCCATGAAATTCACAGGAACACAGCTTGATGGGACAACATGACAGAGACCAGAGGGAGACAGACAATATTTACTCAGGAGGAGATTAGTGCAGAGTGGACACACCTGGGGAACACAGCTGAACAGAATCTGACTGATGAGACATGAACACCAATATAACGCACACAAAATGGGAGATTATCAAAGTAAAACAGGAAGTAACAAAAACACACTGAGACTCAGATGGCAATATGTGAACTTGACACTTTAACTGTGGATAAACAGACATGAGGACATGACAGACTGAGGAGACAAAAAAAATAAAATCAGGAACTAGAAAATAATTATCCAAAAGAAAAACTCAAAAACTGGGTCATAGACCCAGGACTGTGACAGCATCAGTGTGCAAGCACAGTGAACACAGAGCAGTAACTGTTAGTAAAGCACAGCTGTGACTCAGCTATCTGAGCAGAAAGGTGAAGGAAGAGGCATCAGAGTGTAAGAGGACATGCACATCTACGACAGTACAGACGATATCAGAGACAATCAAAGAGATTTTCAGTCACAGGAAGAAAATGATGAAAATGTTTAACTCTCGTCTGGTGTTCATATTTTTGTTACTCAGCCAGTGTTGACAGGTCTGGTGGCCCCACCCCCATTATTGTCATATTAAATCAATACATTCATAAATAATCAAAACGCTCCTTTTACATCCTCACATCATTTGTATAAAAGCAGTTTGATCAAAGGTGGGTTACTGCTGGTTAGTTAGTGTGACTTCATACAAACCTGTGTGTTTTCCTTCATCAGTCTTCTTGTTTCTTACTATAGGGCTGAACAGCTACACTAACACTCTCTGGCTCTATGCTGCCCCCTGTGGTGACATTTCATGATGATATAAAATATTAATATTAAACAAAAAGTTTGCAAATGCACATATTTAAACACATTGAACTATGGAAGTTATATTTATATTTAGAGGCCTAAACATCTAAAAATGGTTTCATATTATTTTTAGTCACAAAATGTTTCAGCTTCACTTCTATTTGACATCCAGTCTAAGACATAACTGTCAGGTCGAGGTGTGGAAGAGAGGGAAGGACTCGAACGCAGGACTCAGAATAAAAAGAAGTCTTTAACATCCAGATATATAATGAACAAGAGCGAGCTGGAGCTCACAGAGGGACATACAGGGAACATAACAGATGTCTCAAAGAGACAGCACTTTATACACAAACAGCTGATTGGAAAACAGGACACAGTTTTGGGGGGGAGCTCCCAATTCTTACTAAAGAGTTCAGTGCATTAGTGATGGATCTATTAAGGTGGGATAAAGTTTTTACAACAGCTCTCACAAATCTTTTCCAATATGGTTTCAAATCTATCAGGACTGTCAAGAGCAGCTTTGTGATAAAAACAAATATCTGTGATGGAGAGGTAATCAAAGAGTGTCATGCTAAAATGCTCTGGGAAAAAAGAATCCTTTGGGAATGTGCTCTTCACCAGGTGAACTGTGACAACATGAATCAGGATTACTGAGGGAAATCTGGAGTTAGTTTATTAGGGTTGAAAATTGAAGGCAGCTGTTTTAATTATTTTATTATACACAATGCAAATGTGCTCATATGAGTTGGCACTCTGTCTTTCGAAGGTCGAAAGCTTAGAGACACAGAGTGCACGGGGACTTTGCAGCAACGCTTACATACACATGAAAATGGTTTTCTGTAAGTCTCTGGGTGTCATGGTCCTGGTCGTTGACCCAGCGTTTTGTGTTCATTTTGGTGTCATCTTATGTGTTGTGTTCATTCTTATTTTGTATTAGTTCTTAGGGTTTGGTTCGTGTGGTTAGTGCTTTAGTGTTCTCCCTCCTGTGCTCTGTTTGTGTCCCTGAGCTTGTCTTTGTGAATTTCCTGTTTTACTTTGAAGGTCTGTCTGTTATCACTGTGTCAGCTTGTGTCTTCCTGTCGTCTTGTGAATTAGGTTCAGCTGTGCTCCCCTCCTGTGTGTCATTACCTGATTACCTTGTGTTTGTATATATAGTGTGTGCCTGCCTGTGTTCCTCATCGGTTCGTCTGTGTTACTCTGTTGTTCTGCAGCTTTCTGCTCCACAGCCTGCTCTTTGTTCCCAGCTCACCTCCTTATGTGTTTCCCTGATTGTGACCTTGTGAGTTACAGTTTTGTGTTTTGTTATTTTTAGTTCTCCCCAGTTCAGGGTTTTGTTCAGTTCCGCCCTCACTTTTGTTACTGAGCACTGTAAATAAACCTCACTCGCATCTCCACCACTGTCTGCAACTCGGGTCCCCATTCACGCCACCACACGATAGCTGCACCAGCTGTGACACTGGGTCAGAGAGTCCAAACTAGGTATCCTGAACCAGACCTTAGAATCAGTAGAAGAACAATAAATAACAACATTAGATAACCAAGGCTACGCAGGGTGTGTTTTTGTGTCCTTGTGTCTCTGATTCCAGGAAAAGAAGCAGATAGGAGGTCGAGGGAGCAGCAGACGTGGAGTGAATGAGGAGTTGTAGCAGACTGCCACGCCGCTTCTGGAAGAACATAGTCATAATAATACATGTTCTTCTTGTAGTATAAAACTGTACGGCCCGCTCTGAGGGTCATCTTTGGTGTGAGGCTGACTCTGGCATCACATCACAGTCCAGTGCTGTAAAATTGGAATTTCAAATACCAAAGCAAATGAAATCTTTTTAATAGACAGATATTTTCTCCTGAAATTCCTTCTGACATTTTGAACACGACAAGCTTCAGTTGAAAAACAGAGTGACTGCATCTCTATTTTGGTGGTGTCTAAGACCTGAAGACACACGCAGTAAGTGGACAAGCTCACTGTGGCCGGTTGGGAGAAGCTGGAACTAAATCCTATAAAACACATTTCCCTCAGTCGGGCTCAACAGCAGAGCAGCTCAGTCAGAAACATTTCATGTGTGTGTTGGAAAATAAAGTGTGTGACCTGAAGAGGCTGTGGTGGCCAGTCTCTGCTGAGAGAAACACACCAGTGACACAGGGCCCGACCTCATATTTCCTGTGACACTCATGTGCTTCTACGTACTTATGATGTGTACAGAGTCATGAAACCAGGAAGACTCATGAAAAAGGCATTATGTGCCGATTATTGCTGCTGACTTATATTTATAAATAACTTTTTAGCTTCTTTTTTTATTTTAAACAAACTCTCAGTAAAAAGTTTGCTAACCACAATGCAAAGCAGAAATGAAGTTGGCACCTCTGTTGGTGGTTTGGTCTGCTGCTACTTCCTGTTTGATGTCTATTAAAAGCTGCCCGACTCAGAAACAAACCAGACAGACACTGAAGCCTCGTCAAACACTCTCACCCACCAAGATGTCCGCAGAAATTCAAGCTGCAGCAGATTTTCGAGTGAAATACAGCAGAAGGACCCACAGTGATGGACGACAGAGAGAGTACAGCGAGGTGCAGATGATAGACGATGGAGAGCAGCATCCTGATGTTGGGATACAAGAAGCTGGTAAGTAGGAAGCAACAAACATTTCAAAAGTTTACAATGAAGGAGGGAAGTGCTGCATGACTCTAATGGCTTATCCAGCAGGAGCTCTTCGGTGGTGCAACAGAAGTTTAAAAACAAACTTGCTAGAAACTGTGTGGAGCACAAATAACCTCAGAAAACAAGTTGATGTACATTTTTCAGAGCCAATTATAATATTAGGTTTTTTTTAGGCTTCAGTGACACAGGCCTAGACACAAGTTAGTAACCCATTGGTGGCCTTCGTACACTATTGCTGGTAGATTGGTCTTGCAACGTTTGTGTGGAAGTGATCAAGTGTGTTGCATCGAGTGCGATGCAAACTAGAAACAGAGAACATTTACCTCCAGGGTTAAAGTTGCTAAAGCCAGTTTGTACAAAAGGTTCAACTTTTACTTTGAAGGTAAATGTTAAAGAAGAATCTTCATACACAAAAGTGAATTATGGAGTTCCACAGGGTTCAGTGTTAGGACCAGTTTTGTTTACATTATACATGCTTCTGTTAGGCAGTATCATCATAAGGCATAGCAGACATTACCACTGCTGTGCAGATGATACCCACCTTCATCTGTCTATCAAGCCACACACCAATGAGTTAAACTGGCCATCATTAAGTGGTCTCTATGCCTGCTTGGCTGGGACCTAACATCTCAAAATAAGTCTTCCTGTGAGCAAATTATGAAGATTATTCATAATTATCATTATTAATATTGTCCTTTGCTTTAAAAGAGGTTTGTCAGACACTGTTGAAGAATCAATACATGTGGGAATAAACTAAAGATATGATTTTGCACCAAATTATATCAACCATGTTTTCCTCCAGTAGAACATTTTACCTGATTTCCTGTAATTCTCAAATATACAAGATCAACTTGTTGGAAATGTCATTATTACTACAAGGCAGATCCATTTAATTAAGGCATGCACCAGTATTAAAAATCTCAATTAAAAAGAAATCAGTAATATTATTATATAAAAAAGTTGGGTTTTTTCCCTTTAGGTGTTGACACTCAGAAGAAGCTTCCAGCTGGGAAACGAAGCAGTTTCAGAGGTTTTGAAGTGAACCTGGGAGTGCTGTATCTGCTGATTCTGGCTGCAATCACGACACGCTGTGAGAAATTTTATTACCATGTTGTGTTATCTCTCCAAAACCCCATGTACTTAGAGACTGTGTCTGCACCCAAACCAACAAAAAACAAATGAAGAATGTGGATTATTAAACATTAGGTGTCTCTCTTCCAAATCTCTGTGAGTACATGAATTAATAATTGATCATCAAAACTGTCTTACTCTGGCTTACAGAAACATGTTTACAGCAGGATGATTATATTAGTTTCAATGAATCAACACCTCCAAGTTATACTAATTGTTAGAATTCTCTACCCTTAGGCAGGATCGTGAGAAGACATAGCATACAGTTTCACTGCTATGCAGATGACACCCAATTCTATCTGTCCATGAAGCCAGATAACACACACCAATTAGTTAAACTGCAGGAATCTCTTAAAGACAGAGACTTAGACTATGAACAGAACACACAGCTGGGTATGAGGGAGATCGCAACGCAGGACAGAGGGAGATGCAGCCATAAATACACACAAGGGCAAACATAAAGACTGCTAATGAACCTAAAACATAAACCATAATACAAAAATGACACCAAAACACAAGAACTCAAAAACACTGGGTCACAATGACCCAAACCATGACATGTTTTTCTTACAGGCTTTTGACAGCATGGCTCTCTGTTGTTGAGTAAATGTTCGATGGTTGCTTCAGACCACTCATAGTTCTTTGATTATATTAACAAACGTGACAGGAAACTGAAGGTAACAAGATATTTTACCATTTCTGCTTTTAGCATATTTGCATTGGGATCTTTTTTTTACCCACCCAGTTCAAGTGCATAGTTATAGCTGAAGTGGCTGCTATATGACAAACATGTTATAGTGAGACAAAAACATAACATTTAGATTGGACCCCATAACAGTGGCAGGCAGCCTGCATGCTTCTACCAGTGGTTGGACCGGATCTGCCCACAGTTTTTCCTATCTTTGGAAGGCTGACACTCCACTGTTTTCCTCAGCTGTCAATGAGTGATAAACATCAATCTTTATTTACTCTGGAAAGTGTCATAAAACTTTGTGAAAGGAGTCAGGGAAGCTCAGCCATACTGAGGTTTGAAGATAGGTTGAAATGTTGGTGTCATGGTCCTGGGCCATGTGGGCCCAGTATTCTTAGTTCCTTGTATTTTTGTATTTTGTTCCTTGCTTAGGCCATGTTTTCTGAGTTGCCCTGTTGTGTTGTTCCCTAAGTGTTTTCCCTTCATGGCTTTTACCCCCTGTGTGCCCCTCTGTGTATCTGTGAGCCCTCGTCTCTCCTTATGTTTTATTCCATGTTTCCCCTGCCCTTTATGTCTAAGTTCTCCCCGTGCTCTCTCTCCCCCCTGTGTGCCCTCTATGTATTTATGAGCCCTCGTCTCCCTTTGTGGTTGTTTCATGTTTCCCCAGCCCGTTATGTCTGTGTTTTCCCCGTGCTCTCTCTCCTCCTGTCTGAACCTCTGTGCCTGTACATGTCATGTTCAGTTCACCCCGCCCTGTCTCGTTATGATTATCAGTGTCACCTGTGTTCCCCGTGTGTGCCCACTTTCCTCGTTTACCCTCTGTGTATTTCTGTCTGAGTCTCCCTCTGTTCGGCGTCGCGTTCTCCCTCATGTTGTGTGTAATTCTCCCCGTGGTTCGGTTCCTTGTACAGCTCATGCTTTAGTTTTCCCAGTTTTAGGTTATTTTGTATTACTTCTCGTGGCCAGCAATAAAGCTGTGTTTTTTGAGTTTATCCCCGTGTCTGTGAGTCTGCATCTTGGGTCCTTCTCCTGCCTGCCACACAGTAAACCATGACAGTTGGTAGTTGAAGTCAAAGTAAACTTTAATATCTCTGCTATATAAAGTTCAGTTTAAAGAGAGACGAGACAACGAGGCTCCAGTTCCATACAGTGCAAGAGAAAACAATAAATCTAGGAAGAATAAGAATAATAATAAGAATAAATATATATATACTTTGAGACTGAGGTAAGGGGAGCAAATAGACACATATACTAGTGTATATTTACTTTACTTTAGTGTATAGTGCTGTGTTTTTGCCACTGTTAACCATGGTTAGCCTCCGTTAGCTGCTGTTAACTTTGGTTGGCCTTTGTTAACTGCTGTTAGCCGTGGTTAGCCTCTGTTTGCTGTTCTTAGCTGTGGTTAGCCTCTGTTAGCTGCGGTTAGCCGTGGTTAGCCTCTGTTTGCTGTTCTTAGCTGTGGTTAGCCTCTGTTAGCTGCTTTTAGCCTTTGTTAGCTGCTGTTCACTATTGTTAATCAAACTTTCTTTGAAGTGGCAGTAACTTTGTTGGGCTTTAACGTTGAGTGAATAAAGCCTCCTATTATGTGAGAATGAAATCAAACTATTTACCAAAGTGTAAGTGTGATTTTTAGAACACTTGAGCCTAACATCTGCTGGTATAATAATAGCTTATACCATGCTGTTGTTATGTTTGCTGTCCTTCTCTTGTTCCTTTGCGATGAGTGGGTTGCATGTCTAATCTGCTGACAATAAGTAATTGTTACAATATCAAGAAAAAATAAGTATGTCTATGCACGTTTCATGTGTTAGACTCCTGACTTCAGCTCAGGAGATGAGGGATGAAGTGAGGATGAGGAGGAGCATTTTATTAAGATTCTGTTCAGGTTTTCACTTCTTCTTCTTCTTTCGGTGTTATTCCGAGCGAGCCCCTCCAAGATGTGATCCAGTTTGTGCTCAGAGGTCTTATTCTGAGTATTCACGGCAGCCGTAAGCTTCTCCAAGATCTTATCCGTGCTGCACTCAATGAGCCCATTTTGAGAAACTCAGGCCTCGTCCCATCATTTCAATCCCAGCGGGCAGCCTTGTGGGGGTTTGAACAGCCGGTTCCGCTTTTTTAATTCTTCGATAAGTCAGGGCCAAGCCAGCTCCGATCAGCAAGGACCCTGTTATCATGGTTCCGAATAGGTCGATATCTTCAGCACTCAGGCTCACCCGAGCCCAGACTTCTCGTTGAGAAAAGGGTGTCAATTGCATTCAGGGACCAGTTGATCAAATCCATAATTCCTCTTTTAGGTTTTAGAGAACAGACTGTGAGAGAATGTTCCAGGGAAAGTAATACAAAAAACACGAGACTAGAGAAGGACATAAGAGGCTAAGCAGGGAAGCTAAGGGAGAGGAGGAGGAGGGGAGGAGAAAAGTGCGACCTCCTTCGTCAAGAGCAAGTGTTAAAACTTAACATGTTTTTCTATCAGGCAAAAGAAAAAGGTGTTGCTGACAAAGAGACATTTCCTGCTTTGTGCACACTGTGAGCATGAGGTGTGAATGTGGTTGTGGTTTGTTTCACCATGAGCTCACCTTTAGTTAAACAAAGAAAAATTTATTTATTCTTGTTTCATGCAAAATGTTTTCACACTTTTCTGAGTGGCTTTGCAAATATAAATACAATGAAATGTTCTATTTGTGTGTTCCACCACACTGGAGGTTTTTATTCACATTAATTAAATGAAAGTTTGGGTCTGTGGTTCTTTGCATGCTGCCACTTCCTCAAAGCTTCTTCCTGTCTGAAAGCAAACAGAAGGCTGGACAAGAAACACTGAGAGCAGCATCAGTACAGAACAGCTTGATATCTACCAGGGTCAGTACTGCAGAACTGTTAGAGTACAGCTTAAACTCCTGCTCAGCGTCTCAGTCCTCTCAACATGTCCTCAGATATTTATGCTGAACCAGATCTATCAAAGAAGGTGAGATACAGCAGAAAGGAGGACGGAGCAGAGTGGGAGCAGAGGGAGGTGGATATCTACGAGAGTGCAGATGAGATCAGAGATAGTTATGATCATTTTCAATCGGAGGAAGGAGGTAAGTCAATTATAAAAACAAATGTACTGTAGAGTTTGTAGAGCTCTGTGAACAGGAAATTTATTTACACACTTTAGTCACAGTGCAGATGTTATATTTCTTTTGTTTTTGGCTAAGCTGATACAACCTCAACCGCAGGTCTATTAAGCCTTTCATGCATGAATTACTTTTCAAAGAGTTTTTTACATGTCCACTTAGGTGGACAACATACATTTGAAATTAAGTATTTGGTATGGAGTGACGCATCAGTGTCCAATGTAGTGGTTTATGTGTAAGTAGACCATCAACACTGACACAAATACAAGACAACAGCCTGTAGTGACCACTATGTGTTAATCACAGACTGACAGGAAATAAGCACAAACCAACATCCACACTGCTTTCTAACAGGACCACAGACTCTGAATCCTCCTTCAGTCCTGAAGGGCTCTTTCAGATGTGCTACACTGGGTCTAAGAGTGCTGTGCCTCCTGATGTTAGCTGGGATCATCATCCTGTCCATATGCTGTAAGATAAGATACAACCTCTGAACTTCTCCTGCAAATGAATGTATGACTGATACTGAATCCCAGCAGCCAACAAACATGCAGCTTCACAACCAGAACGTGTCCTTCTGCCACAGCAAATACAGGAAGTACATGAAGCCAACACAGAAGCAGCAAACACTGCAGTTCCTTTAATGACCACTGGAGGCTGATGCTGAAAGCGAGTCAGTCCCCACAGACTCCCATGTTAAAATGAGCACCTTTGCTGCAGTAAAAACATGTTTCCATTCAGGACCAAATGAGTTTTGGTCTCTAAGGATAGTTTCCTCTTCATAAAAACTGCACGGTGGCATTTTAAATGGAATTCTCTGATCAATAATATGAGCTGCTGTGTGGTACAGCCTGACCAACACGTTGGTTTTGCTGACTGAGCTTCTAGTATTTCATCAGTCTGTTACTTAGCACTGATTAGCAGGTGTGTGTCTGTGTGCATGATTCCTGGTTCATATCTTGTGTGTGTTGTGGAGTGAATGTTCTTGTTGTTCCTTCAAACTCTTCACTCAACACGGTGATTCTGTGATTATCTCAACAAAGCAGACAGGCAGCAGCATCTGCTGCAGACTGGACACTGATGTTTTGGAAGATAGATCAGCAATACATGAGTTGAGCTATTTTCCAACAGCCCCACAAACTGAATGTAAAGAAAAGCAGAAATCCTCCTTTGAATGAACAGCTGTGCTTGAACTCTCTTCATCTGCAGTCTGTGATGACGTTCAGTTACAACAAGTCAGTTTGAAGGAATCAGGATTGAAACATGTTCAAAGCAGCGACCGACACATTTCACTTTGTTCAATTTGTCTTCATGTTTTTGTGCTGTAATGTTTCTTTTCTCACAGAACAAAAAGTGTTTCAGAGAATTCCTGTCTCTTCTTCTTTGGTGTTTGTAAAACTTCAGAACATATGAAGGAAGAAGCTTCAGTAAATATGACCTGATAGACACACATTTCAAAGTGATGTCTGTAAACAGCTGACAAAACAGTTTCAAACAGCAGAAAGTCAGCTCTGACTTCTTTTTATTCTCCATTTTTACAGCAGGAAGATTTCATATTCATCAAAGCTTGAAAGCTGTTTTAGTGTGCATGATGATTCTCAGAGAAAAGTCTAAAGGAGGGAAAGTGGGCGAGAAACCTGGGAAAGAAATACAGCAAATATTGGAAATATTCCAAAAGAGACGCATATTTATATGAATGTGACAATAGTTATGAGTTTAGTCCAGTTTCATATCAGATTTGATCTCTCTGACAGGTTCTGGGGAACAGGATGGTCAGATCCTTATTATGGTCACTATGGAGCCTGCTGTGACTATTATGGGAAATGGAGACGGTCATATTATTCTCATTCAACGACCTTCATCTGTGAGAAATGAGTTTGGTGCTTTGATGTAAATGTTTGAATAATCCAACCAAAGACACCTCACTATGAAATGTCCTGCATGAGCCTCAGACTCAGCTTACAGTCTTTACTTGTTCATTCTGCATCATATATTGATTACATATATTGTCCCTCTGTGCTCTGTGCTGTACAGTAAGGTTGGAAGTCATCCACACAAAACCTTGAAGTACTTCATTACTCTGTAGTTCCAGCAAATTGTTCTAATAAAAGTCAAAGTGCAGCTTGTCTTTACTTTGCTTTACTTGGTTTATTCGTCAGTCTGTTGGTCCTAAAACTACAGTTCTGGGTGTTTTTCAAAAAGTTCAGAAAAAAATATGTTTGATTAATAAGAATTTTAAAGGTTCTGATCAGCTGGAACATCAGAAGGACATTTTTAAACCTCTGTGTATGTGAAAGTGACAGAAAGACATTAAATGTTAATTGTGTTATGTGAGTCATGTATATTTAGTTTTGCATTTTATATGGAAGTTGTATTTAATTTTTGTATGATGGATTTGAAAAACAAATATTTCACATAAAGCTTTAAGTGTTGATGACTTTAATTACAGATAAATTAACTTACTCAGTAACTTATTGGTTGAATTGTAAACGAGAGAAAACGGCTTCAGAGCTCTAAGTGTCGCTATATTAAAGGTTCAACATTTAACTTGGAGACACTTTGAAATATTTCAAAACATCAACTCTCCTGCTTGTCTGACATTAAGACTTGGATGACTCTTAACTTCTTACACCTTAATGAAAGCAAAACTGAAGTCATTGTGTTTGGGCTTCCTAAAGATCCCAACTTCTCTCTTGACTTTTTGGGACCCCTAACCTCCGATTGCACTTCTTCCATTAAGAGTCTTGGAGTTATTTTTTACAATGCTTTTAAACTTGATAAACAAATCAGCTCTGTAGTTAAGGGATCTTTTTATCATTTACGGATTTTAGCCAAAGTCAAGTCTTACCTTTGCAGGAACAATCTAGAAAGAGTGGTCCATGCTTTTATTACTTCACGGCTGGACTACTGTAATTCCCTCTATGCTGGCCTAGATCGTTCCTGTCTACATCGCCTTCAACTGGTGCAGAACGCTGCCGCTCGCCTGTTGACCGGTTCAAAAAAAAGAGACCACATCACTCCGGTTCTCTGCTCTCTCCACTGGCTCCCAGTTGCTTTTAGGATTGATTTTAAAATCTTACTGCTGGCTTTTAAGGTTTTAAATGGCACTGCACCTTCTTACCTGTCAGAACTCCTTAGTACTTATCGCCCCAGGAGATCTTTGAGGTCAGCCGATCTGATGCTTTTAGATGTTCCCAGGTATAAATTAAAGACAAAGGGAGAGAGGGCGTTTGCTGTGGCTGCACCCAGACTGTGGAACAGTTTACCTCCTCACGTCAGATTCTCCAAAAGCCTAGAAACTTTTAAAACTGCTCTTAAAACTCACCTCTTTTCATTGGCTTTTAGAAAGGTTTAATTTATTTGTTTATTTATTTTTTATTTGAACAGCGAGGTGTTTTACGAAATTGTGTTCTATTGTATTTTTATCTGTATTTACTGTACAGCACTTTGGTCAGCCTTGGTTGTTTTTAAATGTGCTCTATAAATAAACTTGACTTGACTGACTTGACTAACAGAATATAAAGAAAACATCTCTGATGTGATGTTCAACACATCTATATATGAACTGAAGTTAGCATCCTCTAAGCAGCTAATGCCAGCCTGTACTAGGGTTGCCAACTCCCTGAAAAATAAATAAGGGACACCTCGTGGCCAGGGCCGGGCAACCCAGTTCACCCTTTCCAGTGTGGTGAATTTTGTAGCTCTTTTTTTTGTGTGTGAAATTATTTTTTAACCATTTGACTTGAATTTGATTTAAGCAGATGCATATTCTTTGTGATATGACCATATGGGAAACAAATGATCATTTAGCCATTTATTTTTAGCTCAAAATGACAACATTAACACAGTAAAACAGGTCTCTTTCTTAAACAGAAGCCTGTCATGCTTAACTTTTGAGAATATAAGTAAATCTTTCTTTAAAAGAACTCTGCCCTGCTTAACTTAAAATTATATAAATTAATATAAAACAATAGAACAAAAATATTCTTGTAACAGTGCACATATAGTGCATTTAGTACAATTGGCTTCAGTTGAGGTATTATTTCAGTTTTTCTAAAGCTAATCAGCTGCTCCTGTTTGTAAACCCGCTTGTTCCCATGATTACGCATCATAACTCATCATCATTATTCATCTATGTATTACTTTTATGTATTAGTCATCTATTTGTTGTAATCATCTATCCTTACAGTTGTTTATTACACAAAATAAATTATATTATCACACTTCTGGCCACATAGAGCTGATATTCACTGCACATGCCCATATTAACCTTAACCAGAGGGTTTAAACAACAAACAGTGTTTACATACCATATCTGCTTCTGCCGTGGCCTGGTGGACAAGAAATTGGTTAAGGGTTCCCCGAGCTTTCACGCCCCTCATGTTCTTCATGTGCCCACCACTAGAAGCATGCCTATGGAAAAAGTGCGCCGGCACACAGTGCAGTGCGCTTTATAGGTGTTATCGTGCACTTTTCCAGCCAGGTGTTTCCCTTTTCCCATTCCTCCCTGTACTTTTGCAGCCTTTTTTTTCTTTCTCTGAGCGAACAAACATTGCTGCTCTAATGCTGGGCGCACACTGTGTGAATTTTGGCCCATTTTGAGACGATTTTTGAGTCATGCGACCGACTTGGTGATCGGCCCGATTTTGGCCTTCATCGTGCATCGTGTAGTATACGTGGGATAACGAGAAGCACACTGCTCACGCGCAAACACGTAAACGTCGGTGAAAAAGACTGAGCAGCATGGCTGTGCAGCCTGTGATCTGGACACAAGCGATGGAGGCACAACTTGTAGAACTTTGGAAAGCTCATCCGAGCCTTTTCCATGTGGCATCACAAAATTATCACGACCACAACAACCATGAAAATAGTTGGATTTACATGCTGCTCAATCACAGCTGCCTGATCATGTTTTTCATTAGCAATTTAGCAAAGTTGATGGTGGTGGTGTGTCTGTGTGAGTGAAAGACAGAGAGAGAGAGCGAGCGACAGATTTTCTGTTATAACCTTCATGTTATGGAGGCACAGTGTGAGCACTCAGGTCGCATCAGAGCATCGGGCCGTATAGTGTGAGACCTGCATCGTGACCTACCAACTTCTAACCCCTGCGAGTCAATCGTGCAGTTTGAGCAGGAGCTGAATAACGTGACTGAAAAAATCGCACAGTGTCTGCCCAGCTTTAGGTGTACTGTCGTCCGAGACTTGCACCGCAGTGTCGGGGTTTGTTTCCCTGTTGGCCATGCTTCTTGTTGTGGTCACCTGTTGTCTTCCGGTATTTTCTCCCTAAGCGACCTTTCCTCGACCAATGAGATGAGCGGTAATCTGAATTGTCATACTCGAATTGTCATAAGTGTGCTGTCAGCTCATTGGTCACAAAGCAGGAGAGGGGCTGGGAATTATGTTTTCAAACAAAGTGTTAATTCCATTAACATTTATAGACTACTTTTGATTCTCACTGTATTACGGGACAAAGTGCGTCGCTTATTAGCTCAATACGGGACGTGTTCTTTTGTTTCTAAATACGGGACGATTCCGTTTTTTAAGGGACGGTTGGCAACCCTAATCGCATAACCACTTAGCTGGCCGCGGCTGAACTAGCAGGCTCAAGAAAGGAAAAAACACTAAACACTCATAATAACCAAAACTGTCACAACATTGCAATACTATGAAAACACATCTTAAACATAATTAAACACATTTACTACTATTCTGACTGGTTAGTTGTTTTTTTGTCACAGTGCATTGAACTGCAATAGCGGTGCTATGTGAGCTAGGCTAACTCACCAGAATAGTTCAAAAGGCTCGAAGAAACACTCCGACTCCTTCGAGGTAGGTACCCGTCTTTGGTTCACCGCTAACGACAGCTCTCTCACAAATATTAATTGAACCTCTTTTCTCTCTTTCAACTGGGAAAAACCGTGCTCCGCGGCAGCATGGAGGTTTTCCTTGCCGTCTTTGTTCTTCTACACCACACCTTCACGCGCACCGAGATGCAGGTGATGCCTTCAGGGCAAGCCCGGGAATTAAACTATCAGACGAGAACTACGATGCATTCAAAGAACCCTGTACTTCTGATTGCTGTAAATCTTACGAGGGTTACATTTGTTTCTTTTTT
Organism: Aulonocara stuartgranti; assembly: GCF_965226115.1. NCBI lineage: Eukaryota > Metazoa > Chordata > Actinopteri > Cichliformes > Cichlidae > Aulonocara > Aulonocara stuartgranti. The sequence goes on along the minus strand of NC_138957.1, from coordinate 36,048,611 downwards.
CATTCAAGCTGAAGTCCGGGACAAACTGTGTTCCTTTTCAAATCAAATCAAATGACTTTTATAGTCACATCACATGTGCAGGTACACTGGTACACTACATGTGAGTGAAATTCTTGTGTGCGATCTTCACAAGCAACAGAGGTGTGCAAAAATACAATACCATAAGAACAAGCAAAATATAAGAATGGCTAAATCTGAGAATTATATGAATAAATATATGTACAATATGAATGTGTATACTAAATGTGTTTTTCTACGTGTGTGTACATATGTGTGTGTGTGTGTGTGTGTGTGTGTGTGTGTGTGTGTGTGTGTGTGTGTGTGTGTGTGTGTGTGTGTGTGTGTGTGTGTGTGTGCGTGCGTATGTACATATTTTACAAATTAAATAGAGTAAACAATAAGATAAAATACATAAAATATACAGAGGTTGGTAATTGGACATGTGCAAAACAAGTGGCATTTATATACAGTGTGGAGTGCATAATGTTGAAGTTCCAGTAGTGAAGCTGAGGTGTCTATGAAGTGTTCAGCAGTCTGATGGCCTGATGGAAGAAGCTGTCTCTCAGTCTGCTGGTTCGGGACCGGATGCTGCAGAACCTCCTTCCTGATGGAAGCAGTCTGAACAGTTTATGGCTGGGGTGACTGGAGTCCTTGATGATCCTCCCCGCTTTCCTCAGGCACCGCTTCCTGTAGATGTCCTGGAGGGACGGAAGATCACCTCCAATTATCTGTTCAGAGCACCGCACTACTCTCTGGAGAGCTTTACGGTTGTAAGCGGTGCTGTTGCCGTACCAGGTGGTGATGCATCCAGTGAGGATGCTCTCAATGGCACAGTGATAGAAGGTCCTGAGGATGCGGGGGCTCATGCCGAATCTTTTCAGTCTCCTGAGAAAGAAGAGGCGCTGCTGCGCCTTCTTCACTGTTTTGTTTGTGTGTACTGACCACGTAAGATCCTCAGCCAGATGTACACCAAGGAACCGGAAGCTGCTCACTCTCTCCACAGCAGCGCCGTTGATGGTGATGGGGGTGTGTACTTCTCTGCACCTCCGGAAGTCCGCTATCAACTCCTTTGTCTTTGCGACGTTGAGGGTGAGATGGTTGTCTTGACACCAGTGGGTCAGGGCGCTGACCTCCTCCCTGTAAGCCGTCTCATCACCGTTGGTGATAAGACCCACCACTGTAGTGTCGTCCGCAAACTTCACAATGATGTTGGAGTTGTTAGTGGCCGTGCAGTCGTAGGTGTAGAGTGAGTACAGGAGAGGGCTCAGTACACACCCCTGTGGAGCACCAGTGTTCAGTGTGATGGGGGATGAGGTGATGCTGCCCAGTCTGACCACTTGGCGTCTGTCAGACAGGAAGCTAAGGATCCAGCTGCAGAGGGAGCTGCTCAGTCCTAGATCCTGCAGTTTCCTGTCCAGCTTCGAGGGAACGATGGTATTGAATGCTGAGCTGTAATCTACAAACAGCATCCTCACATACGTGTCTCTCTTCTCCAGGTGTGACAGGGCAGTGTGTAGTGTCAGGGCTATGGCATCATCAGAATCAGAATCAGAATCGTGTTTATTGGCCAAGTATATGTGCAGACACATACAGGGAATTTGGTTCCGGTAGATGGTGGCTCTCAAGCACAGCAATGTAAATCACACACACACACACACACACACACACACGCACACACACACGCACACACGCACACACGCACACACACACAGACACACACGTGTCTATATATACACATTACACATACATACACAAAGCTGAGTTAAACCAACTATAAATAACGAATCTAAACTTATATACATAAAATACAGAAATGAATGAGGTGGAATGAATACTACAAAATGTACATAAGGTGCAGTTGCAGTCTGGCAGTGGGAGCAGTGTGACAGGTCAACTGTTAAGAAGGGAGATGGCGAGGGGAAAGAAACTGTTCCTGTGTCGGGTGGTCCTGGTCTGCAGGCTTCTGTACCGTCTGCCAGAGGGCAGCAGATCAAAAAGTCTGTGTGCAGGGTGTGAGGGGTCTGCGATGATTTTCCCTGCCCGTTTCCTGGTTCTTGAGAGGTACAGATCCTGGATGGAGGGCAGGGGGGCGCCGATGATCCTTTCTGCTGCCCGTACAGTCCGCTGCAGTCTGCTCCTGTCCTGTTTAGTGGCTGCTCCATACCAGACTGTGATGGAGGAGCACAGGACAGACTCAATGACCGCAGTGTAGAACTGGATCAGCAGCTCCTGTGGAAGACTGTACTCCCCCAGTTGTCTCAGGAAGTACATCCTCTTCAAGGAACTTGAAGATCTTCACAGCTGACACAGGGCTGTCTGATATGGTGAGGGGGAGCAGAGTTGAGGGATGTCTCCTGAAGTCCACTGTCATCTCTACAGTCTTAAGCGTGTTCAGCTCCAGATTGTGCTGACTGCACCAGAGTACCAGCTGCTCAACTTCCTGCCGGTATGCAGACTCATCACCATCTTGAATGAGGCCAATGACAGTGGTGTCATCTGCAAACTTTAGGAGTTTGACAGCCGAGTTCTTGGAGGTGCAGTCGTTAGTGTAGAGGGAGAACAGTAGTGGTGAGAGGACACATCCTTGAGGGACCGGGTTTCAGAGGTGATCTCCCCCAGCCTCACTTGTTGCTTTCTGTCTGTCAGGAAGCTGGTGATCCACAGACAGGTAGCTGGTGACACGATGACCTGGGAGAGTTTGGAGGAAAGAAGTTCAGGCACAATGGTGTTAAAAGCCGAACTAAAGTCCACAAACAGGACCCTGGCATAAGTTCCCGGGCGGTCAAGGTGTTGCAGGATGTAATGCAGCCCCATGTTCACTGCATCATCCACCGACCTGTTTGCCCGGTAGGCAAACTGCAGAGGGTCCAGCTGGTGGCCTGTAATGTCTTTCAGATGGGCTAGTCGTTCGAAGGATTTCATGACCACAGACGTCAAGGCGACAGGTCTGTAGTCATTCAGTCCTGTGATGGTGGGTTTCTTGGGAACAGGGATGATGGTGGAGCGTTTGAAGCAGGAGGGAGCTTCACACAGCTCCAGGGATGTGTTGAAGATGCGAGTAAAAATGGGAGCCAGCTGTTCAGCACAGGTTTTGAGGCAGGAGGGTGAGACAACGTCTGGTCCGGGGGCTTTCCTGGGCTTCTGTTTCTGGAATAGTCGGCTCACATCCTGAGTGTGTATTCTGAGTTTCAGGGAGGAGGAAAGGGGGGTGAGAGGTGTGGTGGTGGTCGTTGAGTCTGGATTGGGGAGGGGCAGGGTGAAGGGGGGAGAGGTGGACCTGTTGTGGCGGTATGCAAATTGTAGAGGGTCCAGTGAGTCGGGTAGTGCAGAGCAGATGAAGTCCCTGACCAGCTTCTCGAAGCATTTGCTTACGATGGGGGTCAGGGCTACAGGTCGCCAGTCGTTCAATGAGGAGATGGTGGAGGATTTGGGTACAGGGACGACGGTGGCCATTTTGAAGCAGGCTGGGACTACAGACAGAGAGAGGGAAAGGTTGAAGATGTGCGTGAACACTCCAGACAGCTGAGCCGCGCATGACCTGAGGACGCGGCCGGGAATCCCGTCCGGACCAGTAGCTTTGCGTGCGTTCACCTTCCTGAAGCACTTCCGCACATCCTCCTCAGACACAGTGTGCGCACTGACGTCATTTACCGCGTAATATTTTCTCTGAATGTGGGACGATTCCGTTTGTACGGGACGGCAACTCTACTAACTAACCTTATGAACATCCACCTGCTGGCCTCTGTGGAAGCTCCGCCACAGCCACCACCAAACAACTGAGTTATTTTGACACATCGGCCAGCATCTGGCCAATCCAACACCTTTCATTGTTTATACCGTTACTAAAAAAATGAAATAAATAATCATCGGCCGTAAAAACAAAAAATCACCGCCAGTCCAGCTGTGGCTACTAACAAGAAAATGCACTCGCGTTACTATTTTTCAACAAACAGACGGTTGAAGCTGTGTTCAGCTTACTGCATCTTATATCAGTTGCACGTAAGTAGCTGTAAGTAATCTGGATGCTACAGATTGCCCACGGACAGCAATCACTTTCTGGTAGACGATCAGTTTTTGGCACAACACCTGGAGCTCAGGGGGCAAAACAATGGCACGAGTGCTGCTGTTTGACTGAGGAAGAATAAAGTAGTCGTGGTAAGCCAATCACATGACCACTTCAAGATGACAAAGCAACAAGGTTTGTAAATTGTGCCACGTAAAACCAGAGTCATGATAAACAAGATATACGCAGCGTTTTTCCCTCAATAGTTTCGTCACGTTTGCTGTCTAAGGACAGCGCAGCGAGACCTCTCTGCTTATGAGCAAAAAATAAAAAAAAAACAAAACAAAAACACCCATTTTGTGTTGGTGGAAAAATGCACCATGTCGACCAATTAAAAAATGATATGGCAACATGACATTTGGTTGTTTAGGAAGAGGGGGAAGTTTTAGGAGTGACAGAGAGAGAGAGAGAGATTTGTGACGTTTAGTGTGTTTGGAGTGTGTGGTTAGTGTGTTGTCTTGTGTAGTTAGTGTGTAGTGTTGTGGATAGTTTTGTGTTGTGTGTCAGAACAATGAGGCGACTGCTGTCTCCAGGTAGGAACAGGAGTGTCACACCTGCTGCTGTCAGACCTGCAGGTATCAGGCTGTGATGTTTCCTTTATAGTGGACAGAAATATTTGGCACAAATAATTTGTGTGACATCTTGTTGAAGAACAGTTGATTGTTCTGTAAATAGTTTGAAATGGTTATTTAAAAAATCAAGGTAAAATTAAATGGATGCAAATAACTTTGTTGTTTGCAAAACTTGTGCATAGGATTTTAAAATTGACAGTTTATATTTGCATTTAAAGTTATGAAATATGATCATTAAACATGTTTGTGGTTGTTACAGTTTTTTGTCTGATTTTGATCAGTTGTGTTAATACAGTTTGTCAGAATGAAAAAATGACTGTAAATTCAGACACGTGAGGTTGTGCTGAAAAGAATGAGACCAAACAAGGCAAGTAAATAGTTTTTAAAGGTGAAATGTGGAGGAAACATCAAAAGTAGTTAAAAATGGATTATACCCTGGACCCCAGAGTGTTAAACATTTTTTTAAAGTAACACAAAAGTTACTTTTCAAGTAATTAATTACTTTTAGAATCTAGTAACTCAGTTACTTTTTGAAGAAGTAACTAGTTACTATAATTAATTACTTTTTCATAGGAACTTTCCTGACACTGCTATCTACACACTCCAAACACACTAAACATGACAAGTCTCTCACATCTCAAGACTCGCTGTCAACCTCTCTCTCTCTCTCTCTCTCTCTCTCTCTCTCTCTCTCTCTCTCCCCCCCCCCCCCCCCCCCCTCCATTTTATCTCGGCTGTAACATCTGATGATGTCAAATGAGGACACGAGGATGCGTGGCACATTACATGTTGCACAACGTATTCGTGAGTTTCATATCAGATAAGAAAAATATTTTCAGAAACCGTTCAGATGCACTTTTATCATTTTGTCCTATAAATTTGTTCCATCATGTGACTCGGCTGTCATATAAACACGTCTGTGTTCTTATTTAGTCACAGATCAGATCATCACATCTGTCAGGACAGAAAGACTAGCAGCAGTAAAAAGTACTGCAGAGGCTCAGGTTCATGTTCAGCCCAGGCTCTGTGCTGCAGCTCAGCCCCTCTCTCTCCACTTTCTTTACTGTTTCAATGGTCTCTGTCCAAAAAACAACAACAAAGAAATATCTGTGAAAAAGTAGAGTTCATAAACTCAAACCATGAATGAATAAATAAATAAAATAAAATGCAAACATTTTATTTTGAAGGAAATTTAGTTTAATTTGTTGAACAAACCCAGAAAGTTGATTCTGTTTATCTGGACTTTGTGTTATCAGTTTTAATTCTAACTATGAACAAAATGTGGTTTAGCTTTTCCTGTTATGACGTCTGTACCTCCTGTTGAAAGCAGCTCACAGAGAGACAGAGACAGCGAAGCGACAGCAGCATCAGAATACAGAGGACCAACATTTACTTATGATTTACTGCAGAATCAGAATCAGCTTCACATAGAAAAGCTCCAGTTAACAGAGAAACACAGCGACTGAGTGACGGCTCTGCTGCACAGGAAACTGATACTGCTGAAAACTGAGCATCTTAAAATGTCTTCCATCATTGATGAGGATCCAGAGTTGAGCATGAATGTGAAATACAGCAAAGGAGGGGACAGAGGAGAGAGACTGGAGGGACTGGTCCTCCTCCATGAGAATGTGGACTCCTGCACAGACCGTCAGGTCCATGTTTCAACACAGGACGGAGGTAAGTATCAAATACTGAGGCATCAGGAATCAGGAGAGACTGTTTCCATCTTCTCAATAAAATATCAAACTAATACAGATCCATCAAAGCTTTTGGATCCAGAGACTCAGTTTATTCATGGTGTGGAGGAAAGTTCAAGCTTTGGTGAAGGTGTGCAGTCTCTGCTCTTATCATGGTTTATATGTTTCTATATTTTTTAATGTTTTCTGTTTATTTAGAGAATAAATGATAAAAAGTGTCTAGTTTAAAGTATCAGTGTGTTATTTTAGTAAGTGTAGAAACAAGCTGACAGAAAAGTGTTGGAGGAGTTATCTCACAGATCAGTGGTGAAGGCAGAAATATAAGAAACAAGGAAGTGTTGCTCGACACTGTGGAGCGAGTATAACCACAGAAACTACTCGAAGCACACTTGTCACAGCTAGTTTTAGCTGACAGGAAATCAGACCAATGAATAACAACTCTGTTTTCATTTCAGCAAATCATGGAGATATTGTTTTAATGACATAATATTCATGTTATAATAACCAACATTGTCCTCATGATCTGGTCTTTGTGTGAAACACGCTGATACACATTCGTCTGTTTCTGAGTCACATCAAAGCGTTTCTCTGTCAATCAGAGTCTCTGTTCTCACATATGTAAAAGTCACCTGAAGACAAACATGTGACAAAGTCTCCTGTAAATATCAAAACTGCTGGAATGAACTTGTTCAGCTCATCATCAGGTCGGCTGCAGGTGGAAAGTCTTTCTGACGATAAACCAATAAAATACGCTTGAAAAATGGGAAACAAATTATGATTAAAACATGTTTAATAATTAAATTAACAAATTCTTTTCTCTCCATTTTGCCTTCGTAGAAATAAAAGCCCAGAAGAAGCTTCCAGCTGTGAAAAGAAGCCGTTTCAGAGCTGTTGAAGTGAAGCTGGTGGTTCTGTATCTGCTGATTCTGGCTGGAATCACAACACGCTGTGAGGAGTTTTATTATCATGCTCATGATACACTCCCATGTTAAAATGAGCACCTTTGCTGCAGTAAAAACATGTTTCCATTCAGGACCAAATGAGTTTTGGTCTCTAAGGATAGTTTCCTCCTCATAAAAACTGCACGGTGGCATTTTAAATGGAATTCTCTGATCAATAATATGAGCTGCTGTGTGGTACAGCCTGACCAACACGTTGGTTTTGCTGACTGAGCTTCTAGTATTTCATCAGTCTGTTACTTAGCACTGATTAGCAGGTGTGTGTCTGTGTGCATGATTCCTGGCTCATATCTTGTGTGTGTTGTGGAGTGAATGTTCTTGTTGTTCCTTCAAACTCTTCACTCAACACGCTGATTCTGTGATTACATCAACAAAGCAGACAGGCAGCAGCATCTGCTGCAGACTGATGCAGGTGCAGCCACACTATGTTAGACAGTGGCCGTCTGTCATTGTGCGACTAGTTAGTTCACTTGGTGCATTAAGCAGGTAGCTAACAAGCTAATGTTAGCTCCATTCATCTCATTGGAAAATGAAAAACTTTATTTAAATCATTTTAAATTTTAAATCTTCGGTTTTGTTGCATTTCTAACCAGATATTTTGGTGAGTTTGGAAAAAGAGCAGCTGAAGGACGAGATGGAAGGTAAGAAACTATTAAAAACTGTCAGAGTTGGAGACGGATTTGGTAACTGATTTGACATTTTGAATCAGCTTCTTGTGTTAAGATAAAAAAAAAGAAACAAACCAAATGACAGCAGCTGACCTCCCAAACTAACATAAACAGGAGAAACTGTTCACAGTCAAGGGCAGCTCAGCCCTACAAACTCCTTCAGAGTAAAACAGGAAACACACAGTGAGAGCAGTACTTCCACAGGAAGTACCTGATCACATGGAAACACCTTTGATATGAGGAAGTGTTGATTCCCACGGCAGCTTGTCTGTTCTTTCAAAAACCTAAAGATAACATCTCTGACTACAGGTGTAGAAATGCTGTTTGACTCTTCACCTTCTTCCTCCACACTGAAGCACAATTATTCTGAATCTTGTCAGTGGTTTTTGTTCACAGTTGATACGTATTTAGCTCATCAGATTTCCTGTAGTTCTAACACCTCCACCCACAGGACATGTTAAAGAGCAATGGCTGCAAGTTTCTGACTCTTATTGATATTTGACAAAGCAGAGGAAGAAGATTATTTCTGTTCAATGTTTCACTCATTTTATTTTATTTTATTTTGATTTCACTGAAATATTTCAGATGCTTTGAACAAGAGTGAATTCAACAAACTTCACTTCAAACACAATAAACTGAACCACAGTTACAACGAGCTACAGACTGAACATCAAGGTAAGAAAGTATTTAAAATTAACAAGAAAATACTAATGTCAGATAAAATTTATATTTACATTTTTAACATGATTTTTTCTACAGAAACAAAACGACTCAACAGTCAGTTACAGGAAGAAGTGAAGAAGCTGAAGGAGAAGATAGAAGGTAATAAAGTTTGAATAACTGATAGAAAACATCAGTGTTACACAGTGATAACCTGATTGTGTCTTTGTTTTGAATCCTAAATGTTTGATGCTGTGTAACAGTTTCTCTGTATAAATGTAAGTTTCAGTTCATTATGAATAAGAGAGAAAACCTGAGTTTAAATGAAGCATTTACAGGGAAAATGACAGGAACCAAAGATTAATGTGATACAACAGGACACAAAGTCTGACTTTAAAACATGTGTTTGACTTTAAGAGAAGTGTCCAGAAGAATGGACGAGGTTTGGATGCAGCTGTTACTTTAATTCCACTGTGAGTGAAACTTGGTCTGACAGCAGGAGAGCCTGTCAGGATAAAGGAGCTGATCTGGTGATGATAAACAGCAAAGAGGAACAGGTGGGTGTGTTTGTTCATGTCTGTGTGATCTTTGATGGAGCTGACAGTGAGTTACAAAGTTCTTCATACTGTGAATTAAAGCCACACATTGATGATAAGTATACATGTGCAAACATACAGACACATAAACAAAGCAGCACATTCATTCCATCAGAAACACAACAGTTAGAAACTATGGAGGAAAATAAAGGGGAAAAGATTGAGGGAGAGCTAACCTGTAAAAATGAGTTTCAGCCGTTAACAGTCAGCTGACCTGATAGTCTGAGGAAGGCTGTTCCACAGTTTGGCTGCAACAAGCTCAAAAGCACGATGGCCTCTGGTGTTCAAATCAGAGCGAGGGACAGTTGGGAGACGCTGATTAGATGATCAGAGAGGCCGGCTGCAGTGATAAGGTCCAAGAAGCTCTGCTATATAAGCAGGGGCCTGTTCATGCACAGCTTTATATGTTCATAACAGGATTTAAAAGAGGATTCTGAATTTCACTGTAAGCCAGTGAAGAGAAGCAAGAATAGGTGAGATATGAGACTGCAGGCCAGGTTTTGTTTGCAGCCTTGCTGCTGAGTTCTGCACTAACTGCAGACCAACTATGGAGGACTGAGAAATGCAGGTGAAAAGTGAATTACAATAATCAGGCAGGAGAAAGTATGAACTCAAAGTTCCAGATGATTGAATCACAGTAAAGATTTGATCTTTGCAATATTTCTGAGCTAAAGGAAACAAGACTGGCTGACCTTTGACATGTGAGGCTCAAAATGATCTTTAACAGGTGATTGGATGTTACTGGTGAGGGGGACGATGTACTGACTGACCTCCTCAGAGAAACTGAGCCAAACAGCACAACTTCAGTTTGAGATGAAGGAAGTTTAAATCCATGAAGTGATGACAGAGAAGCATTCACTGAGGCAGGAGAGGCTCGACAGAAAAGCATTAGTGTGTGTGTCATCTGCACAGCAGTGCTAGGAGATCCCATTAAAACCATTAAGCAGATGTCACAGGGGCAGCATTTATAAAGAGAACAGAACTGGTCCAAGGACTGAGGCATGTGGGACTCAGATGAGGACACACATTGATTAATATGAAGTATCTGTTTGATAAGTATGAAGAAAACCATGTGAGAGCAGCACCAGTGATGCCAGTTTGTAGTGTGTTAATAAGAGGAGCACCATCAACAGTATGAAGGCTGCAGAGAAGTCAAGCAGGACTCAAATGGAGTCTTTATCCCAGCGCAGAAGAATCTGGTTAGTAACTTTCATGAAAGCTGTTTCAGTGCTGTGGTTTGTCTGGAACCAGGTTGGAATTGATCAAAGATCTGAAGGAGCTGACGAGCAACTTGATTTAAAACAGTGGGATGTAAGGAGGGTTGATCCCACTCACAAAGACTCTGGCTGTTTGAAAGTCAGCTGAAATGAAAGCGACTGGTTTCTAATAGAGAGAAGTCAGGGGGAGATGGCAGCAGGAAGGAGTTTGAACTCCAACAACAGAACTGGAGGAGAGACTTGGGGCGGTTGAAGAGGTACAGACTTGAACTCTGACCTGATACTGTTGATGTTGCCAGTGAAGAAATCTAAAAATGTCCACAGTCATTAGAAGACATGGGAGTGACAGCAGTTTGTCTCTGGGAAGACAACACTGACTGTAAGCCTGTCAAAGATGATACATCTGTGATTGGATAGTAGGTCAGACATGTGGAAGGTCAGCGTTATGTGTGGGGCCAACAACATGATGCACTACATGAAATGATGCTGCAGTGTTCATCAATTGTGTGGCAGTGTTGTTAGAGGGATCATCAATAAGTAAATTAGACTCATCTACTAAAATGACTTTATGAACAATAACCGATGAGAGAAGATTAGAGAATCCATTCAGGAAATGATTGCAGGATTTGGGAGGTGGATCGATTACAATACAGCAAACTGGAGATTCACATTGAATTATGAAGGAGAGGAATTCAAAGCAGTTAAAGAACCAGGATTAAATGGGAACCAGTTCAGATGATCCTTAGAAACCAAGTCAACACAAAACATTGAAATAACAGAAATGTTATAAAATGAGAGAAATCCTCATAATCCAGATTATTTTTCTGATTCAATCCAACTGAATCAAATGATTTGTTAACACTGATTCCACTGCAACACTGACTGAGCTACAGGAGGAGCTGATATTCATCGATTCTTTGGCTCTTTCTGATTTCTGCACAATGGAAGAAAAGTTTCATCACAGTTATTCTTCCTTCAGACATGTTCACAAGATGATGTCACTACAACAGAAGTGCTGAATCATGACTGGAGACAATATTTGTGTCTCTTCTCAAACAGGAATTTGTCAGTAAATTTGGAGGAGATTCCTGGATTGGTCTGGAAGCCAAACAGACATCAGGAGGATATAAATGGGAATGGGTGGACGGATCAGCGCTGACAGAAAGGTGAGACATTAGTTTGTTTCTATTCCAGAGTTATTATTTAGAAGTGAAACACTGATGTTTTGGAAGATAGATCAGCAATACATGAGCTGAGCTATTTTCCAACAGCCCCACAAACTGAATGTAAAGAAAAGCAGAAATCCTCCTTTGAATGAACAGCTGTGCTTGAACTCTCTTCATCTGCAGTCTGTGATGACGTTCAGTTACAACAAGTCAGTTTGAAGGAATCAGGATTGAAACATGTTCAAAGCAGCGACTGACACATTTCACTTTGTTCAATTTGTCTTCATGTTTTTGTGCTGTAATGTTTCTTTTCTCACAGAACAAAAAGTGTTTCAGAGAATTCCTGTCTCTTCTTCTTTGGTGTTTGTAAAACTTCAGAACATATGAAGGAAGAAGCTTCAGTAAATATGACCTGATAGACACACATTTCAAAGTGATGTCTGTAAACAGCTGACAAACAGTTTCAAACAGCAGAAAGTCAGCTCTGACTTCTTTTTATTCTCCATTTTTACAGCAGGAAGATTTCATATTCATCAAAGCTTGAAAGCTGTTTTAGTGTGCATGATGATTCTCAGAGAAAAGTCTAAAGGAGGGAAAGTGGGCGAGAAACCTGGGAAAGAAATACAGCAAATATTGGAAATCTTCCAAAAGAGACGCATATTTATATGAATGTGACAATAGTTATGAGTTTAGTCCAGTTTCATATCAGATTTGATCTCTCTGACAGGTTCTGGGCAGAAGGATGGTCAGATCCTTATCCTGTATACCGTGGAATCTGCTGTGACCGTGATGGGAGATGGAGAGCGTTATATTATTCTGACTCAAAGACCTTCATCTGTGAGAAATGAGTTTGGTGCTTTGATGTAAATGTTTGAATAATCCAACCAAAGACACCTCACTATGAAATGTCCTGCATGAGCCTCAGACTCAGCTTACAGTCTTTACTTGTTCATTCTGCATCATATATTGATTACATATATTGTCCCTCTGTGCTCTGTGCTGTACAGTAAGGTTGGAAGTCATCCACACAAAACCTTGAAGTACTTCATTACTCTGTAGTTCCAGCAAATTGTTCTAATAAAAGTCAAAGTGCAGCTTGTCTTTACTTTGCTTTACTTGGTTCATTCATCAGCCTGTTGGTCCTAAAACTACAGTTCTGGGTGTTTTTCAGGTTTTTCAACTTCAAATATTTTCATGATTTTTTACCCATTAAATTTTAGTTTAATGCTTTTTCATTATTTTTACAATATTCATTATATTTCCCAATATAATAAATATTGGAAGATAAGAGTCTAATCACCACCAGTGACCTCTGTCAAAGATTAATTCAAAGTTCAGCAACAAGATTGATTTGTTTGCATAAATATTTTGATGTCGTGTCAGATTTGAAATGTTTCACTCTTTAGACAAAATGCACATGAACAAAATCTGTAATCGTCTGCAACGTCCCAAACGTGTCAGCTCTAAACTGAAGATGTTTTGTGCATTTTAACATCGTTGTGCAACGTGTTGCTACATCTCTGGTCACAGGCTGCCGTGTAGGTCACAGCACGGGGTACAGGTCAGTGTAGATTTAACATAAACATATAAACGAAGGATGAGTGTGAACAAGTGTGACCTCCATGAAGAGAAAAACAAGACTCACCTCAATAATGAACGTGACGTCAGGATCCCACCTTGAGCTTTGTGTTAACAGGACTGTGGGCCCTCTGCCAGTAGGAGGCGCTACAAACTGACTGGTGCTTTGTTGGAGGAGCAGTCAGAGGTGGGGACGGGTGGACAGGCTGATCATTGGTCCCAGAATTGGTGTTATGGACATTTATGGGTCCTTAATGAACATTTGTCAGATCACATCTGCATATGTTCCTGGTCACCACAAGTTTTTCTTTCATTTAATGTAAATTGTCCCTTAAATATATTAAATATCGTCTGCTGTGTAACAAACATAATGTGTGTAATTTTAAACTTCAACTCACCTGAAAGTTTCCAGTCAGCCTCCTGCTGTTGCAGCTCCAACAGGCTTCCTGCTCACTTCAAGTTTAATCAGACTTCAGTCCAGCAACACATTTACAACCAGCACACACACAGGCAGCACTGATGGTTGTACTTCAGTTTTATTGTTCTCAGAAATCAACACCAGTGAAAAATAAATTAATTCCTCGATTTTATTTTTTAAACATTCTGGTCGGAGGTGTAGAGGGAACTGCTCTCCTCACAGACCTGAAGGCTTCAAAACACTAAACTCAGAAGGAAAGTTCAAAGTTCAAATTCTGGCCAAATTCACATCAAACAAGGTTGAATAAAAGCATAGTCCTCCACGTAACTGGGATTTTTTTCAGACAATGAGACTAAAGGATTAAAGTCTGAATATAAAGACAAGAAATGAAGTGATAACTAAATAAAAACACCAAGTAAGAAACAGAGCGTTGTGAAAAATAACATTTTTTCCAACTAAACTTTGTTAAATTTGCTTCTCTGAGTAAAACTGTGGGTTGACAAACTGAACCAAAATACATTTACACAGAAAGAATCTCAGTTTTTACAACTTATATTTTCATCAGCCTCCCCAAACACAGAGACCAGTTTGAGCTTAATACTGCGACAACACCTGCACTACAAAATAATATGAATATGTAACAATAAAATGTTTGTATGGCTCTATGATTAGAAAATGATACACTGCATGGTAACTGAAATAAACAAAAACATGCAAAACTTTACATAAAAAGGCTTTAAAACAAAGACACTGGAGGTAATAATCAGACTGATGCAGGACAGGACCAACACACTAACAGATTACATCATTGTCATCAAACACTTTGCAATTTAAATCAAAACCTTTTGGATATTTTTATTTTATTTTTTCTGTCAGAGAAGCAACAGAGTAAAATAAAATCTTGTAAGACTAACAGGCTTTAAAGAAAAAATAATGAAGGAGACAGTTTGAAATAAGTTGTTGCTGGACCGTTTGGAGGCACTTAACCAACCAGGTTAAAAATATAAATGACAGACGAGTCTCTGATTAACGACCACAGGGACAGTTACAGACTGTATATAAAAGAAGGATGTAGCTTCTACGTCTGATTAGCCTTGAACCCTAAATTCTCTCTGATGACCAGAAGGTGGCAGCGTTTGACAGAAGTCTGTGGGGAAACTGACATAGTCGATCTGTGACCTTAAAGTTGAAACTTTCAGGGTCAAAATCAGTCGTTTTCAGTCTTCTTTAAAACCCACTTTATTTAATCAACTGTCCAATAAAGAATAAAAATGATAAAGTGGGGCGTGGTTTAAGGCTCCATTAGTTTAGATCATCTGTGTGTAGATGCAGAGTTCAGAGCAGTTCAGCTGCTGTTGTGAGGACTGAGGGAGCAGCGTTTGATTTAGCTGAGGGACCATTTATCATCAGAGGGACTGAAGGTAAGCAGTGGTACATTTAGATATTTGTCAGGGTTTTATTTACTTTGTTCAACAATCTGCTTCAAGCTGTGTTTACTTTGTAATGACAGAATTTAATGCAGACATTAAAGTAGATGGAGTATAGAGTCGTAGATTGAAGTTAACCTGGGATCCAGCAGCTGTGTCCTGATGACTGCAGAGATTCAAACTCTGCTTCAAAGACATTTACATTCTGAGGCCCATTTAGATCGTTTACATCTTGGTCAGTTCATGT
Source organism: Aulonocara stuartgranti (assembly GCF_965226115.1). NCBI lineage: Eukaryota > Metazoa > Chordata > Actinopteri > Cichliformes > Cichlidae > Aulonocara > Aulonocara stuartgranti. The sequence goes on along the minus strand of NC_138957.1, from coordinate 36,033,343 downwards.
TAAAGCACAACTGTTAATGACTGAACAATGAGAAGGGCACCAGTGTTCCTAGTGTTCATTTTCCATGTGTATCTATAAGTGGTTATGTCTCTTGTTGTACTGGTTTCCCTTCTTGTGGATAGAATTAAATATTCCACTGGTTGAAGCAAACAGCCCGACAGCCCTGTGATAAACCACTCACTGTGTGTTAACTAGGAGAGACTCTGTTCCTCCCCATGATCCTTATTGAAGCAGTTAAAAATAATGGACGGCTGTGTTTTTGCCCAGTTTTGACACGTTACTGTACTTTAATGTGTCTATGAACTGAGAGGTCACGACCCCTTGACCATTTCCACTGGTTTCTCACATTGATCCCTTGCTTCTTTAAACAGCATCAGGAAACCAAACAGGATTCAAAACGAAACGTTAGAAACCAGCGGGGAACGTCATTGGTGGCTACATGAACCTTTGTTATACAGTCTGTGAGAACAGTTCACCTGTGAAACATGAACCCTCTTTAAGATCCGACGATTTCCAAACAATATTGTTGACAAATGAAAAACAAAATGTAAATTGTTTTGAAAGTTTTCTTAATGTAGCATAGATGTTACAATAGTCCCGACTGGTATCCCTTCCCGTCCCTCTACAATGTCCATAAGAAATCCTTTACATCAGGCACTTGTTGATTAGTCCATAGCAGCTCCGAGCCGCCCAATCAGAATCAACTCCTCTCAGTTAGTCCGCGCAGCGCCTCTCTTTAGTCGCCTCTTCGTCCCGACTTTCTCTTCCTCCTCCTTCACACTCCGAGAGGTACGGTAGACGCCAGGAGACCTCAGCTCAATGTCACCCAGGGCCAGTGCGGGATCATCAGGCGCCACTGGTCGAGGGGCCGGGTAGTTGGGCTGGTAGTAGCGGTACGGATCGTCTTCCTCGACCTCACCGTAGTTCTGGAAGACGCTGGGTGGTAGTTGGACTGCGGGGACAGCGCCGCCGTCAGTGACATCCTCGCCTTCTGTGATGCCGACCAACCAGGCAATGAGCCAACCAGCAGCCCGGCGGATAGGCAGTGAAAAGCCCAAAACAAAGATGGCCGACCCCGCCACCACAGGAAGCAGTGTTTTGGAGCAATTTGTAGGGTTTTGATTGGGTTAGCAAGAACAAAGGGGTGGGTAAGAAGGAAGGAGCAAGAGACACAGAGACAAGGGTTACCAAAGGTTACCAGGTCAGGTTTATGAGTCAGTTAATAAGGTGAGGAGTTTAAAGTTTGGGTTACCCAGTCAGGATGTGTGAGTCTGGGTTAGAAAGTCAGTGTTGACAATATTGAGGGTCGTTAGGATAAAAAGCTTTAAATAAGTCAGACTGAGCTTTGATGTTTACGTTTTGTGAGACATTTTGTACAAATGTCTAAGTATTACCAGCCAAGTATGACATCATTCAAACTGTCATATTTTAAGTAACAATGTTTTCAGATATTGTCTTTCAAATGATAAGCATCTGGATACTTAACGTGCAAAAATATTCAAAGTTGTCGTGCAGATGAGTGTTTGGGACGAGTTACAGGAGTTTGTATTAAGTCAGTGGAGTCTGGGAATTAAAAAAGAGGAATTGGACGATCATAATCTAGAAGAAAAGGTAAGGAGAGGACGACCGTGTCAATGCTCACAGTATTTCTTTATCAAACTACTGATAATTCCATATTTTTCTTGCTCCTAAAAAATACAACAAAAAATTAAAACAAGCAACAAATGCATCACATAAAGTAGTGCTGTTTGTATACGGCACCTCAGTGAGCCACTCTAGATTCATGTGCACCAAATCTACGTTTGACTTTTAGGGATCTACAACTACAGGAAGTAATAATAATAATGGTCTTTGATGTGGTTAAGATTACATCTGCTGATGATCAGCTCAGATGATGATATATAATTGCATGTTGTTCTCTAAGTAATTCATGTCTGTGTAATACTGGGAGCAATATATCTCTTACAAAATGTTATGATTATGGTCAACGTCCTGTGAGTCCTCTGACAGATCAGGAATGTCTGCCAGGAAACCAGCAAATTTAAATGATCCCTCCCAATTCTTCCTGGATGAGTGGTCCATCATCAGGTCAGAAATATGCCAGAAGCTTGTTGATGGCTAACAAAAGCATCTGGTTGAAGTGCAGCTTGCCTGAAGGTATATTTAACCACATATTAGTTTGGGTGTTTGCATACTTTTAATCCAGATCCATAAGTCATTAAAGATTTAAGCTTTACAATCATTCCAGCCTGGAAAAAGAAGAGTTCAAAGAAATCCTAAAAAGCTCCAAATTACTACCACATTCCCGCCCATCATGAGTGTATGCAAACTTAACTGAAGCCACATCATGGTTGAAGTCACATGTGGTCTAACATGTGGGGTTGTTTGGATCATAGCAATAATTCTGATGGTGCTACATTGAACCTGCCACTGACTGTCAGGGATTTAAGGTTTTAGAGAGGGGGTGAAAGTGGACACTGGGAAGGAAAAAGGGTGCATTGGATTTATAGCACGAGACAAAACAAATGAATTGCACAGCCCTGTTTGATTATTTGTGAACGTCTCAGTAATATTCTGTTGTGGGTTATTATGGGGGATAAAAGAAGGTGAAGACAGAGATGTGGAGACACAAACACAGAGACAGAAGAGTGATTACAACATGCAGACATTACTCACATGACCACCCTGCAGACTGCAAGCTGCACAGCTCCGTTTAGGCCACTGTGTGACCTTTAACCTCAAACACATCAGTGATGTAGCACCAACATGCACAGAACATGCTGAAGATGACTCCTGCAGGGTTTTCTTTAGCCTCTCAAAAACATGTTTGCTGACTTGTGATTGGTGCAAACTAACAGTGATCAGGATGCATGTGAGGGATCAGCTGTGAAGCTGCTCAGATAGAAATGCCTCCTGGGTCTTTGCCTGCAGCAGGAGGGAGAACAGACTGATGCTGCAAGGTAACATCTGCCTGCAGTGCTGCTTCATCACCTGCAACTTTCATGTGGATTTTGTAAAGTCATTTGTTGAATGTTTATATGGTGACATTTAATAACTAATGCATGCATTAGAAAACCCTGCATGGAGCATCTTTCCAGCAACACATTAAACCCACACTCACTGCACAGAGTGATTTAGCACCAACTGAGATGTTAAGATGCAGAGTTTATGACCACGTGTGGAATAAAACATGTTTTTGAGGCTTTTTCCTTCTACTTCCTTCCAGAGCTGATGTTCAAAGATCTGTCGTTTAAATGAGTTTTAACCACAATAAAATATTCTGTTCTTTTATTTTTCACTTTGAAGTCAAATAATCAGCATCTTTACTCAACATCTAGTCTCAGTTCAACAAACTGAACCTCATTTTGATCATCTTTAGCATCAACAGAAAAATCTACCACTGTAAAAGTCTGTGTATGATATTTAAAATAAGAAGCAGCAGAATAAATAAACTTTAAAAACTCAGCTGTTTTGACTCAAATGTTCAGAAACAAACTGTCTCAACAAATTCTGCTCAGAGTTGATTATTTTGGGTGAAATGAGCCTTTAAAGTCCGTAGCACGACCACTTTGAGGCTAAATGGTTAAAGACATCATCTCTGTCTCTGTCGCTGCATCGAGTCTGTTTTCTGAGCCCAGTGCGCTGCATGATATTTGAAATTGTACAAAATGTAAAAATCACACACTGAAGATGAATTTCTGTGTTTGTGAAACTGAATCCTGCATCTTAGCTGTGAGTGTATCTGAACGTGTTTCACCTTCAGATACACTGAGTGTGGGTGGATGACTTTATGTGAAGCACTAAATGTATAAAGGCTCATTTACACCATGAAGGCTGCTCTCACAGACCGGCACAGACTGATTGTTAAGGTGGAATTAAGAAATAAGTGTCTAAAGTTCTTAGAACATGTTTAGCGCCACCTTGTGGCCGGACGTCACTTTTTTCTTAAATTCAGCTTCATGAGGTTTTAAATTTCTGTCAGTTTTTGAAAGCAGGGTTCCAGAGTGTAAATGAACCTTTATACACGCAGTGTTTCATGCCCACTTCTGTGACATGCACTCTGTTTAACTCAGTGGCAGCTTTTCAGTGTGAAAATGAACCACAAGAACTGAACATCTGTCCTCATGCCTTCAGTCCAAGTACAATCAGCAGTGAAATGTTTTCATGCTCAGTTAAAAAGTTTCTTCTGTTCACATATTTGAACAAACATGCAGGTTTGTCTCATTACAGCCTCTTCAGTCTGTGGCTGTAATTACACAACAGTCACGGTGGAGGCTGCTGCTTTAATCATGTGGTTGACAACAAGAGCTCCAGAGCAAAGAGCTCCAGAGCAAAGAGCTCCAGGGCAAAGAGCTCCAGGGCAAAGAGCTCCAGGGCAAAGAGCTCCAGGGCAAAGAGCTCCAGAGCAAAGAGCTCCAGGGCAAAGAGCTCCAGGGCAAAGAGCTCCAGAGCAAAGAGCTCCAGAGCAAAGAGCTCCAGAGCAAAGAGCTCCAGGGCAAAGAGCTCCAGAGCAAAGAGCTCCAGAGCAAAGAGCTCCAGGGCAAAGAGCTCCAGAGCAAAGAGCTCCAGGGCAAAGATCTCAGTATTTTCCTTTGATGAAAAACTCCAGAGAAAGCAGCACGATTAAAAACTACCAGAATTAGAGTCTTGATAACACCGGTGGATCATAGTTTCCTCATATTTCTGAGACTACGTACCTCCAACATTGTAGCCCACACAGGAGTTCTGATCACAGTAACCCGGAGGCCCCTGGGGGCCGATGGGTCCGGGGGCTCCGGGCCGACCGGGTACTCCGGGATTTCCAGGTCGTCCTGAGGGTCCAGAGCTACCTGGTCTGCCCTGTCCCTGGGGACCTGGGAGGAAGAGGATGAAGAGTTTAGAAAACAAAACTGAATGTTAGAATTACAGAATCACTCTGTGGTCAAACTCATCATCAGTCATAAGAACCCCGACTGTGAGCCCGAAGTTATCACAACATGTGTTTGTGTTTTCTCCTGCGTTCTGTCAGTCAGAGGACAGAAAAACACTGTGCAGCTATCAAAGTGATTATTTTAATGGTTTTATGGTCAGAGTCGAGTAGTTAAAGTACTTCCAGACGTTTCCAGGTAATAAATGTTTAAGACATTTTTAAATGGCACTCAGAATTAACTTAATAACATCTCAACAACTAAAACTATAGAAAAATTATATCAACTATTTAATTTTAGAGACAATTTGTTCACATTTTTTGGTTCAGTTCAGAAAAACAACAACAACACTAGTACTAATACTAATAATAAAAATAATAATCTTACCATGTCAGTTAAGACATTTGATAAAAAATTATATTTTCTGTTGAATTTGTGGATTTTACAACATCTTAATGATCCATGTGAAACATGTGAAACATTTTTTCTTTTACTAATCAGACAATCGTGTTCAGGACTTTCTTCACTGCATCACTGGGATGGTTCAGAAAGGCTTAGCAGGAAAATAAGTTACCAGGTGGTCCTGGAGGTCCTCTGGGTCCTTGTACACCCACACCTGGAGATCCCTTATCACCCTTCTCTCCTGGTTGTCCTGGAAACACACAACAGAAATAAATACTGCTTAAATTTCTACATTTTGTGTCATTCCATACAGATACACTGTAACATGGAGAAAGTCAGGAAGTTCGACCTTTCCTGCACATTTCTGACTTTTTATTTATTTTTTGCTGTTAGACTGAACCATCGTTTGCAGTTCAAAATAATTTTGTATTTATTTTATACTGGGCCGTGTGGCAGCCCCTCAGTTCACACTGATTTAAACAGTAACAGAGTTTTACTGTTTTGTTAAACTTGCCTCTTTCTCCTGGTTGCCCATTCTGTCCATTTTGTCCTGGGAAGCCTGGTCTGCCTGGGGGTCCCTGTTCTCCCTGTGGTCCTGGGGGTCCTTCTCGACCAGGCTCTCCCGGTGGTCCGGGAACTGTGCGGATTGACACCGGAGGACTCGGCACGTGGTTCAGGATGCTGTTGTAGCGCGCCATGTGGCCTGAAAACAGTTCAGGTCAAACATTATTAGTATTATTATTATTATTATTATTAACAAATAAAGGTTTGGGGTTTTTTAACTCACTTTGGATCAGCTGCTCACAGACCTGTCGGGCAATGGCCTGAACTGATGCTGTCGACTGGAGATCTCCCTGAAAAAACACACGATGTTCATATAAAACACACGTAGTTATGTGCGAGTGTTTTTAAATGATTCATATTCTGCGTTTTATGAAGGCGCTACAGACTCAAATTATTAGGACTGAAATTCACTCATAAATCTGCAGATTTGTTTCGTTTCTTTTTCAGCTGCTAGTGTCAAATTTTTAGTTACAGCAAATTTAAAGTAAATTTATTTTATGAAACTCAAATACACACATATTATATTTACTTATTGGATGATGTTGATATTTCATTATTGTAATCAACGAAGGAAACAGTGACTAATGTTTACTGCATAGTAATAAAACATATATTAATATATATTATTATACTGTTTGTGTGTCCTTGAGTTTGACATTGCTGCTGCAACACAACAATATATCTCAATGTGCAGGTCAGCAGACAGGACGTTTGTGACTGGGGGGAAGTAATAACATGAAGACAGAGAGCTTACCCGTTCACCTTTCTCTCCCTTAGTTCCAGCAGGTCCCTGCAAGAGAAACGAATTCATGAAAAACCAGGAAAAAACCTCCAAACTTGTGAAGCATCGAACACAAGATGAAGCAGGTGATTCTCTCGTCAGGGCAGCATGTTGATCATCTTGCTGTCCTGATTAAACTGCAGCCTGCTTGTTTTTGTCATTTATTTAAAATGTTGGAAATCTTTATCTATATGAATAATAACTAAAACATAATTTCAAATGTTTATACTTTTCAGCGTTGACATGTCTCAGAGGGAAACAGACACGTCCTAAATCGAGGGGATTAGATTTCAGGAACGTGTCGAGACCAGCGAGAGGCCTACGGCCTACAGGACTGTGATGGTGGTACGTTTGTCGGGAACGTTCCCTCTCAGAGTCTGGAGCAAATCTACAAGAAACATCGTTAAAAGCTTCAAATGTGTCGACACGAAACAGAGAATATGAATATTTGTGCAGCGCTGTCACTTAACGCCGTGTTTATAATAATAACGAAACAGACAAACATCCAGTAAGAACAGAGGAACAAACACATAATAAACCAACTTCGATGGAGCTGCTGTGACCTCGGTGCTTCTTTCTAATACAAAACTTTCACTGAATGATGTTTATCGAGGTGAGAAAGTGTTAAAAAATACAACCCAGAATGTAGTATTTATGGAAACAGTGTTAATACCCAAAACTTGAACTACTGTATATTTTACTAAATTCTCATTACGAATCTGCCAGCATGAGGTAAAGAGCTGATGAGGCCTTTCTGCAGGCCACCCATGCATCTGTAATTACATGCTTATAAAGATTTTATCACAGTGATGAATAATCATTTGTCAGCAGATTGTATCACCGCCCACAGAGTCCAGTGTTTTCTTTGTTGCTGCACTTCGAATGTGATTTACTCTCCATGAAGTTTTCACATAATCAGGAATAAATACGAAAGCAGCGAGCGCTCACACACCTCTGTTTACAGTGGCTGAAGTAGAAACCAGCACAGCAAATGGACTGCAGACAAAGGTTTACATGCACAGCCTGCATACTGATCAGCGACTCTGCAAACAGCTGGAGATCAAACTGAGACACTTTGCTGCGTTTTGCATGAAGCTGCTGTCCCACCTGTTTCTCCTTTAGTCTGATTTAAATGCTTGAAACTCTTTGAATTTTTAGTTTATTTCCACTGCTGGCAAAATATTTTAACACATTGCAACAACGACACTGTGGGGCTGAAACATTAAGGCTATGCATAAGTGCAGTTCCTCTTCTGAACACTAGAGGCAGGCTCCAAAAGCTTCCACATTCACAGCAGAAATAAACACGTTTAAGTGAGAACAAAATGACTTTGAGTGAACTGTGACTCCTGCCACTGAGTCATCGCAGCAACATAACACAAGTCCTGATGTAGAAACAGAATGAGAGAAAGAGGAGCCGTCAGCACCAGTGATGGATCTGTTCACTCAAGCGTTTACCCAGAAGGATAACGACACTGCCAGCCTCTGAGAGAAAGAAAGAAGGATTTGTGTTGGCCATTTGAAAGGCTGAGGTGAAGGCTCAAACAGCACTTTTCTGTTGACATAAACACAAAACACTGAGCTCCACATATCAGTGAATGTGTCAAACAGCTTCTAGAGCTTCAGACTGGACAGGAAGCTGTTAACCTCTTTGACAGACGCTCACCTCGCTGCACTCTGCTGCCTCCTGCGTCTCTGTTCACATGCAGCAGCTCATGCTCATAAAACAAATGATGGCGTTCCTTCTAAGAGCTAAAAACCCCGCCCACCCCGGCCAGTTTGGTTAATGGGGACAGGCAGCTCCACTCATTGACAGACTCACCGGTGGGCCCAGCTCTCCCTGCTTTCCTGGAGGGCCTGTACTTCCTGGGGATCCTGGAGCTCCCGGAGTTCCCTGAAGAAATCAAAAGCAATTTTTAATTATATTATTTGAATTATTATAAAGTTGTTCCTGTTGTACACGCCTGACTGAGCTTATTAGCCCTGCCCAGCTTGACCCAGTTCCATCATTATCACCTAAAGTCACAGTTTTAATTAAACTTTACATTTAAGTGCCTAACAGAGAAGCTGCAGGCATTGCATGCACATATATCCTCCTCTGAATCCTCCAAAACATTGACAAAAACAGCAACAGTGACTTACGATGGTTCCTGGGGGGCCCTGTGTGCCTGGGGGGCCATCTTTGCCTGGCAGTCCCTGAGAAGGTGAAAGTAGATGTTATAATAAAAAAGGATTAAAGAGTTCCTCCGATGACTTTGACCCAGCAGCTGTGTCTCGCTCTTTCCAGCCTTGGCTGTGATGCTGACTCTACTGTGGCCAGAGGGGGGCGCTGCAGGGCCACAGATGCTGCTTCACTCTGTAAGGGTCTTTTTGTTCATTTGACAGCAGCTCGACTGTCTCCCTTTTTCAACCTCTGGACTTTTTAGGAAACTTTTATCTTTCTTCTGTTTTCTTTTCCACTCGTCCTTCCGTGGAGCCATGCCGTGCATTAACATGTCATTTTCTAAAGCATCGCACCTCTTTTGTACTTCATTGTTGCTCCTGCCCCAAATTAACATATTTAAAATCAATCCAATGCCTCAAATTCAACATCTGATATGTAATTTGTCTTAAATTTGCAGATCAGTTTATAGAATTGTACATAATCTCATTCTATTCAGGTATTATATAACTTAATATAATCTAGAAAAAAACAAAAGTAGTACAATGACAGTAGAGACAGTTTACAGATATAACAGTGTTACTACAGTAGTACTCATATGAACAGTATCAGAGGTGAAGATGATAAAATATCTACATTACAGGTTATATTGTTCATATTAGTATTTGACAACATCCCAGTGGTTTACTGACTGTTAATATTTGTAGTATCAACAAACTTGTCAAACAGCTGCATTATTAGTGTGTCTGTTATGACTCACTCTGGGTCCTGGAGGTCCTTCCCTCCCTGGACCTCCGGGTGTTCCAGGAACCCCCTGAAACAGCACGAGGAGAGCAGAGGTCACTGCAGGTCACGTTCACACCAGCCCTAAACCTCAACATGCATCAAGATCAGTGTCTGTAACTCATTATATGTGAGTGGGCCTGTGATGCAGCTCTGGATGCACGATTCCTAAATACCTCCTAAGAGAAGAGTACTCACAGGTGCTCCCATGACACGGACTTTTACTCTTAGGGACACTTTTAGGCTGCATTCACACTGCAGGTCTTAATGATCAAATCCGATCTTTTTGTCTGCTTGTTCACACTACAAATAAAATGCGACAGCAAACGCGCTCCTGTGTGAACCCTCAACGCGGCCGCATGTGCAAAAGAAGACACACAACGCGCTCTGTTCAGACCCAGACCAACAGTATTGTGTGACTGATTAATGTAAAGACTTGTTTCAGACTTTATCTTTCCCAATTTTGTTTGTTATTTACATTTGGCCTAATAATGATCCTTATTGCTGCTTCAAAGGATAGCTGCAGATTTCTGTCAGAATCTGCAGATTATACAGATAAAATGTTCACGTTTCTCCAACGTTGTCTTCCCAACAGTTTCACTGACATCTACGCTGGATGGCCAGGAAGCGTTCGCGATGTCTTCTCCGGCGCTGATAATTGTCGTCTGTCTTGTGTCAGTGACGTAAAAGACGGATTTAATGCGACATGACCATCAAACAGCAGTCGCTTTCTAAAACATCAGATATGTATCAGATTCAGGACCACATACGAAAGTGACCCAGGTCAGATTTGTGCCGTTCACACTGTCACACCATGATGGGATGTGGGTCACATGGGGTCAAAATAGTCGGATTTGATGCGCTTTCGCCTGCAGTGTGAACGTAGCCTTAGTCTGAGGATATGAAGTCCTGTACCTGCGTTTTATTCGAGGTCGACACAACATGACAGACATCGGGATGAAAGGAGGTTAAACACTCGCAGAGAGTGAAGGATTTTAGAAGTGATGTGGAAGTCTCCTTCTTTCCTAAGTAACAGGTAATTCCACCTCACAGTCTAAATTTGATCTTTATTATCTCTCTAAATAATTTATATTCAATTATGAAAGCACAGTAATGTGTTTAAGCATCACTTCATGTAAAGAAATGAGAAGCTGAGTGTTGGTATCGTACTCAGAGTGCAATGAGAGCTATGATCTGTCAGTATATAAAAGCTGATCACTATTATTACCTGAGTTCCTTGCTGTCCCACATCACCTTTCTGACCTCTCTCTCCAGGACTGCCCTGCAGGCACAACGACACACTTTAAATCAAAGATTAAGGAAAAAAGTAACAAAAAAGACTAAAAGGTTGTTGAAAACTGTATAACCCACCGGGGGTCCAATAATGGAGCGTCCACTGGGTCCTTGCCGTCCTGGGGGTCCCTGAGGTCCTGGAAGACCCGTATCTCCAACAGGACCAGTTGGTCCCTAAAGAGAGCAGGACAGAGAAAGTTGAAGCTAATGTGCTAAAAACACGGATGTGATGTAGGCAAACGTGCAGGTTTGGATATTCTGAGGTGGTGATGGTGGCTTTAACTGGTCATGTGGGACACTTTCCCAGAGATTTACTGGTTATCAGGTGACCCATGAACCAACTGACCAACCACAGGGTGGCCGGAGCCAATCCAAGATCCAAGAAGGTGAGACACGCCACACACAGCAGCTCTAATCATTTTCAAATACGTGCATGCATCAGTGTACAGTAACATTCACCCCTCAGCTACAATGGCTGCTGGATTTTACACAAACCTGGAAAGCAGACTTTGATTAAACAGGGAGCGTTGTATTTATCAGGCTGGATAAAAAGGCTTTGCATCATTTCATTATTTAATTACTTAATTCTGCCTTTATAGTGATTTGATTAAGTTCACTATATTTTGTGCATTATTACGTTTCTGTGTTACCTAAACCTCAAAACACACCACATAACCGATCTAGTTATAATATCTGTGTGGGAAATGAGCTCAGGCTGGTAGAGTCACAAACAGTGGAAGCAGTGAGCTGAATCAGTTTCAGTGCTTTAACTGAAATAATAACACGTCTAACTCCACCAACAACGAGTCCTGCTGTCTGAGAAGACGGCTTCAAATACTCGGGAGGAAATCAGTTTGTGAGTTCATAGAGGAGGAAGTAGGTTTATGATCAGCTACGTGATACGTTTCAGTCACAAAGTCACTACAAACATGTGAAAGTTCAAACTAGACATTAATCCAGTCCGAGGTTATTTAAAGACTCCTTATTAAAGATGAAGCGTAGTTTGGTGTATTTCCCTCATAATGATCAGAACGTGATCTGTGCAAGCAGACGAACATTAAAAGTTACTGATCAAAGGTCAGAGACGCCTCGTTTGTGAACAGTCTGTTTTTTCCCTTTGGTTTAATAATCTTGTTAAATATTTCTTAGATTTGTGTTTTCTGTAAAATTTAGGGCTGATTAGTGAACTTTGTTGTTTGCAGCATTAATGTTTGCTCAGCTCTGAAGCAAATAATAAACAACACAGAGCACCTGTATAAAAAAGCCCAAAGCCGACTGTACTTCCTCAGGAGGCTGAGGTCTTTTAACATCTGCAGGAAGCTCCTGAGGATGTTTTACCAGTCGGTGGTTGCTGGAGTACTTTTCTATGCTGTGGTGTGCTGGGGGAGCAGCACAGCAAAGAAGGACTCATCCAGGCTGGAGAAACTGATCAGGAGGGCTAGCTCTGTGGTCGGCATGAAGCTGGACACTCTGGTGACAGTGGCAGAGAAAAGGACATTAAAGAAACTGCTGGACATTATGGACAATGCTGGGCATCCTCTGCACATGGCCATAAACAATCAGAAGAGTCTGTTCAGTGACAGGTTGCTTCTCCCCAAGACAAGAACTAACAGACTTAAAAACTCCTTTGTCCCACACGCCATCAGACTGTTTAACTCCTCTCTGGAGGGGAGAGGGAGGGGAAACAGGAGGACAAAGGAGGGGGGAACAACTAAGCTGTAGTGCCTCTGCACCTCACTGTACAATACCTTGTGCAATACTTTTGTAAATAGTCAACAGTGCAATAGACTCAATACTTGAAATGTGCAATTCACTTGTATTTTTATTTTTTATTCCTATTTATTCTATTTATCCCCTTTGTATATTTTATTTATATTTGTCTCTGTATTTATATGTGTGTGTGTGTGTGTGTGTGTGTGTGTGTGTGTGTGTGTGTGTGTGTGTGTGTGTGTGTGTGTGTGTGTGTGTATATATATATATATATATATAACAATTCTGTAACTGTAACTTCGGTCGTTGCTGTGCTTTTTGGAAGTCGAATTTCCCAGAGGAACCCACCCAAGGGATTAATAAAGTTCTATCTTATCTTATCTCTTATCTTAAAAATGCTTTTACTTTGTAACTGGCTTTTCTAACATGGGAAATGTTACAGCTACAGAATATTTCTACAGGTCAAAACTCAACCGAAAAACTAAGAAAACCTGGACACTGGCCCTGCAGAGGGCGGAGCCTAATGTTTTGTTGTTTCCAAATGTTTGTTGATGAGCATGACTATGGTCTGTCATAATGAGGTTACTAAAAAGATTAGATGTGCGTGCCTGGTACAAAACTGATGACATTGGTGAATTAATATTATTAATATTCAATCATTCCAATTATTAAAAGGACTCCCTGAATAATCCTGCTTTCACAATTATTACATTTATTATCATTTCCTCAATTATCACAACCTATTTTTAATTGTTCCTGTGTAGTACTCCGTGTCTTTAGATTTTAGTGAAATGCAGAGTTACAGTGTAAGTACGTCCGGCTGGATCGTCCACGTCATTCAGCCATTTCCTCCATATGTGCCACATGACCTTCAAACTGTTTCTTATTGGTCTATGAAACTTCTTCAGCTCCATTTTTTATCTTTTATCTCATGGTGTCAAATGAGGACATGAGTGAGGCACATTCATATCATCACATCTGTCAGTGGAGAAACAGCACGTACAGACTCGAACACATTGGCCTTTTTACTGCACGCCAGCATCTCTTTCTCTAGTTTGTTTTGTTTTAGCTGTTGCTGTTTCATACATTTAGAAGCAAACATGAACAAAAACAACACTTTTATAATTCCAAATCATTAAAAATCAAATATCTGTGTTTATGGTTTCCTGCCAGAGCTTCCTCTCGACATCCTGTTCAAACCTTTTCAGCTCGACACAGAACTGACAGCAGCATCAGAGACACATAACTGACAGCTCTGCTGCACTGAAAACTGAGTCTGCTGGAAGCCGCACACCTTGAAATGTCTTCCCACATTTACGAGGATCCAGATTTGACCATTAAATTTAAATATGGAAACCGAGACGACAGAGAGGAGAGACTGGAGAGAGAAGTCGACATCTACGAGACTTCGGACGTCTACGCAGACCAGAAGGCTCGTTCAACACGACACGGAGGTAAGAATCACAAGAATCAAGACGTCCATGCTAGATATAAAAGTGCAGTATTAACTGTGGGCTGATCATACTTTATATGAAACACTAGCATTTTCTTTTAAAACCAACCAGTTTGCAAAGCTGCCTGAAAGCAGAGATATGGCAGTGACACTGAAAAGTATCAGTAAAATGCCTGAAATAATTTCAGGAAATTTTAATAGATGTTGTTGGTTTATTTATTCGATCAGGAGAGACGATTTGTAACATGCTAGCTTGCTTGGAGCCGTGACGTCCTTGTTGCTCCGAGACATTTGTGGTAGAGTAACAGCAGCTTGTTAGATGAGGTTAGCCTTCTCTTCTCCTCGCTCAGGTAGTAATGAACCAAAAGCAGCTAGCTAACACCTGTTAGCATCTCCCCTCATGTTAGACAGTGTTTGGTGGCTGCTTGCTGCAGTAGGTGTCGTGGTGTTTTCACTAATATCAAATGTTTTCATCTCATCTGTTCAGATAAACTGAAGGAGGAACTTAAAATGTGTTTAATCCAACTGTGTCTTCTGCTTCACGTTGTAGAAGCGCACACTCAGTATCACCTCCCAGCAGCCCGACGAGACCAGTTCAGAGTTCCTGCCCTGATACTGGGTCTACTGTGTCTCCTGTTGGTAGCGGGGCTTACAGTCTTCTACAAATTCTGTGAGGACTCACATTTATTTAAATAACATGGTCAAAAGGTCAAAGCCTTCAGCAGCTGATTTGTATTTACATCCTGAACTGTCTCGTTTTATGGTTTTCATGAGATGTGGAGCTGACGTCCGAGAATCAGAAGCTGACGTCCGAGAATCAGAAGCTGACGTCGGATCTGGAAAGGATGAACTGCCAGTTTGGAAACAACAACCAAACACAGGCGAACACCACAGGTGAGAAACATCTCAAACTGACTCTTATTAAACTGTTATTACATGATTTGAAACTGGACCTTGTGTTGACGATGTGTTGTTTCTTAAAGAATGGAAAAGATTTGAGTGCAGCTGTTACTACATTTCTACTGAGAGGAAAAACTGGAGTGAGAGCAGGAAAGACTGTGAGAGGAGAGGAGCAGATCTGCTGGTGATAAAGACCAGGAGCAAACATGTAAGTGTGTCATAACTGTTAACTTAAGATACTAAATGTGTGATATACGTGATGTTGTTGTCAGAGCTCAGTCGTCCATGAATGATTTAAATATGTGCGGCGGTACATGTGATATGTTTTTGTGTCTCTCGTTGCTGTTCAGTGTTTTCTGTTTAAATATGGAATCTCTAAATCAATAATTATGAGTAAGATCTTCATGTTGGTTATTTTTTGGATTAGTAAAAATTAACAAAATGAAAAAAACCTGAAACATGAATCTACTCCTATAGAAACTGGAATGAGACGAAAAACTAATCATTCCTGTTTCTGACAAACTATCAGGAATTTTTCAGAGAGCTGAATAAACGTGGAGACTTCTGGATCGGTCTGGAGAGAAAGGGAAAGCGCTGGTCAACGACGTGGGAGTGGGTGGACGGATCACCACTAGCACATACGTGAGAAATTTAATTTAGAGTTTATAAAATTGTGATCTATCTCCTGGATAAAAGCTATGGGCGTTTTCACATATGAACTCTGAACACTGTCACAGAATCAGGACGGGACGCTTTTTCCATGTAGCACAGAACAGGAGAGAGTTTGTCAGGTCAGCTTGTGTTGAAGTCTGTGGGAAAATGTCCTTCAGCTGCAGTGATCCAAGTCCTCATGAACACTTTTCTATGAGTCCATGGTCTCAGTTTAAGATTTACTGGATGGTGATCTTCATTTAATCATTTATTCTCCTGTTAATGCTCAAAGCAGGTGATAAAGCAGGTACGCTTTAGTGGGAGGGGACTGTGTGGTTACCAAGGTGACTGATGAGTATGAGATGTTCCTGGATTTAAAGGTCAGATCCTCAGGAGGCTTTAAAAACACGGCTTTGTAACTAACCGGTGATGTCACAGTGGCAACGTCCATCTTTTATTTACAGTATATGGTTCTCATGCGTCCTGCATCATTTTGCATAGAAAAGTTCAGAGCTGCAGTTCATGTGTGAAAACTGCATAACTGGTAATAATGGGAATACTGGGAAGACAAATGGAAGTTAAATAGTTCAGCAGGAGAATATGTTGATGTGTGTTTCTAAGCACTGCTAAGAGCTCTCTGCAAAGTACTCTGTGGTGTTTTCAGGGTTTTACCTGTAACAACTTTGTACTTGTTCAACAGAGGCTGGAATCCAGTTGCAAAATTAGATCCTGAGGATGACTTCAAAGTATTTATGGATCTACAAGGAACATGGAACTACACCAACACTGGATCGAAACACTGGATCTGTGAGAGGGACATCTACTGAGAGTTTGCTGGTCACCTCTCAGTCTGACATGTGTAACATGTAACTGCACTGTATCAGATTTAAACCTTACCAAGGATTTTAATAGAGAAACTGAAGTCCCAGTACAGCTGTGTGAAGGTAAAACTGACATAATGGTGTTCTGACCTTTATGTTTTACTGAAAAGTCAACAAAAGTCTGTTGTTGTGAAATCCCAGACTGAAAACCACAGAACTTTAATAATCAGGGATTATGTATAAAATGTCAGTGAGTCCTAAACTGTTTCATACATTTATTAAACTCCTTGAATTAAAGCTGAAAGTCTGAACTTCAATCACACCTGATTTGTTAGATTTAAAATACGCGATGGTGGCGTTCAGAGGCGAGAGGACCGACACTGTAACTGTTCAAATAAGAACTTGAGCTCATTCCATATTTCCTCTGAATCTGGATGCAGTGGCATTTTTTTCTTCTCTACTTAAAAAGGATTGAAATACACAAAACAATGTGTGAAAGTCTAATCAACCAGAAATAAACACGCGTCTCCTCTGGTGGTCAGTTTTCAGTCAACATTGTCAGTTTATGTCAGTTTCTATTCTTTTATTGTGATTTGCATTGCTCTGTCTTTTTGTTGCATTTTAGTTCATTAACTATTACTGTACATGTTAACTGTTGAGTGTGTTTTGCACTGTCCCCTAACTTTGCAGTGCTGAGCTTTATGTATTTTAGTCACTGGCAGTGAAAATGAGTTTATGCTGTGCACACTGCGGCATGTGGTGGTTCAGGTTACATGCTAGCACATACACATTACACTGTCTTAATAGTTGGGCTCTGAAGGCACGAACTGTAAATTAAAATAGTTTTTAGATTTCCCATCACGCTGTCAACCTCAGTAATGACATCATTACTCTAGTCCAATCATCTTTCTTGGAGCCGATCAAACTCTGCTTCGCGTGGTGTAAATCTGTGCTCTCCATTATTTTCCCTCTCGGACTCTCTTTCATGCACCCCGCCTCCTCCCATCTCCACCTCACACAGGGAGGTCCTTTCCTAAATCCTCCCACCGCTGAGAAGCTGTCCTGCCATGACGAGGTCATCGGAGTCTAATCTCCATCGTATCTCAGTAAATCATGTCTTCTAAGTCAGCGGCCCCCAACCTTTTTTGCACCACGGATCAGTTTATGTCTGACAATATTTTCACGGAGCGGACTATAAGGTGTCACGGATAAATACAACAAAATAAAACCAGTACTGGTGCCAAAACAATAAGATTTAATCATAACACACAGGAAGAGACCCGGGGAAACCAAGTTAATGATAAAAATGATTTAAAATAAAAAGCTAAAAATTGATATAACCCCCGAAAACCATGAATTTCACATCGAAGCCTCAGCGTAGCCCAGTACCAAACGACTCACGGACTGGTACCAGTCTGTGGCCCGGGGGTTGGGGACCGCTGAGCAGGCAACATAATGTAGACTTGATCAGTGAAGCAGTGTCCACTCACTATGACTTCAGAGAGTGGAATAAACACAGTGGAGAGGTGTGGGGAGCTGCTTTCCACCTCTGTGGATTACAGTGGGTTAGAAAGACCACAAACATCAACAGATGATGTAATCTGCTGACTACAGCTGTTACGGGGTGAGGCAGGGTGCCCCCCACACAGGCTCAGGACCAACACAGGCAGGCTCACCTAGGGCCCGTTTAGGATCACAGCTTAGCGAGTGTGTGTTTGGCCTGTGGAACGACAAACGACACAGAAAGGCCTCAGACAGGAAGCCTGAACACAAATCCGTCAGCACTAAGCACCACACTCACAGGGCAGACCGTTTCTCACTGCTGGCACAACGACACTGATATCTTCTGATAAAACACTGCCACCTAGTGTTGGAACCTTTAGTTACATTGTGCAATTACAGCTCCTTTAATGAAGCCCAGACTCCTGTTCCTGTTTACTGCCTTATATTACAGACTAACACCAACACATAGCAAACACAAAACCTCCCGCTCTACCAATTTCCATAGCAGCATCTTTACTCTCTGCACAGCTCAACATAAAAAAGAGCACTTCCTGTGTGCAGCCATCGTGATACTTCACTGGCAACTCAGAAGCCAGGAAATCTTGCACTCGGATAAATGCAGGAAAACCAACCAGGTGGAATCAGCACATACTTATAACTGTTTGAATGTAAATGTGTAAACATTCAGATATGTAAACATGTAAATATCAAAACATGTAACCACCAAATAACTAACTCCTTAACCCTCATAAACACCTCTTTGTGCACCAAATGACATCAATCTACTTCTACATTTTACATAATTAAAGAGACAGAGTGCTCTCTCGTATCTGGAGGGAAGAGTAACGATAGGAGCGAGCTAAGAGAAACAATGTTTCAATATTTTTGAAACATTGTTTCATTTATGAAAAAACAATACTTTTCATAAATGAAACAGTATTTTATAACTTCTCTCTCCTGAAAGATGTTTTGCATGACTGAAAAGCTGCTCGCACAGAATTTTCATAACAAAAGATTTTTACATACGACTGAAATGCAAGCGCGGTGTGGTGCTCCGTGTTTTCACAGTGAGCAGGGGAAAATCTGGATCTTTATCTGATAGACGTTCAACAGAGATGTGCTTTAAGACTCTGATGAACTCTGGTGAACAGACCTTCACTCATTTTTATTCACCAAAATACCAAAAGTAACCATTTTAACAAAGTCAAAAAGAGTTTCATGACTCACAGCTGCATGTTTCTGTGACAAACACAACCTCTCTGTCATTAGTGTCTCAGTGACACCTGCCTGAGGTCAGAGGATCGGAAGTGATACGTCAATGATTTCTTAGATCCTACACTTTAACTCACAGAGAGAGAGAGAGAGTGGGTGTAACAGCATTTATTAGAGTTAGAGTGTTTGTGGGTAGCTGTTACTTCCTTCATGCTCGTCTCTAAAAACAGCTGCGTGACAAAGACAGAAGCAGACGGACGAGACTTTTACTTCGCCCAAGATGTCCACAGGAAACCAACATGTGAGATACAGCAGAGGAGTCCGAGCGGACGGTGGAGAGAAAAACAAAGCGGAGATCCGAGAGCTTGAAGCCCACGCCACCAGGACTGGGTCACAGAAAACCAGTAAGCATGAATAAGTACACTCATGGCCTGGCAGTAAACGCAAATAAAACATGGATGATGTCTTATTTTAAACATGAAATAAATAAATGTGTCATACAGCAAACATCTGTCCTCGTACTGAGAAGAGCAGCTCATTTAAAAGTCCGCGTGCTGAACGAAGTATAGTTACTGCGCTTTTCATCTCTACAGGTCGGCGTGCTCGAAAGAAACATTCAGCGAAGAGAAGAGACGTTCGAGTCATTGCTGCAGTGCTGGGAACGTTTCTTCTGCTCACGCTGACTTCGACAGGACTCCGCTGTGAGGGCCGACACGTGCTGCGCTGTTTACGATCAGTGTTCAGCATCCAGCAAACTGTTCTGGGAACGATGAGAACATTACAGCAATGCTCTCATCGTTCCCAGAGAAGTGCTGAACTTTTTAATGATTTCAAACTGTTAATTTAAAAAATAAACACACAAACGTTTGTTAAAGTTTCACATGAGCACGTTCCTCTGCAGATATCTCAGTGACCGTGCAGAGAGACGAGCTCAAAATAAAATTGGATGAACTAAATGAGGAAATGACCAAGTTGAAGAGCCAATGCTCAGGTAAGAGAGGAAAATCAATCTCACAGCCAGTGACAGCAAAGTTCACAGGCTGAAGAACAATTATTTCATAACAAGTTTTCTTTGGTTCTCCGTGTCCAAACTTCGAGAATCCAAACATAACTGATGGTTGGCCTGATTTTGGATTTCCAGATGATCGACCCGAACGAAACGCAACTGAGAGAGGTTACAAAGCTTTTTTTCCCCTCAGTAACTGAAACAACCGTGTTTATCTGCAGTTTGAAGCAGTTACTGTGTTTCACATTTTATTTCCTTTTTTAAGGCTCTTTCACAAACATCACTGAAGTGAACAACACCTCAAACGCGACTGAGAAAGGTTTTACACTTTCCCTAAAATGTGGAACACACAGAACTCAGAATGTTCATTTAAAGCCATTTTAACTGAGCAAAGACACGTGACAGGAGTTTGGAGTAAGAGGGTGTCGGTATGTTTTCAGGGAACGGCTGTCCTCCAGGATGGGTGAAGGTCGGCTGCAGCTGTTACTATGAATACATCATAGTGTCCGCTTTGCAGAAGAGCCAAGAAGACTGTGAGAAGAAGGGAGGAAATCTGACCGTTGTGAACAGCATCGAAAAACAGGTGAGTGCGTTTGTCTGAAGCAGCGTGACTTTAAAACGTGAGAATAAAAACTAATCAAGAAGTTTAAATCTGCAATATGAAAAAAAGTGCAGAAAACTGTCCTCTGACGTCTCTGCAGTCACCCAGATAAAATCATGTTGAGCCAGAAAGGAAGTGAGCTTAGTACAAGCAGCAGCTGGTTCTTAAGCAACGGAAGAAAACTCAGATATGTAGGTGTCTATAAACACGAACGATGATGCCTCTGACTTTGTAATGACAGAAAACTGAACACCTTTGCTTTTGAAAGAAAAGCTAAAAGTCTGCAAGACATCACTGCAAGAGATGAATCTGACAAAGCATCAGAGCAGGTCACAAAGCAGCGCTGTGATAGTGGAACACGAGGCATGAAACACTCGAACTGTGCAGAGGTGGGCGTGCCCGGAGCTCTGAGTCTGTTCGAGGAAACTGAATCGTCGTATCTAAACCACAATCAGGCACAGCAACAGTGAGCACGCCATCAAGCGTGGCTCAAAACAGCAAGAGCCCAACCAGGAAATGACCTTTAACATGTAGGCTGTGCAGCAGAGCGCAGAGGGAGGAGTTGCATGACTATATTAATTATGCTCTGAAACTAACTCACTAATACATTTGTTGTCTTAACTGCATAAAACCTGAGTCGACACTTAGAAACTTTCATATTTTTCTACACATAGAGAATACTGGAGGGCGAAACGCCTAAAGATGGCCTGCTGTGTGGCTCGGCGATTGCTCCGCCGTGACGGGAGGAGCTCATGAGAGCGGTCACATCAAGAACTCGCGTGTGTGTGTAAACCCGACAATTACTGC
This sequence comes from Aulonocara stuartgranti, assembly GCF_965226115.1. Taxonomy (NCBI): domain Eukaryota; kingdom Metazoa; phylum Chordata; class Actinopteri; order Cichliformes; family Cichlidae; genus Aulonocara; species Aulonocara stuartgranti. Next base: position 36,011,789 of record NC_138957.1, on the reverse strand, counting down.
AAATATGGAAAGAAGCTATTTTTATTTTCCAATTTAATCGACTGATTGACCTCCCTGATGTTTATTTATCTGTGCGTTTCTTTCATATTATTATCATCATTACTATTGTATTTATTTATTGTTTCTGCAGACAGCTCTTTCTGGAAAAAATGATTTGATTGAACTCTGTTTAAATTAGGGATTTAATAATAATAATAATAACTTTTGAAAAAATATCTATAAAAGTGTTTTTGTAAATTTATGTATACAGCTTTCTGCATCCTAATTCTTTTCAATCTATAAACTATTGCTGAAGTTATTAAACTGATCAGAAATGATTCTGCGTGTTTCTGAGTGTGAATAGTTGGGATGTGGGTGAGTTAAATCGGCTCTGTCTCTTTAGGACGAGGATGAACACGAGCATGATGGATGTGTGTTTACTCTGAGAAACTGAATAAAAACAAATGCGATTTCTTGATAACATCTGTTGATATTATTCAGCAGCGTGCTGAAGGCGGGCCCATCGGACACAGCCGTGGTTTCTGATAGGCTAAACCAACAACTCACCACAGGGCCTGGCTCTCCACGTTCTCCTCTGGCTCCTCTGATTCCTGGGCCTCCCTGTTAGATACACAAACAGCAGGAGGTGCTTAGAAACACACGATTACCAGGTTTGCTGCTGAGGTTTGAAGGTGAGGACAGATGACTTTATAACCCACAAAGCTGACAGATGAGTCATGGTGCAAGAAAAAAAAAGGTTTAATCTGCCAGGAAGTGAAAGTTTAAAAAAAAAGGAATTCCACTAAAGAAATGTAAACGGAACATAAAACAGGATGTTGGTGTTTTGTCCTGTTATTGGACTTTTGGGCGCTTGACACCAGAAGCGAGAGCCCGCTCGGGGCTCGCCTCCCCGCCTCACCGGGGAAGTGAAAAAACGATAAGAGTAGTGGTATTTCACCAGATGAGGATCGCTCCAGCGGGTGACTCGGTGGGTTGCCATGGCTCGAGAGGGCTGCCGGCCTCTCCGGAGCTCGCCGCCACTCGCCGCGTCCGGGGAAAAAAAAACACCACGGCGCACGTGAGCCTCTCCCGGGAGCCACAAATGCTCTGCCCCACCCTCCACAAGGCGGAGGGGGTGCAAGACCATTTGAATATGACCTCAGATCAGACGAGACTTTTGTGACTGCATGAATGAATGGCTTTTATGGAGGGCCAGGAGTGACAAACTGAATGAATTAAATGTTTCATTAAATAATTAAAATTGGAATTCATTTATTAAATAAATATTTCAATAATTAATTAAATGTCCAGTCATTTAATTTAAAACATGTAATACATTATTTATTTATTTAAATTTTTATTTAATTATTGACTTTTATATTTCATTGTTTAATGGCATTTTTAATGCATTCATTTTGTCACTCCTGGCCCTCCATATTTTGTGTGTGTTTAGTATATGGATAATGACAGGTCGGCAAAAAAGTCTCACTGTCGCTCTCTGCTGGTGAGAAATGAAATTGCATACTCTTTAAATACCAGGTGGTATATTAGAGTCATGGTGCTTTTGGCAGTGGTACAAAAAGTTACTCGTTTGGTGATTGTTCTTCACCATATCAAAGAAACATGTAATGTGAGTAAAAAGTGAGGTGACAAAGTGCAGGAAAAATGATGTTTGTGTCATTGTTGTGATGCAGATGGACAACGACCAAACGTGATCGCACATGTTTCATTCAAGTAAGCAGACGATGAAATGCAATGCAGCAGAGGTGAGACTTGCCCAGTAACCAAAGTGTGTGTGTGTGTGTGTGTCTCACTGGTGGTCCAGCAGGGCCTGGGGGGCCTTTGCTGTCCTGGGTGCAGGTGCAGGCTTTAGGCAAGGCCGGGCAGTCTACCTCCTTCCTCTGGATGACCACAGCATGATGAGGATGACACAAAGAAAAAACAAAAGCAAATAAATAAATATAATAACAGAATAGAAAATAAAGAAAATGTAATGGCATGAATCGTGATTAAAAAAAACAAACCAAACAAGGTGGAAATATGACAAAGCTCTCCGTCTCAGATTTGAATTTCAGATATTTTCAGACTACAGTCACTGTGGCACACAGCAGTCAGTGACTGTCAGGTTCAGTCATGCTGCTACTTCACTACGTTCTGCTTGGAAACCTTCGGCCCCAGCAGTAAAGACCTCAGCCTGCACGACTGTGCAGAACACGTTAGCCACAGACGCCTGAGAGCAGCTGCTTCCCGACACACTCTGATGTTGGTTTGGCGTCATGAAAAGATCCAAATAAAACCAGGCAGGCAGTTTAAGTCTAGACGACTGCTTTCAATGGTTTTACAGTGAAAAATGGAAGAAAACATGACTCATTCTAACCCCGAATGCTATCAAGAAAATTACTGTAATGGAAAAATCTCTCTCTCAGTCTCAAATAGATTGAAACTGTCACCTTGGTGCAGGCAGTGCTAATAAACTGTGTGTAAATGAGCACTTAAGAGCTTCCAGGTCATCTCCTCCTGCTTTAAACAAGCAAACATCGAGACTGCTTCAGACTTTGACCTCACCAGACTGGGAAGTTCACAGCACTTGTCTCTGTTGGCCCACGAGGTGCTGCAGACGATATCAAAGTTCTGGAGCTGAAACTGCAGAGAAGGAGAGAAAGAAATGAAATCCACATCAGGTATGAACAACAGCCAATCAGCTGCCAGGTGTCTATGACAGAGAGAAACAGAGACGCACTGAGAACTGCAGGTAGTTCAAAGCACGGCTGGATCAGGACGTCAGTGAGGATCAATAAAAGCTAATTATGATCAGCTGATGGGACTCAGCAGGCAGCGGTATTTTTATTTTACCTGGCACATAAAAAGCTGCTGATGACTCACTGCAACTAATCACTAATAAATCACTCATTTTGGTGCTGAGCATGTGTGGCTTTTCACCATAATCCTGTATTGCACCCATAAAGAAAGGGAAGATCACCCCAGCTTTACACCTTCCTTTGAATCTTTTCAAATGCCTGTTCTCTGCTTGTCTAATTAAGTGTGGAGAATTTGGAGGTGTAAAATGAGAGCATTCGTCAGGGCCGCCCTACGATTCACGGGCTTTAAAGCACAGCGGGAGTCTCTGCATCTCGTCTTGGATTGTGGGAAATAGTTAAAAAACCAGAGTCGAACACATTTAAACGCTCGTGGAGGCCAAAATCCATAAAACTGTTTGAACTTTGAGGCCAGAAAGTGTCCTTTTTTCTAATCTTCTAAGAACAGAAGTAATCTTGTGATGGTTGTTTGCTGCTACCTGCAAAAACCTGCCGATGCTTCATTCTGCAAACTTCATTTTCAAAACTGTAAACACGTACGATCCAAAACGGCAGCTGTGCCGATGCCATGAAGCTGAGTTTAATACGAGTGTAAAACTGAACCTGTCAATCAAAGTTGTTGGGCTCCGCCCTCCAAACTGCCAAAAGTCAGAGTGAGGTGAGCGAGCAGAGCTGCCTGCGAGAGCGGGAGTGTGTGGCAGCGCCTGGCGTCGTGTGTGCGAGGGCTTCTTTGTGCGTTTGGCTGCTGAATCATAGCGGGTCTGAATGCACGCACAAGGAATTTTGCATGAGTGAAAATGAAAAGCTGCGCCTTATCTCGCTGCCATTTTGACACCAGTATAAATCCGTACTCGATTGCTTCGTTTTGGGCGCTGACACGGCCGTGCCTGGCGGGGAAATAAAATAAATAAGTAAATAATTACGCTGCTTATTTGACACAAACGGTTGAGTTTTGCAGCTTCGGAGCAAAGTCGGCGTTGCACGTTTTCTCTTCAAAGGGAGATCAAACAATCAGACACGGCCTCTGTGCCGCCGCTATTTCTGAAGGAGAGGCCGGAAATTGATTTGTTTGCATTCATACAACTGCTCGAGGAAAGATGGAGAAAAAAAGAGTGAACAAAGTGCAGCATGCATGTGAGGAAACCCTGAGTGTTAGAATTCATGTATCACATGTGCAGTAAACCACAGGAAGGCTGACAGTGGTGGATTTGGGTCTGAGGAGGGCATGACGTGCACCCATACTCTGTCCCTGGGTGTAGGCCTGTTCCAGCCTGCGGCTCTTTAGTGCTTATACTGCGGCTCCGCGTGGTTTGGGAAAATAAATGAGACGAATTGAGCTGAAGTGTATTTTATTTATGTTCGTTCTTGTTAACTTGTAGTTCTAAATTGGAAGATTATTGCGATACTGAAATAAAAATAAAACTATTTTTTAAGCGTCACACTCGTGGAAGCCGGTGTACCCGCCTAAACGCCTGCATTTATGGAGACTTTCAACCCCAGGTAGGCCAATTATGGATCTTCGGATCCACATTATGTCAGCAGCTGTTCTCCACCGTGAACTATGTTAAAAACAAACACCGCTCACGCCCCACAGACGACAGCTTACAGTCCTGTAAAGATGAAAGTGACTGCGTACAGCCCCGATCTGCAGACGCTGTGCGCAGAGGTTCAGGAGCAGAAGTCCCGTTGTAAACATGTCACGGCAGACCCGACGATGTTTGCATGAACACGCTTTACAGCGTCTCTTTATTGACCACTTCTTACACACGGTTGCTGTACGCACACAGCCGGCTGTAGCTTTTCAGCCCACAGCCCGACACACACCAACAACAACACAACAGCATAGATGGCACAGACGTTAAAGCGGCGAGGCGTGATTGTGGGTGCTGCTCAGGTGCATCCTCCTCCCCTGCAGTGGCGCTGCAGACCACGCCCCCCCCGCCACACACATTAACCAGGTAAAATACATATTTAGGCAGAATTTCTTTTAATTTTTTAGCAGCATAGAGCTTTATTTCCAATAACTTTTTAAAAGTCAGGTCAAGGCTCCAAAAGCCCAAAGGCGATATGAGGCTGGCTCACAACAGTTTTCGTTTGCTACTTTTTCAGCAGCTAAATGTTTGTTTTGTCACAACAGTTCAGATGCATTTAACCATTAGTAATGAATTTTATTCTCTGGTTTGCTCCCACAGTGCATCTTTGTCTGCCCCATTGTGAGCCGGGCTCAGCTGGAGGTTTCTTCCTGTTTAAAGGGAGTTCGTCCTTCCAGCTGTCACCAAGTGCTGCTCACAGGGAGTCATCTGATTGTTTGGGGTTTTCTCTGACTTACTGCAGGGTCCTTAAATGTAACTGAATGAGATTTACTCTGACATTTATTCTGGGCTCACATAAAAGGCCGAAACACGCAGAAACATTTTGATATTTCATTTTTATAGCAGACTAACATCCACGATGTGTGGACTGGTTCTTATATTTGAGCAGTCAAAGTGTTCCTTCCAACACTCACTATTTCATGGACTCATCAGGGGTTCGGTATTTTGCCCAAGGACACTTCAACATGCAGACTAGAGGGAGCAGGGGCTCAAACCAGCAGCTTCCTTTGCAGTTCACAGTATTTGTGTGCGTGCTGCTCTCACCGGTGCAGAGTTGTCCTTGTTCCCTCGGGAGCGGACCATCCTACCGAGAACCTCCAGCCCATCAGTGCTGATGTTTCCTGCTGCGTTGACGGTCTTCTCAGACACCATCTTGCAGTCAACGAACACTTTGGCGCTCGTCTTACTGATGGCGAGGTGAAGCTGCAGAGAAGGAAGAGATACAGCCACTCGTTTAAAGTTTTAGAGGTCCAAACATGAATGCAAAACAAGTGATAAATGCTGTTAATAAAGAAGCAATTATTATTAATATCTGTGATGATTATGACTCCTCACAAACATCAGCAACATTTAGAAGCCCTGCAGACGTCTCGGCCTGCAGAAAGTAGGAGAACAGCGCCCTCTTCCTGTGAAGCCGTAACATGACCGAGCTGTTCTTCATGTTTGTCAGTGCGGTGCTCACACACTGACACAGTAACAGTTGAATAACACCGAGCACCAACAGTGCACAAACATTAAACACACAAGAACAGCTCAAAGGATTTAAAATTACAGCTCAGACTGCTGGGAGACCTCGCACGACTTCTCTCTTACTTCACATGTGAACTTATTTATGGACTTTTCTTTTCTCCGTCCTCTCAGTCACCAGTCCAGGCACAGGTCTGTCCTCTTTCAGCCGTTTTCTTTCTGTCAAAGAGGATTTTTGACCTTTGCACCTTCACCCAGGGAGGCTAAAAAGCCCCACAGAACAGGAACAGAATATCACAGAGTACAACTATATTTGAACTGTTTCCAGCACTTATATAATTAAATTATTATTAAATTGCATTTAAATGTGCATTAAAACACACAGCAGCTAATAAACTGTTTTAATAAGGTTAAAAAAGAACTGAAGGATATTTGGCTGGAATAAAATAATACAATGAGCCACATCCAATTAATTTAATGTTAAAGGAAAAACACCCCACAGGGAGCACATTGCACTGTTCCCACAGGACAGTGTTACAGCAGCTGCACAGCCTGAGCTGGAACTGGGACACAAACCAGCAGAGTAGACTGAGACTAAGTGACATCACTATTTATAATCACACACACACACAGACACACACAGGTATTACTGTCACCATCACGGACAGTCGAGAGCTGAACTGCGAGGCGGATAAAACGCCGCCTGTCTCCTCCGAGTGGCTCCTCGACACCATTACCCCTCCTCTCCCAATATGGCAGCAGACCACCAGGCTGCCGTCAGCGACTCTGCTGGTTTCACAGCAGCAGTACACACAAATGCACACACACTAACACACCTTGAAACCCCACTGACCTCCGTCTGTAAGTGCACTGTTGTGCGTTGGTGAAAGTGATGCGGTTTACAGAGAAGCTGTTTTTGGACCATCTGAGTTGTTTGTTCGTGTTTCGCTACTTTTGAAAAGTGCAAATTAAACTGTTAAAAGGGTCTATGTTTATCCTGGCAGAGCGAACACTGAAAATGCTAAACATACGCATGCTGCTATAAAGACAACAGGCTGTAAACCCAAAAAGTCTGCTCTGTAATTTGAGTTTCTATATGCCTGCATCAAATTGTGACACGTACGCACGGATGAAGAAATGTTTCTATTTTCTCCGACAGCTGGAGACGAACGTTTGTGAAGCCTTCAAAGCTCCTGTAATAACCTGGATCACAGGAGATAAACACACTATTTTACTTTTAGGTGGGATCTTAATGTTGGATGAAATACTTTTCTGGCTGCTTTGCATCCTCAGATAATTATAGTCTGCAAAATTATGGGTTGAAAAAAATGATTATAATAATTCAGATTACTAATGCCTGCAAAAGTCAGATTCATTTCCACTGCAGAAATCAATCTGCGGTTCTTTGACAGTTTGATGTCTACTTTGGTTAATGTTGTGTTGCATTTGGAATTAAACATTAAATTTAATGTTAATACAGCGAGAAAGTGAGAAGGAAGTCACCGCAGCTGAAGAGCTGAAAGTGTTGCACTGAAGCTAACATGCGTTTTATATTTGGAAGGACGGGACTAGAATTTCTACACATCCCAAACTTCCTAATGATAATAATAATAATAATGATGAAACAAGAGCAACTGCAGACCTTTCTTCATACTGCATGATGATGTCACTAACATCCAGATGTTCAAGAACAGGAAACCAGTGAGGGCAGCCAATCAGAAGAAAGGGATCTTTAAGTGGGCGGTCTTAAAGAGATAGAACCTAAAACCTTTTTTTTGGAACATGTAACCCAGGTTTAAAGCTGTGGATGCCCACATGTGTGTGCAGTGTAGATGTTCAGTCATGTTTCCAAATGTCAGTTTTTTAGCCACTACAACACACACATCCTGCGTTTGTCAAATAACTGAGAAAAAGTTTAAGAAAAAGTGAACTTGAGAACTTACAGGAGACTTTTTTAATCTTCAAAGTACTTAAAAGCAGGATAATTGCCAAACTGAGCTGACTATCAAATCATTTGAGTCCTCTGATCCATAATCACAGAGTCCTATACAAATGTCACACAGACTTGTCAGGTAGGTGCTACAGATGCTGGTCTAGGATTTAAAAATGTATGCAGAGGCAGACGCGCACACACATGCAGAGCAAGCAGAACAAAGGGTGAAAAGGTAAGGAGGATAAGCTCTGCTGACAGCGCGCAGACAGCAGATCAGTCAGCGTCCCTCGGCTCTGACACGCCGACAAAAACACAACACGACTGCAAGCAGGTTCAGGCTCGGGGCATGACTCAACTACAGTACGCCTGTCAGGACTTCCACTACTGTCACACTGCTCGACAGGGCCTCGCGTGGCAGAGGAACAAGTGCAGGGAGCGAAGGAGGGAAAGGACCGGAGCTTGTCAATAGAAACCTGTGAAGCTGTCAGTCAACAAACCAGAGGAAAAACATCTATATAATTTTAATCAATCCACTGCATAAGAACACCAATAAGACTTAAAGAAGGGAAAGTTTCTCAGCATGTTTGACCACCTACAATCATCACCTCCAAACTACACAAGACGCAGCAGCCAGGCTACTAACATCTTCTAGCAAGTGCACTGGCCCCCAGTAGATTAACATACAGAGCAGTAGATGACCAGGCCCCCAGATTATTAATCCAAACTCCTCATAAAATACACAGCAGCTCGTTGCCTCTGCTCACAGGCTCAGAGTTTGTTGGAGCAAAGGGGGCGGAGCCTTTCAGTCTGTGGACCAGTTTACCACCACAGCTGCGATTGGTTGACTCTGTGGAATCCTTTAGAAAGCAGATAAAACCTTTTCTGTTCAAACAAGCCTTCAGTTGATCAACGCTTTTAAACATTTAACCCTTTCTATTGCTTATATTTTCTATTTTATCACTTAACCTGTTTATTTCACCCTTCATGCTCAGCGCTCTGTGACTGCCTGTCTTTGAAAAGCGCTTAATAAATAAACTTTACTTACTTAAAATCTCAGTAAAATATTACCAGACCTGTATTGCTTCAAACACTTCCACCAACACGTTTTCCCTCTTGGACGCATCACAAACTATTTCTTGCATCTGCTTTGTTTTTACATGTTCCTTTGTCAGCGGGTTCGGTTTACCCCACCCTAAAAACTAAAAGCACCTTCAACGTGTGATTGCAGCCTGCAGGACCTCCCACACCTGCACGCAGCTGTATTTAGCTATCAAAGGAGCTTCCATCAGGCCACAGACTGTATGTTAATGTGCAGGACAGACAGACATTGTCCCAGCTTCCACTGGTCTTCACTGTGTTTTTAATATTGCTTATAAAATATTTTGCTTGTATGATTTCTGCTGACTGCACAACAACTATGTCACACATCATCTTGGTAAATATTTAAGGGTTAAAGTTCAAATTATTCTCTAGCCTGTCAGCCAATCAGACGATCAATCATCCACGTGTCAGGCAAACAGACAGCGGAGGTCGGGTGTGATTCTGACCTTGTGGAAGTTTCCAAAGAAGAGCTTCTTTATTTCCGGCCCCTCGAAGGTGACTGTCTGAAACTCTCCTTTAAAGTCATTGTTAAAAAACGTCAGAGTTTTTCCTCCATCTGCAGGAAGAAACATGAGAATTAAAAAACATAAATCAACAAATAAAACACAACATTTATAAGAAGCAACAATCTTGTTCAGAATTTTAACTCGAGTTTAACAGAAGTAGAACAGCAGCTTGCACTGTACCCGACTCTCCTTTTCATTAACATCAGGCAAATATGTTGTGTTCACTGATTTATTTTGGTAGGTTTGAGTCTAGAAATAAAGTGGAAACAAATAAACACGTCTCAGCTCACTGTCCAGGATGACGCCCACTAGAGGTTCGTTGTTCTTGTTGAGGATCTCCCAGAGCGCAAAAGGCTCCTCGGGAGTGTCGGCCAGCAGCCTGAACAGCAGGGTGATGGTGTAGTCAGAAGGCAGCCCCTCAGGATGGATGTACCTGTGAGCCAGGGTGAAAACATCAGAGCCGGGTAAACGTCCTCATTGGTGATGTCTCTTTTAGGTCAAACAGTGAGGGTTATGGGCTCTGGATGCTGATACTCAGCTGGTGAAATCAAAGCTTGCTTCTCCTTCCAGAAGCTATTTGCTGTACTTTCATCTGTCTTTGAAAAACATGCTATGATGTCTTTTCCATCAAGGTGCAGCAGTGAAACTTCCAATAAATAAGGTGCTATTTTTATGAGCGTGGAGACTGTGTCCTGTGTACCTGGTTGGCTGTGCCAGCAGCGCGTCGCTGTGCAGGTGGAAACAGGGGAACGTGTTAAAGGTGCCGGGTACCATGGAAACGCCAGACATGCTGCTGTACCGATTCTCCACGAGCCCGAACAGCTCCATCATGCGAAAGCCTGATGACACAAGGAGCGATTATCACCTGTTGTAACCATTTCAATGAGTTTTCAACAAGTTACAACAAGCAGAAAAACAGCAAAAAAGCTCAGAGGAAGTATTTGTACATTTGTAAGTAAAGAAATATAGAGCTGCAGAAAAAGCAGTCCAGACATACAAGACATGACAGCAGGATACAAGATATTTAATTCAGCCAATCGTTTTAAACATACCAGTTTTCACCAGTATAGAGGGCCAAAACTGCCAAAAATAAAAATAATTAAAAAGAAATAACAAAGTGACTCAATAATATAATATAATATAATATAATACAAACATGTGCCAACTGTGAAATCTGGGGCTGATGATGATGTTTGAATAACAAATAGCTTAATATCTTTTATTCAGCTGTTGTTGCTGTTTGTCAGAGCTCTTCATTATAAAACATATCTGCCCTGTTCTGTCTTTCAGAGCTTCAATTCGCCCAGCAAGATATTGATGTGATACCACAGATGTCTCTGTCAACAGTAAACACCATCTGTTAAATACTGGCCCTTACTCATATTCAGCAAATGTATTGGTGCATTTTTAATGAATATAAATGCAGCAAAAACCAATAGAAATCTATTTATTCATGAAATGTCAGCTAAACAGATACCATTTAATTTGATTTTGCATTTATTCAAAACACACAAAAAGAGGATATGTAAATTATGCTATTAAAATAAAACAAATAACTAAAATGTATTAAAATGAAAAGAAAAAATACAGAAGAAATAAAACAGAGCAACAGCTTATTCTGAAAAGTTAAATATAATAATAAAAAAGAATGATATGTTGATGATTAATGACATTTTGATGAACAACATTCTCAGTTGTTTAAGTTATTTGTTTGTACATGTGTTGGCAGTGTTGGCTCTCCATACTGTTTGAAATGAAGGGTTAGAGCTTTAACATTATTGTGTTCATCCAAACACATTAAAGCCACAGCTCACACTTGATTTATATTCTGTTTCCTATTTGAAGTTATTCTGTAAGCACTCATAACGGAGACCGTGACACGTGGACACGTGGACACATGGACACATGGACACGTGGACACGTGGACACAGCAGGCTGGCTGCAGTAGCGCTCCAGCTCTTACCTGGCATCGTGCTGCCACTCATCGGCACAGCCGGACACGCTGGGAAAGGCAAAAAGTGAGTTTGATGACAAATATTTAGAAACCACCACATTCAACCATTTCTATTAATGTACGGAAAAAGCACCACATGTTGTATAATTTACTCTATAATGTCCAGTGCAGGGATCTCTTCAGGATTACATTTAGCTCTAACGTCAGGTCAGGGACTCACTGGCAGTTGCAGCTTCACACACAAAGGTCACCAGCTTCTCTTCAATCTTCTTGAAGGCGTCCAGGTCATCCACAAAGAAGACGTGCCTGTCACTGGGTTTACTGGCGATGCTCACCAGCTCCCCGTAGTCAGCATCAGCGAAGCCAATGGCAAACACGATGTAACCTTTGATGAGAATTCAGAGAGAGAAAGATCCATGTCTCCAACTGCAGGAAAACTGGAGGAGCAATATGAACGCAGACTCTTGCACATTTTAAAGGCAGATGAAGTTTGGCCTTCCAGTAACACAGACCGCAGCTCTAGGCCTTCTTCAGAGCTTCACACAGAAACCGTTCTGACCTTCCATCTGCATCTCTTTGGAGACTTTGTTGACGTCATCCTGAGATCGACCGTCAGTGAGCACCACGAGGACTTTGGGGATTCCTCTTCTCGCTCCTGCTTCCTCTGTGAAGATGTTTTTCTTCACGTGCTGGATGGCTCGACCTGAGTGAGCAGACAGAACAACCATCTCCAATAACTCCAAATATTCTACTTTTAGTTTTCAGCTTCGTATTCTCAGTAGTTGAGAAAAAGCAGCAGACGAGTTATTTGAAACAACATGTCTATTACCAGAGGATTTTTTTATTATGCTGATTTGACTTCACACCATCTGTTCTGGTTAAAAAAGTCATTAGCGGAGCTGCAGGTCTGTCACAGCGGACTTGGCAGTGATGGGAAATCAAAATTAATCAATTTTCAGCTGCAGTCTCCGGTGTGGCAGACATTATTCTGAGAGGAAGTCAGAAAATCCTGCAGCACCATCAGCTTCAGAGGATCCCTGTTTACAGAGTTAACTATTAAAAACATGAAAGAAAGGAAGCTTAAGGGTTTGTACGACATAAACTTGACACGATCAGTTAATTTCAAATTTCATGCTAATTATTCATCAGTGCAGGATGAAGATCTGACTCCAAACAGTAGCATTAATTGTGATGAAAGGACACGATTATTGATGCATGCCTTGCTGATGTACAGGACATCAGAGAGTGTTGCATCAGAGCGTCCCACCAGGGAAATCACATCACAAGTTTCACTGAATGTGTGAAGAGAATTCATGTTTCTGCAGCAGCTGGAGGACCAGCTCAACATCTAAGGCTGCCCCCCCCACTCTGCAGAGCCACTGCGCTGCAGGCTCAGACACCCACCAGACACCCGGGACCCCCGACTTACTCACACTCTTCAACTATGATCAAATTTTACACATTACTACCAACAGTTACCATCACATATTAATATTTAGATGTTTATTTGAATGTTTCTGTTCTTTTCTGCCTTATAAATGTGCTCATACAGGCTCATGTGGTTTTTCCACTGCTTAATATTTGTTTCATAGGCTTTAATATTCATTTCATTTTGCAGAATTAACAAAGCAACAACCAACATAATGAGCAATGATGAAGATGACTATATTTTTAGTAGTATTATTATTGCTATTTATGTTATATATTGTGATTATAAGCTGTTTCTTGATTTGAGTCTTCTTCTTTGGTGTTTGGTCATGACGTTTCCCGGCGCCGCGTCTTCATGTTGCTTAAGAATCAGGAAACTCTGGAACTAGTGCACTTTATGTCTTTAGTGCATAAATGGAAAAAACCCCATAAAGTCAAATAATGATCATCTACTGAGCCTCTTCTGTCTCTTTTCTGTATATTTACTCAGACCCACACCTTAAACCACAGCTTGACTGAGTCATTAACAAATCCATGAGCACCTGCCTGGATGTGAGGCTGCTGCACGGCCGTTAGTACATCCAGAGATCAGACGTTTTCTAGGCCTCTGGAAACAACAGAAAGCACATTGCTAATTGCAACGCGGCGATCCCAGAAACTGTTGCTTCCTGTGAGAAACGGAGGATTAGTGTTTTACAGCAACGCATCAGCAGTGGGAGAATTCCTCCCCACCAGTGACGCTGTTACAAATCTATTCTCCTCAGTCTCATCCCTGTAGGAGAAACCGCCCGCGCTGCTTTGTAAACAGCGATTAATGACTCTCACTGCTTCCCTGCAGACTTCCTCTCATCGCACACACACACATCCATGAATAAGACTATGCATGAACACGCTCGACTTGCACACACGCATGTTGACACAGAGCCGAGAGGACAACACACTTTTCCACAGTGATTTCATTTTCTGTTTGCGGTCGCCTCCTGCTCAGTAGCATTGATAACGTCACGAGGGAGTTGTGTTTGAGCGTGTGCACGTTACACTGTGGATTTGTCTCGACCAGGCGTCTTTCTCAGATTTAGAGATTATTTCTGCCGCGGTAAAGACGGATTTGATCCGTCACAGTCGCACAGCTTGTATACATTCGTACACTGTATCGCACCGGCTTCAAGCGTGCACGCCAACATCTGTCATCCTGAAACTCTAGCAGACTCCAGCAGCACGCTCGTCCAGCGTCAGTGACTCATACGCAGTGCTTTCACAGAAAAGCAGCAGCCTGCATGCTGTGCGCGTCCTCACCTGTCTTAGTGTTTCCTCCTTTGTAGGAGATCTTGTTGATGGCGTCCAGCAGACCCTCCTTGTCACTGTAGGAGTTCAGCTTAAACTCTGTCCGGGCATCGTCGCTGAACTGGGCAATAGCCACCTGTCACAAAACACATGAACGTAGCTAATAAACCAAAAGAGGAAGTAGGCCACTGTTAGGTGTAGGGGACGAGGGTTAGGAGGAGACTACGAGAAGAAGCACCGTCACAGAATACAGAAAAGCTGATCTCCATGAATCCTCCTTTTAGACTCGAATGGAGTCATCCTTTAGAAAGTGAACATCATGTTTGTATTACTTTTATACAACCGTGATTCTATTTGAAACCACATTCAGCATCACTACACGTGATCAGCATCACAGCCCGGCTGGTACAGAGCGACTGTAACGACCACAAAGAGCAGAGAAGGATAATGATGATGGAGACGGAGGAGGGTTACACCGCTGCAACGAGAGCCTCGATTCTCCCGTCAAAATCATTCCTAACGAATCAGGTTATTACTGGACAGGTCTTTAAGAATTATTACATTTAAAAACTATGAAAAATGGAGGATAGATTTTTGTTTTCAATAATAAAGTATAAGATAATACGGGCGGATGATACGCCTGCAGCGGGCAAAGAGTCAGGCTGTGTTAGATGGAATAATTTAAAACAGTGAGGTACATTAACCCCACGCTATATATTTTTAAGCAATTATTTTTTGTTTGTTTGAACTCAAAACGTTTGTATTCCTTCTCCATCTGTTCCTGGCTTGAACCTGCTGTGGGTGGCTGTGTGCTGCTGCTCGCTGCCTCAGGTACAGGACTCAGTGAGTTGGGTGGAGCACTCAGCGAGCTCTTGGCCAGCACCAGTGGATCAGTCTGGCAGTGTGTTTGAGCTGCTAGTGAGAGCCTGTTTAACCCTCTTTAGGGCAGATTAGATTTTTTCAGTTACTTTGATCGACATCCAGGTTGTTGTTCAGAAAGAGCCACAGCTCTTAGTTTAGACTGCTTCATAAAATCATGCTGACGTTCATATTTACCTTCTGTTTTGTTGTTTTCTTCCACCTGGAACGCTTTGTTCTACAGTATATCACAGCATTTAAAGACAGTATGTACAATGTTCTCTAAAGCTCAGACAAACTGAGCCGATACTTGATGCCACTGTGACTGAACGGAGCTGAACGGGGAGGAAAGAGGAGCACTGACAGACACGTGAGCAGCTGTAACACAGAGCGTGCAGATGAGCTGTTTCATGAGTGAAGTGGGCTGTGGCCACCTGGGAGACCACTCAGGAACATTCTTTATTTGTAAATAACAAAAAATCAAAATGAGAGCAGCTTACAGGAAACTTGGCGCTGGTGCTGACTCGCTACACCGAGGCTCTGAACACAGGAGTGAAAAAGAGGTTTAGCTCAACTGGGAGAAAACTGCTGTATGTAAACAGTTTGTTCTCTTCCTCTCGTTTGTCCTGGAAAGTTTCCCTTTTCTTTGCATCTACAGTGCATCAGACGCTCCTACAGATGACGGGGAAACTCATTTAGATGAAGAGGTCCGAGCGAGGCCAAAGAAACAACCACGAGAAATCAAATCTTTGAGTTTAAAGATTTTTTACAATTGAATTACCCAGGAGGCTGCTCTGTGCACGTGGTAGTCTTATTCCTGTCACGTCCCACAATAGTGAAGATATGACTCAAGATAAATCAAATGTGATCTGGTAAGAAGAAAATTCATAGCACGCGGTCTTTAAGTCTTTCCACAAAGATGATTTCATATGATCAGCTGTGATGTATCAATGGTAGTGTTGGCAAACATAAATATGCAGCTACATCATGAGTGAAATGGTCTTCGTTAGAACAAACGTCTCCACATTAACAGCTACAGACAATCACGTCTTACACAGGCTGACAGTAATAATAATAATAATAATAAGAGAACTGCTGAGAATCATGACTATAAAGATGGGAATTAAACCAATGGATTCATCAGTGTCACATTTGCAATGTGACACTGATGAATCCAGCTGTGGTTTCTTCGTGAGACAGGTGAGAGGACGGTCCCTGCATGTGTGGAGGGTGGAGGAGCAGCAGTGATGGAGAGGGAAGCAGCTTTGCTGGGGTCACTGCTGTTTATCTCCACACTGTGTGAACTTACTTGGATAGTTGTTGGATACGTTTACGTAAAAGCTCTCTGACGTACGAACAGTCACCTGACCTCAAGCCTGCTGAGATGATTCTTCCCTACAGCTGTCAGACTCCTCGGCCTCCTGACAGCTGACCCACGTTAAACTCATGGACTAAACACACCCACAACCACCTACACACACACACACACTGGACAAAAACAAACAACTGGACCCTCATACACACAATAATAACAGGGACTGACCCACCAGCACTTTATAGAACCTCTGTAGGAGCCACATATCTCACTGTAGCTGCTGTACAGACAATCACTCTGTACAATAATAATTATAGTTCTACAACTGTTAGAACTTGTATAGTTCATATTTCTCTATAGTCCTCATATTTATATCCTGTTCACAGCCTGTACAAGCTTATAGCATATTCATAACACACCTTCATACCAATAATAGACACATTTTTGTAATATATCTATATTTTTGCTAAAGCACTTTCTGCAAACTGCATTTGTTGCCTTGTACTTGTGACATGTGCAATGACAATAAAGTTGAATTCTATTCTATGATTTCAGATTCATCAGCCAACAAACGATGACCATCGCTGGCTCGCAGTCGCACCGTTGCAGCGTCATTCCAGGCGACAACACTTTGGTTAATTAATATTTGAATAATAAAACGATATTTATCCATAAAAACAACAACACGCAGGGTTTGTATGACAGTGTGAGGCTGGTCTTCACACATTGATAAAACAGATGTGGTATGTGCAGTGGGCTGTAGATGGCCCCACCCACAGTCAGCGCTGACACCGCCACTGATGATCTCTTTCATTGTGCTGCCAAAGCAGCGCGCGGCAAACCTCCACCATCCACAGTGAGGACGAGGAGCCTGCTGTGCCTCAGGCAAAGTGCACATTTTCCCATCAAGTCATTGTTTTTCTGGTATTTCTGTGGCATGTCTGTCAACAACCTGTCAGTCAAAGCACGGCGCTGAGAGCTACCAGAAGCAACACACGCCAAAGCTCTCAGAGAACTGCTTGCTAAAGGCTAACAGGTCGCCCTCGGTGGTACCTGTGTGCCTTCCGGGCCGATCCGGTCCAGAGCTCCACTGGTGCTATACAGGAAACGGATGATCTTCAGGAAGTTTTCATCTCCGATACTCCAGGAACCGTCAACCAGGAAGACCAAGTCTGCTTTGGCAGCTTTACAGACTGAACGAGGAGACAGAGAAACATGAAGTAAACATAACAACAGCAACTGGTTGACTCACAAAGGCAACACTTCAAATGGGAATAAGTAAAAAGTTGTGAGTCTGCTGTATGGAAGCTTGAAAATAGCTGATTGAAGGGTTTTGTTGGAACGTTCATTGTGATCATTTTTGATTGGCTCTCTTTTACTTTGAAGGATAATTTATCATTAAAAACACATATTTATCCACTTGCTTTCATTTGTTCGCTTTATTGCCGTGAAAATAAACAAACTGGCTTCATTTAGAAACCGATGAATAAAAGCAGCTTGTGAGTGAAGCAATCCTGTGATTAATTGCACTCAAAGAGCTTTCGACTTGTAAACGATTGAAACACATTAAATGCAAAACACAGAGCTGCTTCTGCTGCTCTTCGAAAGTCATTCCAATCACTTCCTTCTCTCCTCTAATCAAACCCTATTTAAGGGTCAGCCGGCGCCACATTGATCTGCAGACGCTTCAACCCGGCATTCGACTCTTTGTTTATTGCAAACATTTCATAAACACATCTCAGGAGGAATCAAACTGACTTTGTTCTGAAGTCTGAAAACAGATTGAGTGAAACTCAAATTGCTGTTTTGCTCAAATATAATATTTTGTAAGTTGATTGTAAGAATTATTCACCCGTTCTTTGTAAGGACACTTTGGTTCACTGCTGTCAAAACTGCAGGTGGTTGCAGAACATTGACAGAGCAGCTGAAAGCAGGAGAGAGATTTACAGTTTTATGCTGGTATTACACATTACTGTCATCCTAACAAGCCTGAGCTTTCAAGGTGGAACTGTTTCTAACCTTCAGTGCGATAGTAGTGATTTTGCCCCCTTGTGGCATAAGACTGTACAGAACTAGAGCATTTTGACTCCACCCACAGATGTGTGGATTTTTTTAGAGAGTTGCTGAACTAATTAAACATATTTCAAATCAAATGCAACTGAAATATTAGCAGTAATTCAAAGAGAATTTATCAAATGTGGAGAAACTGGATGAAAGATGTAAAAAGGGTTGAGCAGGGACCAGATGATGATGCTCTTTATAAAGCTAGTGCACATCTAGTGATGAAAAAACTGAAATGAGACGATGAGATAAGAAATACTTTATGAATCCCATATTTGGGACATGTGGAAGTGTTTCCTAAGTACCTGCCGCAGCGTACCTGCCGGGGCTGTAGAGGAGGCTGTAATCAAACATGTGAGGAGGAAACACCCACTGTTCTCCTCGTCAGCCAGAATGATTTGAATGTGTTGATCTCTGTGATCATTCCTCTGAATTTTCTGGATCATCACAAATAAGATTTATGCAGAAAGCACATTTCCACATTATGTGCAGGGCGGCTGAAAGGTTTATTGCTTTTATTTCGTTTAGTTATCAGTGGATTCTTTCTGACTCGGTCCAGATCGTTCTGTTTCTCTCTAAATCACCACAGGTCTTCATTTGTGTGTAAATGTGTCCTTATTTGTTCCTCGCTGATGCCGACAGCACGTAAACAGCATCCTTCTCTGTTTTTGTTCAATAAATGTGTCGTGAAAGCAGAGTGATTCTATGCTGGTGCATTCTTACTACTACATTTCTGCTCTGTCCCATGGAGAGCGCTTGTTAATGGTAAGACAAAGCAGCGAGCTCATGCTGCTGTCGATGTTCGTGTTTGGGTCTCTCTGGATTGATTCTTCAGGTCAGCTCTGATTAATCTGGTTTATTCAGGAATGAAAGGACATCGTGGATCTTTTGTGGATGCAGAGGTCCACGACTGGTTTCTGATTTACTGTCCTCCATCCATCCTCTTCTCTCTCTCTCACTCATTTTCGATGCTCTTCAGCTCCTCAAAGTACTCCTTACACCTTCTCAACACTCTTCACTTGTTCCCACGTCTGTCCTCAATCACACGAACCTGCTGCACATGCTACATAACTGATAACAGATAAGACTCATTCATTTCACCTGATAGTGTTTTTTTCTTCTCTCAGAGGTGATGAAACCTTTTGTGGCAGCTTGAAAGTGAAGCTGGTGATTCTGTGGTGACGGCAGGAGAAGAATGAGAACCGCTGTAACAGATCCAAGACTCGCTCGGTTTATAATTACACTGACGTCAGACACACTGTGTGTCACATGTTACTGTGTGTGTTGTTATTGGAGCTGAGAAGCGTTGCTCTTCTTTGTTCAGCTCTCATTCTCCTGCCCGGCCAGCGTGAGGATCAGTTTGTAACAAGGTTGGCTTTTAGTGACAGGAACCCCAAAAAGCAGCCAATAGGAGACCTACTTCCTTCTATAGCACAGTGAGCTTGTCTGCATTTTGACTGTCTGTGACATCAAGAGAAAGTCTACTGAGACTCTCAGCCTGATATGTCTCTGAAGCTGATCTCATTAGAAATTACAGCAAGTTTCAGACTTTGCTGCAGATTTGCTTCTTTAACGAGTGACATTTGATAGGTGGGCATATGGATCAAACTCTGCCCCCCAAAATACTTCACAGGACGTCTTAAAAAACGTATACTTTAAAAATGAACGGAAGTATTTATGCATTTAGTTTTTATCGGTTTCAGCTTGTAGCTGCAGATTGGGTTTATATTTCCTGTAACAGTGTCATTGATATACATGTTTTCTGTCCCAGCAAAGATGATCTGAGGATAAAACCTGACCTGAGACACTGTCACATTGTGAGGATGAGGGCGATCTGCAGTGTTGTCTGATATGAAGACATTTCCATGGTAAAATGAAGCTTCCCTTACTAATGTTCAGAGCTATCCGCACACTGAATTCCTCGGGCTGATTATGTCGTACTTTATAGTTCTTTAGCTGTAATGGCTCTAGTGTCTTGTGGCTGTGTGGAAGCTGCAGTTCTGCGTTAATTGCAGTCATCATTTAGACTCGTTGAGAATATTCTTCATTACATCTTTGACATTCATTCACATTCACGCGATGCTATTATTCTGACGGCGCTCCAGTGGAGTGTACAACTATTCAATGTCGTCCACACGAGGAAACAAACAAAGCACCGAGTGAAAAAGGCAACAGTTGGCCTTAAATTGAAGATTAAGTGCATCATTTAACGCTCGCCCTGAATGCGTCTGGCAGCCTATTTAAAGCTCGTGTCAAGTACAGAGAGATTATATTTAACTTAAATGAGAAATCTCATAATAAGTGCAGTGAATGAAGATTCTGCCTTTTAAAGATCCATTCTCCACATTGTAAGATTATATAAGAAGTAAATAAAGGTAACTGGTAACTATGGCTGCCAGATGAGGAAAGAGCTCGTGAACTTATCTCAAACTCTTGTTACCAGGTTACAAAACCATCGTCTTTGCTGTGTGATAATGTAACTGGCTTGTGCAGCACTTTGTGGATCTGATAGGTGGAGAGATGTGACACTGACAATCACAGCACCTAACAGCTGAATTATTGTGAACTGAGAGGATGGTGAGTGAAGCAGGAGTCTCTGAACAGCTGTCTGTGGGGGCGCAGCTGAAACACCACCAGGTCCCCGAAAAGCCTCTTCGAGCCTCTGGCTTCACTTTCCAGACTCAGCCAGGCTTCGTCCAATCGTGGTACACAGTCCACACAAAATACTACAGTACAGTCTATCCACCCACTGTCCTCCACTTATCAAGTGAATTGTACAAAACGTTAGTGCCTGGACTTCAGTCATGTTAATAAAGAAAAAGTCATCGTGCCAGACAGTGTGTCACATATCACAGCGGCCACGGGCCGGTTTAATCTTCGCGGATAAATACAACAAAATAAAATAATACGACAAAAACTGTCTCTGTAAATATAATAATAAACGTGGATGTACTGTGTAATTGTGTAACGTTATTAGCAGCGTCCTCCTGAAATGCACCAACAGCATTGAGAGTAACGTCCTCCTCTCTGCCCCTTAATGCTCTCTGGTCGCTATGGTAACGCGTAAATATTTATTTCAAAATAAGACACAATAAAACCCAGGGAAACCAAGTTAACGATAAAAACTCTGAAAACCAGAAATTTCACACCCGAGCCTCAAATCTCGTAGCCCGGTACCGAACGACTCACGGACCGGTACCGGGGGCTGGGGGCCACTGACATATCTGACTGCACACCTGTAAAATAATAAAAGGTCTCCTACTACAAATCAGAATATCAAAGCTGGTTATGCAAAACGTTTCATAAAAACAAACCAGTCAAACTAGAATACATAAATATTTATACATATTTACTGAAAACTGAGCAAAAGAAATAAATAAAAGAAGCTGTTTGGATGCAGCCTGATGTCACCAAAACACATCAACAACAATACATCAACACAAAGAGATCGAAAGATGAGACGATCAATAACAGTATTAGAACTGCTCTCCTACCTTCCTTGGCAGCAGGGATTGTGGGTGGAGGCGTGGTGGTCGGGGGCTTGGTGGGTGGTGGGGTCGGGACGGGTACTGCAGAACAAACAAACACATGAGGATGTGACAGCCTGTAACTATAACAAAACAACCCTCGTGTGCCACATGACCCTGAGTGAAACACGCGGTGAAACTGCACAGAGCGCTCACGTATGGCCCAAACGTGTACAGTAACTACATTCAGCTCATGTATAATTTGCTGCACTGATCACAGTGTTAGCTGCGGTCCAACGCGCACTCCCACTGTCTCTGCCTTCCTGCCTGTATTCTACGTGTGTCTTTGAGCGTCTTTGTGCGTTTATGCACTCAGCGCTGTTTAGGCAGTAAATCAGCTACCTGAGGCTGAGAATTACTTGTGATGGCAGGTAGGGAGCATTCAGTAGTGGCTGCCTGCAGCGATGGGGATAGTCATTTGGAGGAAAGGCTCTGGCTTTCATTTGCATCAAAACAAAGCAATAAATCATTGTGGAGGCTCACTGCAGAGCTGCGGTACAGACGGGAGCAGCTTCAAGCAAACAAATGTCTGCTTAGCTTCGAGGAGGGAACATTCTTTCTTGTATCTCTGGATATTTTCTTTGTCTCGTTTTCAATTCTGCGGGTTCTCGTCTCCGTGCCGCCTCTGAACTATGCTTTTCTCCCGGCTCGTCATTCTCACTTCACTTCAGTGCACTGCAGACAGTTGGCAAAGGAAACAGGCTCCTCACCTCTGAGTTTACTCACGGCGACCTCAGGAACAATAAAAGTGCTCAAAGTAAAAGTTGGTCTGTGGGTCTGAGCTGAAACTGCAAATGTGCACATAGATGAGAGCAGAGCAGGACCTCCAGTGATCATCACCTGCACCGTAAAACTCAGAGCAGCACTGAACACAGTGCAGAGGAAACAACCAGGAATGGGAGGTTAGCCAAATAACTTCTCATCAGCAGGGCGTCGCCATTTTTATTTATCAGAAACTGAGTTTGCCTGCAGTTCCAAAAACTTTTATTTTATCCATTTTATTGTATTTTTTATACCCCCTGCTGATTGTACTAATCAAGTGCCGTTACTAAATCAATACTGCTATTGCTGCAATAACAATGGAAAACAGATAAAACAGCACGCACATATCTGCATCCATCTGGAACCCTGTGAGTCTCACAGCACGGCTGCTGGCAGCTGTGCTGACTGAAAACAAACCTGTATCCAGTTCTTTGGTCGACTCGTTATTAAAGCTGCACCGTCGCGCAGCTTTGGCTGTGATCTCGAGCGCTTCTTCAACACACGGTGGATGTTATAAAGTGACACGTGAGACACGCTGACGTGTGCGCGCTCTCAAAGCAGTTGATTAAAACTTCTTCATCTCTGCAGTGAAGCTGGTGATTAAAGTGTTGAATACAGCTGAACGTAACTAAAGCGAGTAGTGAATTTACTGCACACGGGCCTCATTGAAAATAAAACAACAGCCCACCCACCCCGTCACCCTCCCCTCTCCAGACAGTGGGTCTTGATTAGTGTTTGGGGCTGCTGCTGCAGAACAAAAGGCTCATCCTGAAAAGGAAGAGGATTCAGCACTCGGCGCTCCGGCGAGGATAAAAGATGTTTTATGTTGAAAATGACGTGATCGTCCTCCCAGCCCGGACCGAGCTTCTTCTTAAACCGATGACAGCTGACAGCAGTTTGTGTATAATTGTGTGTGTGTTTCCCCGCCGTGTGCTTCTGCTATATTGTTATTATGACACATGTAAGGGCGCTTTTAAAACGGGCGTTTGGCAGATCGAATGGAGGAGGCAAAGTACTTCTGGATGTGTCGGCGGTGAGTGCACGAGTGGGTTTGTGCGAAACGCTGCACATCAAAAAGCAGTTTACAGGATTTCCCAGTTTTTCAGCTTCAAATTGGCTGCAGATCTGACAACCTTAGAGGCAGCCAAAGTTTTCAGTCCTCTGTTTGTGGTCGAAATAAACGAGCCCGAGAATGACTGAGCGACGGCATTACGGTCGTACACATTAGTTCTCTCATAGAACACACAAATAAGAAAAAGAACAGAGCGCCTGCTCTGAAACATTTGTCTCACACTAAATGGGAAATACTACACACATGCATCCCTATCAGAAATAAAAGTGGCCAGTCTCCACACAAAGGTCATGTAGGGATCGTGAAATTTTAGGCTGATATTGATGATTACAATAAATATTTGCAGCACAGCTGTTGTCAGTGGATTTCTTTTGTTTCTCCAGAGACATGATGAACGACCAACATAACCAATCAGAACTCAATGAAACTACATGAATTCCCACGTGCTCTCTCTACACCAGCTGTTTGCTGTGTTTACATTAATGCAAACTATTCTTTGTCTGTATCTGCAACTGCTGAATAAATGTAGGGGACTGCTGCAGCCTGCCTTGTTGGAGCTGCCTGACTCAGTCCTGTGTTGGCGATCACTGCTTTGAGTCCCACAAAGCCAAGTTGGAAAAACCTTCTGCCCAAAATACACACGGCAGCAGCTGTCAGCAACCTGGAGACCACGTTTTACATTTTAAACTTTGGCATCACAAAACACGATTCGTTATATTCTGAAAAGTATCAACGTTTTAAGATTTAAAAATAAATCTTTAAGCTTATTTGAGACATTGATTTCAAGAGTTTCTGGGGGTGTGGAGAAACCCTCAACAAATGCATTTACTGTGAAATATTTGCACTCTTAAAAGCCTTTTAGCTCCTCATTACACTGTTGTTGAATATTTAGCCGGGGATAAATGGACATGTTGGCATCAGATAAACGTTGGCCACTGGCGTCAGAAATTAAGATCTTGTGCAATGGCATGCAATATTTAAGTGTGCCCAATTTGAAAGAGTGGAAGCAACCCAGCACACACAGAGACACACAAGTGTAAATGTAAACGAGGCTTCTGTGCAGTGATCTTAAAATAGCAGCAGCAGGAGAAATCCAGTCGTGGAACTGCAGTGCACCTCGACCTGCAACATGTGAATGACACGTGTGTTCAAAGCTCAGGTCCTTACGTGTCTTCTCAGCGGTGGTGACTGCAGGCCCTTCGGTCCCGTCCTGCAGCTGAGCGTAGATGCTGATCTTATACTGCATGTTGGGCTTCAGGTTGTTGAAACAGTGCCTGCTCGCTCCCCCGCTCAGTCTCGTCTCCTGCTTCTGGCTGCCTGCAACAAAAGTACAAAGAACATCTTTATCTTTCTCAAAAATGATTCTGTATTTGTCACATGCAGAAATAAAAGCAAGTGCATGCACATGCAAGTGTGTAGAACAATCTGCACACATCGTAAACCCAGCACGTTGTCACAGATTGAAAATGAAAGCATTTATTTATCTTTGTTGTCATTAGGATGCTACTGTTCGCTTGGTTTGTTAATAATTGATGAATCAAATCCAATTATTGAACCAATCAAACACCTTCCTGTTGTACTTGTTCACTCCATCCTAACAGTCAGGGTCCATTGGTAACATGTCAAACAGTTTTCCAAGAAAAACCTGTTATCCATGAAACACCAAGCATTCACTTCATTACAGGGAACAGGTGGAACATTTTAATGACTTAAAGAGGCATCGAGTGCAAAGATAATGGGACAAGCTCACCACGAAACTACACAGGTGGGAGTGTATGGGTGGAAAAATCTCAGTTTAAGTCAAGTCAAGTGAATCAAACCAATGTGAGCAGCAGCAGCAGGACGCAGCTGATTTATTTGGCTAAATTAAGTTCTCAACATGTCTCGTAGTCCTCCAGAGGCCTGGTAATGAACCAATCATTTGATTGAGTGTGTTGACCCAGGGTGAGATCTAAAACCTGCAGGACACCGGCCCTCGAGGCCTGGAGTTCGCCACCTCTGCACCGAAGGTCACTGAACCCATAAATGCTCCTTTTTCCTCAGGCATCATCAAATCGAGTTCAATCCCTCAGAATCCATGCCAGAAGTGCCGCTATGAGTAATACTGCATATAATCTGTGACATGATTTAATCACATTGGCTGGAAGCTCGAGCTGTGAGGGAGTCATCAGGCAGAGGAACCTATGAGACGCCTAAATGCACCACAACATTCCTGTGTAGCTAAACTGGGATAAGACCATAATAAGGGTGAAGAATGGATCCTGTGCAGGAAAAGATCAAAGAGTTGTTTCTGTAAATTCTAGCTGAACATGGTAAATCCTTCTGTCCTGCAGGAGGATGTATGAAAACACACTTTACACTCTGTCTTTCTTTCTATACCCTATTCCCTACATTTACCTCCCTCCATTCCCTTTAAATTCCAGCCTGTTCAATAATAAAACAGGATAATCACACATTTCCCCCATTCTCAGCAGCAGGTGTAATTATTTACCAGCTGTTCTAACATAAGTCATTATTTAGCTTCATTGTGTGTTGAGAGAACCAACACATTGGATCTCCCCGAGGAGACACGGGGGAATTTGTGCCTTTTATGTGACGTTAATGACGCCAGTGTTATTGCTGGACGCCTAAAGGTGATGAATAACAGCTATTACTTTCCTATTTGGTGGATGACGGCTGTATTAAAAGTTAGTCTTAGCTTTGAGGTGCTGACTGAGTGGTGGATGTTTAAAATCGATTCAGGGCCAGACCATCTGTTGTTTGATGCTATTTGGACGTGTTCTCAGTGTCAGACAAAGAACTATTGTTTTTGTTGGTGGCTGCACAGAATCATAACTGAGGAAATGACTTTTATAAGCATACGGCTGCTTCACAGAGGTGACTTTGGTGCAGTGGCCTGTTTGGCAGCTGACGAACGAACACATTAAAGTTCATCAGTTCATAAATAAATTGCAGAGAGTTTCAGGAGAGTTTAACAGACACTGGAGGTAACGTGAAAGTGTATCTGCTGTCGCCATGTGGCTGTTTTTCTTCCTAGAACATCAAGTTAATATTGGTTTGGGGACCATCACTGACGGCCAATCAAAATGCTGTAATAAAGCCTTGCAGCCAATTTGTTCTGTAGTGGAGGAAGTGCAGAGCTAAAGAGGAATTCTAAATAAAGACATGTTTGTGAGGGATGTAAGGGACAAACGCAGGATTTTAGTGGACATATTATATCTGATTATAAGGACACGATCTACTTGGTTCCATTTAGAAAAGGATCATAGGTGAACCATGTATTAGAAAACCGTTCCTTTAAATATGCATTTGGAGAACTTCTACACTGTTAGCAAGAATGCCCACTCTCTGTGGGAATCTTGTAATCCTTGATCATGTTTTTAGATATTATTAGATTTTTATTTTTAGGGATCATCACAGCACCAAAGTCAGGGTAAGAAGCAAGAAGCAACAGAGAACCACAACTAGCTGCACAACTAGCTGCTACTTATAAGCTTTACATCTGACTTCCACCGAGAGGACATGTCTTCCTGTAAATCTGAATTTGTTTGTACGGTGCATGTATTAATGAAAGGTGGAATGATCCTTGTTTGTTTGTTCCAGTCTTAATCAACTGCAGTTATAAAAGTTCTGCACCAACCTAAACAAAGCACTTTACCTGGTAATGTAAACCTTACAGTAACACAGAGACAACCCCAACAGTCAAATGGACCCTATAAGCAAGCACTTGGAAGAAACCTTTGGCAGAAGCAGGATGTGTGGACATGTCGGCCTATCCTGAATCAAACTTTGTAGAGCTGCACGACGCTTTTTACTGCCAAAGTGCAAATAACATAAAAAATTAAAGGTGCTTTTCCTTCTGTTGCGCGTCTAAAAGTATAATCTCACCGTAAAAACAAGGGCATTTATTATTATTACTCACACGTGCAGACACCTTTGTACTTTTGCTGCTTCCTTATTCACAAGGCCTCACCACAGCAGGTACTGTCGCATGTTTGATGTTTGGCAGATTTATACTCTGGGTTCCCTTTCGAGACCCCCCCCCCGCCGAGGGGTTTGCGTCTCCTCCTGGGATCAAACCCGGGGGCTTTTGCTTGCTATACATACATAAACCACGTACTACTGAGCCACTACAGCCACCTAGCTTATATTATTATGTTTAACGATGCAGGCATAATTTAGCATGACACTAAAGTTAATTAGCTGACAGTCTAGTTAAACGAACGTCAGCGGTGGGCTATAAACAAAAACACGTTTCTGCAAGCAGAACGTATCTGTTGAATTTGCCAGAGTCTCGGCACACTTCAAGCTAACGCTGGGATGCACGCGCGCACTGACTCATGCAGACGGCAGGCTTCACTTCCCTTCTTCTTCACACTCCCACACATAATGAACTCTAAATAGAAGCAGTTCAGTTTTTATTGTTTTAAAAAAATATATTGTCACAATCAGAGGAAAGAAGTTGCAGGTGCAACCAAAACTTCAACAGAAAACTTCATAAGAAGAAAATAACTGTACTTTTTCCTTCCCCCTCCTTAAAGTTTACCTCTGAGAATAGACACAACAGGGCATAATTACTGTCACTGCTGTAACAAGCACATCTCCTCGCTCGGCAGCCGTAATCGCGACCTTTTGTCTTTTTTGTTCGCTTTATTTTACCTCGTGCAGCAAATGTAAATGTCACCCGTGCTGTGATCCGTAAGCCTTCCTTTTCTACAGAGCGGCACAGTGTCTGATTGTACAGCTAAACCTTTAAAGTGTCAGCACGTCTCCGATGGGATACAACAATATCTTTGTCATCTCCGGCTGCTTAGGGATTCAGAAAATTGGACCCTCTGCTTCAGCTACATACTGAAACTCCTACTGATGAAAGCATGTGAGTATGAATGAGGCTGCTCTCCTACTGCACTGGATATGCAGCGTAGGAGTTTGATGGGAAGAATTACAGTTACGCATGCAGTATTCTGTAAATGCTAAAGCGATGCACTGTCACGTTTAACTCCTCGCCTTAATCCAAAGCCAGCAGCATGATGGGAGAAGAGTTCAGATTCCCACGTTTGCACTGATATTGCATTTGCAAACATCTCCAAACATATAGCAGCAAAATGTTTGTGAATTCACACTGAAAATTTAGCGTATTGTGTATTTAAAATATGTGCAAGCAGGTTTTTCTTGATTCAGTGACTCCCACTGTAAAGCCAAGCGTTTGTGTTTGTGCCAAGCTTTGCAGGCACACAAAGATAATCGAATATTGATCTGGTACACAAGCTTATTGGCAAGATTTTTCCAGATTACTGGACATGTTTTGTTTTAACAGTGTTTATAGGAGCTTTATATAAATATGGAGGAGAACGGTGAGATCTTCATCTGAGTCATTTTCATGTCTAAACAGGACAGACTGAGGAATCACGTGCAGGGTGGGAGAAGATAGCGAACCTTTGAATTTAGCTCCAACAGCAGCAACCATTTCTTCTCATGGCTCATAAAACTCGCACAACAATGAGGAGAACTCCTATATAAGGGTTCCGGGTCATCGGCACTTGTGGGACGGTTTGATTGAAAAAGCACACTCGAGGTCTGCTGCATCGTCTGAGCTGGGTTAATGTTGGGACCTTTTGTATTCTTTTTTAATCATTATGGTTTCGATTTATTTGTTTCAGGTCACGGGCTGATTCCCTGACATTCTCCTCTGAAATTTCTTGACACATTTTTGAAATTTATTGCTCTCCAAGTCATTGGAAGGCATCCGTGCCCCAAGGTGCCAAATGAGCCCCGATTCGGGACGCTCCCTCCACGGTGCTTCACAGTTTCAAAGAGCAGGCCTTCTTCCTCCAACAGAGCACAGAGTTCGTTTTTTCTTCTTCCAGGTGTGCGCCGTGAGACTGTGTGCTTATTAAGGACAAAGAAATCCAAACTGCTCTGTGTTGTATCCATACGTGTGACCTGGATGTTTGGGGTTCACATGTTCACACAGCTGTATCTTAAATATCTGCAAACAAAGCTGTAAATACTTCTCAATAACATAATCTTAAAACATTAATAAAATACATGCACAATGTCTTTCCCTAATTCAGAACGAGAGATCAGAAATGTGTTTCCTTGGTGTGCCTACGAAGCTTGGCACAAACACTGGAACCGTCCAACGTGCTGACAGATCTTCCACCACCTACAAACGAGTCTTTTTTTAGCAGCTTGAGATTGTGCACGTAGTCAAGCAGAGATACTGGGATGAAAGGAATCCCACTTGCAAATATAATAACTACAAACCTTCATGATGAGAACAGGTTCATAAGTTTAAAATGTTAATACTGAGAAATATTTACTTACATGATGCAACAAACGCCTCAGGCTGACCTTCATTTGCTTACGTACACAGTACAGATGGGAGTACGAGCAAAACATCACACAGAAGGAATAAAACCACCTTTAAAATCACGCTGCCATCACTGCACTCACCAACCGCCGACTCCAGGGCCACTCTGTAGGCGCTGGCATGTCGGTGAGGCTGCCACTGGGCACACAGCCCGTTCATCCTCACCTGATAGGTACTCAGGTTAGTCACGCCCAGGTACACTGCAGGGAAACAGAAAAGGTGTTTTTACTTGCAGAGCAGATATTTACGGGCCCAGACGTTATTTCCAAATTCCATTCTTGAATCTGTCACTCGGAGCACCGTGTTTGAGTTTTACAAAAAGAACGAAATGCTCAACGACTGCTTTGGTTCAGTGAATGAAGAGCTGCAGCTCAGGAATGTGGGGTTTCTGCAGTAAACATATTTCTCTACCAACTTTAAACATCTCTTATTAATACTGGAACAATGACATCACAGCACCGTGAGCCTCTTCATGGCATGCACCAAGAACATTTCACCAATCAGACAAGCAGCAGCCTCCTCACACCAGGAGCCCCCGACTAGCTGTGGAGGTTTCAGTACATATCTAACATTTGCTCTCGTTATTTAGAAACTTAATTATTTAGAAAGTTATTTAGATTTAAATTGAACCGAACATGATAAGATATTTCCAAAAACTAAAGCTAAAATCTGTCTCAGATCTCTTAGTCTTAGAACAGATGTGATGTGGGTCAGTGACAGCTGTATTATTGGACATTTTAATGTAATTTGATGTCTCTGCTATTCTCCTACAGTCAGCTGTGGCGGAGGCTACGAGTTTTGATGTCATGAGTCTGGACACGAACAAAAGCAGCATTGAGACATAAAACTAAACCTTTCTGGAAGCCTAAAAATGTGCATTATAAACTTGTAAGCATTCCTCTCTATACTGCCATAAGAGCAAAGCTATATATATGTTTAACAGCACTCAGCTCACATCTGAGGAACCACACGGCATCCTGTTTCCACACGGCAGATGCAAAAGTCTCTGGCCAGTTGGTTTCAAGGACACCAAAGTGCACTTTCTTGAAGTTATTTACAGACACACAGAAATGTAGCTGCACTGTCTTTGCTTCAGAAGTCTGGCTTATGCACACACGCACAAACAAACCCACACACACTCTGTTTATGCAAATGGTATGTATGCGCTTTTATGGTGCGACGTTTGAAAGCAGCTCTTGTTCCCAGCTGAAGAACATTAGCATGCGTGTCTCTGTGAGCTGGTAATGGCCTGTACAGCTCAGTATCATTCCCTCTGACAAAACAGAACATTTCCAGTTGAGCCAAATATCTAATCTGCATTATTGTGAACTTCATACAAATGCATAATGTATCCCTGCATAATATTCCTGCAAACCTCTCAGCAAGTGATTTAATGAGGAGACGCAAAGGGATTCTTAAGTCAGCATCTCTACATATATGTCGACACAGTAAAGGCAGCGGGAGGCAAAACACTCCAGCTGTTTGAATTTGCTACTACTGATAATCTGCCAATATTCGACAGGAATTACTGGTAAATTTCACACAGAGGAAAATGTTGAGAATCATCAGCAGTAACTTTGATTCAGTGGTCCCACTTCACCACGACAATCCAGCGCAGCGTTTCCGTTTCTGCTGATGCGGCACATTCAGACTCCATCTCGCCCACGCTCGTTAACAAAAACCCATGATGCTTATTCATTTGGGCAGTTACTCACTCCCACCCCCAAAAGAGCAATGCACCGTTTACAAGCAGAGTGACCTCAGACTGTCGTGCTGGGCAGAGACGCTCACACTCCCTGCGAGTTAAAGGAGCTCAGATGGATGTAAAGCAGCTGCTTCTTTGTCTTGTAAAAACTACAATGAGGCTCTTCAGGAAACTTATATTCTGCACATACATGCTGCTCACAGATATGTTCAAGCAAACCGAGCACTGGAGACATATCCTAACAAAGGATGCAGGATCACCTGTAAAGAGTTAGATATAAAGAGCTACGTTAGCCTGCCCAACGTGCTCCCACTGCAATGGAAAAAGTATCTAATGCGCAACATTCATGAGACATGGAAACATTAACGATTAGGTCATCAGCTTTATTTTACTAATTAGTATCTTTTAAGATGCAAAATATGTCAGTTTCTCAGGCTCTGTTTCGCAGAGAGAGCCCGTCTCCAAACAGCTGCACTTTTCTAAATGCCACACAATCTGTATGTGCAGGAAGCTTCGGTCATAATGTTTCTGGTTGTTCCCTTAATATCGAGTCGCTCAGATTGTTACCAGTAGATTGATATTTGATGTAAATTCATTAAAGTAAGATTCAATTTCACTGTGAAAAGGCTTGAACAGCTGATTAGAGCACAAAAACAATTTGTGTGACAAGAATAACTATGAGATGGTGGACGGGTGGGTGGGTGGATGTGCCATGAGTTCCCCAGTTTCACCCATTGTGGCCAACTTCTACATGGAAACAGTGGAACCCCACTGAGTCATTGGTTCAGGTATGTGGGTGAAAATCAAATCTCAGGACGACCAAAATTCAGGGATCACATTAACTCAGTGGACCGACACATCAAATTCATCAGGGAGGATATGAAAAGTGGCAGGTTAGCCTTCTTAGACTGTGAGATTTCCATCAGTAGTGGGGGACATTTAAAAGCTGATGCGTACCGTAAACCTACATCCACTGGAGCACAAACTGGGCGCCATCAGGACGCTACAATACAGATCGAACACCATCCCCACAGACACAGCGGCCAGGGAAGCAGGAGAGCAAGACGTTGCTGAGTAAATGTGGTTATCCCAGCTGGACATTTGTCAAACCTGTGAAGGCACCTAAAGAAAGCTCCAGCCGATCCAGGAGGGAAGGACAACCTCAGTGATCCCTCATGTGTCCGGAGTATGGCCACTCTGTGGCTTTCAACACGCTTTGATTGTTTCATGCTTTACTTCTAAATCACTGCTTTACTTTTGAAATTCTTGAACTTAAAACTTAAATTTTGAGTATTTCACAACAAGTAACCTTTCGCTGCATCCTTGCAATAAGCATTAAAGGCCATATACAACATTTTTTCTGGGGTATTTCTTTCATAAACCTTTAGGTATACGAGTGTAAGCAGATAACCTGGAGTGTCATTCTTCTTTTTGCCACAACGACCATGATACTCGTCCTCTGCGTGACATTGACACATCAGCCCACTAAGCTCTGCTGGTCCATTGGCTTCATTAACATGCTGGTGAGCAATATGACAGATGCTCCATTCACCTCCTGGGATCCCACTGGCCTCATCATCTTGCTCTCTTTTCGACTCAACCCATCTCTCCATCTTTGTCAGAGTTCATCCCCTTCTTCTTTCCTCGTTTTCCTTCCAAACTTGTCCTTCAAGTCAACCAAGAAGTGCTTAATTGTCATGCAGGCAGCGGAAACTGTGGCTCCAATGCAAAGTGACACGCTCCATTTAAAGCTGCGTGTTCGGGCATTTAGCTGACACTTGTATCGAGAGCTCTCGCGCAGAGAGCAATGAGAGCGGATGAAAGGGTAGAGGTTCGGAGTCCTGCTCAAGGACACTTCAAAAGGACACATAGTTTTCACTGGATGCTTTGGCTGTCATGGAGATCAAACCAGAGACCTTTCAAAAAGGGCTATTTCACCGATAGGCCAGTCTGCACTGAAGTGATTAATTATCATGCAGGAGAGGAAAATCCAGGCTCCTACTCTAATGATTGTACTTGAGAAGCAAGTGATTGATTGAACCAGGCCACACACTCACAGAGCCCCAGGAAGTGTCCACATCACAAGTGAGATAACTTAAATCCATACAGTTCATTCCAGCACTGGGATGTAATTAGGTGGAGTCGACATTAAAGGTGTCAGATGGATATCAAGATATTGAGCCTGCAGGAGTCTGACTGCTCTCTGATTAGATTAGATGATATTGTTTATTCACTTGTACTCAAAGAGGTAGAATGGGCCGAGAAAACCAATAACAAGGTGTATAAATGATCCTGGGTAGAAAATGCCAACAGAACAATTAAGAACAAGCAGAGCAAAGATGTACTGGTCTATTGGGAAATCATCACGGTGCAGGAAAGGTATACTTTGTAGTTTATAGTTGCTTTTATCTTTATTTTCTTAAATAGATTTTGAACTCATATTTGATTAAAATAAATATATATATACAAAATTGAGCAAAAGGTTGGACTTTCAAATGACTTTTTTCATTTCATTGCGACTCTTCCTGATACTTTGTGGTCAGCAGGGCCTACGGATGTGGGCCAGGCCACGTGTTCGCCTGTTTTGTTCCAGCTGAAGTCTGAAACGCCAATTTGGAAACCACAGTATAGACAAAAGAGAGAAGCTGAGGAGGGAATTGCAGAAACCATTGAGGGGCTATTGAAAGTAGGGGTGCTTGAGCCCTCTCAATCCTACTGGAATACTCCTATTTTGCCAGTAGAGAAGCATGGGACAGGAAAGTACAGAATGGCACATGACTTAAGAGCCATCAATGCCATTTTACGTACTGACACGGTGCCAGTCCCAAACCCATACACAGCCTTGACGGCATTAACACCAGATCAGAAGTGGTTTACATGTATTGATTTAGCGAATGCATTTTTCTGTCTCCCATTGCATGAGTCTCTGAGGGACATTTTTTCATTCACATATGGGGGACAACAGTACAGATACACAGGGTTGCCACAAGGGTTTGCACTTTCCCCTGGCATTTTCAACCAAGTGTTGAAAGAAGCTTTATCGCCATGCCATCTCCCAGAGGGGTGTTCACTAGTGCAATATGTTGATGACTTGCTCATTGCAGCTCCGTCTGCTTCGGCATGCACGGCAGCTTCACTTACCATACTGAAGAGACTCGCTGAGTGCGGTTTCAAGGTCAGTAAAGACAAGTTGCAGTTGGTCCGACCAGAAGTAACATTTCTGGGCCGTGTCATTGCTCACAAATCAGTGGGTCTGCTAAACACTCATCGTGATCAGATTTTGACACATCCAAGACCGCGTACGGTTAAGGAGTTGCTCTCATTCTTGGGGTTAACAGGATACAGCCGGCACTTCATTCCAAATTATGCAGGCAAAACAGCCCTGTTGAGGGATTTGGTAAAAACGGCAGGTGTCAGAAATCTTAAGGCTGAACTGCCATGGACATCGGCCACTGAGTCGGCATTTATTGCATTAAAACAGGACTTATCCAGATCGGCTGATCTTGCTATCCCTAATTACGAACAACCCTTCTATCTTGATGTTTCTGAAACACACGGGATAGCTAATGGGGTGTTGTTTCAGAAAAAAGGGGGAGGAAGAGATGTACTTATGTACGTCAGCATCAGGCTGAATTCATTAGAGACAAGGCACCCGAGATGCACTCAGCATGCCATTGGGGTGTCAAAAATTATACAAAAGACAGCACATATAGTGAGGGATCATCCGTTGAAGGTGCTGACCACCCACAGTGTGGTGGCATATGTTAACTCACAAGCCTTCACCATGACACCTCTTACACAACAGAGAGTGTGTAGAGTTTTAGATGCTCCTAACTTGACCTTCACACATGAAGGAATTAACATGGCAGATTTAATGGAGTCAGGAGGAGAACCTCATGACTGCGCAAAGAGAGCTGAAGTGGACGAGAAGATAAGAGAAGACTTGAAAGCAGAACCTCTGACAGGAGCTGAAGATTGGTTCACTGATGGATGCTGCTACAGGGATGATGAAGGATTAAAAGCAGGCTACGCGGTAGTTTGCAGAAAAGGGGCTGCATTTGAACTGAAGGAGGCTGGAAGACTTGAAGGGCAGCAGTCAGCCCAAAGAGTAGAAGTAATTGCTCTAAGTCGAGCTTTGAGACTTGCAAAAGGAAAAAGAGTCAACATTTACACGGACTCAGCTTATGCTTTTGGAGCAGCTCATGTGGAGCTGGCCCAATGGAGAAGAGCAGGATTCAGGACAGCAGATAACGCACCAATCTGCCACAAAAAGGAAATGGAGGAACTTGAGCAGGCCTTGGGAGATCCAGAGGAGGTGAGCATCATAAAATGCAAAGGCCACTCCTCAGGGACCGGCCTGATGGCCAGAGGAAATCAGGAAGCCGATCGAGCTGCAAAGGAGGCAGCGGGTTATAAAGCATCACGACAGATGGTACAAATAACGGTGGAAGAAGAATCAGGAGTTAACATGCTAGAGGAGGCCAGGAAGGCCCAAGGGGAGGCTGCCCCAGAAGAGAAGGGGATCTGGAAGAGTCGAGGAGCCTGGGAAGAAGGAGGTCTCTGGCGAGGACCTGACGGTCGACCAGTGTTGACAGCCAACTTGGCAAAACAGAAGATTGCCGAAGCGCACGGCCTTGGACATGTAGGTGTCGCCCAGATGGGGAGACATCTGTGCCATTGGTGGCATCCCTTTTTGAAGGATATGATCAAGGAAAAGGCTAGGACGTGTCTGATCTGTGGGAGGCACAATCCGAAGCCAGTGATTAAACCAGAGGCAGGTAAGTTCCCCATTCCAGAAAGACCAGGTGAAGAGATTGTCATTGACTTCACTGACATGATTGATCCAGGTCCAGGAGGAGTTCGATATCTACTGGTAAGTGTAGATGCTTTGACGGGTTGGCCTGAGGCATGGCCTACCAAGAGGGAGGATGCAAAAAGTGTGATTAAGTGTTTAATCAATCATTACATCCCCCGGCATGGTTTCCCTAAGCGGATTAGGTCCGACAATGGGACTCATTTCAAAAACAAAGATTTGGCAGAGGTAGAACAGAAGCTGGGGTTACAACATAGATTTGGCACAGTATATCACCCCCAGTCGCAGGGAAAGGTAGAAAGAATGAATCTAAACCTGAAGAATAAAATTGCTAAGATTTCAGCTCACACGGGGCTAAATTGGGTAGCAGCCCTGCCAGTTGCATTGATGATAATAAGATGTTGTGTTAATCAATCCACAGGTTTCACACCATATGAGCTGTTGACTGGACGACAGTTTCCAGGTCCTTGGACAACAGTTCCGGCGGAAGAAAGTGTAAAAAGTAATAGAAAACATATTGAATGTTGGAAAGAATTAAAAGCTCTTGTGTCTAGTTTCACACAACAGGTTGGAGAAGGGGTGAAAGCAGAGGACAGGTCCATCCCCGATGCCAAGGCGGTGTGGCTGAAGGTCATTAAGCGAAAGTGGAGAGACCCGAGGTGGACCGGACCTTTCGAAGTAACTGCCCGAACCACCAGTGCTGTCCGTCTAAAGGGGAAAGGGGAGACCTGGTTCCATTGGTCTCAGTGTGCAGTCGCGGACGAGAGCTTGCTGGAGCTAGCTTCCACCCAATCGACGCAGGGGGGAACATAGAGCCAGAATAATACTCGTTCCACCTGTGCCACGGTCCTCCTCAGTAGTCTAACCTGAGTGAGGCGAAGAAAGAAGAGGAGCGTCACGCGCCAAGGAGGAATCCATTACAGGCTCTTAAATAGGCTAGGGCTCTAGTCTAAAGTATTTGATAGTTTGAAGGAATCGTAATAGTTTTGTATGTTACTTGCATATTTTTATACTCATAACCTTATACTCTTTTTGTAACTTTATCTTTTTAGTATAAAGTAAAAGTAAACGAGCCTGGGAACAGTCATCATGAAATTGTGGGAAAATTGGAAAATAACGGGGGTGTTGGGGTTAATAAGTGTTATAACGTGTTTCTTTGTTTTTTGGCAGACAGGTGAATTGCCCAGACACAGAGGTCTATCTGCTCCTGAGCCCGAACCGATCAAATCGTCGAAAAAAGTCAAGCGTGCGGTTGGTTCAGGTGGGGATGATGGGTGTCTCAAAGCCAGTGGCGGAGTCGAGTTTGGGTATGTTAATGGATCTACAACAGCGTTCACATTCGATTTGTGTGAGGTAATTAAATGCTCGGGTGACGGGAATAGTTGGAGAACATATAATGTGTGGGTTTGTTATCATCCAATGATGTGTTACCCTAAGTCGGTGTGGGGCCCATCATGGGATAGTGACATCTACACCTATGTAACGGATCAGTGGTGTTCTTGGCAGGATGTGGTCGCGTGGACAGGGGTAGGATGGCAGCCAACGGTGCCACCGGCCCTTGAAGGAATAGCTATTCAGAGAGATTATTCTGTTACAAATAACCCTATTACTCTTTCCCTAGGACCATGGAGTGAACTCCCTGAACCTGGGTTTGATGGAGGTGCGTTTTATTTAGTAGTAGGGGTAGATAAAGTAGGGACAGATCCATTCGGGTTAATTCGGGTGAATTTATTTAATCCCAGGTCTAAACCGCTGGGAAATGACTCAGCACTGAATCTTACGGTGCAAACAGATCCCGTAGAGACAGTTACTTACAAGGATCCAGAAGAAAAATGGTTTGTTGCCACTGATTATACTAGGTTAAAACCTCAGGAGTTGATAGAGCGTGCCACAGGTTTTGGAGATAGGAATCTTTGGTTAGATTGGGTGGCTCAAAATGCTAAGGAGCAGAAAGTGGTTGATTGTGTTGCTTGTGCTACCGCTCGACCACATTTGTTTACTGAACCCGCTCCTCTGTATCCAGAGGATGAGTGGGGATATAATTGCATGTTGAGATTAACTAGAGAGGCGGTGGACACAGGTAACTGCACCACTTTGTCAGGTTTGTATCCGCCAATTGATAAACGCACACAACCAGGTTCATTCACACCAAAACGAGATAATTATACATGTTTTGAGTTTTCTACAGACAGAGTGAGATTTAGGCTAGGAAGGATTAATCCAAGCTGGTGCCAGAGGACAATCACAGGTAGGACTACCAATGATGTAAGTGACCCAAGCACAATTATAGGCACCTGGGCGAGAGGTGGGCTATATTATTATTGTGGGGAGTATACCCTTTTGGTGCAGGTTCCCTTGGGGAGTGTGGGAACGTGTGCTCTGGTGCGCCTAGCTGCACCTTTGATGCTCATAGGCAGTAGGCTAGAGACAATTCCACAGCAAGGTGCGGATGTGTCTACAGCCAGACGGAGGAGAGCCACAGGAGCTATCCACAAGTATGATCCAAGACGGGACTCGCCAACCTGGATAGACTCAATAGGAGTTCCCCGAGGAGTTCCAGATGAGTATAAGTTAGTTGATCAGATAGCGGCCGGGTTTGAAAGTGTGTTTCTGTGGGTGACTCCAAATAAAAATGTTGATCGCATTAATTATGTTCATTATAATGTGTTGAGACTCTCTAATCTCACCAGGGACGCGGTGGAAGGTCTTGCAGAACAATTAGGTCCGACGTCGTTAATGGGAATCCAAAATCGCATGGCGCTGGACATGTTATTGGCCGAGAAGGGAGGCGTGTGCGCGATGTTCGGAGATTTTTGTTGCACCTTTATTCCCAACAATACAGCTCCGGACGGAACAGTCACGCGGGCGCTGGAAAATTTGAAAACGTTATCTAGAACCATGCATGAGCAATCAGGCGTGAACTCAAGGCTGGGAGATTGGTTCACATCTGTTTTTGGGCAATATAAGGGATTGTTTATGTCTGCCATGTTTTCTCTTCTAGTTTTTCTAGGTTTGTTGCTGATCGGGTGTTGTCTCATTCCTCTGGTGAGGCAGGTGTTGGGTAATCTGGTGAGCAGGGCCATAGCTTCTGGTTCAGCTGGGTCAGCTGGTCCGGAACATATGATGCCGTTGCGAGAAGCCGCCTGGACGGAGGAGTGACACAATATCTCTAAATGTTGGCCTTTTTTCAAAAGGCCAAAGAGGAGGAGTGTGATCAGGAGATATTTTATTTTGTATTCTCACAATCAGTTATCATTGATTAATCATTTACCATTGTTGAATCTGTTGACAGTATAATCTTTTAATTACATCTGTGTTAGTTTGAGCAAATATTAATGCACACTGACTGTTTATATAACGTTGTTGCACGTTAGAGCAGAGCAGTCACACCATACAGACCCACTAGTCCTGTTGGGCCCTGGCAGGCCTGCGTGGAGTTCTGCACGTACGCTGGCCTCTACTTACATGCACGCACTTATGTAACACACGCACGTTCACCTACACACTTAGTAATAATAGGAGGGTCATCTGAGGACAGTTTTTCTGATAAATACACTTTCACAAAATGCACAATGTAATACACACTTGTTTTTCTCTTAAGAGTAGCAGTTGATGTCTATATAAGGGAAAACTTTGGGATAGGCGGGGAATTGTTATCATTTGAGATCATTTCCAGTAAAGATCCAACTGTGATGTCATAAAGGCAATATAAGGAGACTGATGCTTCAGTTGACGAGAGGATTCGATTGCAAATTGTCTTTTCCCACACTAAGTGCACAAAGTGTGTAATAAAGATCACTATTTTTGACACCTACTTCGACTTGGGCTTGCTTTCTTCTCTTCCCTAACTCGAACGAACCTTAACAAGTGCCACAGGTAATATGAAAGTGGTTTGTTATTTGTGTCAAGTTCATTTACTTCAAAGCTAAAACAAACCAGTTACTCTTGTGTTTCTTTAGTAGTTGTTTAAGTTAAAAATAATAATGATCGTCTGACACATCCAGTCAGTGCCGATCATAGCTTTTGCAATATTTGGTTCTTTTCAATTCAGTAATATTTATACAGTCGCCTCAAGGGGCTATTTATTGTATGGTAGACCCTAGAATAATACATACAATCACATGACCCCCTGTGAGCAAGCACTTTGGCCACAGTGGGAAGGAAAAACTCCCTTTTAACCTCCGGCAGAACCAGGCTCAGGGAGGGGCGGGGCCACGTGCTGAGTTTTTCAGCTCAATTATAAAATTAAATAACCGGCTCATGAAATCCCCTTAAACATCAATACTGACAAATATGGCATTTACATGTGCATTTATTTATACAATAATTAGGTTCTCCTTATAATACCACCTGTTAAACTGGGACTAGTCACCACAGTGGTGGAATACACTCTACATCAGGTACGCCTTGCTACCATTAACCAGGGCGGGAAACATTTCTCAGGGATTTCGGTCCAAGCTGACATCATAGGATTGTTGCGGCACATCCATGATGAGGATCTTCCATTACACTACATCCCAAAAGTGCTCTGTTGAATTGAAATCTGGTGACTGTAGAGGCCATTTGAGTGCAGTGAAGATGGTAGACTGTGGTCATAGAGGTGTAGTGTTTAAACGATTCCCCACACCCTTAGACCACCATGAGGAACAACCTGCACAAGGCAGGCGGATCCATGCTTTCATGTTTGTGTCAGATTCTGATTGTACTATTTGAATGTTGTAATAGAAATGTGCGTGTGGCACGCAGTGTTGTTTGCTGCTGCCCACCTGCTTCAAGGTTCAATGTGTTGTGTATTTGGAGATGCTCTTCTGCATATGTTGCAACACTGGTTTAAGTTACTGTCGCCTTCATTTCAGCTCAAGCACTCACTCCTCTGACCTCTGAAAACCCCGGAGATGGTTACGGGAAGGACAGTTCCAGCCAATCAGCAGCCTCTGAAATACTCAGACCAACTCATGAGGCACCAACTAGAACGAAATGTTCAGAGTCACTTAAATGTCATTCCTTCCTCATTCTGACGCTCAGTTTGAACAGCAGGTCATCTCTCCATCACGTCATCCCTAACTGCACCATCAATGTGATTGGCTGCGTGGACGTTTGCATTAACAAGCAGCTGAGTGGCGTGTTAATGTTCATGGCTTTTATGGTCGCAATTACACTACCAGCTGCCAAAATGCACGTGCTGCAGTGCATGCACTTCTCAGCACATTCACAAGTCATTTAAAATGAAGATTGCAGATAAAATAATAATAATAAAGCAAGTCGCACATGAATATCCCTCCTTCTGCAGCTCCACAGAGAATATCACACTTTATAAAGGTAAAGCAGAATTAGGTAAGAGGAAGATGCAGTGCTCTTCCTCATTAAAGCATATAGGATATAACATTCAAACAGTTAACATGTTTTTGAAAGGACTGATGAAATCAGTGCATTACAACCAGTGTTGGTCAAGTTACTTGAAAAAAGTAATCAGTAACTAATTACTGATTAATTCCCCAAAAAAGTAATCCCATTACTTTACTGATTATTTATTTCCAAAAGTAATTAATTACTTAGTTACTTAGTTACTTAGTTATTTTTTAAAAGCACGATTTACAACCTGAGTAGCTGATAAAGTGATAGATCTTTCAGCACAATTCTACTTTTCCTGCATAATCATCATACAAAATGTAATCAAATGGAAAAGTCTCTTTTTAAAACTTGTTTTATCAGTTTTAATCTTTTAACTTTATGCATCAAGCAAAACATTTAATTATCTGCAACATTCTCTGACTGGAAGAAATTAGTTTAACATTTAAACCTATTTTCTGCACATTCCAGCTCATAAAATAAAATATTTTTGTGTTTACACTCAGTCTTTCAAATAGATGCAAGTAAAACACAGCAGAAAATAAATAAAGTCAAAGACTCAGCGGTCCTGTTGCTCTATTTTCACCTGTAAAGC
Source organism: Aulonocara stuartgranti (assembly GCF_965226115.1). Lineage (NCBI taxonomy): Eukaryota > Metazoa > Chordata > Actinopteri > Cichliformes > Cichlidae > Aulonocara > Aulonocara stuartgranti. Next base: position 35,969,299 of record NC_138957.1, on the reverse strand, counting down.
AGGAGTGGGGTAGGCGGAGGTTTACCCTGGTGCAGGTGTGCCGCGGTCAGTGGAAGAATCCGCGAGTTTCTCTGTGAGTTTCCCATTACGTCGTAGCTACTCGGTGCTTGTTGGAAGTTTAGGGTTTTTTTCGCTGTAAAAAGAAGTTTTCTTCCCACGCACAGCGGACACTAATGTTTTTGTCACTTTTTATGGAATCAAACTCAAAATAAGGTCAGTACTTCCACGCTTTAAACGCTGCACGCTCATACTCTCTCCTGCACTCGATATATGATCCATTGTTGATCTGCACACAGCTGTTGTCACCAACGTCGCACTCGCTTACGTCACTGTCATGAGACATTCTCGCAAAAAAATCACGGTTTTAGTAACGCAGTAACGCAGCGTTCCTACGGGAAAGTAACGGTAATCTAAATACCGTTTTTGCAATAGTAATCCCTTACTTTACTCGTTACTTGAAAAAAGTAATCGGATTACAGTAACACGTTACTGCCCATCTCTGATTACAACTAACAAAAAACCAAATTTGCACTCAAAACAGGTGCAGGTATAAATATTTCAATGAAAACACAAACCCCGTCTGTTAATACGAGGCTCCTCTTACTTTACATCTAAAGAGTAAAACACTATAAATCCATAACAGAGTAAAAAGAGACGGATTTTGGATGCTACGAGGCAACAGCTGAAGAATCCTTCATCCTACTCCTCTTTTAATCATGGTTATAGTTACAGTGAAGACAAACATAATAAAATTTTAAAGACAATATCCTGTAATTAGATTGCGACTGCTGCTAAGAGCATCGCACGGGTATCTAGGAATCAACCTCTGAAGTGTCTGACTGCCTGTTGTAATTGAAATGAAATAAACTAAGAGGCTGCAGCTGTTCTTAATTAAAGCTGGTGGAGTTTAGGAAGGTCAGCAAAAAATGAATCTTTAAAAAGGTTGAAAGCAACATTCAAGACGAAATACAACAAGCAGAGATTTGTTTGGGGCAATGAAATAAAGCTGCAGGTAAAAACATTATATATACAATCTGCAGGTGTAGTTTTATTAGATGGAGATGAAATCAGATTTGAAGTAAATAAAAAGTGTTGCTTTGTTTTTCAGAACAATTGTTTTTTTGCAAAATATCGTGATATTAAAAATGGAGACATACTCCATTACAAAAAGAGATTACACTGTAAACTGTTGGAAGGATCCATGAACAGTTTCCAGTGACTGAAATATTGGTTTGAAAAATTAAATTAGAAAAGTTGTACGACTGCTGAAGAGCATCGGTTTAAACTGAGGAAACACTTAATGAGCTTAACTGGAGGCCACAAAGCTCTCTAATGTTATTTGCTGCTTTGAACAGGGCCCGAGTTATGTTGTTACAGTAATAACTTCCAGAGACGCTCTTAAACAGCACATTTGTATCTAATTCAGTGTGACCGGGACTATAGAATTAAAGGAATGAATGATGAACTTACAGGTCTTGGCCCTTCCTGTCAGGGCTTCGCTGGATCCGGTCGAGTAGGAGGCGATGACCTTGACGCTGTACTCGGTACCGCTCAGCAGGTTAACGATCAGCATGGTGTTCACATCCTCCCCCACAAAGGTTTCCAGGGCTTGTCCAGGGGCTGCAGGGTGCGGCGGGATAATGGAGGAGACACGTCAAGGATGAGTAGACGGTCAGTGAAGCAGAAGGAGAACAAAGGAGCACCTTCAGAGGTCATCATTAGCTTCAGCTGCAGCATAAAATATCAGTTTTCCTCTCACATTCCTCTATACTGTTAAAACTGACAGCTGTGAGAAGTGCAGCAGGTCCGGGATATTTTCATTTGTTCCTAACATAATCCTATTTTGACAAAACCCAACAAAAAAGAGATGAGAACCAGGTAACAGCTGAATAAAGCTCAGGTATTTTACTCCACCTGAGATCAGTCCCGCAGACTGCTGAGTTTAAATCTCAGCTTTACAACAGAAAAATATGCTAACAGCCTTCTATAAAAAACGTTTGGGTCTCTTCTCTGAATGCAAAGACTGTGCGTGAGGGTGAAACTTTAAATTGTTCCGAGCCTTACACTGGGTTAGTGGTGCGGCTCAGATGCTAGCAGCTGCAGTTAGCTGTCTGCCTTCACTTTCACTCATCTGTCACTGAACTCGGTTTCTCGACCACGTTGTGGTTTTGGAGCTATTTAAAGGATTTTACTGCAAACATATTCGGTACACTGTGTGGGTAATTGTACTAAAAACCAGTCCGAGTCCTCCAGCGTTGGTGAGGAAGTAAGACCAACATCCTTTTTTGATCCTTCCTCTGAGGTAAAGTTTGGCATTTTAAGTGTCAGTGACAATTTCAAATGTGCACTTCAGCACTGGATTACATTTTTATCCCTGGTGGTTTGTTACAGTAAGAAACTCCTTCAGCATGCCTGCCCCCATCCATCAGCATTTCTGTCTTTTAGTTTTTATCCACATATTTATGAAATTGACAAAATTATAGAATTATGGTTTGCAAACATTTCTTAAAACTGTCTGGACTCGATGGGACTTAAACTGTAATATTTGAAATGAGCTAAAAGAGAGATTAGGGAGAAATAATTGGTATTGTTTAAATTACCAGTTAGAGGCTGGTAGATGACCCTGTAGCCCATTGTGGGCGACGGTGGAACATCCCAGCTGATCTTGAAGCGATTGTACCATTCCTCTGAGACACGCAGGTTCCTGGGAGCTAAGAGAGGAACTGAGAAGCAGAGAGGGACGAGAAAAGACAGATTATATGTATGCAAAGTGTTAACAAATATTAACCCTTTAAAGCCGGTCAGAGCAGCACGCTCCGTTTTGCGTAACTATTTTTAAATCCCGGTAGCTCTGCAACCACGTGAGCTAGCGCAATAATTTTTTTTGCATATGAAACCGGAGGAGTTGTACTTGCATCTTATGCCATCAGCTTGTCCTCGGTCACGGTTTCCTTCCACATAAAGCTTTGCAAAAACTACATAAAAAGCACTTGCAGCAACAAAAACATAATATTACAGAAACAGCTTTGCCGATCCGATCAGCTGTTTGTAACACTTCCTACGTCCATCAGCGCGAACTATCGCATGTCTGCCATGACCTGCCCGAAACCGGAAGTGACGTCATTTTGCGGAAATGTAGTTTTTTACCATCAGCGCCTCATGAGCCTATACTGGTGTTTTTAAAAGTTATATTTGACTTTGTGACTTCCTGTGTCGTTTCTGGGATGCTGAGGACTCGTATTGCACTGCTGGAAATAGTTTATTTTGATGCACATGCTGCTTTTTTTTGCAAATTTGCATGATAATATTTATTTTCGTTTTTCCTGCAGTGTACAAAAATTGGTGTATTTCAAAAATAAAACTATGAAGACACTTAAAATAAATTTCCTGTGGTGGGAAACTATTTTGTGCAACTTTTTTGTATTTACAGTTTTGAGGGATAAGCCTCTTAAATTTCTCTAACTACAAATATATGTTAAAAAAACAAAAACGATTTTCAAATTTTTTTGTAGTTTATTGTACTTTTTTGCAATTTATGTAATTACTATGCACTTAATGCATGCATATTATTAAAATATAATGGTCGTATTGATGTATATCAACTTGAAATGCTCCCAAAAATGGCTCCACAGCATGTGAAAATATAATATAAGCTCTGGCGGACTTGGTTTTAATGGTAGGTCTTAAAGGGTTAAGGAACAAATATCGATATAAGCAAATATTTGGGCATTTTATGTGTGAGTGTCTGGAGTCAAAACAGGGAAAAAACTATAAAAGCAGAGTGAGAGAGAAAGATGGTGAAGCAGAAAAATCATTAACAAAGAGAACAGAGAAAAAACATGAAAGGGAAAGAAGAGAAGTCGGCTGTATACCAACAAACTGAAGCCACAGTTTAAATCGAAATAAGATAAATCCAGCAGAAGCAAAAGTACTGAATATATTCCTCAGTACAGAATGATTAGAATGAGCTTTAATAATGAGACAGGAAGTACAGAGAGGAACTGCAAGGGCAGACGCCGAGTTGGCAAAAGGAAGATAATGACGAGTCAAAAAAGGCCTAAAAGTTTGATAACGCCTAATAAAATTTCAACTGTCGGCACAGCAGAAAAGTAAAGTCTCCCCACTGTTACAGAGTGTACAGTCGAATTAACCTGCCAGAGTGATATTAAAACCAGAGGACTTATCACTGGCTCGACAGCTGGGACACGTCCTTTGAAATGGCCGAATGGAATAATACGAATCTTAAAATAAAGTGCTTTCTTTGAGGAACGTGTGCTTTTCGAGCCGTCTGTACATTCACATACATTTATGACCTCCGTGCAGCCTCCTCTGCTCTCCCACAGCCGTGATAGATTCCAGATCGCCGTGGTTAATGGGAAGCTGTGAGACTTTTCAGGTGGAAATCCCAGAGTGAATCTGCTGGCTGTTGAGTTGCACATTTGAAATGCTAAAAACCTCCCATCACTCTCCCTGAGCTGCAGCCGTCTCACCATTACTGCAACTGAACCCTCCAAATTATGCCGGCTCTTCTGCCTCATTTTCCCTCTTCACCTTCCCGGCCGTTCACCATTAAAAAGCTAATCATGCTCTCTGCAAGAAAGCCGTACTCCCCCCACACCGCCGGTATCTGCTGCACCCTCATATGTTCAAATCCCTCTGTTATACCCGCCTCTTCGGTCGTATTATCTATTTTCACTGTGCCCTTCCTGGTCCTGAGAAAATTACCATCATCCTCTGAACTCCGTCTGCATTTCCTCCCACTATGTCTTCGCCCTTCAGGCCTGAGGGTAATGAGAATCTGGAGATTTAATGAAACTTTCAGAGTAAAAAAATGCTTTTTTGGGTGCTGAGGAGCTAAGGTACTAATTCTGCATGCAGACGTCGTACTGGTTCCTCCATTGTACTCTGTGCATCTATCATCTAACAGTTGTTGAGATGACATCAAGTCCCCAAGCTGCTGCCCACTTTTTTAGTTCCTGTGGGAAATTAAAGCATTTTTACACAGCAGAGCATTAAGTCTTCCAAGACAACAGCCAACAATTTAATTGAGCAGCAAAATGTTATTCTTGAGTCTCAGTTAGAAAACGAGGAAAATGATCTAATTACAAACCCAATTCTGAAAAAACTGTGGAAAAGTCAGCAAAAGCAGAATGCAATCGTGTATAAATCTCATAAATCTATATTTGATTCACCCTCCAACACAGAACTCAGAGATCAACAATATTTTTAAATATTAGATCAGTTTTAATCGGATGACAGCAGAAAATCTCAAAAACAGCTGAGAGACGGAGAGAGTAAAGAAACTGTTTTTGGAATCTGAAGGAATCTCTGTCTGCAGGAAACAGCAAAAATCAGTCTACGTGACTTTGGGGCTCCTTTACAAACTGGCATGATTCTGTCATGGAAACCACGGCATCACTGCAGGTTAAAGCTCGGTCACATGAAGAAGCTGTATGGAAACATGACCCAGAAACACCACCTCCTTCTTTTTGGACTGGGACAAAGTGGAAAGCTCTTTATTTCTGTTCTGAAGTTTGCATGTTTGATGGCAAAGGAACGCATGGATGTCTATGGAAGTGGCAGCTTGAACATCTGGCGTGCTCGGGTTTCAGAGCAACATCCAGGGGAGACTTTGCATTTCTCAGCAAGCCAATGCCCAACTGAAACATTTGGAGCATCAAACAAAAACTTTTATGAACACAACTCTAAAATGTTGAAGAACTAGAATTTTCTATCAGCCAACAACGGGACAACATTCCTCTCCAGTCCAGAAACGTCTCTCCTCGGTTCCCAGACGTTTCCAGGCTGTCACACGGGGATAAACCTGACTCTGTCCCATTTTTCAAAGTAAATCGAAATATTAAAGCACTAAAAACATCTATTTTTGCTTGAGTGTTGTTATTTTTTCAAATTTAAATGCATGTTTACTTGAACTACCCAGATGTTTACAGATGGCTCCTAACAGCGTCACGAGCCACTGACTTAATCTTTTTGAGGAGAGACAAACTCTGTGATGCAGACTGTGGGCTGCAGCGTTCTGGAGAAACCACTCGTCCACGGTGCTACAGGAGTAACTGTCTGCTTCTTTTTCTCCAACAGCCACACGAGCCAACAGGAAGGGTAACAAGCACCGAGGGGCCAGCACTGGTTCAAAATGAAGCACCTTTTGAAGGTGTCATCTTTAAAAGCGTGGTTCCAGAGGTGTGGACTCGAGTCACATGACTTGGTCCCACCTCTGCGTGGTTCTATCTGACTGGTCATCAACTGTTGACTAAATGATGTTACAGAAAAAGAGAATCATGCTGGAATTACCAACTTTACTCGTCACCTGACAAACACACTGTTGTCTGGCTGTGTTTGAAATCAGCTAAGTTGCTGTGGGAGGCTCAGTCAGTGCAGGCATCCTGCACCAGCGTTGATGTTTAACAGGCTGCGAATGCTTAGACCGCCGCATCGCCGCCACAGTAAACACGTCCGCTTCTCTGTGATGTCAGCAGCTTCTGACAAAACAACACTGTGTGATGTTCTGTTAATGAGAAGACCTGAAACCACCTCGTTTGAAAAGATAAGCAGGACTCTTCTAGTCTGAAGGTATTTTTCCAAATAAAATGAACTGCAGACTGTGATTCTGCTGCTTTACAATCTTTGCTTTTTAGTACTTCTTACAGATTCGAAGCTGCTTCAAAATCCAAATCGCACAAATTAAAACACCCTGCTGTCTCTTAAATTCATTCCTCATTCATTCCTCGTCACAACATATTCCACACCGAGGCTATGAAAGTCAATTATCTTCTAATTCTCGGTCTTAAATCTCTTTGCCATCAAGTTGGTAGTGACTTTTCTATCACATTATATTTGTTTCCCCGCCGCCCTCTCTGTATTACCCCCCACGTCTCTCTCTGATTGGCCCATCCTTCAGTGGATCAAACGCAGCTTAATCTGCCTCTTCTGCCACATTATCTATCTTCAGTTTGGGGCTAAAAACCCAATCATCCTCTCTGCATTCCCTGTCATGCCTCCCTCGGCGTTCGCCCCATCCCTCATAGGTTCAAATCCCAAGATTACACGGGCGCCGTTTGTCACATCATCTATCTCCACCTTAAAAAACGCAATCATCCCCCCTCCTCTCTCTCTGCAATCCCCGTCATTCTTCCCCAGGTGATCGTCTCATCCCTCACTACCTAACAGGAGCCATTCATCATCAGCGGGTGTCGCAGGCTCGTCGCTTAAAAAGCGGAGAACGTCGTTAGCGTCTGCTAATGTGTGTAACGCGTCGCACGGGGGAGACATGATGGGACGGAGCGGAAAGATGAACGACTTAAATTTAGAGTTTCCTCCACGCTAAAAGTGGAGTGTTTGTTCTGTAATGCACTTGGCGGCAGAGAAAATCATTAGCCTCTGCTGCACTCGCAGCGGCGCTCTGTCATATTTAACAAAAGAGGAAAAGATGCTTCCCGCATATTTCTGTCTTCAGCTCCACAGTAAAGCAAATGGATGCTGAGCACTGAGCGGCCGCCGTCTCTTTTCCTTCCTGGGAAACTGTCTCAGGTGTAATGAGCTGCAGAGATCTCCGGGGTTGGGTTAGGGAGAAAGTACGTCTTCCTATTTTTCATCTAAATACTTGTTAATGAAGGCAAAGTTGCAACGAAAAGCAAAACTGGAAGCGCACACCTAATTTCAAATAAAGGTTCGGCTCCAGTATTTTGAATCTAGCACTGACAGAGACTTTTCTATCTTGTTACATATTTCATCAAATCAATCAACGTTTTATCTTGTGCAGTGATTTAAACTTTACAATATAATTGGACCCTCTCTTTGCCCGTGTTGGCAGGAAGAAAAACGCCCCCTCAATCATTCAGCTTCCGGCAACATTTTCTTGAGCATCCTGAACAAGATGAATGGCGAACACTTTGCTGCTCGGCTTAAATTGTTGTGTTTGTTTCACAGTAATGAGACTTTAAGAAAGCGACAGCCGCTGTGGGCAGAAATGCATCTCTCATCCTCAACTCACCCACAACAGATTCTCCCTCTCAGGAGGCACAAACACCCGAGACACCAGCACCTCGTTATGGGTCCCATTAGCAAACTTTTCCCAATCAGTGAAGTCGTTTCCACGTTTGATCCTGAAAATGCTCACTTTTTTGCACCCTTGTGGTTGTGAACATGACATTGACATTTCCACTATCTTTTAATTGCAAACCACAGCGCTGCTTTGTTCTGGCCTGTCTCCTGGTCCTCGCTGACCCTCAACACCTCCAGGATTGGAGGATTTTCTATCTCCCAGAATCTTTTTGGCCTTTCAGATCCAAACTTTGCTTCATGTACTTGGTTTGAATTATGCTGAACTGATTGTTTGTTAAAAGAGACGTATGATTATGATTTTATGAATACATATGGCTTTCTTCAATGAGTTATCTGTTGGCATAATTAAATCATTATATACTGAAACTTAGTGTAATATTATAACATGCTGAGATGGACAGCAGATGTACAGGACAACACATTTTCTGTCCTTCTTTGTTTTCTGTGTGATTTATACCACTGAGCCGTTTATTTTTTAAAGCCTGGCCATTGTTGAAGTGTGCAACAGCTTTGCTGGCCCGCAGTGAAAAGCCTTCTGTGTTATTAAACTGGAGAGTCGGGACCGAGCTAAATGGAGACTGGAGCACGAGGTCAACATTCACCACACTGGAGATCCAGGAGCCACCAGGAGCAGCAACAGCACGACTTGAAGGAAGCAACATAATCCTGAGAGCTGTTCATACATCAAAGACGGCATCGTACCCCAACTACTGACTATTCTTCAAATGATGTATCTTTATCCAAACCATGATACATGTAAACATAACCAACCAAAAGAAAGAGAAACTAAAAATGAAACCAGGTCCTAAAACAACAACAACAAAACGTGATGGCACAGTGAGGACAGACGGTCTTCTGCAGAGCTCATCTTTTTAATCTGTGGTGGCAAAGAAACTTTAAAGTCAGGATGACACAGGCTAGTCGAACACGTGCTTTGTTGCCTTTACTCTGGATTCACTTTAGCTTCACATATTTAATCATTTAATATTCGAAGCATATCCTGCCACTGTCATACTCACAACATAACATCCACAGATTTTGAGGGCATTTCTCTGTTAGTTTTCGCTTGAGATGTTTCCACTTTTCAAAGAGGACAAAAAGGAATAATAACGATAAATAAACAGAGGGTGAAAGAGGAATCCTGAAAACTGCCACTGAATGTAGAAATCAACCTCTATCAGATCAACAGGGAAGAGATCATCGTGGAAAACAAGCACCTTCACCTTTCTTCATCCCGTTCTTGCCTTTGTTCACTTTCATCCTTCTTCCTGTCTGCTCTGTCATGACAAGATTTTCCCGGCACAAATCCAATAATACTTTAGTCTGTCTACAGCAGCAGGACTGTGCCGGAGATCAGAGCGCAAAGATGCCAGCGAGTGTCGGAGGGTCACAAGTGTGGCACTCTGATCCACAGCAGCTTCTCAGCTCTACTTTCAAACCCCAGCCGAGGCTATTTGTCCAACTATAACAAACTACTCCTACAGTCAGCTGGGAGGACAACATGAAGTTTCTCCTCCATGTGTTTCTTCTTTTTCTACACTATGCCAGTATTTTTAGACACAAGAAGCTGAACAAATGTGAGTACAACTGGCTTAGAAGATCAGATATGATACAAATAACTTGCTGAATGAATAAATAAGCATAAAAAAGAAAGAATAAAATGGTAAATGGACTGGTTCTAATAATAACAACAATAATAATGATGATACAGCTCTTTTTGACTGAACACTCAAAGAGCTAAATGATATTAAGAGGTTCCACAATGTTCTGTCCCTTCTAGGTTACATATTTGCTTTCCAGTGTGGTTATTCTTCACGTCTGACCACTTGCTGCTGTCCTTCAAAAGTCTGTGTCTCAAACTGACAGTCAAATCACAACAGCAGTCACCACACGGTGCTTCATATTGTACAGCAAAGACCCCACAACAGTGCAGAGAAAACCCCAACAATCAAACAATTCCCTATGAGCAAGCACTTGGTGACAGTGGGAAGGAAGAAACCTGATCAGAGCCAGGCTGAGGGGAGGAGCATGTGCTGGGATTTGTTCTCCAGACTCAAACGTTAGAGCAGGACTTCCTGTAAACCAAACCATCCATCCTGTAAACAGCGTAGAGATGCAGAGATGCATCAAAAAAAGTCTTTCTTCTTGTATCGCTGTTTCCTGGTCTAATTTGTATGCTTGTGTTAGACAGCAGATAAGTTGGTGTCAAGTGGAACTCCAGCTCTGCTCTGAGGTCCTGATCACAGGTTAATGATAAAACACGATACTGCAGACGACTTAAAAAGAGCAGAGAGTGAAGAAAAGAAAGTGAAAGAAACAAAAGTCAAGCGAACTCAGCATCAATATGACTCACGCGTCCGTCCCGTCGCGGCGGCTGCCGGTCCGTCTCCCTCGGGGTAAACAGGAGTGATGGAGACTTTGTACTCTGTGTCTGACAGCAGAGGCTGCAGAACCAGGCTGTTCTGACCAGTGGGCACTGTTCTCTGTAAGCACAGAAAGACCAGTCAGGACAGTTTTGAAAGACAAGCAAAGCCGTTAATGTTTGACTTTAACATTTAGACATTTCCCCATCCTCAGTCTCTCTGCACTGATGTGACATTTCACCTCCCAAAGTTCAGCTGCCAGTCAAACAGAGAAACTGCACTCTGACGTTTTCTTGTTTCTAATCTCGATAGTTTCCACAGCTCATCGTCCAGTTTTGCTTTGTAATATTAAACGTGTGGACTTTTGTAGCTGCTTCTTAATCATGTTGCACCACATACGCTCACTGCAGGATCACTTCATGTAGATCAGATGTAACAGCAGGATAACGTGGCTGCCGAGGTTTCTCGATTTAACAGGACCTTGAGTTTGCTTTAAAAAAAAAATAGGAAAATGATGTTTCTGCAAACCCAAAAAACTTGTGCATGTCTTCAGTGATTTGATTATAATTTGTGTCCACATGCAGAGATACGTTTGCGTCTAAATGATTGTTTCTTTGATCATTCTCATTACCCTCCCTCTTCCTTCACAGCATGATCGAGGTGACAGACTGCGACTGAGAACGTCTTCAAGCATTCTGCATTCTTCCCTCTGTTTGTTGATGTTTTTGGTAGCATTTCTGTATCTGCATTCAGTCTTTAAACGCACTCTGAAAACTTTTGAATGAATTATGATAAAACGCTGCAGGGACGTCGAGGAGCCGCGTTAACAATTCATCACAGCTTCGTCCACTGAGGTCATCAAGGTCAACCTAAAGATTTATTGGTCGAAAACTGACATAACATGTTGTGTTTATTGTCAACATTTAGGAAGTACCATATAGATTTAAATGATCATGTCACATTTGACCTCTGACCTCTCCTTCAAAGTCTGATCTGAAGGTCAAATGATAATGTTGCAGGTTTTGTGACAGGAACAAGTTTCCATGTGAGACTTTTTAACTGTAATTGACTAATTTCATTATAACTTTACTGTGTTTACATTAGCAGGTCATATGTGTTTAAAATTAAATCAAATTCATTTGTTTTTTTTAATTAAAATCAAACCAGTTTTTGTTTCTTTTTCGCTTGATCTTCAGTCCAACAGCTCACCGCTGGGTTTGTTGGTCTCTCTGACTCCCGTCTCCCTTTTTTGTGCTTTGTGTATTTTTTATTGTTAATATTTTATTATCATTTTTTATTTTCCATTCCTTGAACTCCTGTCTCATGTGTTGGCTTCCTCTGAGCCATGGATTTAGAGTCTAACAAGGGCGGATTTAAAAATGAGTTAACAAAGAGAATTAAGATTTCTAAAGCACGAGCTAGCAAAAAAATAGCATTAGCCTTTTTAATAGAGGTGAAGGAGGGAGAGTGGCTGCAGTGGACTGCGAGGTTTCAAAGTGCTGCAGAGGTTAATTGTGTCCAGGTGTCCTCCTCACCTGTGGGCGAGCTGAGTCTTTTATCAAAACTGATGATCTCACACTGAAGACAATCTAATCTCCTTCTTTACCCCGTGGACATCTTTCCTCGCTCTTCATCTCTGCTTCTCTCGATTTCTCTGCTGTTGTTTGTCTCACCACATCTGCTGTTCATAAATTATACTTATATGGTGACTTATATTATTTATTTTTGTTCTTTGAATCCGAAACCCAGTGGAGCTCTCTTTGTTTTTATTCTCCAAAACCTCTGGCTCATTTCCCCTCCGCTCATCTTAAAGTATCACCTTCTCTTCCACACTCTTCCCCCTTCTGTTATTAAACTCTATGATACACATATATATATTTTATGTATGATGACAGTAATTTCCAACAAAATCCAATTGGAGCAAACTGAAAAGGATGGCGTCGTCTGGTTGTGGCAACATAATAAAAGAAAATCTTGACAAATTCAAGTGGCTCCTCACATTCTATTGGTTAGAAAGAAGCCAAATCTTCTCTCAGTAAACTGAACATATTATATCAGCCGAGCCTTATGATACAGTTAAGAAACACTCGTCTGTTATTTGATCTGCATAAAGCATGCTGTGAATGCTCCAAGTGGCTCTGTGAAGGGAAATGTTTGTATTTTACATATGATTGAACACAGAGCTCATCTCGCTCCAGGTAACCAGAGCTATTGTTGTATTGTGCGTAGGAGAAATCTTTAAAGGTTGAGCTCTCTCTGCTGTCTGTCTGCTGGGCCAGTTTGCATTCTGAGCATGTAGAGTCTGGCCCGACTCCATTCGCAAAACTTCCACTTTCTAAAAAAACAGAAAGAAATTCTTATACGTGTCAGTCAGAGCAGCACTGTGGGCCTTAACAAATCAATTTCAGCCCAGCCTGATGAAAAAGGCAGCAAGTCTCTAAACTGTCACAGTGTCACACAGTTGGAATAAACCACCTCCAGCTGCACTCCCTTTTTTACTCCAACCTCTTTGTAAATGCAAACGCGGTCTCATAAAGTATTTATGTGATCCAGAAACACAATCTTGTTTTGACAGAGGCTCCACGCAGGTCTGGAATATTAAGTTTGATCCACCTTCGCTGGAACAACCAGGCTTAAAGGTAAACTGCAGGGTAGACAGTCAAACACACAGCTGACAGAGTCAGAGTGCGATGACACAAGAAGAGCTGTACAGACAAAACGCCAAAGCAGAAACAAGACTTCAGACCAGAACAACTGGAACCAACAAAAAAAAATCAGAAAGACTACTACGAAGAATATTTTGGTCAATATTGAGATTACAGAACAATTATTGACCTAAAACCAAAATATAAATACATAAATACTAGGGCTGCAACAATACACAAAATTCACGGTTCGGTTCGATACTTTGGTGTCACAGTTCGATATTTTTTCGATACAAAAAAATGTTCATGCCTTTTTAATTTGTCATTTATTACAATTATAAATATATATTTTAACTCAAAAGTACAGTTTTTAAATGTAATGTTGCTGAAACAACAAAGTAATAAAAATAAATTCATCTATCTGATGGAGAAATCCCTCATCTTTGGAAAAGAGAGTTTATTACAGAGAAATGGCTCTTTCAAAATAAAAGCTCTACTATACGCTTCTTCTGGGCTATATTCTCAGCAGCGTATTAAACATATCAGGTCCCCATAAGGAGAATCCTGTGCTAACGGCTGTCTAAATGACTCGGGTAAAATTTGTAGCATGTGTTTTTGTCTGCTTCCACTTGTCTTTGCACTAGGATGATGTCGGAGTAAACGTGCAGTCATATTCGTTGTGTTCCCACTAGTGCTGTCAGCGTTAATCTCGTTAAAACGACATTAACGCCATAACGCGGCAAATCTCCGTTAACGAGTTACCGTGGATCGCCCCGTGCGTGGGGCTGGACGGCGTCAACACCTTAACAAGCTAACTACGCTAACGCAGTAGTTCCCACCAATTGAGCATTGTGGCACATCCGACATACTGTTTTACTTTTGTCCATGACTCGCTTACCTTCAGGGTCATACGTCACATGAAAATCAAAATAGGTCCAAAGGCCAGATCTGAATGAGGGTGGGGGAGGTTCAATTTCGGGTAGCGTTGAAGCAGTTGCCATGTTGCAACGAGCGCTCAACACAGACAGCATCGTCAGAAGAAAAGTTGATAAAATAAATAAAAAATTTTGTATTGTTCGATACATATGCGTACCGAACCGAAAGCACTGTATCGAACGTGTTGCACCCCTAATAAATACATAAACACACCACAGCCAGTCAGTGTGACAAAACTAATGAATAATGTTGAACTGTCAGTAATCTTGTTTAAATCATTTTTATGATAAATCCAAATAGTCGCCCTAGATCCAAGTGGGGACGCATCCCTTATGTTGCCAACCAAGCGGCAACCTCCAGGGGCTGAAAACTGAAGCTGAGAAAAAAAACTATCCATACCTGCAGTTCCTTTAGTGGCCACTTGGGGAAAAATGCTCATAAACTCTGGTGTTAACATGCCTAGCTTTGCAGTAGTGGTCGACATCACTGACGATGTTAAAGAAGAAACACCTTTAATCTTAGATGAGGACTTTGAGCTCAGGTCAAGTCATAAGAAGCCTTCAGTTTATTACAGGACATTTTTGACAGCTGGTAGCTGCTGGACGCACAAATCCTGGAGGATTTGTGACTTTGGAGAAAAAAAAAAAAAAAAAAAAAAAAAAAAAAATTATATATATATATATATATATATATATATATATATATATATATATATATATATATATAAAAGACACTTACTGTTAAATATCAGAATCAGACCTAACATTAACAAAAAACAAATAGATAGAGAACTGGAAGTGGATCAGACACACTAAATGAGCAGTTAGGGGACAGACATTTCTGCTGAATGATGCCAAAGATCACAGTTTGGATTTCTCCCTCATGAAACCACACTTATGGTGCTTAAACCTAAATGGCTTCCATTAGCTAAAACCGGCAATTGAGACATGGCTCAAAGATCAGAAATTAAAGCTTTAGTGCAAAACACTGTATTTATTGATTATTTTCTAATAGCTGTGAGTGTCACACACAGACAGTTACAGTTTTTTTAAGAAAAAGATCCCTTAAACTTTTTAATCCCCAGTTTTTAACCTCCTGGAACAAGAATCTGCTCCCGAGCAGCGAGAGCCAGAACCCTGCACACGGTGGAATTGCTCTTGATGCCCGGCAGCTTTGGTTTATTGGACGCTGAATGAAGCGGCACAGGGAAATAATGGCGCTTCAATGAGTTGAGCATCACAGCTGCCTGTGGACAGATGGCTTCAGAGTTGAGTCACGCCATGGCTACGGTGTAGACACCATCATCTGGTACGGCAGTGACACAGCCATCTGAATGAACCGAACCATTAACTTCTAGATTCATAAGCTTGTAGAGACCTAAGCACTGAGAAATGTTTCATTTATTCGTGCATTAATTTTCTAGTACAAGTCTAGCAAGAAAGAACCAGACCAGGTTAGAGGTTGTAACCCAAAAAGTCCGGATTGGAAATGTTCCCGTCAGACTGCACAGGTGCACCACAAACACAATCATACCTGCTAATTACAGCTAAGTAACA
The DNA here is from genome assembly GCF_965226115.1 of Aulonocara stuartgranti. NCBI lineage: Eukaryota > Metazoa > Chordata > Actinopteri > Cichliformes > Cichlidae > Aulonocara > Aulonocara stuartgranti. The sequence continues at coordinate 35,953,717 of NC_138957.1, read as the reverse complement.
GACTAATAACACGCTAGCATTTCACTCCCTGATGTCTGTATCTGACAGCAGGCCACACAGTGTTTGTCAGATGAAAAAAGCTTCATAAGGCACCAACAGACTCAGTGGCTTCAGTCAGAGGAGGCGAGCTCTGATTGCCTACAGTTCCCCGTGTCAGGAAATTGGGCATTTTGATGTGGGAGGCACTGGGGACAGACTGACTTGTGGAGTCCGTCTGAAGGACAGCTGGCTTCTTAATACCTCTGTGCTGGCTTCATGCTTCTGCCCAGGAGGTCAAAATTTGACGATAACAATGGAAATGCAGATATTTCTATCAGCCAGAGAAGAACAGGACAAAAACTAAGACATAACCACTCGATAATTAAATAATATAAATAATTCAAAAGTTGCAAAAAGGCCAAGGAAGTCTGATTTCTGGCTTTTCTTTGCTGCGTGTTCCTGTGATGCAGAGCGTTCTGTAATCGTGTTACAAAACCACTAATATCCACAATTTAATTACATATAATATGATTTGTTGCTGCTGCAGATCTAACATGCTGACTACACGTTAGCTCTTTAGGACAAGATTCCACCAGTGAAGATGAAGTGGGATGAGCCACATATCAATAACACGTGAATGAGACGCGCTCCTTCGGTGGCGCGTTGCCCTGCTTTGGCAGCCGAGAACCACAGAGTGAAACTTTGAACAAAGCAGGTGTTTTTTTCTCCCCCCACAGCAGATAGACATCTAAATAGTAGCTATTGAGCGCAGCACTTGGTGATTCATAACCTGACCGGATTGCCAAACAGAGGCCACAGCTGTTCGTGCTTTGATAAGAGATCTCATTTAACAAGCCGCCGGTGCGAGCAGCTGGTGGCTCTTTATTGTCAGGATGAAAAGGCTGAAGCGGGACCTGTGTCCAGAGTGGGCCTCTGGTGCGGTGGCAGCACAACCAGCACACAACAACACACACCAGTGAAGTCAAAAGTCACAGGAAGATGAGACGGTTCTGGAGATATTTGACACGCGTTAACCTGGCAAAGGGAACACCCGACCACTTAGGATTACAAAGAACCTTGGAAGCCATGCTCTACATTTATTAACACCAAAGAGACAATTATTACAGAATAAATGTGATTTGCACAAATGTGAAAGAAAACAATGAGAGCATGAAAAAGAAAAAAGTCTTTGTGATGCATGTAAAGGTGTGTGTGTGTGTGAGCAGAGTTTAAAGACAGGAAATCTGGGAGTTTGTCTTTAATTAGGATTCAAAGCAGCTTTTATCATGAAAACTAATCACACTGTAAACATGACATGTCTGCCTTCTAACGGGGACTTTTAGTCAAAACTCTCCTCATCACCGAGAACCAGACAGACGTCTTAGTTGAGCAGGAACCGTGAAGTTTGACCCTGATTACTGAGGACAACTATCTTTTAAAGCACACCCCCTCCCCTGGAATATTCCACATTCAGGTTTCCCACATGCACGTGTTGTTGGTAAAATCACAGTGTCGAGAGGTTTTTTTGCACCATCCAGCTCCTGCGTCCTTCCTGTGTGGCAGGAGTGCAGAAAGCATCAATGCCCTTTTCCCCCTTTGATTAAATTGCCATTTAAGTGGAACTGGACAAAAACCAAGCTGGGATTTTGAGCCTGTGCTCAGTGTTGGTCCAACATCCTGACGGGTTGCATGAGTCACTCTGTAGGCATGAAAGCAAGTTCTGGCAATAAAAGTCACAGTTTCCGGGGTTAAGGTAGAGACCCGGAGCCAGAACCTGTGAGCGAACTTTCATATTTCGTTATTAAAAATAATATTTGGCTCCCTTTGGACATTTTCGGCACGCGGGGCCACGATTGTACCCCATTATTGATGTATAATAATGTGGCATATTTTTGCACGAGTGTTGTTTTCTATAAAAGCCTTCTCTCTCTGCTCATTACTGCAGAAGCTGCCAGGCTCTCTCTACCTCACTGAAAAAAAGAAAAACTCTTTGAAGGCCTGCCACTGTTTTCATCATCATTATCCTCTTCCTGCTCTCGTCTCTGCCCCTGAACTAGACTCTGAAGGCCTGCCATCAACTTCAGTAGCACTGACTTTCTCTCCAAGGAGGACTTCTAATCTGAGGGCCTGCCATTGTCTTCATCAATAATCTCCCACCCTCCTCCTGTTGAAGACTGATGCTCTTTTGTCTGTTCCATTGTATGAATTTGTAGGAGTTTGACTTTCAGAGCATAAAATTTGAAGAGTATTCAAAGAAATCACACAAACGTGACTTAGTAAAGTTTACGGCTGGAAATGTTCTGCAAATTAAACTTCTGCAAATTGGTGATGTGGTCGTGATGATTTATGTTATATGTCCACTGTAGTGTCAATACACTATTAAAGATTATGCCGAGTCAGACTGCACATACAACAGTTTGTTTACAAGTTGACTTCTTCTTTATTGGGATCACCCAGAAGTAACATACACACATAACTGGGCGTGGTGCCCCCTACTGGCGATGGCTTGCATAGCACACAATAATTCTTGGTTCATACATAACATCTCCTCCCCACTAAGCTATGCGACCGTGGCACCACCCGCAGAAACATTTCCCATAACCAAAGTAGCACCTTTTTTCTTTTTTTTTTTTATATTACAACATTCATGAAAACTGGAACTAATGTTGCTTTCTGTATGAATTTCTTTTTAGTTGAGAATAATGTCTCTGAACGCCAACACTCTCACTGAACTACTTAATACGCTCACCCATCACAATAACGAGCGGGTGGCTTGGTGACTCTCACTGGGTAACGTCTTACAGGCTCTGTAACCTGTGTACAGTCAGTCGGTGATGATTTAAGAGACTGGGGTGTATCTGGAGGTACGGTGGTCCCCATAACTTGTTCAACAGTCTCTTCCTGCAGAGTTGTACAAGGGTAAAGCATGGTGTCACTACCACTCTGGGCTGGTGACATCTGAGAGCTTGTCGGAGGATCCACTGTGACCTGCTGAGATACTGACTCAGGTCGTGTCAGCATCTGATCCACATGACGTTTCCACACCCCTTGGGCTCCCACATTCACCTTGTATGACACTGGCCCAGTCTTCTCCAGTACGACACCGTGCGTCCACTTGTCCTCTCCCTTCCTATAATCGCGCACCAGGACAGGCTCGCCCACAGTGAACCGTCTGTCCCTGGAGTGTTGCTGTCGGCATTGTTGTTGCGCATCCTGTGACCGACGCACAGCTCCGGCCACACTGGGCTTCAAAAAATCCAGTCGAGAGCGCAGCTTGCGTCCAATGAACAATATAGCTGGCGTTTCTCTAGTTGTTGCATGCGGAGTGTTGCGATATGTCAAGAGGAACGTGTCAAGGCGTTGTTGCACAGGTGCTGTACCCCTGGAGGCTTTCAGTGCATGCTTGAATGTCTGCACAAAACGCTCAGCCAAACCATTAGTGGCAGGATGGTACGGCGCAGAGCGGATGTGTTTGACTCCATTAGCTTTCAGGAACACCCTGAATTCCTCAGAACAGAACTGCGGTCCGTTATCACTCACCAGGACGTGGGGAATGCCATGGCGACTAAAGAGACCCCGTAGCACTTGTATGGTTTTACCAGCTGTGGTGCTATCCATAATATGCACTTCAGGCCACTTGGAATGTGCATCTACCACCACCAGGTACATGTGACTTTCAAATGGACCCGCAAAATCCACATGGATCCGTTCCCATGGACAGGAAGGCCACAGCCAAGGGTGTAAAGGCGCTAACCCAGGCTCTTTTTGCACACGCTGACAAGAGTGGCAGGCTTTAGCTTGAAGCTCAATTTGAGAATCAATGCCAGGCCACCAAACATAGCTGCGAGCTAAGCTCTTCATCCTCACCATCCCTGGATGTGCAGTGTGGAGCTCTTTCAGTACATGAGAGCGCAGCTTAGGTGGCACAACCACCCTCAAGCCCCACATGAGGCATCCCTGCTGTATTGTGAGTTCATGTCTGCGCATCAGATAGGGTGACAGCTCTTGATCTGTGTCCTTTGTTGCTGGAAAACGTCCAGTTATTACCATTTCCAGCACACGAGACAAAGTGACATCAGACAAAGTGTCACGTCTGATCTCGGCGACACTGACTGGTAATGTGTCCAGCTGAGATGCGTAGAATACCTCAACTGCTCCCTGTTTCTCTTTCTGTGCAAGGGGCAGAGGTAAACGTGACAGACCGTCAGCATTGGCGTGATGTGCCCCCTTCCGATACTGTAAGGTGTAATTATGTGCTGACAGAAGGAGCGCCCAACGCTGCATTCGCGCAGCTGCCATTGATGGTGTACCTTTTACTGGACTCAGAATTGAGGTCAGTGGGCGATGATCAGTGAGCAAGGTGAACTTGTTACCATGGAGATACTGGTGAAACTTGCGCACTCCAAAAACAATTGCCAACGCCTCCCTCTCGATCTGAGCATAGTTTCGTTCTGCTTTGCTGAGGGTTCGTGAAGCATAAGCAATTGGCCGTTCTTGGCCATCAGGCATGACATGTGAGAGCACGGCTCCAACGCCATATGGTGAAGCGTCACATGCCAAATGGAGAGGCAGTTCAGGATTGTAGTGGGTGAGTATTTTTGGTGAGGCCAGACGTTCTTTAGCTTTCTGGAAAGCTGACTCGCAGGCTGATGTCCACTGCCATTTCTTCTCTTTACTGAGTAGCTCATTCAGCGGCTTCAGGACTGTAGCTAAATCAGGTATGAAACGTCCATAATAGTTGAGCATTCCCAGAAAAGAACGTAACTGGCTGACATCAGCTGGTGCTGGAGCTTCCATAACGGCACGCACCTTTTCTGGTGATTTGTGTAACCCTGCCGCATCAATTATGTGGCCCAGGTATTCCACCGATTCTTGGAAAAACAGGCACTTCTCCTGTTTGAGACGCAGGCCATAGTCCTCCAGCCTGCCCAAAACTGCCTTAAGGGATCTCAGGTGTGTCTCTTTATCTGGACCACTGACGAGGATGTCATCCAGATAACAATGGGTGTATGGTAGGCCGAGAAGCACTTGATCCATAGCCTTCTGAAACAATGCAGGTGAAGACGCCACTCCAAAAGGCAAGCGATTGAAACGGAACAGCCCTTTTTGTGTCGAAATAGTCAGCAGCTTCTTAGACTCCTCTTCTACCTCCATCTGTAAGTAGGCATTTGCTAAGTCTAGCTTACTGAAATGCTGACCTCCTGCTAGAGAAGCAAACAGGTCCTCAATGCGTGGAAGTGGGTACTTATCCACACAGAGCTGCGAATTAAGAGTGACCTTGAAATCACCACAGAGTCTCACTGAGCCATCCTTCTTGTTGACAGGGACCACGGGCGTAGCCCAATCACTATGCTCCACTGGTGTGATCACCCCAAGCTCAGTCAGGCGTTTCAGTTCTGCCTCCACCCGAGGGCGGAGAGCATAAGGCACGTTACGTGGTGGACAGAATTTGGGGACACTATCAGGCCTAAGAGTCAATCTGGCTTTAATTCCTTTCATTGTGCCCAGCTCCTTAGAGAAAACGGCAGAGTGTTTCTTTAGCACAGCCTCCAGATTGTCATTTCCGCTTTGCTCTCTGGCATGGACCATCTTTAAGTCTTTCCAGTTCAGCTTAATCACTCTCAGCCACTCCCTACCAAACAGTGGTGGAGCATCCACCTTTACCACGTACAAGGGTAGAGTTGCACGCTGCTTGTTCAGTTCAACTTGCACCTTGATGACCCCTTCTGGTGCCAGCGGCTCCCCAGTGTACGTTTTCAGCATGATGTCAGTGGGTTGCAGCGGCAACTGACTCAGCATACTTTTATATTGTTCCCATGGAATCAAAGACACAGCAGCCCCTGTATCCAGCTCCATCTCCATTTTCTTCCCGTTAACTACAGGCATTAGGGAGATACGTGAATATTTCTCTTTTCGTGACAAAGAATACAGCTCCAACTCACTATCAGTGTCGGGTCTGGTTCCTTCACTTTCACTCTCCTCAGCGGCAACATGATGAATTCTCCTCTTTTTGTCCTTTGCTCTGTTTTTAACTGCATTGCCTTTCAGCTCATGTTTCCCCTCTTTCTCTTTCCTGTTCCAATCTTGGCTGCTTCTGGCTCTACCTTTGCACATGCGTTTCGTGTGGCCCTTCCTTCCACACTGGTGACAGTCACGGTCTTTGTACCAGCAGTCATCATCAGTATGATTCATTTTCCCGCAGCGGCGGCATTTTTCACCTCTTTGTGACAGCACTGCATTCACTTTAAGGGAACCACTCAACTGCTGCACTTCACGTGTTGCTGTCTCTGCCGACACAGCATAATCAACTGCTTTGCGAAACGTGAGATCCTTCTCAGTCAAAAGACGCTTCTGCACAGTTTCACACTTTAATCCACACACAAATCTGTCTCGTAGAGCATCTTCCAGATACGCACCAAACTCGCAATGTTCTGACAGTCTTTTCAGCACCGCCACATACTGTGCGACCGTTTCTTCTTCCCCCTGATTCCTCTTGTGGAACCGGAACCTTTCAGCTATTACCAGCGGTTTGGGAGCAAAATGAGCTTGCAAAACACCCACAATATTGTCATACTGCATTGTCCCAGGCTTGCTTGGCGCCACTAGATTACGCAGCAGACTGTACGTCTTGGGACCCATCACACTCAGCAGCACCGGGACCCGTTTCTCAGGCTGAATGTCATTAGCAAGGGTGTAATGCTCAAAACGTTCAATATACGTCGCCCATTGCTCACCAGCATCATCAAAAGGGTCCATCTGTCCAATCATTCCAGCCATGATGTATCCGCTGTCCACAGCCAACACTGTCGTTTTTGACTCGTCGGCGAAAAGCAGCTAGCAGCTAGCTCCGATGCTAATTCACCACGCGATCGTCCGTTTTCCGTCCGAACTCGGCCACGCAGTCAGTTCATGCTCAGTAGACAGCCAAGTCTTCCAGACGTCACAACTCGTCGCCAATTTATGTTATATGTCCACTGTAGTGTCAATACACTATTAAAGATTATGCCGAGTCAGACTGCACATACAACAGTTTGTTTACAAGTTGACTTCTTCTTTATTGGGATCACCCAGAAGTAACATACACACATAACTGGGCGTGGTGCCCCCTACTGGCGATGGCTTGCATAGCACACAATAATTCTTGGTTCATACATAACAGCTGCCACAAGGGATTTCCATTTATTTTAAATGAGAGGGGAAGGCTCTATCAGCATGGAAAACACATCACTGTCAGTTCCCTGTTGTTTTTAGGTGGTGTTTGTGTGCTGGGGCTGATTGTTTGTTGACTTTATTAATGTGCGGCTCCTATAGGCTAAGATAGTGTTGCTGAGTGTTGATGCTGGGAATGAAAAGCAGGCATTGCTGAAGACCGTTCAAATGAGCATCAGACCTGGAGGTAATTATTATGAAATGAAGTGTCTCTCTCTGTCTTACCGTCTCTGCTGCTCGGTCTCCCCTCGCACTGATGTAGCTCAGTCGATAATGTCGAGCATTTCTGGGGTCGACGGGCTGCCAGGACACCCGCATGCTGAACGTAGTTTCTTCATCGATCTTCATGCTTCTCACCCCGTACCGAGGAGCTGAAGGGTTGGACAGAGAAACTCTGGCTGCAGATCAGTGACTCAAAGATTAACTCAGTGAAGCATGAAGCTGTCACAGCCTATCACAGAAAGCGATGGTATCAAAATGTCATCATTCTGGCATTTAATTTGCTCAGATTTTCATATCACATCAGTGTCTTCGGAATATCGAAACGTTCCTTCGGAGAACATATCGGAACAACGCACCCTCCCTCTGATAATATAGAAACAGGTTTACAGACGCTATCAGTGAAACAGGAGGAGCAAACTTCTTATCTGATTTACCGTTTCAGAATTTTGATCTTATAACATCAGCATTTATAGCGTCACTTACACGCTCGAATTTTTGGAAACTTTTTTCCCAGTGCTGCCATTTCAACACAAAACCACAAAGAGTGTTCTCACATGAGTCCTAATATTATGATCTTTATCTTTTTTCTTTATTTCTCTGATTTCTAAAAGACAATAACTGCTCTCCATCCTGTCGAGATTTCTTGCTTCCCGAAATCCAAACTGAGACGACTTCGGCTGGTTTGCATTTACGTGTCTCTGTCCTGTGCCAGGCTAGAAAGAACCAGACATTTACTTCATATCTGCAGCTTTACTCTGGCAATCTGACTAAATAATCGATACTGAGTAACTGCACTGGATCCAAACTGCACCCACAGGTAACAGTTTGGTTTTTCTTATTTAGTCTGGAAAATTTCAAATTCATGGAAAATATGTGTTTCACATTTAAAAGCTAATTGGTTACTACAGTAAAAAAAAAAAAACATTGATCTTCAGGCACACGTACTGCGTGGAGAAATGAAAACTGCCAGAGTTTCTGGAAATTCTGAGTCATTATTCGACAGATCCTGGAAGATTTCTGTTGCCTAAAGAATTCCCATGAGCACTCGTTAGTCTGCAGTTCCACATGCACTTACAGGGCTGCTGATTGATGAAGATCCCTCGTTTCATGCAAGTTAGAGCTGATAAAAACACACCAACAGTTCAAAGGCATCTATTACCCATGTTCTTCATCAGCACAGGACCACAAACGCTGCCTCAGTGCGTTTCGTTACATTAAACCTCAGCAACACGTTGGTGGAAAAGAAGCCAAGTGAGAAATGAAAGTCTTAGGATGACAGAGTTGATGAAGGATGAAGTAAAACACAGACGATGGAGAGAAGAGAAAAAAAGATCCAAATTCATCCCGGGATTAATTACCTGCTACGGTGGTGGTTGTCGTGGCAATGGTGGTTGTTTTTTCAGCTGAAAATCAAATGCAGAAACATGTCACTGATGCGACTGATCCATTAATTCAGAAAGTTTAAAGGATCCTTTGATGTCTGATTCCTCTGAGCGGTTTACAGAATAAAATCAGAGAATAATAACAGAAAGACGACAAACAGTCTCATTAATAAACACAACAAACATGAAAGTGTGAAGAAATCTGAGGTTTTGTAACAATAAATTTACCGGTGGACTCCACGAGGATCACCTCATCACTCTCCAGCTCATTCCCGTAAATGGCGGCCAGGAGGACTTCGTACTCTGTCGAGGGGGTGAGTTCCTTTATCAGGTACGTGTTGATATTCCCATTCACCAAAACCTGAAACAGCAGGACAACAAATCTGCTTTAGACAGACAGGTGACAGAAAAAGATGTTCCAAAATGTTTCATTCTAAGAGTTTCCTGATAAAACCTCTTTCTGCAGAGTACATAAAAGCAAAGTCACCATCAGTTAAGACAAAGATCAGAAGACATACAAAGGCCGGTGACGCCCACATTATCTCTCAGAGACTCACTGGAGTGACAAAGTTGGCTTTTATCTGCTGTCACGTGCACTTCTTCTCATATCTTAATGAAATCATTTGATTGGTGCTTATCAGGTTCAAAGACGCTGCCAGTCAACAATGACTGCGACAAAGTCAGCACACAGTTATTAAACCTGACTGTGCTGGCAGGAGCAGCTTCGTTCGTTAGTGCTCGTTAGTGTTTCAAAGGATCCGATCTGCTCATTTCTAGCTCCATATTTTTATGGAGGTGATGAAAAATAATCCTTATTTCTGCGACAGTCAGACTGAGGAGTTTGGTGCAGCCTCTCAGTCTGTCCACTGCCTGGATGAAGACATTTATCCATCGTCCTTTGAGAAGAACAGAAGGTGGTTCAGTCTTCTGTGCTCACAGTCAGCTTCGTGTGATATGATCATATAAGGATATTCCCTCTGTAACATTACACAGAGCTGAGAGTAGAAACTGCCATTTGGCCACATGAAACACTGCCAACATGTGTTTAATTTAAGCATTGAGCAGTCTAAAACTTTATAAAGAGAGTTTTAATGGTCATTAAGGACTGAATTACTTAAAAGAATGAGCGTTTTCCATCCTGAGAGATGACACTTCAGAAATCATAAGATTTCCAGGTGACTTTCTTTCATCTTCTAAGCTTAAAATACACATATAAGCGTATAAGAAACACGTGAACACCTCACTGCTCTCTTCTCCGTCGGTGGGTGTCCAGGTGAGTCGATAAAGCACCACATCAGACGCCGGGTGAGCCCAGGACACCCTGAAGCTGTTCGTGGAGATGTCACTGCTCCTCAGGTCCACTGGGTCTGGGACAGTTTCTAAACAAACACCAACAATTCTGGTTGAAACCATTTCAGAAACACTTTTGAATGTAACAATCTCTATTTACAATGATGTTAGTTTCTTACTTGTGGTGAAGCTGTCTGTCACAACCTCAGCTTGTCCTTCATCATAGACGGCAAACACACCGACAGTGTACTCCGTCAGTGATGTCAGGTTTTTCAGCAGCCAGGCTGTCACACGGCCAACATCCACCTGAAGACACAGGACCAAAACACAATGACATTTGTTCCTAAGCGACTCGGTTTGTTTGTCATGTTGGAATTAGCAGCACGGACAGTGCACAGATGCTGGACCAATGATCAGGCTCTGCTGGAATTGTTAAACTTCATCGAGGAACGACACGTTACTACTTCCTCTCTGACAAGTTTGGGCTAGCCTGATGACCTGTGTCCTCCAGAGTTCCCTCACCTCATTGGTCTGGACTCCATTGGTTTTGACGTACATGATGCGGTACCCTTTAACCTTCCTGGAGGCGGAGTCCCATGTGATTCGGGCAGAGCTGTGATCCACCTCAGAGAAACGAAGGTTCCTCGCTGGGATCAGCGGTACTGAGGGACAGAAAGCAAACCATAAACACAACATCTGGAAAGAAACGGCTGTGAACTGACTATAAATTCCTCTCCCTATGGAGGATGGATTCAGCCAAAATATATATTAATCAGTATGATTACTGGACAGATAATGCAATATTATTATGCTTTATTTGTATACCAATGAATTAACCTGTTTATTTACCTTCACTAATTTATTTATTTTTTAACTTGGCGTTCCTGCATTGACTTTGGGAGACTGGCAGCTTTGTTCCTCCATACTACTTTATTAAATGTGCCTTTCAGAAAATGTTCCAAAACTTTAAATCATATAAACTTCCCAGTTGCTCATATTAGCATAGTTATAATCCAACACTAAGAAAGCGTGTGTGGCCTCGGAAATGGAATATTTTTCAAACTGAACGTATACATCGCAAAAAGACGAAGAAAGAACGAAAGAACAAAACAGCTTTATGTTCTTTACCAACAGCAGATACATGGACACGCAAACACAGCCGAGCCTTCATGAGGGGCCTGAAATCGTGACCCCTGATAACAGCAGGTCTGTCTAATTCACACTCGCACTCATGGGGGTTTGTACAAGGGTTATTGGACTCCACTACTTTTAATTATAAAGTGGACAGAAGCTCATTACATCACCGCACTCCCTCAGGCTCTGCCTAAACGTCCTCTCTTTCTCATTTCTTCTCGTCTAAAAAAAATCCCCCCCTGCCCTCACTTTAAAAATTCTGCCGTAGAATCTGATTCTCTCTGAGCTTTGGAACTTTTACATTTAGAATCACTGATCTGTTTTCTTCAAAAGAAAAGAAAAATAATTCTGATTGTACCCACCAGTGCTTCACCTCAATTATACCGAGGGTCAGATTAAAAACAAAGCAGCAGACAGAGAGAAATCCAGAGTGGGCTGAAGGGAGTGAGATACTGCAGCGGGGTATCCCAGGGTCACAACAGCAATCAGCAAAAAGCAAATTAAAAAAGTTTAACAACAGGTAAGTCGCTAAAGTTTCCAAACGTTTCCATATAAAGTATTACAAGAACCATATAGATGACGCTACAGCTCAGGGGTGTCACTGCAGCTGGCAGCTTTGCTCAACACCTACATAACTCTAGTGTTGTTTTAACTGACAGCTCAGCCAATCAGAGCTTTCAACATTATTATAACAGCTCTGATGAAGTTTCATTAAGCAGATCACCAATACAGGAAAAGTGTGCTCCTTTAATTTAATTAGGGGTTCCAGATCAGGCAGTGAAAGGTGGAACCTAGGGGTGGGCGGTAGAAACGGTATAAATTTGGCCAACAGTAGAGATTTTGACTATACAGCTCTACCGCAATAGCATGTTGATGGTGCCTGTTTTGGTTGAAAGCATTGCAGCGGCTGCAAACAATATCATCTGCAAATTATGCAGGCAGCAGTAATGGCAAAGAGACGAAGCACTTTTGGAATATGGGGAAAGCCAAAACCTGCGCTTCCTCCACTTCCCTACCATTGATTCATTAATGCTGAATTCTCTTGCAGCTGCTCTATTCCCATGTTGTTGCAGTATATTAATGACTAACTTCGTATTGTGGATGGATTATCTCAGTTATTCTCCTGACTGAAGTTTGGTCCGTTTACAGCATCCTGCCATGCGATTGCATTTGTCCCTAACCATCAGGAACCCTCACGTTAACTTTTGTCCAGCGTTCATCCTCCAGCTTCACTGTGCTAATGTTATGCTAACGTAGCTGTTTTGCTAGCGATCACGTAGCACATCATTATATAGCAGCTAGCCCAACTTCAGTAACCCTACAAACGTCACTGCTGTTTAGTTTTCTGTCTTCATTTATGTTGGAAGTGATAGCAGAGCTGTACGTTTGAATTATTTCAGAAATCTCTCAGTCAGAACATGCTATATCATGTTTAGGTGGAAACTAGAGAGGTAACTTCCTGCTAACTTCTAACTCCGTTGAATTTAATAAATTCTGTTTTCATAGATGTCTGGATGTTAAAAAAAATTTTTTCTCTTTTTCTTCTCTTTTTTTTTCTTTTTTTTCTTCTTTTTTGCAAGACTAGAAAAAAAGTTCAAACATTTTGACATAATTTGTCTTATCTAATGGGTAACCTCTGGGTAACATGTGGAGGTGTGTGTGTTGTGGGTGGGTGAGGGGGGTTTGTTTTACACACACAAAGTGCGAATATTTTTAGGTTTAGTGCTATTAAAGGAACTGTGCCAAGCTTATTAAATTATTGAGTTTAAAAAATGTGAATGGAGACCCAGTAAATACTGAATCTTACAGTGCCTACTTATTTAAGCTATTTTTATAGGTTTGTTGTGTTTAACTTATTTGTTTTTTCAACTTTAACTTTTTTAACTTTTATTTGCTGTAACAAGAAATGTCCTAGCTTTGAATAACTCTTCTCTTCTCTTGTCTTAATGAAGAGTACATAGCCTGAAGTAGAAGGATAATTTCCAACATTACTCATGTGTCTGCTCTGCAGTGGGCTATTTATCATTAGATGGTTACAGTAACACCATATTTCTGCTGCATTTATGAAACTATAGAACAACAATAACTAAAATTGTGTACTTTTTATTACGTAAAGATGAGAACTGTTGTGAAGTGGAGGAAAAATGTCCTGTTTAGAGTGACTTTGCCAAAGCTCTAGAGCTACTTTGTAGTTAATCAAATGAAAAGGAGGCTGGTTTGATATCCAGTAGAGCGATTAGCAGTACGATACCTCTGAAGATACTAAAAGTAAACAAACAATATGAAAGTTTCAGTTTCATTTTCCAACTGCAGATCAAGCAGACCAGCAGCCAGTGTGAGCAAATAAATGTGTCCAAACACTGTGAAATCCTCTGTGAAATCCTCAGTTTTCCTCCATTACTGGATGTTAAACTTAATTGTTACACCTGGTAAAGCAGCAACACTGATTATTTTATTAGAGATGAAAGAATTTAGACAGTTTGACTTTGGAACCTGAAGGCGACGGAGTTTTGGACCCAGATTACTCCAAGGCTCCTACGGCAGCCATAATGCTCCAACAATCCATCAAGCGGTGCGCCTTCATAGCTTACCAAAGTCATACTAAAACATTTTTTGACAGATTTCTGTGCGCCGTGTACCACATAAAATTGGTTCGAGGTCAGTGAGCACAACCAGAATTCAAACATAAGGAACACTGTCGAATTTTGAGAAAATTAAAGGATTTTAAGTGTGCCTTATATTATTTAAAATATGTTATAAGGAAGAAAAGAATATATTGTTACTGCACATGCCTCAAATTATACCGTGATATGGATTTTAGGCCATATCGCCCAGCCCTAGTGGAACCCATCTTATTTAAAGCTCTGACATCAAGGTTCTGCTGTTTTGCTCACTTTTGAGTATGTAGTATCATTGTACCAAGGTCAAAGCCATGTGGCTCTGGACCAGGGGTGGGGAACTCCAGGCCGGTGTCCTGCAGGTTTTAGATATCACCCTAGATTAACACACCTGAATCAAATGATTAGTTTATACCCAGGCCTCTGGAGAACTTCAAGACATGAGGAGGTCAGTTAACAATTTAAATCAGCTGTGTTGGCTCAAGGACACGTCTAAAACCTGCAGGACACTGGCCCTTGAGGCCTGGAGTTTCCCACCCCTGCTCTAGAGCTTTGATGGACATGGCCAAAAAACCTCACCTAGAAATTTTCTAGGCATCCTGACCAAATGTCCGAACCACCTTAACTGACTCCTTTCAATTTGGAGGACTAGTGGCTCTACTCCGAGCACCTGACCGAGCCACTTAGCACATTTCTAAGGGACACCCTGTTGTCTGTCTCTTGTATCCACAATTTCATTCTTTCAGTCACTACCTTGAGCTCGTGGCCACAGGTGAGGGTAGGGACATAGCTTGACTGGCAAAGCAACAGCTTGACTTTCATGCTCAGGTCCCTCTTTGCCACAGCAGACCAAGAAAGCCTCTGCATCACCATTAACATTGCTGCAATCTTTCTGTCAATCTCTCGCCTCACTCATGAACAAGACCCTGAAATAGTTAAACTCCTCCATTCGGGATGGCGACTCTTCCCCGACCTGGAGTGGGAACTCCCTTTTCAGGGTGAGAACCATGGTATCAGCCTTGGAAGTGCTAATTAATTCTCATCCCAGCTACTTCTCTTTCGACTGTAAGTTGATCCAGTGCAAGGTGGAGGTCACTGCCCGATGAAGCCAGAAGAACTCCAGCTTCTGCGAAGAGCAGTAATAAGCTCCTCAGGGCACCAAAGCAGAAAACGTTCAGCGCTTGTCTATGCCTACATCTTCTGTCCATAAAGCTAACACAGTCTCACTTACTTCCAGCAACACACCGTCTGAGGCAAAGAGACATATTCAAGAACTCCAGTGTTTTACAACGGCATCTGCAAATAACTGTTGGCATCAGAATGTGAGCATTTACAATATGAATGTGCCTGCACATAAATGCATTGGAATCAAGCCAGCAACAACAAAAAAGGTCCTGCTGTCCAAAAAGAAAGTTGACATTTTTCAGAGAACACACAGTTAAACACCAGGCCTTTTGAAATAATGTGTTGTGGAGAAAATAAAGACCACAGATGAAATAGGCAAAAGAAAATCAATCAATACAGTAAAATCCCATAACAGTGATACAACGGCCGTGGTTTGGGGTTGCCTCGTTGCTTCAATGATGGGGCAGATTGAAGGGCACAGTGTGATTAGTAATTGAATTCTGCATCACACCACATCATGTCCAAGAATGCTTGAAGACAAAGTGAAGCCATGTCTCTGAGAGCTAAAGGCGACCAATGAGAAAAATATCCCCAAAAACCCCTCAAACAAACAAAAAAAGGAAAATGGACGGATACAGACTGGCCAAGTCAAACTGGAGATTTGCATGTCATTAAAAAGTTGTGTGGGAAGCACAAGAAACCTTCAAACATCTGTCAGCTTCTGTAGTGCAGTTCTTGTTTCTGAGTGTCCCATTTCCACAGAAGAATATTCAGTTTTTTTATTGTAGCTAAATTATTGAAAAAAAAAACCCTTTTTGTTTTAAATCCTTTCTTATATAAAAGGGATCAAGTGTTTGCAAGTCTCTCATGACATGTATAACCTCTGCAAGCGCACACACTTAGAGCTACAGCTAAATAACAAACAACCAATGAAAAAAACAATTCAAAATCAAATCTGCATTCTGTGGCCTCACGACCTGCTTCTGGTTGTAAAACCACAAAGTGGGAAGATGTGCAAAGCTCTCTGTAGTCTGATTTTGTATGAGTCTTTATCTTTAATCTCCATCATGCTCCTTCAAAGAAAAAGAAATCCAACCCATTTGCATGTGCAACGGCCTCGTTTCACTGCAATGATCATTAAAGCACATTTTGTCTTAACAATGGAAGAAACGACAGTTAAATGACGAGAGGAAATGAGGGATGAGAGGCCTCTGATGACACAGAGAGGCAGACTGAATGAATACGAACAAGCTCGTTGAGTGAAAAGCACATCACGACCGTCATTTGCATCATGTGGTGTGTAGCTAACGAGGAACCTCGTTTTTATAATGCAGAAGGAATATTTCAGGGAACGGGGCCGATACAAAGATGATGACCAAAACTTAATGTGTCCCATCTTCATTCAAGGGCATTAAGTCCTGCCTGCATGGAACAATAAAAGTTATTTTATTATGAAAATGTATTTGACAGAGTGTCCTCTTCTGACCCGCATCCAAAGCCTTACACACACCGTAAAGACATAAACATGCCCTGACTTAAAGCCGCAGGCCTCAAACCTTAAAGGAGACTTCATAAAATGTTAATTAGTGAGCACAGTGGGGATTTAGGGTGGGCGGAGCGCCGAGTTACTCTCATCAAAACTCTACAGAATGACAGCGAGGTGCAGAAAATAGCTGGAATAAGGGAATCAAAGTTGGCGCCATGTAGAGAATTTGGCATTGCTGGCTGCTAGTTTGTCAGGAGCAGGATACGTGTTGGGACAGGACTTCAGCACGCTGCAGCCATCTGGGAAGAAACTATGAGCAAACACTCAGCAAATGAAAAGCAAATATGTCTGCGGCAGCTGATCCCTCTGATTAGAAAACACATAAAAAAGATAATGAAAGAAATTAGCTGATAAAGGGTTTGGAGGTTTGTACATGGAGGATGTAGGTTTAAGTGCTTGGAGATGTGGTTTCCTCCTGATCAGACAGCTGACAGTTAACGTCCTGAGGAAAATGAAAAATGTGCCGGCTGCTTTCAGAGATGAGAATAGCAGTGACTCGAGTTCAAAGGGTCACACAATCTGTCGGGGATTTAATGAAATTGAATTTCACCAACAGTTAGTAAAGCATATGGGCGGCCTTATATTTCCATTTCTGCGAGGACCAGTTTGCCTTTCTTTCAGATCTCAACTCCCAGGACATTAAAAGAAGATGAGGACACTTTGTGAAAACTGTGTGCCTGCGCCTCATTTTTAAACTGTATCCGGCTGTAGTGTGTGAAGGATTACAAAGCCCTCGTGGAATATTTGTGAAGGCTTGTGTCTTTAAAAAAATATTTGCATGCTTAAATATTGACTGAAATTGTTTATGCAGGCACAACTGTTTACACTTGAAGCTCCTGAACTGTGATGCTGATATTTGTGTGACCTGGATGACGTCAACATTGTCGTTACATAACTCTGGTGATCAGATCAACACTTTATTTTTCAGCCAGAGTTTGAGGTGGATCCATGTCGTTCAGTCAAGAATCAGCCAAAGTTTAATGGCTGCCAACAGGACAAGTCCAACCAGTGAAGTCTGCATGGTAACCACAGACTGTATATAAAGCATAAATGTAGCCACTCTGTCATTACTGATTGGCTTGGACGCCTGTTTTGAAGGTTCAGCCAAAGCTTGACAATGTTCTGGAGACCTAACAGTGTTATTAGCAAATCCTAGAAAACTTGTTTGATTATTATTATGAATGTTAATCATCTAAATAACATTAACAGAAAATACAACAACTTTATTACACCAATCGGCCACATAATAATCCATGTTCAGGTATCAGATAATTCCATTAAAAAGCTACTAATGGCACCAAAAACAAATAGTGGCCATGAGGACCAGCGCCTGTTAGCTAAGGTGGCACCGAGCAGAGAGCCGGGCTGGGCCTGTGGCTCGAGTGATGCTCAAGTTTAAGCCTTAAACAGATACTTGAGACATGAGACATGAGAATCTTTGGCGAACTGAAGATTTTGGCTTCATTCTTCATGTATTGGCTGCTAACAACAGATCAAAGAAATATTTGATGATGGGAGTGTTTTGCATGTTAGACTTACATGTGGTCTGCTGGCTGGTCATGGGGTCACTGGCTTCCTCTCCGTACATGGCGTAAACTGTCACTGTGTACTCAGTAGCTGGAGTCAATCCTTCCAGCTCCACCTCAGTCACCGAGTCATCCACCTTCACCTGCGCACACACAGCAGGTATGTGCATTTAGCGAAGACGCAGAGACTTTCTAGTAGATCCTTTAAATCTCTGTCTTGTCAGTGGATTTCATGCAGTCGTTTATCCGCCCTGTTACTCATCTCTCTGCACGTCTACTCTTCTATCATCAGCAGTCTCGTCCAGGCAAGCAGAGAATTAAAGTGTGATTGCATGAGATGATTTCTGAATATGGAGATCTTCCTTTTACATTAAGCAGGAGGGGCCAATCAGGCTCTTGTAGTATGTCCCACATCTACTGAGCTGAAACTCAGAACAAAGGAAGATGATGAAACTCTGTTTGCAGGACCGCAGTGGTCGATTTTAAAATGTGAGAAAAACATCGGTTGTTTTCTGCTTTGCAGCTGGAGCTTATCTGCGTAGCTGAAACAGACCTTTCTGTCCCCACAGAGGCCGATTTGTTTCATCTCAATCGCCAACACAGAACTCAACCAGTCTGCAGCTGCTTGCACAGCGCGCACACAAATATTCAACTTCACCATCGCTTATTCTGCCAAACATACACTGGATGCAGACATAATACAACAAATGGCTTTTGTTGTTTCCTTAGAGAACTACAACGTACAACAGGAACAATCAGCCAGAAGGGTCAACGTGATCAATAACTACTGTTAATACTTTCACAGGTTTTTTTACTTCTTACCTCATTTTAGAATATTTCCACCTTATCTTTTGGCCTAAGATGTAACAGCTAAATAACTAAAGGCTTTATCTCTTTTTATCCTGAGACAATTTTCTGAATAGACTCTAACCGCCGAGCTTTGGGACGCCCCTGCCTTTCTCACACTGAAGTAGGAATTTCAATCAGAATCAGAGCTGCTGCAATCAGATAGGATGGCTTAAAGAGGACCAACTCTGCTTGTTTCTCACTTCATATTTTTATTCTTGGATTCTATCAAAGCGACTCTGCATCCTTAAAAAATCCTTATTCCTTTACAAAGACTTGGTGCAGCGATTTTAGATCCTCTTCTTTGAAGACCAACTAATGTAGAGTGAAGCCAGAGCTGCTGCATGTCCACGTCTTACCACTTCAAATTCTGTCTCGGTTTGATATGAGCGTCTACCATCATTACAGGAGGGGTATTAAAGCATGTTTTGTGTTTTTAGTAGAATGTGACCTATTTAATCTGCTGACTTTTTTCATTTTGTCTGTTTTCTGTGATAAACACCGTAAAAGACTTCAGGTCATACATTTTCTAAGTAGCTTGGCACACAGGAGGAATTTCTTAACCCTGTTTCTTGTCTGTGCAGAGGAAGGAAATACAGTTTCCTTTTCTGAAGCGCACATGACCTACATAACCATCAACAATCAAAATGGATCTACGTGGAATTTTACTTAAATAAAGGTCACTGCCCCTTTGCTCCTGTTGAAACAACATTATTCTCTATCACCGCCTTTAAACATCATCTCATCACTTTGCTTTCATTTACCCAGCGGTGCTTGATGTGGGTGTAGGGTTGGACCCGGGCCGATGTACATGAGCTGAAGCATTTCTTGCTCGACAAGAAGGCCCTTTTGTTACGTGCACCACATTCGTGTTACTGCTGTGTTTGTTTGGCGTGGACACATTTAGCAGCTTCGGGGACCGTTGGAGTCACATCCTGCTGTAAGATCTACCTCTTGTTCACATTTGTGCTCGTCCTTTCTCTCCCTCGGGTTCAGTCTGTGCAGACCTACACTGGGTCCCTGTTTGAATGAAAGCACTTTTCCAGTCAAACTGGGCTGGATTTGAGGCTGGCTTTGGCCCAGACAAGTCACCGCACGGCCCATAAGTGGAAGCCACACGAGGACGAGCCAGCCAAGCCTGGGCTCTGACGGAGTGCCTCAGAGCCAGGCTTATCCTCACCGCTGGAAAACATCCATCCTGATTCCAAATTCCTTCCTAAATTGTTTTTATTGCTTTCTGCCTGGAGGCGAATGTGACGGTAGGCATAATGAGGTCTAATGGGAGAAGGAGGGATAAGGACGGCTGCCTGTGCCCTTCATACCTCTCCTCCTCTCCTTTGAATGTCTCGTCTTCCTTAACTGCTGAATTTACCTGCAAAGGATCCCCATGTTCCAGTCTGTCCTGCTGTTTGCTTTTAATGTCTTCTTTCCAATCAGTGCTGGTCTTTCTATGCGTGCCTGTTTCACTTTGAAGTGTTATTCAGTCTTTAAGGTGTAATTGATGCTTTGGTTGTGTTTTGTCCTCTAATTGGTCACAGGTTTTAAAGATATATTACTGTGACTCAGAGGGTGGCTGCACTTTTTTGACTCCTGCATGGTGGGGACACTGAAAGGTGGCTCAGGATCAGCCGTGCTGTTTATTAGAGTGAATTAAAGACTCTCTACTGCCACCACTTTCTCTAATATTATCTGATATTTCTGGTACATGTTTTTGGCCGTTTCCTTCTATCCCCCTTCCTTTGTTTCCTTCCTGAGACTCATAGTACAAAGTAGTCAAAGATACAGAATATGTAGAAAAATAACAGAAACGGCACATGAAAGCAGACGTTTACTTTGAAGCAACTCAATTATAATTACAAAGACATCTAAGAAGGTCAACTTTATTCAGCTGAATGCAAATTAGCAGTCTGTCAGCTCCGACAGTCACCGTCTTTAATAGACTATTTCAAAGCAAATTTAGGTGGAATTCCTGCGAACGCCGAAGACAAAAATATCAAACGAGAAGCAAAACCACAGACAAAAGTCAACAGGCGCAGAAAGTCTTTGTTATGCAAATGTCCAACGATATCCTGTGATTTTTCTCCAAAGTCAAAAAGTCAAATTGTGAGATCCTGAGCTGCTGATTACATTCAGTCCAAAGTTTCTTCCGCTCAAACCTGCAGGTATTTGAAGTTATAGTTCAAGTTTTTCTATTCATGTTCACTCTAACAAAAGACTGTTCATCACACCAGAAACCTGAATGCTGGCTTATTGGTTATATCAAACCATAATGACATCCATGTTAACTCTAACAGTGTTGGAGTTAACAATTTGAAAAGTGCACATCCAGAATTCTGCTTCTATAAAGTATACGATGTGCAGTCATACAGTACGGTTACTCTGTTTGATTAAAAATGCCTGAAGTAAAGTTGGTTGAACCTCCTCCAGGGTCGCCGCCTGCACCACAGGACCACTTCCTGTCTGGCTGGACGTCTTAGACTTCAAACTTCGACAAAGAGCAAATATCAACTCTTCCATCACTGCTGCCTCTCATGTTGAAATACTCTGCTGATGAGAGCTGGGTCTATACGTCAGTGACCAGAGAGCAGCCTTCATTGGATGATGTGTCCAAGCCTGAGAGCGGCGCATCAGGTGAGCACAATGACCTGGAGCAGCGGAGTCGTTTGGTTTTTTCCATCATCAGTCTCAACATCAAGAATTCAGCTCATGTTTTTCCGATAAACAATGCTGAGTTGTAAGATGTTAAATATTCACACTGGCACATATTAAAAACCACATTTTTCAGCCACACTAACACAGTCTTTGCTTACCACTCAGATTGATTACAACCTGATTAAAGTCTCTTTGTCAACATTTTGGCGTCTGGTTTTTTGAAATATGGACTAATTGATGAGGGCAACTGGACTTCATCAATTAATAAACACAAGGCAGCACAGGAGTTCAGTTACTTTCACAAAGTTTTGAACACTATATTTGAATGGCTTTTAAAATGACATAAAGTAGGAGATATTTTACTTGGATCAGAGTTTAAAGTAGGCCTGTGAGGAACGTTGTGTGATGTAAAGAAATCTGAGGAAACATTGTTTTGGAAAAGGAGCTGGCGCCCAGCAGGGAGCACCCTGCTCTGCATCATACAGCTCATTCTTTGCCTCACATTTACTCTCATTGCACACGAGCACACTCCTCACCTCCTTCTCATCTGAAGCATCCTCTTCAGTCAGCGGGGCGTACAGGATCATGTACCCAGAAGCCCCAGCGACGGCCTTCCAGCGGACCCGCATAGTGCTGTGAGTAATATCAAACAACTCCAGGTTGTTCACCGTGGGCAGGGCCACTGTCGGACACAAGCACAGGGTTTGGATGACGGCGTTTCTTCCTTTGACACATTTACTTTTAAACAATAAGTGTAGCTGATTAAATCTTACCTAGAACAGTAATCTGGCACTTTTACACTAACCTTCGACTGTTTTGGGCCAGACAAGTCCTGAAAATTCACATTTCATAGAAAACTCGCTCTTTTCTAAAGTCTAAGGAATTCGTTATCCTACGGCTCTCCGGCAGCAATAGAAGTAAATTAGGTCTTGTAAGTTCATGCATGATTAAACAGAAATCCAAATCTTCTTTGATGTATTTTAAACAGTAATGCACAATGTCAGGGTTGTTAAAAACAGCAGTTATTCAGAGGTCATTGTCCTGCACGGCAATGAGCCAAACGAGCTTTAACTAGAAAAGAGACTAATGAGATTTACAACCAGGTCCTGAAGCTTTGGGCCGACGGCCGACGTGATGTAGTTTTGCCTCTGCAAACCACCACAGTGTATTTTAAGTCAAGCAGTTGATGTGATTGAAATGGAGGTCTGGTTTCATGAAATCGAATATATTTCAGAGAGTCAGACAGCACGAGTGAAGTCCTCACTTATTGCTTTGATAAATGTTCCACTTTTGTACCACACTCTGCTCAAACCCCCAAATCAATTAGTACCTAGCATCATGTTTAATTTGCTGCCTTAACCAGACAGTGCAGCAGGGCAGAAGTGGCAGCTTCCAGCAAACAGCCACAGCACATTAACTTTGCTACAAGGTCAACTTGTGACTTTGCATTCATCCTCAACCAACAGGGAGGAATCCCCTGTCATTCGTCAGCGAACGCCAGGTCGAGAAGGTCAGAGAATCCAGCCAGGCTCTGGCTCGGGGTACACATGTCAGCACGAGGCCTCAGGCAATACCACCAGAATTAGAGCTCGCCACAGGCATCCTGTCAGAGGAGGATCGGGCCACGAATAAATAATGAAACACCTGTGTAGCTTTTATGGCCCAAATTCACTGTTTTCCTTTGTAGTACAACACATGTCTGCTGCTCTATCACTGCTATTACGGATGCTGCAACTCAACAGTCATAAATTGGCTTCGTTGGAATTGAGTGAAAAGACCAAAGGTGTGTTGTTCATCTCGGTCCTGTCAGTTTCTTCAAAGCAAAATTAAAGCAATAAATAAATGATTAAAAGCTCTGCAGGTTAACACTGAGTCTTTCTCTTCAGTGTGAGCAAGAACACATTTCTACTGCACAGAAGCAGAAATGGTTTGATGCAGAGAATTAACAGCACAATGAAAGATCCCAGGGGAAGACTGTCTTGGAGGTTTAAGACTGAGAGCGATAGTGAATAATAGAAGAGGTGCATGCTGGGAAAAATGAAGAGTTCAGATCCCTCATTTGGGACTTAATTCTTAAATGAGGCTCAACTGGACATTGTTCATTTGCCTCTGCAACATGTAGGTAAATCTTCGTGTGGTTTTCACAGTTCTTCAAACGGCCGCTTGAGACTCAATCCAAAAGTGAATCAATCGCTATCAAGCCAAGTTACAACAGAAATATGAAAAATTCATTCATTCATTAAAAATGTATTAATGAATTCATCTCGTCCCTGACCTGTGATTGTGCTGGCGATGCCTTTTGGAGCTCTTTGAACAATTTGAAGTAGTCACGGTCACCAAACGTTCACCTGAATGTGAAACACCCTCAACCACTGGCGATGGCTCAGGCCTCTTAGTGGGAGGGAACCCGTCTGACTCAAAGGAACTGCAGTCGCTCTCAGACACATTCACCGGTTTTTGCAGGTAATCACATCTCGATCATAGATGCAAATAAACTGCTGACACATTACAGTCAGTCTCAGTCTGTAACGATGAGCTATGAGCGCAACTTCGCCACAAGATGTCACGTTGCAACTCAAGACTCGACTCAGCTGATTGCCAACTGGCTGCATTCTGCTTACACATCTTCATAAAAGCACGGCTGCCTAGTCCCTGCATCACTAAACTGTGTAACTGTTTGTAGACGAAATTCTGAATCCATCCATTCTCTTCCGCTTATCCTTCTCAGGGTCGCGGGGGGCGCTGGAGCCTATCCCAGCTGTCATAGGGCGAGAGGCGGGGTACACCCTGGACAGGTCGCCAGTCTGTCGCAGGGCCAACACACAGGGACAGACAACCATTCACACTCACATTCATACCTAATGGCAATTTGGATTATCCAATTAACCTATCCCCACAAGCTGCATGTCGTTGGACAGTGGGAGGAAGCCACGCAAACACGGGGAGAACATGCAAACTCCACACAGAAAGACCCGGCCTGATGGTGGAATTGAACTCAGGACCTTCTTGCTGTGAGGCAACAGTGCTAACCACTGATTGTTTCAAATCTGTGAGGTTCTGACAAAACTTTGTATAAAGAGTTAGTGTGGCTTTCTGTGTATGTAGGTAGTAACAGGTTTGTAATTTCACAAACATACTGCATTCATTTCCACTCAATACTGAACTAATGCATGAAAAAACTGACTATGACTGGTCGCAGACCTGGTCCCCAACTCAAAGGCAACAGGACTGCAAGGTGACTGCACCAGGTTTGCTAGCATTAGCAGAGAAGTCACTGTTAGCTTCAACATGTCTCAATGAAGACGCCAATATTGTTGCAATTGAGGCTTCAAAATGGGCCTTACAGACCATCAGATGCTGCATGGTGCTTACTACCATGTTTCCTGCTTCCATCTGTTTGAATGCGTAAACATATAAACTTACATGTAGTAGCACTTCCTCTCAGGGCTTCACTTGCGGCGCTGCGATAGACGGCAAAAACAGCCACCTGGTACTCTGTCAGAGAGTTCAGATAGCTCAGCTCCACGCTGTTCTGTGTCCCCTGGACCACCTAAAAACAGATCCCAGTGGGTCACAGCCTGGATATCACAGCAGTGTTATCAAGTGCAGTAAGTGTACAATGCTGGAATGAGATAAGCCAGTCAGTCAGACACACTAAACATGTATGTTTGCTTGTGATGCTCATTCATTTCTGCTGTGCTCTCAGGGACATAACTGTCTGATACAGCTGGGATTAAAATAATCTTAATTTGCTCTAAATTAGAGCTCTTCATGTCTTTGTAATAGACAGCAGAATTTTGTTTGTCAAAAAGCATTAAAATACAGAAAAAAATCTTCTGTTTATTAAGCGAGTGCATATCACAAGGTTGAAAAAAGCACCACATCTTGCTGCAGGCATTCAGCTCTCTCCAAAGAGATTTAAATTGAGTGTAACTAGATCAGATTAGCTTTGATGAAACCTCAGTTTTCCTTGTGGGGAAACTGGGCCGTTCCAGCTGCAAGTTGTAATAAACATCAAAGAGAAATGGGATAAAAATAAGAAGGAACTGCAGGAGCATAAATATAAACTTGGAAAATTACAGCACTGCATGTCTGCATGGTGATATAGGTATGGAAACAAAGTTTGAATGTATTATCCGGACATTTCCGCACATGGGAAAACACCTACGTCACAGAATAAGTCAGTGGATGTCTGTAGTTAGGCACACTGATTAAAAAGACACATCAGTGCTCCAGTTTTTCACATCTTCCACAGCTAATGGCTAATAATGAAAATAACAGAATATAGTTTACCACAGCATACGAGAGTGCTCGCTTTTATTATTCCCTTACTGCAAATCCTGCATAATTGTTGGCATTTATCGTGCAGATCACTCTGAGAAATTACTTAACTTCTGGAAGTGACCCTTAAAAGGATTAGCCGAGCAGCTTTAATTAAAATGCTGCCACTACATCACAGACAGTTTGTATTTTATTTGCTCTGTGGAGGCGAATCAGGACCAAAGTTCCACTAATTAAGGGGACAAAAGAAAAGCGCTCCCTTCAGTCAGTTATAAGAAGCCAGAAAGCCAGATGAGCCGCCTAACAATCACACAGTAGTTTAGACTTTATTGCACAATTACAATAAAAGCAGGGCCGTTCGCTGTGGTGGAAAAACTATGATGGAAGCTGAAAATTAAAAGTGAAAAATAAAGAGAACTATTTGTAGTTTCTTGAAAATTGCATGATTTGCATTAATCGCCAAGAAAAAGTGTGTTTCTTTCAGGCATGAAAAACTCCAAAAATAAATGAAAATAATTAAAATAATAATGGACCAACAATAAAACAAGTAAAATACCTTTTCTTCTGGCTGCCCCCCACTGGCAGGGTAGTACACCACTCGGTATTTCTCCACCTGACCCGATGCGTGTGTCCATGTCACCCGGAAACTACGAGCAGTTATCTCCGAGGTCACGAGGTCACGAGGTGCAGCCACGACGGCTGGTGGCGGGGCAGGCTCCGCCCCCCCTGCAGATAATAAAGAAAGCAGAGATTTTTCTTCTATTACGTGTGAAACTCGGGTCAGACCAGCCTGCGAGAGCTGAAATGATCCTGTTGTGTGTGCAAAGTGACTCTGAAAGTAATAAACTGCAACATCTCTGCTGCTATCTGAAGCCACATCTGTGTTTATGCGGCACAACGTTGTGGGCATTTCATTACAAAGATAACAAGGCTGCAATATATTTGGTGGGGAAGTGGTCTTGTTATTTTTATAACCAACAGCATCAACAAAGCAACACCGATGCAAACAGCAGCATCTTCGCGGTATCATCTCCGACTCTGCTGATTCCTGCTGCTCTTCAGACCTTTGATCTTCTTGTCGAGCTGCTCCACGCGGTCGCAAACGGTCTTGGTGAGACCTTCCACGATGTCGCTCATCACGCTGAAGTCTGCCACGTTGTAAACGTGAGTTTCCTCTGGAGGTGAGGCAATCGCCTTCAGCTCATTCTCATCAGCATTTTTCACACCTGGAGGGAGAGGAGAGAGAAAACCGAGTGATCCGACTGTCAGCAACGGTGACATGAAAGGTGTTGGAAATAAGTTTTCCATGACGCAACCAGAACATGAATATATACACAGGACTTCATCTACAACAGCAAAACTATTCGCCAGGCTGTGACATGCGCTGTCTGCAACAGGGTTTCTTATTCCATCTCTAAACTTTCCCCCTGCTGAAACTACAAGCTAAAGCTGAAGGCTGACAAGAGCAACAGACTGAGTCCAAAGGTAGCATAGCATCAGGGGTAGTCCGAAATGAAATGCATTAAAAATATTTATAAGACAAGAAGCATCAGCATGAATCTAAGATGCTGCCTGCTGTTCTTGCCTCATGAATATCTGCAAATATCATTAAAGGTCTTTTATTCAATTTTTGTCAGTTAATTAATAACCTGCTATTTCAGCACAAACACAGAACGGCGGAAATGTTGAAATTAAGCTGTGACTGTGCTGAAGAAGAAAACAGAGTTCAGCCTAGAAAACTCCAAAGGAAAAAATGTGAATCTTTAAAGACATCAGCTGGTTTATATGAAGGAGAGCTCAGTGAACCAAAGGAGCTGCACCATTTCAACACATAAAGACAGATGTATCATTGTGCTCTATGTTTGCCATCAACCAGCTGCACGTGTAGCAGAGCAACAGCCGAGCCCATGGTGTGTGGAGCATTTAGTGCTGTCATACCAATGGCAAACAGTTCTATCCCAGCATCCTTCAGGCTCTGTGCTGGGGGTATGACATCATCCTGGGACTTCCCATCCGTGATGAGGATTCCTATCTTGGGAACACCGGGTCTGGAGCCTGACTCGGGTTTGAAGCTGTTCTCCAGGACGAAGGTCAGAGCCAGACCTGGTCGGATTCAAACAAAGACAAAGCGAAAACATGAAGATGCTGAAATAAAAATAAGAAGAGGAGCCATTTGATCTGGAATCATCACAGCCTCGGCCATCTACGATTTGTTTAAATACTCTAAAGTCTGGACTTAGATACTGAGTGCTGTGGAAATTTTGCTTCATTTATCAAATATTTTTTTGAAAACCAGATATTTTTTTTCACACATTGAAATCTGAAGCAATATTCAAACATAAATATCTCAAAAACTATTAAACCAGGATCTGTAATTTGGGAACAAAAGTACTGGCTAGTTGAAATATAAAAAAAGACCCAAAGTCCCAAATTTGGGCACAAACCAGTAAAAAAAACAACAAAAACCTTGTAAATGTCACTTAGTGATATATAGCTGAATTTCACAGATTCCTATAGAAAACATGAACATTTTAGTCACAACAATGAAGAAAATGTTGTTTTCATTCAGCTTTCCTGCTGCGTGGAGCAAAGCTGACGAGTCAAAAACATTAAATGTAGGAAAACCATAAAAACATGGTTTACTTTTACTATAACATACTTCTGCATGCATATTAAATCTATCATGAGTTGGATAAAGTGCGGGAGATTCGAGCCGTTTATCGTCTGCACTTTTAAAGCAACAGTTACGTCCTGGCTGACAGTTTGAGTGTACTTAAAGTTTCCCACTGAGGTGTAGCGAGGACAGATAAATGCCTCTGAGCCGAGACGTAGCCTCAAGAGTTGCAATCAAAGACTTGAAAATGATTGTTATAGAGCGCCTTATTAGCTCAACAAGGTTTTTGTCTAATGAGCTTGATAACATAATGAGCAGCTGAGTTCAGCTGTGTCCATTAACGACATTACAGACGTCTTCTTCAACTTCTAACAGACTGTTAAAGTCCTGCTGCTCCCTCGAGCGATAGATCAGTTTCATTAGCAACACAAGAAGTTCAATTTTATTTAAAGAGGGTCAAATTACAACAGCCTGTCTCAAGGTGATCCATACTTCACGGTAAAGACCCTGCAATGATTCCCTATCAACAAAAACAAAACCACAAGGAGGGTCGGGGAGGGTGGACGTCTGTGATAAATCCCTGGGGTGAAACGGTTTTTCTTTTCCGATCCTGTTTGTACTCTCCAATCAGAATAACAGATAAAGTGAAGGCTTCACAGTGAGCTATCAGGACGCCTCCATAAGACTATATTACAATTTCAGTCTACAAGTGTCAGATGAGTGGGGGAGATTTTTAGGCCCAAACTGAGACTGAATGTTCCTATTTGTGAATATTCTGTCAGATAAAACAAAGCTGTCATAATTTTTTGGTTTTTTAATTTATGAGCAAAACAATAGTATTTACAACGTGACCGGAGGGCAGCCACACATGAAACCTTCCAGAGATTTCTAGGGTCAAACTCATAATTTAGAAATGTAACTGCACATCATCTGGATGGTGATGGAAATGCATCAGTCTTTGCTCACAACTCCATAACTAAAGTTTGTGCACGAGGAAGACGCCCACTCAAGTCCAGTCAGTTTGCATTTAATGATATTGACTGTTTTGTGATGTTCACTAAGCCCGAGCAGGTCATCTCCATCCAATCCTGGCTCCTCCTGTCAGTGTGGCGCAGTAACACATGGGCGAGATGCTGAACCCTGAGTCAGCCTGTGTGGACGTACACGTGCTCAGGTATCGATAACAAAGTACCGTATGTTTTAATATGCCTGATGTTCACGAATCTTGGCCTTTCATTAATATAACCAATAAGATCTGCTCTGGGACTGAAAGTTTACCTCAGGCAGCTTTTGGACAGCTACTAGAAACTCAGCTTAATGCTGATTATTCTTTCGTCTTGAATCTTGTGGACAGCCGGGACCCTCTGCTTCATTAGTGATGCTTTCCACGTGGATTCATTTTTGTATAATTCAGTTTTTAGATTCTTTAATTTTCTGTTTCCCCTCTTCCCAGAACAACACGAAACAAATGAAAGTGCCTGTTGGTAGAGTTGATGGTTGTTTAGTCCAAGAACATCCTGATGAATTCCAGGATGAAGTCATACTTCTATGAAATGTTTCTCCTGCTGGTTTAAGTAACAAACACAAAAAGACTAATTTTATAACTATTATTCAAATAACAGCATGTGCTGCATTCCTGCTTTACCAATCTTGTCCTGAATATTGGTGAATGGCTTTATTTATTTCCTTCTACTGTCCGTTAAAAGTGATGCTGAAACTTTAGAAAGCTAGCCGACCTTCTGATTCACACTCAGCTCTTATCAGCCGAATGCGGCAAGGTCACCAACACCTGAAGACTAATCCAAAATGAGCTCCCCTCAGTTTAATAAGCTCGGGCAAAAGGACAGGCTTTGGTCCAAGTGCACCTCTGAGCATTATCTGTTCACTCTGATGGGGAGAGCAGACCATAATAACCAGTGGGAGGCTGGGGTTTCGCACCTGTCAGTGTGTTTCCTCCTTTATATGGCAGATTCTTCACAGCATCGATTACAGACTCTTTAGTGGTGTGAGCGTTCAGATGCCACTCGATCCTGGGGTCTCCACTGTACTGAGCCAGACCTGCGTGCAAAAGTAAGAGTGGAATTTAAACTACAATTAGGTAGTAATATTTAACAGTAACTTAATAACAGATTCCAGTCTGGCTCAGACTCCATCCTCCAAAGGGACTGAAATCTTCTCACCAATCCTAGTCTTGTCAATCTCCACTGAAAACGCCTTGACCAGGTTCTCCAGGAAGGTCCTGACCAGCCTGAAGTTGATCCGCCCGATACTCCAGGAACCGTCTACCAGGATCACGATGTCGGCTATGGCTGGAGTCTTACACATAAATCCCGCTTCAGCTTAAAATCACAAGAAGAAAACAGGAATTTAGAAAAGACTTTGAAAACAGGAAAACTCTGAACTTTGAAAAGCTAAATCAGCAGAGGAAGGTTTCCCGCCATGATGGTGGACCACAAAAACATTTAGCCTTCTGCCTAACATGTGACTGAGACTCTAAACAGGATCCCAAACTTCCACGGCAGCCTACAGCACATACGTGATAAATCTGCACTGGTAAAAGTAGGACAGTTTGATGTGCAGCTTCTGTCCCAAAGTATTACAAAGTGTTTCATTAATTCTAATTCAGTTCAACACAGTATAATTAAACCCTAGAGGAGCGAGGCGCTTCGTTTTAGCAGATGAAAAATAACAGCCCCCTCTGTTGTTTGTCTCAACAGTTTACTGGGTGATAAAACAGACCTGACTCTAATGAGGAAACAGCAGTTCATTTACAAAAGCCAGTGCAGCACACAGTGAGCCAAAGGCCAAGCAAATTAGGAAACAGACATATTTCTGTCCACCAATTATCTTTCACACGGAGCTGAGGAAACCCGAGTTTGGGTCTCGATGGGAAATACTGCAATCGTTAAGGGTGCTGGGTTTGAATTCAAGAAGCCTCCAAACTGCTTCAAACCGGAGTTGAATATGGCACCTAAAACTCCCAGCAGATCCACTGGAAGAGGGTCGCTATACTGGGGAGTTTCCCAGTGGGAACATGTGTAGCTTCATCACCTCTCTGCAGCCCCTCATCCTCTGTTTGCTTTCAGCAGCCGCTCCTTTAAAGTCAACTTTCTACTGATTGGCTGTCGGTCACAAAGCATTTGAACAGCAGGTGGGTGTGGCTTCTATGCCTGAGATGATGTAATAAGGATGTCCCCTTCCACTGACAGAATCAAGATCCAAGTTTGTTTCACACTTTTTCTTTAAAACTTTGTTTTCCATCCAGTGGCTGATGTTCATAGAAAATCAGAGTATATAACTTTTGAAATTTAAGTGCTTCTTTTAATGATGACATTGCACTTCACAAAAATCCCATGCTAAATGTGAATGAAGACATCCCATCATGTTACAGTTCATGAGTAGTGTTACTGTGGGTTAGCAGCTGCTGTAAGATTAACTGCAGCTACTATTTACATGATGCATTCATACACTTACAGCAGGTTTCTATATTTTATTGGACAGTCAACAATATATTATAAGAAGATGATAACTGTCCAGTGTAAGAAAAAATAAACATGATGCACAGAAGAAAGGCTGTGAGGGACTTCAGAGACTGTTAGCTCCTCTTTATTTCCATATCCCTGCACTGCAGTTTTAACAGGCGTGTGCTCATGTACAGATAGAAACTGCTCAACCTACAGCCAACCGAACTCTGTCGCCTCGAGCTCACCCTGGCCAGCACTGATCAATACCAGGTAAACGAACAGGTGACTGCACCTGCATCTTAATGCCAACACACCCCTGAACCAACCGTCAATGCAGCGTAAACGAAGCAAGTAGATGAATCCAAATGTCTGCCCCACGGCGATGAATACCACGCCCACCACACTAGCTTGCTATTAGCAGCCGCTAACATCTCTGCATACACGTTTAACAGCAAGATATTTCACCATCAACTGTAAGTGGAATTATTACAAATTGGAAGAATTCAGGAAAAACAGCAGCTACAAACAAGCAGATCATTTAAAGCAACAGAGGAAGGTGTTTAAAAGTCTCCAAACACCATCTGGCATTGATATCAGCTGAATCACTGTGCACCAGGAGCTTCATGGCACGGGTCTCCTGTAGGTGTAATGTGTAGGTGCATTATAGTGTATTTCCCATGATTTGATGTTTTGAGGATAGTGCTGGAGATCTAAAGCATCAGTGGAAAAACTCATAAAAAGGTTTTCAGCTGGGTTGAGATGAGGTGACTGTGACGCTCCAAGCATACGATTCACATTCGTCTCATCAGGCTGTTCACCGAGCTCGGTGTGCTCTGGATAGAGGAGGCCGCTGTCATCAGGACACAAGTGCCTCTGCTCAAAGAAGCTTTCTATTAATTAGCAGTGAGCCTTTCATCAAAGTGGAGAAAGCACCATGCCCTCACATCATAAGAGGCCACCAGGTGACATCAGTGTAAGGGTCAGAGGTTCAGGTTTTCCCTTTAATTGAAACCAGGCTACAGATGGCCGTATGGTGCTGTGTTAAACTTTGATTTTGTGTTTCCATGTTTTAGCATTAGGAGAAATACGGAGTGTCATCCAAAAAGATTAAATGCAGAAGCATCCTTTGCCTCTGGGACACAGAGGCTCTCCCTTCTACGGTTAAAAGCTTAATTAAAAATACTGACATGCCCCCTGTGTCATTCTGAATGTGTACTGTGACGGGGATCGCTCACGGTGGCTTCATCACATGTAATTACCACCATCTGTGCAGCTCTGTGGAATGGCCTCTTTATATTTGCTCAGTTTTGTGGTGCATTTATTAAATGTTTTAGACTCAAAGGTTCAAGCACCATAAATCCACCGTGCGCTACCTGCCCGGTACCAACTGGCAGAAAAAGTTACAAATGGCTCAAGGATATTCACTGATGAGTGGCTTTTAATTTCTTCCTACTAGCAACAGGATTCAAGCAGACGTAAAACCCATCAGGAACCCTGGAGGGTCATTCGGTTTAAGGTTTAAAATGTGGAAACAAATGAAGCAAGCAGGGACCAGAGACAGGGTCATACTTGCCCAGCATGTTTTCCTTGAACAAATAAAGCTTATCAGTACACACTGACATACAAAAGCGCAGCCATGATGCATACCGATTATAAAAACAGAGCCTCGATGCTTCGCCCTAACAGTGGATTAAGTAGAATAACCATTTTACTCCCAGGGAGAAACACGAGCATTGATTTCAAGCATGAGCACAAATCTGACACATAGTTGGCTCAGTGCTGCTGCGTCTCTATACGTGAGATCTAACGTGTGTCGCTGATGCCCGTGGCACCCAATTACTTATCCTGCAGATGTAAAGGAGAATATTTCTTTCGGGTTATAACATGTCTCAAGAGGTGTATTAAGTGTGTTTGGAGGAGGGCAAGGGCATTCTTCAGCAGTCATTTCATTCATCGCTGACAGGAACTAACTAAGGTATCACTTCTTACAAGTCTCTACAGTGTAGGAATTTAAGCCTCCTCCTCGGTCTTCCAGCCGAGTCTCGGAGCCGCTGTTCAGCGTGACTTCAGATGAAAGCAGTGACACATAAAACACACAATTACTCCGCGGCTCTGGAAAGACGAGCTGTGAGCCTGGCATCAGGTTTGTGTGGTGAGACAGAAACTGAAAGTCGTTTTTGGGTTGCTGTCTGCACCACACAAACATCTGAAAGTTTTGTCTGTATCAATGTGCTATAGTCTTCTGGTCCAAACTATCATTTTGGAGGCTTAAAGACTTTTGACCTGTTTGTTTTTGCTCATGATTTAGACAAATAAAAGCAGCTGGAGGAAAGACTTACTTCAGATGGACGAAGCAGAAACTGAACACAGTGAATCCTCTCTTTGGTCCAGTTTTACTGCACCAAACGCTTTTGTACAAGCTGCTGTGATGCACATGGTCTCGCTTCATGTTGGTGTTGTGGCCACAAGTTTTACCGTGATACCGAGCGATTCATCCGGCATGCCTAAGGACCGGTTCACGACACATTTTAATGCACTGGGAAAGAAAGATTAGTCAGTGTGCAGAGTTGCTGTGGTGAAGCAGCCAAACCACCATCTCTTCCTGAATAAACAAAGCTTCCTGACATGAACCGCAGCCTCTGACAAACCTCAGGGTCACACTGCAGCATCCAACTTCTTCATTTTTCAAAAGTCATCAGCTGTTGTTGTCCAATACGTGTGTCAAGTGCTGAAAGCACGCGGTGCATGTGTGAGCACTGACGGCGACATCATTAACACGATTTGAGACAGAGGCTCAGGTTGCATCAGCTTCCTGTTCGTTTCTTTGAAGTCTCCCATTGTTTCTGATTCATGTTGAACTGAAGTGAAAGAGCAAATTGTTTCTGATCGGTTCAAGTCACTAATAAAAGGACAAAAACTTAATCATATCATATTCAGCCAACAACAGTTTGACAAATGAAGAACCTTCAGCAGTCTTGGGCTGACCTGAGAAGACTACAGTTTTTATAAAGTGCTGTTTTAACTCTATAACACAAAGTAAATAAACAGATATTTTCTAGTTTGGAATGAACTATTTTGGTGTTATTTTTAGTTTGCCAGATTTGGCATTAAATGAAACGATACAGCTTGAAAAGACCGAACTAAACACAGAATCGTCTAAAGATGAAGGATTTGAACAGAATTAAAAGATGGAAGAGGCGGATTCTTCTTAGTCAGCACAGGAAATGAAACAGAAGGGCAAAGCAGTGCTTGGGGGCAGCAGGTGAAAGAACTACCTCTCTTTTAATAGCACGTCTGGGAAAAGACTAGTGCCTGGACAGATGGCAGAAAGAGGACAAAAGACAAAGAAGAAGAAGAAGAACTGGGAAAAAAAGTGGCAGACGCGTATTAAAGGATGAAAGTACACAAGTGAGTCTGCTGCGAATACCAATGCTGTGTTTTTCTCTGCTTGATTTCCTAATGCCCCCCTTGGCATTTGTTTTCTTTTATTTCTTATTCTCTGTGAGTGCGCTGCACTGATTCTCCTCCAGCACTAATCATCAGCACTACTCTGTTTTATTATGCTGTAATTGCAATGCACATCTATATTTTCACTTAATAACTACTGTGCACACACTAATCACACGAGAAGCAGCAAACAGGATAAAAGCAAACTGGATAATGTGAGAATACAAACAAAAAAATGGAGGTAAAGAGACACGCAGAGAGAAAAGAGGGCGGGGCCAACACACTCTGAGCAATGAGTGTAACAACACAAGCGACTGACATTTGTTATCACACAAAGGAAACACTGTTTGGTTTCACAGCACAAACTGCAAAGGAAGCACACAGACCGTTATCGTCACAGCTCCATTGAAGCGGACTGACACCTGTTTTTACTACAGCAGCAAAAATGAAGAATATCATTGTTTTTGGGTATTTTGCAAAACTGTAACATTAATGACTTCGTTAGAGGCCATCCTGTGTCTGTGATGGTGTTTTTGTCCATTCTGTTTACCTCTATGATCTATATTTGTTTAGCTTCCATGTGCTTTCGAGCTTCGTCGTGTGTATTTCTGGTTCTTTGTTACTTGTTTATTTGGTCGTGTCCTGCTCGTCGTGGTCTCTGTCGCTCAGTCTCCGTTTTGTGTTTCCTGTTTTATTTTAGTAGTGCATTGCTTTGCTTCCCCTTTCTCCTTATGTGTTGATTTGTTCCTCCTGTGTTCTCACCTGCTGCCCCTCGTTCAAGTCCTCACTCTCTGCTCGTGGTTGTGTCGTCCCTGTTTGCTGTGTGCTTCCTTTTGTGCCATGTTTCCCTCTTAATGTTCTGGTTGTTAATTATTAGTTGTTTGTAGCTTATAGCTCCCAGTTTGTAGTTTTAGAGTTTCATGTTTCGTCTTTTTTAGTTGATCCCTTTGTGTTTGAGTCCGACCTCTGCCTGCCACACAGTGGTACCTGCCACAGGCTCACATGAGCAGCCACTAAGTACAAATGAAGGAAAGGGTATTAGAAACCTTTCGTTTTCTAAAGATGTGTCTATAATTTGGTGTTTTCATATACATGGCAGAAAGTGCAATAATAATGTGAATAAAGCCACGTTTGAGATCGATGTCATATAGAAATGTTAGTAAAACAATGAACTTTTATTTTGAAATGTAAAACTAAAGCTCGTTTTAACTTTGTTTAAAGGCAAAGAAACAAAAGTAAACACTGGTTGAAAAAGCACAAAGCTAACAAAAGTCAACAATGGAGGGAGGAGAAAAGAGCAAAGGTCAAAGGTCAACCCAGTGTGACACCAACCGGGATGAAAAAGAGCAAACAGAAGAAACATGAGGAAGTCTCCTTACAGGAACAGTCTGTGCAGAGCATCAGTTTTCTATATCTTTAATAATCCTGAGATACAACTTTGATTGTTTCCACACAGAAAGTTGCAGTTTTATATGTTTTGATCATATTGTAACTGAAATGTTGTCTGCTGTTCACGCTTTGCCTCAGAACAGAGCCGAGCGTCAGCCCGAAGACGAGCGTAGCTGACTGACAGTCGAGAGGAGGATAAGATGCTGGGATCCGGTACTGAGACTGAGACTGGCTCATCTGCTGGGATTTTACTCATATAACCAAATTTTGTATGTTACCCTGAGACTGTTTGCATCAAGGAATTAGTTCATCCCTGATGATGATGGTGATGATGATACATTATTAAAAAAAGGAATTGGGTTGCTCGTCCACTGCAAAACAAACTACAAACATGTCTCTAAATATATGTAATGAGTCAGCAAAGATTCGGTTTTAAACTGATTCTGTAATTAAGAATTATTTTCTTTCACTGTCACAATCCAGCTGTGAGCCAGCTGTGTCCCTGTAGCTGTTTACTTCCTGATATAATCACTGAACAAAGTTGTCATGAATTAGGAGAGAAGAGTGAGTTTTAGTCATTAACAAAGACTGTTGGGTTTTCTTGGTATTTAAATAAAAATAAATAGACAGCATGCGTCACCTGTCCTGCAGCTCACTGTGCTGCAGTGTACAGATGCCGTTTGGGAAGGAGGGCAAGAAGAGCGGCAAACAGACAGTAGCAAAAAACAAAAAAAGCTTCATTGATGGTTTCTTCAACCAGATCATAAAAAGACCTTTAAGTGTTCCAGGTCGAGAAGTCAAAGCGTCGCAGGTCTGCAGCACAGCTGAGACAGGAAGTGTCGAGACCGGTGAACAGAGGACATGACCCGAGTCAGCTCAGTGTAAACAATATTATAATGAGTCTGTTTCTCTTTACTGATATTACATATTCATGAGTGAAAGCAGGGCCCAGAGCTGGGTCCAAGCTCAGCCTGATACCATGTCCACAACAAGGCAGCGTAACTGTCAGGTTACAGGTTCAGTTACATTCACTGTGTAATGAATGAGTCACGGTTCATGTTTCCCTTCCATTATGTTTACACAGTGTGTGTGCGGCTACTGCTCGCATGGATTTAGACAAGACAGCGATCAGCAGAGCTGCAGCAGAGAGACTGCATGAAGATTTGAAAGAATAAAGTCTCATGTTTCAATCAGACAGCCACACTGACAACAGAGCAGGATGCTGCAACCAAGCCCAGACATCCAGCCCGTCTCAGGAAGCACCCAAAACTCCTTATCACACCGAGTCCATGAGCCCACAGCCACCGACTGTTTGATGAAGCTTATCTGAAGCGCATGTGCAACATTTCTGGCTTTAAAATACAGCATGTCTGTGATTCTTTAGCAGTGTGAAGCTTATTTAGGTGGAGAAGTAGCAAAGCAAGTCCAGCACTTAGCAAGACGCCCGAGGCAAGAGCAGAAGAGCTGCGTTGCCAATATCTGCTGTGTCAAAGGTGAGCTAGCCCACCTGAACGCTTTCTCTGATGGGTTTGTCTACAGTAGAGCTAACCTACGTGCCGGGAAGTCAAAGGTCAACGTTAACTTCCGAGCAAAGTCAATTTCATCACTACACACTGAGGAAAAGCTCGTGAGAGAAACTCAGCGTTCAGCTGAGTTCAGATTCCACATGGTCATCTGCCTGGAAAGTTCAGCAAGTACAACAGTAAACGTGGTTTTTACAAAACGTCTGTGCCTTCCTGTTTCCCATCATCTGGATCATCATAGTCACCTGGAAACAATGATGCAGTATCTACCTACTTATGTAACAAAAACTGTTTACTTAGAAAAGACCAGGTGCTCTGCAGATTGTTAAAGAGTCGCTGAGAAATAACGAGACTGTGGAAAACCGCCTCGTCCAGTTTCTGTCGGGGACATTAAAGCGGAGCAGGTTGTTAGCATGCAGCCCAGTAATGTCACAAAATCACAGAGTGATTGTTAACTACTTAAATTTATTCATTAATATTCACACTTTAAATATCCAGGACTTTTTCACTTTACATAATTATCTTTGAATTATGGAATATTACAGATAAGTTATCTCTCGAAAGAAAAGCCAAAGCGGATATTTAACCTGCATTACTCCTAATGACCAGCAGGGGGACCTCCATTAGTTACAAACACGTAATTTCTGGTCACTGTTAGAGTCAGAAAAGAGAATAAACATGTGTTAATCAGATCTGACTTATGACTAATCAAATCCAAGCCTTTAATGTGCCATCAGCTTTCATAACACCAACATGCTCCAGGCTTAACGAGATGTAATTGACCAACAGGCGAGGTCCCGGTCGTCGATCACCGATACTCACGTAACTCATTTGTTTTCATTAGACCTTGAGCAAGGCACTAAGCTCCAATTTGCACAAATGAAGCTTCTCAGCTCCTGGTTTTCCTGCAGTGGTCACTCCTGCTGGAGTGGTGAACACGCGAGCTCAGCATAAAGAGAGCGGCTGGAAAAACAAAGGTCACAAATAAGTAGAGAAACACGGTCATGTGCACAGTGTGCAGAAACAAGCTGCAGTGCTGTAAATCTAAAACAGGTTCAGATACATTCAGCAGTATTAGGCCAGATAGTTATTTGTGATGTAGAAATCTCATTAAGTGTCAAATGAATGATCTGTTTTTTATCGTTGCCGAGCCTCTGGAAGGAACGTCTCCAGCTACGGGGCGCAGAAATTAACTGGCTGGATGAACCTGAGTCACAAGCTTGCAGTAGATTAATGCACCTCATCAGAGTCAACATAAATCTAAACCGGGACAGGCGAGCTCATGAACAGTTGCCCATTTCAGCCGTGAGAAGCTGAGTGAGAAACAAAGGTCTGAAATACAGCTCAGAGGTGATTCTCCGGTCAGCATCAAATATTCTCCAAAGAATTTTGTAATTGAATTCATTATAACATCGAGACCAAGCTACTACAATCAATTTGTCTTCATTATGGCGTAAAGATTTCTTGAAAGCTCTGAGCCCTCAGCAGCATTCTGCCACAGTGACTTCCTGTTACCACGATGAGTCTCAGCTCGTGGGTGGTGAGTGAAAAGTTTGCTTTCAGGTGTCGGGCTGTGGCAGGAAACATTTCTCATGCAAATGCAGGAAAAGTAAGGAAAGGTCCACTGTTTGGGGTAATGGCACCCCAATTTGAAGCAATTTTGATCAAAGACTTCTTTTTTCACCTTCTACATCTAACTGTGTGTAACATTAAATTACTCTAATTAACTGTAACAAGTTTTCAAGAAGGTGTAATATTTCTGTTGGAGAGTGCGGAGCTGAGAAGTTCAAAAAGCCAAACTTCTTTAAAAGTTCTGGTAGAAAAGGAACAAACCCAGTCTGAATGTGTTCCTCCTGTAGCTGCATGAACACATCAGCCCCGCACAGCTGGCCAACAGGTGTGCATCACACCACGGTGTGATTAGGTCATGTAAAGTCAGGTGCAATGAAATAATTATCCAGAAAATGCAGTGCTGTGCAAAAGTCTTGAGTCTTTCCTACGCTGGCAGTATGATTGGGATCGTCGTCACGCTGATAATGAAACGATCTGATGTGGTGGCTCAATAGCTGAGGGTACTTTTCAGTGCTTTCTGTAATGAGGCCTCTTCTAACAACAACAGAGCCTCCACTGTGTTTGACAGATCACCTCCTCCATACGTACCCACTCATCACTCGTTACCACCTGTTGCTACTGATTCAACCGGGTTCTTGTATAATTGGGCGTCTCTGCGCCTTTTCTGCCTCCTACTGTTCACTGAGGCCTCTCAACAACTGAAGAACAACTGAAGGAGGATGAACTCGGGTCCTGTGTCACATCTTTGCTGCTTTTGTTTTCTTATTTTTTTAAAGATACGACTTTCAGATACTGTCCATCTGCTGAGGGGTTGATTATGTTTTGTCCTTCACGTGTCCAGCTCACTTAACTTTTTTAAGAATACACTACACAGCATATTGAGATTTACTAATACTGAAGCTCTTTGAGAATCACCTTATTTGTCACGGACCCGGCTCTGGAGGACTCGGGGGTCCGTGACCAGTTTTGACTGTTGTTATTGTTGTTAGTATTATTATTATTTGGTGATGTGTGCTTTCTCCACAATGCTGTGTTAGTCTGTGTCCCACTCGTATGTATAGGCAGGGTGTGGGTGTATACGTGTGTATGTCTGCGGGTGTGGCTGGAGGATGGAGCACAGCCACCTGCAGGCCTGATAGGCGTGGCCCTGCGAAGGACTGGCCACACCTGAAGTTCCTGCCACACCTGTTGGTGATCAGGGCTCGTCGGGGGAGCTACTTAGGAGAGTGTTGGAGCTCCCACCGGCGCGGGATCATTGAGTTATCGTACCAAGTTAGTGTGTCAGCATATGTCTGTGTTGTTCGTATATGCCCGCCGAGGGTTAGTGTTGACGGCTGCCTCTATGGTTTCCCTGCAGGAGGAAGAGTGGTCCAGAAAGGCAGCACGCACGGGGTGTGCGGAAACACAACAGCGGGGAGCACGAACACGAGCACAGACGTCGGAGGGAAGCATGCACACGGGGTTCAAGGGAGCAACGGGGAGTTATTGTGTTTACAGTTTTTCACTGTGAATAAAGAGCACTGTTTGCATCGCAGAGTCTGCGTTTTGGGTCCTCCTTTCCCCACATCCCCACGGTCTGCCAGCCAGACCGTGACAGAATGATCCCGCCAACCACCATGGACCCAGCAAACTCAGGAGTTGCCACGGAGGAGAGATCGCTCGCGCAGCTATGGGATTACTGCCGGAGCGTAATCCAGGCTGCAGACCCACACAGGAGACACCTACAGGTAGTGTTCCTTGACAATTACCTCACATCCACTACCCTCACCATGAACATTTTGGACATTAACAAACTTAGGCAATTGATCACTAGTTTAAGGGAGAGCTCGAGTTTTGAATTATTTGGCTTGGGTGGCCCGAGCACGGACAGTTCGGCTGCTCTCCTAGAGACTCTAGCCGCTTGGTTTTTCATGCGTCGGTGGAGGGCTTTCCCGTCGATGCTCGCGGCACAATCGTTTGATCCGCCATTACAGAAGGCATGCCGCACTCTCCACCGCCATTCCATTACGCCTCAACCCACTCCTGCGGTTTCAGCCCGGTCAGCTGGCAACGGACCGACAGCGCTCATTACCGCAGTGAGTAAACCAGACTATATTGTTTCAATAATAAACCCTGTCATTGACGATCAAAACACAGATGAACAGCGGATTTCCATGCACGCGGCCCCGCCTTCACGGAGGAGAAGGCGTCCTCGCAAGCAGCGTTCAACCACAGCCACACTCACTCCTGTGCTGGTCGAAGACTCAGGACCAGCGGCTCTGGACGCCACAGTGAGTAAAATGGACTCTGCCGGTGTTATAAATTCCCTTCCTGTAAACACGAAAATAGAAACTGTTTGTTGTACCTCCAAAGACTCAGAAAATGTTCCCTCTGAGACTGTAAGCTGGGAGCTGGGGAGTTCCGAGCATACAGACCCAAATGACTTTTTGGCTCAGTCTGGCCATATGGAGACAGAGGTTCTCCCCAGGGCTTCCCCAGAGGCCGAACTGGAGGCCTCAGTTGCCTCTGGAATTTGTTGAGCCAGCTGTAACATTCTCATCCTCTCCACCCTTCATAATAGCCATATCACCCTCAACTCAGTCCGCTGCCCAGCTAGTAACGGAGTCTGCTGCCCAGCTGGTGACTGAGTCTTCAGTCCGGTCAGCCTCTCACCTTCATCCCCAGTTGGAGGTCGATATGCCTGCTGGACCACCTCTGCCATCATTTCACCTGTCTGTCCCTGCATCGTTGGCCAGTCCACCGGGAGCAGCGACCGCACCATCATCACCTTCTCCCTCTGCAGCTACTTCTCCACCAGAGTCCCATCAGACTGCAGCGACCGCAGCACTCTCGGCTTCGCCATCTGCATCACCTACTCTACCTTCACCTTCCCCACCTGCAGACACCGCATCACCATCTTCACCTCCAGATCGACCGTCAGTAGCTGTAGCGC
Source organism: Aulonocara stuartgranti (assembly GCF_965226115.1). Taxonomy (NCBI): domain Eukaryota; kingdom Metazoa; phylum Chordata; class Actinopteri; order Cichliformes; family Cichlidae; genus Aulonocara; species Aulonocara stuartgranti. The sequence continues at coordinate 35,910,966 of NC_138957.1, read as the reverse complement.
AGCCGGAGGTGCTCAGGGTGCTCGGAGAGCGGGAGGAGCCCACACCGCCAGCTGTGGAGCCCTGCGAGCCGGAGCAGGAGCCCGGCGAGCTGGAGGAGCGGCTCAGCGTGGCGGAGCAGGAGCCCTGCGAGCCGGAGCAGGAGCCCGGCGAGCCGGAGGAGCGGCTCAGCGTGGCGGAGCAGGAGCCCAGCGAGCGGGAGGAGCTCGATCTTCCCGAGCCGGAGCTCAGCGAGCAGGAGCAGCTCAGCGAACCACCAGCAGAGGAGCTCTGCGAGCGGAAGGAACAACCGGCGCTGCCAGCCGAGGAGGAGCTCTCGCTGCCAGCCGCCGAGGTGGAGCTCTCGCTGCCAGCCGCCGAGGTGGAGCTCTCGCTGCCAGCAGCCGAGGAGGGACCCGCTCAGCCGGAGCCGGAGGTCAACGAACCGGAGGGACCTCCACGTCTGGCGCGGCCTCCACGCCATCCACGTCCTCTGCATCCACGTCAGCGACCAGCGCGTCATGAACCGTGTGCCACACCTCACTGTTGCTCACCGGAGGAGCAGCGCCGCCACCGGACCCGTGGCAGGCTGCCTGGGGAGCAGCGCCGCCGCCGTCGGACCCGGGGCAGGCCGCCGGAGGAGTCGCAGCGCTGCTACCGTCACTGGATCCCGGGCAGGCCGCCTGGGGAGCAGCGCCGCCGCCTTCGGACCCGGGGCAGGCCGCCGGAGGAGCAGCAGCGCCGCTACCGCCTCTGGATCCTGGGCGGGCCGCCTGGGGAGCAGCGCCGCCGCTACTGGGCCCGGGGCTCGCCACCGGAGGGGCAGCAGTGCCGCCGTGGCAGTGGCAGGCCCCCAGAACCGTTTTTCTGCTGTTGCCGGACCCGTGGCTGCCCGCCGGAGCTGCAATGTCGCCACCATTGGACTCGAGGTAGGCCCCCTGAACTCTTTTGTTATGTTGATGGGCCGCCTGAGACTGTTTTGTGGCATTTTTTCTTTTTGTTGCTCCGCTGCGGGATGCGCGGTCGGACTCTGGGACTGTGACCATGGGGGGGTTGTTTTCTTTGGGGGTTTTTGCTTGTTTTGGTTCTGCCCTCCGTCCTGGACCTCCCGCCGCCCGCCCTGGGTTGGTTGTGCTGTTTTTGGTTTGTGTTTTTGGGTCGTCGGGAGCCGACCCTTTGAGGGGGGGTACTGTCATGGACCCGGCTCTGGAGGACTCGGGGGTCCGTGACCAGTTTTGACTGTTGTTATTGTTGTTAGTATTATTATTATTTGGTGATGTGTGCTTTCTCCACAATGCTGTGTTAGTCTGTGTCCCACTCGTATGTATAGGCAGGGTGTGGGTGTATACGTGTGTATGTCTGCGGGTGTGGCTGGAGGATGGAGCACAGCCACCTGCAGGCCTGATAGGCGTGGCCCTGCGAAGGACTGGCCACACCTGAAGTTCCTGCCACACCTGTTGGTGATCAGGGCTCGTCGGGGGAGCTACTTAGGAGAGTGTTGGAGCTCCCACCGGCGCGGGATCATTGAGTTATCGTACCAAGTTAGTGTGTCAGCATATGTCTGTGTTGTTCGTATATGCCCGCCGAGGGTTAGTGTTGACGGCTGCCTCTATGGTTTCCCTGCAGGAGGAAGAGTGGTCCAGAAAGGCAGCACGCACGGGGTGTGCGGAAACACAACAGCGGGGAGCACGAACACGAGCACAGACGTCGGAGGGAAGCACGCACACGGGGTTCAAGGGAGCAACGGGGAGTTATTGTGTTTACAGTTTTTCACTGTGAATAAAGAGCACTGTTTGCATCGCAGAGTCTGCGTTTTGGGTCCTCCTTTCCCCACATCCCCACGGTCTGCCAGCCAGACCGTGACATTATTGGTGCAGAAATACTATTATATACCAGTTAGACTGTTATCTGTGGCAGGTTTTATAGAGTCAACTAAACAACCCCCTTTTTTAATAGACGTTAATAACAAAGTGCTTGAACATCAAATTTTAAAATGATTATTTACACAGAGCAGGGTCATTGCGTAAGTTAGGTGCTTTTTTATTCTTGAGTGATTCATAGATCAACGTTAGCAAACATAAAAATCCCTCTGAAACTGCTCAGGTACAAGAACTGAAGTGAAGTGAGTGAAAGCACTGAAAGACGTTCAGAAAGTCCAGAGAACCATTTACCCCAAAATAAAAGAAACGATGGCTCCAAACAAAGTGTAAAGAATCAGCTCCAGTAGCAGTATTTATTCTTTGCCAGGAGTACAGAAATGAATCCTTGCCCTACAATAAAAACGAGACGTCTCTCATGCATGAAGATGTGAGACTGGTGCCCCAACAACAGGTTCACCACTGAGGAGAGGAGCTGTGATTGGGAATCATCCAAACATGAACTTTTCCTCCGCCTCAGTAGAACCACTCAAAGCTGGAAAAACATTGTTCTTCTTGTGATACTGAGGAAAACACTCAATACTGCTTTCAGTACCACAGGGAAGAAAAGGGATTATATATATAATTAGAGGAGCATATTAAAATTAACCAATTATAGCACTAATGTGTCCGATAAAGTGAAACTCTAACACTACATTAATGCTTGTTGAAACAGGAGAGGGCCCGGGTGCAGGGGGGCGGCATAAGACACAAAAACATTCAAATAATATCCGAGCATAGATGTTGTTTTTCTGCAGCCAAAAGTGACATTACCTGTATGAGAGGGTGGAGCTACAGGTAGGTGTAGGTGCTAGCTAGCTTGTTTGGCACGCTGCATCCTTGGAGACGTAGGTAACGTCTGCTTGGTGCTCATTTAACAGACTAATAAAATACCAAAATTTCACTCATTAAAACTGAAGCAAAGGCTTTTCAGTGAGCTGTTAGCAGAGTTAACTACTCCGCAAGTCACATCATTGTCAGATAATTGCATCATAAATGCATTAAAAAGTCTGTTTCTGTGACTTCTGTTAACTGAGGTGAAAAAAAGATCTGGTGTCATGAAAGAGGAAATGTAATATTGAGATAAAAACGTTCGTTTTCTGCTGTAGAGGTCATTAAAAACATCAAAGGGTGAGATGCAATGAGATTCTGGGAGGGCAGACCACCTGTTTCCTAGGAAGACTAAAGGGTTTCCACAAGTCTTTGGAGAAATCGATCATTATCATCAAAACTTTCAGAAACCCTGAAAACGTGTGTTGCATTTGACACGAGCAGCAGGATTTCTAAGACTTGTTTCATTTAAATAAGTTTTGTTATAAAATATCAAATGCTGTGGAAAAGATGCACAGTGGCAAAAATACCCCCCACAGATAAAGAACATGTTCCAGTTAAATGCACAGGAAATGGAACAGCGCACATCCTGTCCTGCACACTTTGACAGTCTCGATCGACTGACTGCAGGAAGGAAGAACCAGAGTGATGAGTGCAACACAGCAAAGATTAAAAAAGAGACAGTTTCAAGCTAATTAGCAGACGTATTAGTGAGCAAACGTTCACATTCTGGTAGAGTTTTCCACCTAGAGTACAAATCCTCACAAACTGGAGGGCAAGCAGATACACTGTGATTAGCACAGGAAATATTATCTCAGGGTTACTCGTACATCTTCATTTTTCCAGAGTCAAGAATCCAACTCCAGCTTCCACCGGCGCAGCATTAAAGGCTCCCTGCAGATGAATCAGCACTTGGCTGCAGCCCATTTTCAGAAAAGATAAAACTGACAGCAAGTCAATCAGGACAAATCAATGAACTGTTTCAAATCAAGACCCCCCCACCCCACACACACACACACACACGAGCACAGAGCTGTGGTAATTGCACCTGTCAGGGCTGACTGAGCCAAATTGTGCCTAACTACTACATAATTACTTTTTTTGGGAATCAGCATAGCAGCTGAAGATCCCAGACTGGAGCCTTTATAAGGTGTGTCAGTCGGCCTTCAGCTCATGACACCAGCTGTGACTGTATATCCCTGGATTCAACCTGCTCCAGTGTCTCTGGCTTTAAAAACAACCCACAGCTGCCCACTGCCCTCTCTACAGAATCACACACTAGATGAGTGTAGACACACAACCTGCAGACGTCGTACGATATGTTCTCGTTACGATGTCTGAAAAAGACATTACAATCTTCTGTTGTAGTTCCAGTGATAACAGCTGAGCTTAGGTTGCACTGAAGCACAAAGAGACACACAATGAGTCGCACATCTTTAGACTTATAGACTTTAAGACTAAATGAAGGTTTCCACGGTTTCCAGTTCTCCTTCATTACCTGCGGTTAAACCACCCGGAACTTTCCAGAACAACTAAATCTGCTGGGCAGGTTCATGGACTCTTGTATATAATATGAAAATAATAACATCACACTTACACAGTTTTTCCTTCTCATCCCTGTGATGCATTCAGGTGCAGACATAAAGTTTCAGTCACAGCAGTTCAGCATCTAACTGAGCTGCAGAAACATCACTTTAATCTCTGCTCGTGACCACTCTGACGCAGCACCTGCAGGCTGTCGGGACTTTTACTAGATTAACTCAACTTCGGTTCATTTTAGCTTCCTGTTATGACATTATTAACACTGGTTCAAACTAGAGATGGCACGATACCACATCTTTATGTCCGATACCGATACCATAAATTTGGATATCGGCCGATACCAATATGAATCCGATATAGTGTGTTTTTAATCAATAAAACTGTTTTTTTAATATCTTGCTGCATTTTGTATAAGTTCATACTCAAGTTTAAATAAACATCAACACTAAAGCTATTCTGTTATACCTGTGTGTAAAAAACACACTGCACCCAAAATAATTCATAGTTCAGCAAAACTGATCAATCTAATAAACTTAAACCTGCTCCATCCTCCCTATTCTGGTGTTTTAAAGAGAACTTAGCAGAAATATTAAGCAAACTAACTAATAGGGTTGCAAACTCCCAGCAAAAAATAATAGGGAACCCCCCCCCCCCACCCTCCACCTCATGATGCTTAATCGATGTAATCAACTTTAATTTGATGCAGTGTGAAAAAATGCACAGAAATAAATAATTTTTCAAGAATAATTAAATAGATTAAAATTAAATCAACATCTTTCTTCAACAGAACTGCAGACTGCACAGATGGTTCCCAAAGGAAAAAGTACTATAGCTTACTAGGGTATATTAGACTTAACAGTCACTATATACAGTAATGAACTTCTATACATTTTACATCAGATGAAAACTTTGGGTGTAAGAGTCAGATAATTATTTATTAAAAGCTCGACATTTTAAATGAGAATAAGAAAGAAAAGTATGTCTCTGTGCCCCCTTTTCCCTGTTCATGCCCTATCGGCCCCCCTGGCTACACTTTGCTAGATCCGCCCCTGCACATTTACCAGCCGTCAGCTGTAGAAAAAGATCCTGGTGTAGAAAGTAATATTAAATACATTCTAACAACAGCTGATCAAGCTTAAACGTGCTGCTGTTGTTCAGCCGCTGGTTTCCTCTTTCTGGTGCAAAGTGGGCCAAAAACAAAGAAGAGAGACGATCAGCTGATCACTGATCAGTTTCAAGATTGAAGTAGCAGCAGGAGAGAGAGAGAGAGAGGGGCAGTAGCTCCATATATCGGCTGTTAAGCTTAACGTGGGAATGCTTTAAAAACATTCAGAGATGAACTTACACACTTGCTTTACTTCTCTCTGGGATAACTTCCTCAGGGATGAAATGCTGGTTTGAGGCTACAAATACACACAGCCGCTCTATCACGTGACCACACTGCTGCGACGTGCTACGGTTATGAGCTGAGTTACACTGTGTCACAAGTTTTGTGAGGTGTTTGTTTGATATTTAATGGATCAATTACATTTTTTATTTCTCTCCAATATCCGATCCAGTAATTTAGGTCAGTATCGGACCGATACCGATACGTAATATCGGATCGGTCCAGCTCTAGTTCAAATATGAAACATTCAAACAAAGGAAGAAGAAGAAGAGCTGTTTTGTTTTGTACCATTTCCTCTGTCACTGTGGGCATTGTGGCTCTATGGGTTGGGCTATCACCACACGTTCAACCTCCACTGCAGACACTGACGGAAGTGAGCAGTCACACAAACTGGGGCAAAAAGAGCAAAGCTCCAAAAACACGACCCATAAATCTACAAACACCTCATTAACGCTGAAACTCCAAAAGTCTAGAACCGTTATTATCTGTGTTCAGAAACAAGAATATGAACAGTAAGAAAAAACTGTTTATCAAACAGTGTTGGCACGGTTTAATTTCCTCTTCAGTTCCCTTCTCAGCAGAAGGAGACAAGCTCGATTTCAGTGTTACCTGAAGACAGAATAGTGTTAAAGTTGATCTAATCTCATCATAAGGTGATAGTGAACTTTCCTCACTGCGCGCAGGTTGAACAGGTTCTTGTTGACATTAACTTCACGGGTACGCTGCCACCACCGGGGACGGAATTCACACGAAGCTGTAAAAGACAGTCTGTGTGTGCAGATGTGAGAAGCACAGACAGCATCAGACAGAAGATGAGAGACGAAGAGGAAGAAAACCTGAAGCTCTTTAATGAGCACCGTCACAAGACAGAGAAACTGAAACCATAGGAAGTCCCACGGGGCTTACACACACACACACACACACACACACACACCGAGCTGCACACACTCGGCAGCAGCAGAAAGAGCAAAACTGAGAAGCAGAGTGTGTGAGAGAGACAGGCAGCACTGAGTCACTGTGGCTTCGACTGCAGCTGTTTTTCCAACGAGCCGGAAGTGTCACTTCCGTTTGCTGAATTTTTTTTTTCAACTACAAAGTAAAAAAAGAAAAAGAGAGAAAGTAAAAACTGCACAAAAGTCCTTCGATTGGTCACAATAAACGTTAAATCCAATATGTTCCAGGTATAAATAACACAGATGGTGAATGTGTGTCGGTGTGTGTTTGTTCTTTTCTTTCTCCCTCTTTAAATTCAAAAACACTTTCACACCCTGCAGTGACACGACAGAGGAAACGCTTCAGACATTTCATGAATGCTAAAATATATAAAGCATCACTGTTATGAGAAAAAAGCTCCATATTTATGGTAGTTTCACTTCAGCGGGGAGAGAACGTGAAGCCAAAGCATTGATTTAATAAAAGTTGAAATTATTATTTGATCCCAAAACAAAATGTGACTTTGTGCTTGGTAGAACGCGCGGTGAAATGTTTCTTGTAGTTGGTCACCAGGTTTGCTCAGACCACAGGAGGGTTTGGGCCACTCCTCTCTACACAAACTCTAAATAAACCTTTAGCTTCCTTGGTTGCTGCTTGGCAACTCGAAGCTTCAGCTCCCTCACACGTTTTCTGCAGGGTTGCCGTCTGTAGACTGAGGAGGCCACTCCACGACCTCCATGTGCTTCTTCAGCCACTCTGTTGTTACCTTGGCGGTGTTTTGGATCACTGTCATGCTGGAAGTCTGATCCATGAGCCATCTTCTGAATGAGAGGAGTTCCTCGACCACGATTTTAATGGTGCATGACCCCATCGGACCTTCAACGTGGTGAAATCGTTCTGTACCAGCAGAAAAACAGTCCCAAAGCACAGCGAGTCCACCTTCACGCTCCGGTGTTGGGGAAGATGTTCTCGGGGTCATGCTCAGCATTGGTCTTCCGCCAGACGAGCTGATGCCACTGTTGGTTTCCTCTGACCACGGCACTTCCTCCCACACTTCCTCCCACACTTCCTCTAAATCATTTACATGTTCAGCTGCTCGCTTTCTCTCTCCACTAAAACGAAACTATCATGAAATTAAAGATGATTTATTTCTGTGACAGCATATATACACACTCCCGTATCACAGCTGAAGCAAGCATCTCTAAGGTAAAGGCCATCAGTCATTTTCTGGCATTGGTGTACATTTCCACTGATTTCAGACAAAGCTCCAAACACTGAGGGGAGAGGGTGAGTGAGGAGCGGCACCGAGGCCAGTTTATGTTAAACAAGGACTGAACCGGAGGATCGTGGACTGCTTCACCTCTCAGACTCTACAGCTTCATTAGGTCTGAGAGTGAAATGTGGAAGCAGAAATTGGGCCTCTTTAACTTTTGTTTCCTTGTTGGAACAGCAGCGTGTGAAGCAGTGTTTGTGTGACCAGGACAAACAGATTAGCTTCATTAGTCTTTGCACTCAGAGCTCAGCCGACAAAAGGAGCATCGTTAACCGCTTTACACCCAGTTCCAGTTACCTTCATGCTGTTTGTGGCTGTATTTCTGCAAACAGTGGTTGAGTCAGTGGTTCTATTATTAAAATATCCTTAAACTGTCGCTTTGATGTCCTCAAAGTTTGAGATAAAGAAAATTATCACAAGTGTTTGGACTTCCATTCAAATACTGGGCTCTAATTAAGTTTTACCCAACACTAATATTTGGGAATAACGATGTAATTGTACAAATACTGTAGCAACATCAGCAGCTATAAATAGATCCAAGTGCTGGTTTTATAATCCCTGCAGCAGCAGCTCGTCTCTGCAGGTCCAACGGTGGCTGTTGGCCTTTTATACTCGTGTTTAAATCTATTTTTATTAGTGGAAGTTTGACCACTGATGTCATTTTCAACACACACACACAAAAAAAGCAAATTAGATGAGTTGTTTGTCAAACAAGTGATGTGGGGAGAAAATAAGAGGAAGCAGAGAAAGGTGGACAGACAGAGGAGAAAATGTGTTATTATTCAAACAAGCACACAAGGTTGAATATGAATCATCTGCCAGTCAAACAGAGAGAAGGTAAAGAGCCTCATCATCGAGGAATATGTGAAGAAAAGCGATGGCAAAAGGGAGAAAACACCGAAGAAAGAAAGCTGGCAAGAGAAAGGTTAAAGGTTAAAATGCTGGGTACCAATCCAGTGAGGAGAGGCTCAGGAAATATACAGAAGACGGAGGAAGGAACACAGGTGGGAAAAGATAAGAGCAGCAGAGATATAAAGGCAGCAACAGTGTGACAGTGAAAGAAGAGGTGATAATGAGAGAGGGAAGACAAGGAGGAGAAAAGAGAACATTTGAGCCAAAGCATGAAGACAACAAATCATAAAGCAGCACAAACTGAACAGGACTCGACACCTCCGGGGTTCGAACCCTATTGAGACAAAAACAGAGCGAGCCAGAGAGCGAGACAAAAGATGCAGAAAGAAGTGGATGAAGTGTCTTTTCTCCTTTTTGAATCTAGGAAAGAACAAACTGACAGTCAGTGCAAAAACACCCAGAGGGAGAGACGAGCTGACTGGATATTTACAGCATGGAAACAGAGACTGAAGCAAACAAACAAAAAAGGCAGAAAATCATTAGAGGAATTGACAGATATGCTACTTTGTATTCCCACGGTGGAGACGCCAGGATGGAGAAAAGGCCGTACTGGAGCCACGCATGGACGTTTTACACTGAATGACACGGATACACAAAGGTTAATAGTGATCAATATATATGGATAAGAAATGCAATAAACAAACAAGCCCGTTTCTCAGCTCGCAGCCTTTTATGGCAAATCTGTGCAGACAAAGATTTTTGCTCCCTCGTTTTCCTCTTTCAGAGTACCAGATGTCAAAACCCACGCCAAGCATTTCCATGCAGCTGGCTCTGTGATGTAGCTGTCCTCTGGTCCTTCTTGTTCCTCCATCTGCGTCCCTTCATTTCTCTCTCAGATCTAAATGAGGTTGTCACAGTGTCAAATAGGAGGCGATGGAGCTTCATCTGCACTGAACCCACATCACCACCACCCTCCTCTCCCTCTCCCTCCCTTTCCAATTTCACTAAATCAACATCTCTTCTCCTCTGGCCTTCCTAGAGCCCTCCACGTTTGATGTACTGGTTCATCATTCATCTTTATTTGTGGCACTGCAGACTGACATTACTGTGTTGTTGTTAAAGCTGCTGTGTGAGTCCTCTTCATGCAGTTGGAGGACGCTGTGTGCTGAAGCTATCTCAGCCTCCAATTCCAGACTTATTAATGGCTAATGAATCACGTGCACACGTTTTACAACAACAGGGAAATAAGAATAATTACACCCATGTGGCATAATTACTTAGCCTTAAGTACAGTGCAGCTTTTACAATTTATGCAATGATCTTGTATGGAACACATTCCCATATGAAACCTACTATAGCATAACTGTATATTAGTTTTAAATCAGACTGAAGCAGCTAGTAGAAGGACTTAAATGATCACATGCAGAATACCTAACAGGCTTTAAACCTTTGTTTCAGAGGGCCAATCACAGCTCTGTCAAACTGCAAAGCCTAACCGGAGTGGTGCACGCCTGGCTGGCTCACCTTGATTGTTCAATAAGTTTTTCTTTGTTTCAGTGCAATTTGTCAAACTGTGTCTTTTGACATAGAAAGAAAAACAAAGGTTAACATGTGATAAGAACTCGCAGAGATGGAGAAAGATGAGGATAAGAGAGGAAGATAAGAAAAACTAAGGACTGTTCAAGACTCAACTTTTTAAAAATATAATTTGCTGAACTTACATGAAATGTCCCAACTGGTTTTTTAATCCGCTGATGTGCGATGTTTGCTGAAGATGTCTCCAAGTCTGACTCAGAATGCAGGGAAATTCAATTATTTTGTAAAATTAAAGGTTTTACTGGGCAGATGCAGGCTAAACTGGGTAGTTAGTAGTATTATGGGGCATAGCAGACTGGTAGCCATCATCACTGCCAGGTTAGGTACTGGGAAGCAGCAGATACATTATAAGACATCATTGAAATAACTCTGAACTGGAATGTACGGCTTCTTTGATTCTGGAAGAAGTTTGTTACCATTATTAGTCATTTATAAAGGCTAAAGGTTTATAATGGCTAAGGGTTCAAATTCTCTTGTAACATGAGCCCTGACTGCATTAATCCACAAACAGAGCTGGACTTCAACAGCACAGGTCAGCCAATTTCAGCCCCATTATAAAAACACAGAAATGATTATGGAGCTCAATTCTAAGTGACTCATTTCCTCCCACTGCACTGCTACACAGGATCTTAGGCTTCCCCACCTGCAAACCCCACGTCTCCACCCTGATTACACTTTTATAGATCCAGAGAGGCTCCTTCTACATTCTACAAATTTCCCACGTGTGGGACTAATAAAGGTTATCTTATCTTATCTTATCTTACATGCTGATGTAAAAACTGATAAATCACCTGAAAAATAACATTTATTTTTTCAACTTTTAAGAGATGAATCATCTTGATTAAAACTCTGCTCACATACACATATTTTGAGTGCACGAGTATATAAACGACAGGGAAGAAATCCATCACATATTTCTGACCTGTTTGCTTCAGTTATTCTCATATCTGAGCTTTTTATCTAAATCAGGAAGCTGCTCATTTCTGACTGTAAGGCAGTCGTGCGAGTAAAATAACAAGCCCCACCCAGTCCAAATGACCAACTCACTGGACCCTGTACGCCCGCCTCATAACTCCGTGTAACCCCTCCCCTCAGTAAGAACAAACGCTTCCAGAGATTCATCAACACTGAAAACACTGAACGCTTTCCCAAATCCGACTATGATGGGGAACATTACAGCCTGATTTTCTGTGCCTGTGCCCAGAAACAAAATCAAACAAAAACATGAACGAATCCACATCAACATGTCAGAGTATTGACAAATGCAACAGTGCAGATCCATATCGAAACCGTCTGTGTGCAGCTGTTTGATGCCGCAGATGACTCACTTTTCATGCCGTTTACCCAAGCCTGACTATCCGTCCACACCCACCGTCTCACTTTGGTTCATCGATGCAGAGAATTGATCTGCCCAGAAAAATACAAGTTATACCAAGTGTATCACCTAAAAATTTGCAAAGCTTGGTTCACGTAGTTTATGTGGGAAAAAGTGTCTCAAGTTGCCTCACTGGACTCAAAAGGATTTTGACTCAAGATGCTAAACACAGAAACACTGAAGCTTCACTTCTTTCCCACTTATATGAAGTTTTGTTTTAACATTTAACGTCTCTTTTGAATTTGGATTTTTCTTCTGACATCCAGATTATACCAAATGAGATAAAACAGTCTGATCAGTTAATTCGTGCATTGCAAAAACAATCTCTAACCAAGTGCATCCATCAGACATTCAATGCTGCAAAGACTGTAAAGATCAAGCAAAAAGATGCAGAGTCATAAAAACGATGCACCAAAAGATTCAAGAGTTTCATAAAAGGTTTGTCTAAACTTCTACAGACTGCAGATTGATTTGTGTTAACTTGTCGATTCAAATTGTGTTGAGGCTTCAATCCATGCATTATACAAACGGCTGCAGGCGCTCATTGTCTCCAACTCTCTCGTGTTCGTGGTTTTAATTCTTAACAGAATTATCTGAAAAATACAAAAAGAAAGTCATGCGCTCAAGTGTTGGTGAGTGAAGTTATTTTTCTCTTGCTAACCACAAATTAGGAGGCATCTGTGTCTTTGTGTTGCATCGTTACTGTTTATGGATGCAACTTGCAGGCTTGCTCACATTTCTCATCCGCCTCACATTCAAATATGTTCTGGCTCCTGAAAAAGCCACAGAGAGGCCAAAATGCTAAAAACAAGGCTTTGAAACAGAACCCAGACAAATGGGTCTATGGGTTCATTACGTCTCCAATCTTAATTTAAAAAGCTTGAAAATCAGGCAGAAGTGGCGAAATTAAGGAGGAAATCTTGCTTTCACCTTATTATATATTTGAATATAATGAATCTTAATTATAAGCAGAAAAGCTGAATGTTAGAGAAAATACTGCTCATACAACCCCTGCTGGATCGATACATGTTAGAAAAGTACACAATTCATTAACTGAATTTTCTGTCACACGTTCTTTATTTTGTCCTTCACAGACACACAGACATCCGTGCTATGTGATGTCAAAATTCCTGTCCATCTTTTTGTGACAACGTCGAATTATTGCAGCCGAACAAACGTGGCAGGAATTACACCTCAGTAAATGGGTCAAGCTGGTCCATGCCACACGTTCAAAGTCTCTGAGACGAAATCAAAATATGAAATGTCCAGTTAGAAAAGGAGTAAAGTATTTGGAATAACTGAGGAATAACTGGGTAGAGGTAAACAGATTCAGTGATGCCATTAAATATACATTTAGAACTGATCCTATTACAAAAACTGACATGAAGTCAGACAGAAAATTTAGACGGGAAAAATTATGAACAGCATTAAAATGTAATTGGCTGCATTGGTGCAGACATACGCACTTATTTCAGGGACGCTGCAGAACCATGTAAAGCACTGGCCAAACCATAATGAGTCATTAAAGTCGGGTGTCCTGTTCAAGGACACGGTGACGTGGAGCCAGGACAGAAGCACTACACATTTAATAAAACACCCAATCTGCCTCCTGAAGGATAATATTCTGCTGTCCAAGCATCTTCCACATTCCCCATTTATCAGCATGCAGGTTTAACTTGAATTTTTAAAGCAAACACAAGATTTCTGTAAGTGGTGCAGGTTTGTTAGCATTGCTGTCGTATGCAGGAAAGCTTGTGGAAGATGGATGCACTAACGAGCTTTAGTATCAAATACACAATTGTTCTAACTGTGACATATTTTCCCTTCAAACATCTCTCCTTGTGCACACTGCTGTCCTGCTACACTGGGATTTGAAGCATCCATGGTTTCAGAAGAAAACTATTCAGTTTTATTTATAAAAATCCCAACAGTCATATGACCCCCTATGAGCAAGCGCTTTGGTGACAGTGGGAAGGAAAAACTTCCCTTTAACAGGAAGAAACCTCCAGAGGAACCAAAGTAGAGATAGTGTCTCTAGAGATAGTTGGTTCTAATCAGGTGGCCTAAGGTGGAAACAAGCTGAAATGAGGTAAGGAGTGTTGCTTTGACACACTGGAGGAGATTCAGTTTGTATCACTTAGAAGTCCAAAAATGTGATTTCAGATGAGCTAGGCTTTCAGCTGGCTGAAGTGTGGGAGAGGTGTAGCAGCACTATAGCTGAACCTTTAGATCATATCTCACTTATACACACACAAATCATGTTTTACATTACAGGAAACAGTTAACTTACATACATTAAGTTACATCCCCGTATTCAGCTGCTTTAGAATCAGCAGTTAACCTACAACGCACAAGGAGAATATGAATACTCCATGTAGAAAAGTCAGATGACCGAGAGGTTTGACTCACTTTACTGTGACATGAGCGTGCTAGCTGCTACGCTGCCATGCTACCTAGTGAGGACTCCTAGCTTAAGATGCACACACTTTAATGTCCTTCTTAACACTGAAGCAGATTATTCGTCTGCAGAAACTTTCAAGTCTCTGCAAGTTCATTTTGATGGTCAGTGTAGATGTAGTGAAACAAACTGAACTAATGGCTACATGCGTGAAAGAAAAGTTAAAAGGTGTCATTTTCTTATACAAAGCTAAGCAGCACTGTGTGTGTGATTTATGGTTTATTGAATCAGTATTTGCCCTCCTGCTAATCTCCCGTCCTTTCAGGAGATTAGCTTCACAAACTGTAGATAAGGAATGCAGGAAAACACACACACACACAGACACACACACACCTTCCTGCCACTATTCTGTGGACAGGTGAGTAGACTAAAGCAACAAGACAGTGATGTAAGTCAGACTGACAGTCTTCAGACAAATCCTGGCAGTGTGTGCTCATTCAGCTGGATCACTGAACCATGGATGTGAATAATTTGGATTCCAATTGAGTGAGATAGTGTATCAGGATATAAGGCTGATATAATAAAGACAGAGCTCAGTATAGTTTCATGCAGTTACTTTGTTGCCAAAATCTAAAAGCACAGCTAAAACGCAGAAGTCAATGCACAGACACGCTTGAACCAGTTTGGTTTTCTTTAAAGCATCTAGAGTGTAAGTTGTCTGAAATTCACTAAATTAAAAGCACAAACTCTCCATCCCAGAATGATGCAAAGAACTAACAACCAGCAGCCAACATATGGGCCTTCAGACAATAAACTGTGCCATGGCAACTGGCACGAGTCCTACTGTTTATCCATTCTTCAAAAGAAATCTCTGGGCGTGTGTCAAGACTGTACCTGTGTTTGTGCAGCCCGTTTGTTCTGCGAGCAAACAGAAAAGGCGACTTGGACAGCAAAAAGAGAGCGCGCACACGCCTCACAATAGAATGTTATTATCAGCATGTGACATGTGTTCCTTTTTCACATGTTCAGGCAAAGTCTGACTGGCAGCTGCAGAAGTGGCAGCGTGAACTATGTTAACTGTCAGATGTCACAGTTTGGTTGTTCTCAGTTTTGGTCACTTTAGTAAAAGAGTGCCGTTTTGTCAGACTGGTGATAGACACCAACGCACAGCTCACAGCGCCGAGGAGTTTCGAGGCCGCTGATGACACTCCTGCATTGCTCCCTCAATCAGTGCCTTAAAGCTTAATTGTCTGTGTGTCCTCAGAAGTACTTTTACTGTCACACCTGTAACTGCCTCCTGGTAGTTTCGACAGGAGACGAGCCTCAACATAAAAACTTGTCCTGCTGCAGGTGAGATAAAGGTGAGACATGTGCATACAGTTTTCAGCAGGCAGCCACCTATCACAGATGTTTCACGGCTAACGCGCACCCGTAATTATCTACAGGAGTTTCTAAAAAATGTGCCCGAGTCTGGTGGTCAGAGGAAAAGCAAACGTCCAAGTGGCTGCGTTACAGGACTTGCAAAGCTGAAAACGTAAGAACATTTTTATATTATATTAAAAGAAAAAAGCGAGACCTTTTAGTTATAATGTAACCAACAACAACAGGTTCTTAAAAATATACGTGCTGTGGCTTATAGATTAAACCACGTACAGTGTTCTCCCCTCCATAAACACATTATTACTGGAACACAAACGGCGTCCTCACCCACGGACCCTGGATTCAGTTTCTTATATTGTTTGAACTATGACATCGGTTTTGTCACAATCTGTGCTCCTCGGGGTTACTGGGACATCGCTGTAATAAATCTTTTAACAACCACCCTAAAGGTGGCTGCAGGCCAAGCGTGGAAGTCACTACAAGAGCCGGTCACAGCGACACACAGCACCAACTAAAGTTTAACACTCTTTTTGGCCGCAAAGAGACTGAAACCACGCGATCAAACCGTAATCACACCTTTCACAAAATAACACCTCTGAATTAATAACATAACTCGTAAATAAAATAATAATAAAAATGTGTGTTTGCAGATAGTTTTTCTCCTCAAAGAAAGAAAGAAAGAATACTTTATTGAGTCCTGTGGGGAGACTCCTCTCTGCATTTAACCCATTCACTCAGTGAAGCAGTGGGCAGCACTGTGTAGGGACGGTACCTTGCTCAGGGGTACCTCAGGTCAGTGGATTCGAACCACCGACCTTCCTATCATGGGGCCAGCACTCTACCTACTGAGCTGTCCCTGGAAAGCCATCAGAACTGACAGTATTTGACTGGATTCACTGCAGATACTGATCCGTCTGTATTTTCTTTGTTTTTTTCAGCACTTAAAGTGAAGAAAAGACAAAAAAAAAAAAAACCAAGTGAATCAATAAATTCAACTGTCAGGAATATAAAGTAGAGCTGAGTTCATTAAAGCATCTGGATTATTGTGAGAGGCAGTGCTTCACCAAACTCTTCACTCCTCTTCAGATTTACACCGACCGAACAGAAAGTGGACGCAGCCGTCACAAAGTAGCACCATTTGCAGATACGTCTTCATACTGAGACGCAGGCTACGTGTAATAAATGCACAGCAGCAGTAACTTCATTAATTATTTAAACCGTCTGATGTGGCACTCAGGTCTTATGTGAGGTTATTAACCTAAATGCTGCTGCTGCACGGTGGACGGCTGAGCTGCATCCGAAAAATCATCGGGGAACAACAAGGATCAGGCAACGAAGAGCAGACGTTACAGGGATCATTACAAAATGTTTTAAACACTGTTTTATTTTTATTAGTAGAATACTCATACTGCAGAGCATTATAAGAGCAACGAAGAGGAAAGTGAAATGTATGTGCCGACCTGCAGGGACACCTGTGGGTGCCACCTGGGCGCTCTGACATCGAAGCAACAGATCCGATGAGTTATAGCGCGGTCGTGTCAGATTACACTCCACATCCATCACACGATGGAGGGCGGATGAGACGAGAGTTAAACGCACACAAAACATTTATCTGATGAGCTGGAATTACCTGGAAGCTCAGACACTCAGAGATGCTGAAATATAAACTCGGCAAGCCGACAAACTGTTGCAGGTCATGCTGATAAAAACAGACTCAAAGCCAACGCAGCGTTTTCTCACCGGGCTGTACTCTAAAAAGGCTTTCCTAACACACTGCACATGCAGAGGAGACGAGAGACTGAGGATTATTTCTATTAATTCTCAGTGTCTTTAAAAAGGTGCATAGCTGGAGGCTTTCTCTAAAGTGAGAGCGCTTTTACTGACGAGCATAAAAGAGCTGGATATCACCTTCATACAAACCTGCGATGGCAGCAAGATACAGAGGAAAAAATCCATCAATATTAAACAACCCCGTCTCCTAGGAAGGCTTGAAATGAGGACCATACTATAATAACTCACTCTTAAAGGATATTTCTATAATTATCCTTCTTCAGCGTAATTAAGCCTAATATGCAACCTTCAGGAAAGAAGCTGCAGTTCCTCAAACGGCCACCTGAGGGTCACTCAGAAAAAGATATTTACAGCCTAGTTTAAAAGAATAACATGAAATAAGAGCTGTAGTGGGTCCCTACAGCCAGTTTCTCCATTCATAACAATTGTACAGTGGCTGTGTATTTTATATGCATCAGATATCTGCTGAGGTTTGCTCAGTATTATTATTATTATTATTATTATTATCTGAATCAGATGTGTGAACATCAGAGAAGGATGCCGTGCTTCAGGAAGTGTTTTCTTAGTAACCGCTGTTATAATTGTATCTGCCGTGAAGTTAATTAAAACCACCACCTTCTGTCAAAGACCAGCTGCAAACTCTTTAAGACAACCGCTGAGGTTTACAGGGCTGAAATACTGAAGCTTTCGATTTTCCTCTAAGACATGTAGAGCCTGCCAGTCTTAGAAGGAAGTAAGACATGTTCTGTGACCACCTAGGGGACCCGTGCGGAGCCAAGCGTGAAGACGAGAAGACCTACAAAACAACACCAGCAGATGAACAAGCAGCCAAAGCTTCAGACTGACAGCCTTGCAAGCAGACAGCTGTTAAAGGTCTCATCAGCAGCAAGGCAGGAGCCCAAGAACAGGCCTGTGAGGCTATAGCTGAGGTATTCAGCAAGTGTGGGCAAGGAGGAGAGCATCAGCTGTGAGCATGGAAAAGCAGAACGAGAGAGAGAGAGGTGAAGCTGCGGGGAAAGAGGGAGAAAAGGGTGGAAGGAAACAACAATGGTGCCGAGACGGGTGAAAAGAGAGGAAGACAAACTGTAATAAAAGAGGACACACATTTCAGACAAGTCCAGGAAAATGAAGTCGCCATATACGTACGCTGAGAATATGATCTGCAGGTTTTATTCTAATTACCAGAGGGAGCATACATATCTATGCAGTATTGATTACAGCAGTCAGAAAGAAGCAAACAAATCCTCCATGTTTTCAGCTTCTGAATGTAAAAACATGGCCACCAGGCACAAACAAGCAAAAGAGACTACAGGTGTGGGTTTCAGGTCTGTAAAGGAGGGATTCTTAATAGGTACAGTGATGATGAAGGGTCATAGTTCAGATATAAAGTGAAGAACAGGGTGGTTAAGGACAATAGGGAGGGGACAAAGAGAAAAAAAAAAGCCAAAAAGTGGCAAAGGACCAGAAATCGAACAGAGTAATGAGAAAAAGAGATGAGAGAGAAATAACTGCTCCACCAGAGATAGCACTCGGCAAAGAGAAAGTGGAGGGCTGATGAAAAGGAGAGGTGGAGGTGATGATTGTGGAGTTTTCAAGGATTGTGTGAGAGTTTGGAGGGAGGGGGTGAAGAAGTTGTTTGTGATTTGGAGTCGTATAAAAAGCTCAGTGTTTTTAATCAGCGTTTGGCTCTTCTCTACCCACACAACCCCCACCCTCACCCACATCCACCCACCGCGAGTTAGAGCAGATGACGCACACTCAAACCCAACACACACCTGAGATACACAAACACACGACTGATTCTACAAAATCCAATTAAATCCAGGTACAGATGCGTTAACGGGCGACATGTTCCTACTCCGAGAGCATCAAATACTGTGTGTGTGTGTGTGTGTGTCTTACAATAGTGAAACTCTGAGCACTCCTTCTGCTTCCAGCTCGTCACACATAGATGCTTGTAAAGGCTCCACTTAGTGTCACGTTCAGTTGCACTGGCTAAGCCTGATTTTTCATCATGCAGGCTGGTGTACTCGTGAATTACTCCACCTGTCCTACACCAAAATGTGAAAATCGGTCCTTTAAAAAAAAAAAATGACTGTTGTCTCTCAGCATCAAATATTGCTGTGACACATGCAACAAGACGCAAATGATACAGGCCACATCCTGTCCATGTACACAAACAAACTACTCCACAAAACGCCACACGCACAGGCTAATTATGAATATTTACTCTGAATGTTCGGCATTTCAGATTTATGGTTTATTTGTTTTGCAGCACCAGAAGAAAGCATCTAACCGGTACAAATTTATTCTGCAGCAGGAAAACAAACTTGCAGTGACAAAAACAACAGGAAGCCCTGCAACAGATGGTCTGGCCCCCACAGAGCACTGATCTCAACATCATGGAGTCTGGAACTACATGAAGACACGGAGACAGACTAAACCCACAGAAGCACTGACGTACGCTCTCCAAGATGATGAACGACTTACCTGCCAAGCACCTTGAAAAATACAACAAATATTAATTTATGTTTTAGTGCACGTTGAATGAATTCAATTGATAAATACCTACTAATTCTGAAAGCATCCTCACTATCCTATCTTTTCTATGAACTAAAGACGCTATAAAAAGTCCTTTGGCATTAAATAATTAATAAAATAATCAAAAATAAATCAGAAGAATTACATGAACATTCAAACAATCAGCATTTAAATGTGGGTCTGTATGGGTCAAGTACGTCTGTTAGACAAGCACTGAACCAAAGGGTGCGACCACCTCCAACCCCGACCCCACCACCTCATCCTTCCATGTCCATACATGCAAAGGCTGAGGACCAGCAACAAGACCCCCACAGAGAACCAGTGAGAACAGACATGGCGTTGTTTCAGTTGTTAATAGCACAGAAAGAAGGAGCTGGAGTGGAAGTGGGTTGCCAGTTGGCTTGCAGATGTTTAGTGACTGTGGCTGGGGTAAAGCAAGTTAAATAATGAAGTTTGCCAGGTGGATGTGGAGCTGATGACTTTGACACTGAATTGTTGATCTGCCTGGAACATAGCTGAGTTTGATCATATAACAAAAAATATAAGGAACTAAATTAAAAAGGTGCGGAGAAGCTACCCAGCTCACGACACAGTTTGATAAAAAGCAGACTAGATAGGATCAGCACTGAGGGCACTTCACCAGGAAGACACACAAATGTCAGTTATATTAGGCGTATTAGCAGAATCTATTGACTATGAAAGACGCCTCGCAGTCAGCAGATATGCCATTTAACAGAGACGATCAACCATAAAAATACTGAGAAATTTAAATCGACACAGAAGACAAAAACAAACATTTCCACCAGCTCAGACATTTTGGTTTTAAGAGAAAAAGCAGAGCTCTTATTAAAAAACTTGGAAAAATATATTCAGAAGTAATAAATTTACGGCTCCCAGCAACCTTAAACTGCACTAATCAAATCAAATCAAATCACTTTTTATTGTCACATCACATGTGCAGGCACACTGGCACAGCACATGTGAGTGAAATTCTTGTGTGCGAGCCCCACAAGCAACAGAGATGTGCAAACACAACAACACAAACGAGCAAAATACAAGAATGGCCAACCTGAAACTAATAAATATATGTACAATATATAATAGTGTATGCATTTCTGGATGTGTATACTAAATATTTTCCTACGTGTGTGTGTGTGTGTGTGTGTGTGTGTGTGTGTGTGTGTGTGTGTGTGTGTGTGTGTGTATACACATTTTTACAAATTAAATAGTAAAAAAATAAAATAAAATAATAATAATAATAATACTAAATAATAATACACTAAAACATGAAACTGTGACAGTGACTGTGCTAGAAGAGAAAGAACGATCAGGTTAATTTGCTCATTTCTGCAGAAATTTAGACTTAAATCAGAGAACTGATTAAAAGAGGTGAGAGTGACGGAGGACTAAGGAGGCGCCTCTGTCAGTGCGCCCCAGGGCGGCTGTGGCTACAATGTAGCTGCCATCAGTGTGTGAATGTGTGTGTGACTGGGTGGATGACTGCATGTGTAAAGCGCTTTGGGGTCCTTAAGGACTAGAAAAGCACTTTACAAATACAGGACATTTACATGGAGAAGTTTTTGGGGGAAGTGTGTTTCACTGCAGCAGTACTGCAGGTTTATTTGAATTCTCACTCATTACCAGAAAAAAACAAACCCAACCATTACAAATGATCAAATGAGCATAAAGACTGATGGCATATAAATGTAGAGTTGGTTTTTCAGTGTTTGTATTCATGAGTTGGGCTTGCAGCTCTTAGTAAGCATACATAAACAGACAAAACGGCTAGGGTGCACTTAATGCTTAAGCTTCTGTCAGCATAAAAATGTCTTTTAATTGATTTAATTGTGATAAGTGACTCATTAAGTCAGATTTAAAAGGTCAGAATGATTGTTAGCATTTCGTTTACACATAAACCAGACGCATTTGGACTTTTCTGCCTGTTTTCTGCTACTCTGAGTTTTAAACTCACAGGTTACTGCGATCTTTTTCCTAAACCTAACCGAGGAGTCTCTGCGTCTAACCTAACAAGCGAGTGAAAGTAACAAGCAACTGAAAACAAAGTAACCGATAAGTCAAAGTGCCAACAACAAAGGTCAGAGGACAGGAACCAAGTTTAGATTCGTGCACAGACCAATGCAAATGTCTTGATCCTTTTGGGCATAAATTGTGACACATCACTCAGACCGCATTTCTTCCATCTATCTGAAGCTGTGTTGAAGGAGGTTAAGCAATGTTTTTCAGTTTCTTACAGGGAATTCTGTGGTGTTCCCAGGTTGACAGGACACAGCTCCCTCAGCAACGTGCAACGCTGGGTCTCCATTGGGAAGCACCCAGGACATCAGATGCCTGAACCACTGCAGCTGGTTCAGCACCTTTGTTCTCAGCCTCACTCTGGGCCTCCACAGACTCATATTTGACGCTGGTACCTGTGACCTCATTTTCTCAGTGACCATAGGTGAGGATTAGAACACAGATCATCTCGATCAGCTCAGTTCGCTCTTCACTACAATCGCTTGGTTAATTTTGTAGTTGCAAAACTGTAAGTAACTTCATTTGAGCAGACTGAGTCCATAACTGAAGCTCAGTCACCTTCTTTCCTCTTCCTTTCCTTTAATGACCCAAACGGTTCCTCCTCTTGCCGAACCCGAGGACATTTGACATGCTGCACCATGGCATCTTTGACAAACACCATCGACTCTTACTCTACTTACTCCCACCTCACTCTCACTCTTATACTAACGGCCTGCCTCCTCCACTGAGAGCTTCTACTGATGGTAAACTGCAGGAGACAGCCTGACAAAGGGAAAGGTCGTAGGTGAGATACAGAAAGAAAAATAGTAAAGCCAAAGACACACAAACGAGAACCTGCATCAACCCGACTACTCGTGGAATAATGCGACACATTTTCCAAAACACCGTATGAATTACAGTAACTCTTTTATCCCGTCTTATTTTAACATAAGGATGAGGTGAGAATTCAAACTGGCAACATGACAGATGCAGAAAGAAGAAAATGAACAATCAGAGAAAAGCGATTTGTTGGCTGTACTTAACACCTTTGTTCCTCACCATCTCCACGTATCGCTCACTGAACAGGACAAGTCAGTGTCTGCAAAGTCCAGCATCCACTTCAAGTCACCTGCCATGCAACAAGGGCCCTCACGCTTTGCATCAGGCAAATCTGCATCACACGATCATTTTAACCAGCGTGCTGTCCAAGTGTTGACGCAGCTGTCCTCACTGATTTGAGCCTACATGTCCCAATAACCTCAGTGGTTTCATTTACAGCATAAATATGACACTTTTGTGTGTAACAGCTCATCCGACTCACAATCCATCACAGTTCACAGCAAAACAACAAATCTGACCCTGAGCACAGTTTGGATGAAGACTCACTGAGTGGTCATTACACAGACAGCAGCTATGCGCTCTCGTTCCACATCAGCTACAGCTCAGGGTGTAAGAACAGCGGTCTCAGGTAGAGGATGAACTGGGAGGGCTCGTATGAGATAAACCAGTATTGTGCCAATCATGCTGAGCACAGTCCAAGAATCACACTATAAAACGGAAATTGGCATAACAGCGCCGCTGTAAGCTACAGTTTTAACACCTTTTCCTCTTTTCATGGTCTGTAACAAACCAACAAACAAACCACAACAATGCTGGCTGTAAACCCTTAATAACACGGAGCTCTTAATTCTGTGGTACTAAACTCGGGCGTATGACACTTCTATATTTACTTGTAGTTAATGTCCCCCAAAGATTTCACCAGGATCATTCTTTCACTCTGTGACGACCAGGATCAGATCTTACATCCTTGCAAACAACATGAGCTGCAAGATGAGAAAGCCAAGAACTGCATTCAACTTTAGACAAAAAACAACAACAAACAGTTCAGCAAAGCTGTCCTCCAGAGGCCTGACAGATTAGAGGGGGGAATAAAAAGTCCTACTGAAGAATTCATGGAAAAGGATGAAGTGATAAAGTTAGAGCTCGTTGCAAAATATTTTTTCGTTTTTTTGTACAGATTCAATTTTACCTGCTCCAAAAAAACGTGACAAAGATAAAATGCACAAAGTGGTTAAGCATAGATTTAGCTGTTCATAAAGAAAGAAAGAAAGAAAGAAATGTCAAGTGTTTTTCTCCATTGTTACAACTCTGAAAGCAAAAGCTGTAATTTGGGTTTTAAACTGGTGTCTAACCGGCTGCCACAAGTCTCACCCCACCATCATTGACATCATTCCATCAGTTCTGGTCTTCAAAACACAAAACCAATCACAAGTGTTCACATCACATTTTGAAAAGCTGCAAAGGAACACAGCAAAATATCAGGTCACAGCAAAGGAATGATCCTGCAGGATGCTCAGCCAATTACACTGACGATAGGTTTATTCCATCTGTTGTTTAGGAGCGTTCACACATCCATATAAAATTGTGATAGATAGATAGATAGATAGATAGATAGATAGATAGATAGATAGATAGATAGATAGATAGATAGATAGATAGATAGATAGATAGATAGATAGATAGATAGATAGATAGATAGATAGATAGATAGATAGATAGATAGATAGATAGATAGATAGATAGATAGATAGATAGATAGATAGATAGATAGATAGATAGATAGATAGATAGATAGATAGATAGATAGATAGATAGATAGATAGATAGATAGATAGATAGATAGATAGATAGATAGATAGATAGATAGATAGATAGATAGATAGATAGATAGATAGATAGATAGATAGATAGATAGATAGATAGATAGATAGATAGATAGATAGATAGATAGATAGATAGATAGATAGATAGATAGATAGATAGATAGATAGATAGATAGATAGATAGATAGATAGATAGATAGATAGATAGATAGATAGATAGATAGATAGATAGATAGATAGATAGATAGATAGATAGATAGATAGATAGATAGATAGATAGATAGATAGATAGATAGATAGATAGATAGATAGATAGATAGATAGATAGATAGATAGATAGATAGATAGATAGATAGATAGATAGATAGATAGATAGATAGATAGATAGATAGATAGATAGATAGATAGATAGATAGATAGATAGATAGATAGATAGATAGATAGATAGATAGATAGATAGATAGATAGATAGATAGATAGATAGATAGATAGATAGATAGATAGATAGATAGATAGATAGATAGATAGATAGATAGATAGATAGATAGATAGATAGATAGATAGATAGATAGATAGATAGATAGATAGATAGATAGATAGATAGATAGATAGATAGATAGATAGATAGATAGAGAGATAGATAGATAGAGAGATAGAGAGATGGATAGAGAGATAGATAGAGAGATGGATAGAGAGATGGATAGAGAGATGGATAGAGAGATGGATAGAGAGATGGATAGATAGAGAGATAGAGAGATAGAGAGATAGAGAGATGGATAGAGAGATGGATAGAGAGATGGATAGAGAGATGGATAGATAGAGAGATAGAGGCAAATGTCTGTAAAACTGAATCAAAGCTTTGTCTTACATTTGATCCAACTAGTGTGCAGACTTTTTCCAATTTTGCAGTCCTATTATATTTTGTCCACTTCATTGTGCTAAATGCATTCACAGCAAAGCAATCACAGGAATAGTAAAATAAAAAATACTCATTATTTCATCACAATACAACAGGAATACAAAAACACATCTTTAAAATGAGAAAGAGATTTGAAGAACAGTTCTGAGTTCAATTTTTCTGAGGTAGAAATGTGAATTACAGCTCTAACAAAACTGAGTTTTCCTGCATTTTGCAGGACGTAAAGAGATTAAAGATTTTTTTTCCTTTTTGTGGCATCTGATTGTTTGCCTCAGCATGCGCCACTTACCAGAAATTACAATTGGCTTGTTTACCGCACTCCTCTCTCCATTCATTTCCTGTTTGTTGGAGGCTCTTGCTTAAATTCCCATTTTTGTGCCATTTCATTTCCTTTCCCTCCATTTCCTTGGGTATGTCTCACTGACAATCACTGTGCAATTTGCAGAAGTATTACATTCACAGAACAGTAATCTTGACACATTGTGAAACGGCGGTGTTGTTGAAACGAACGGACGGATCAGGATTTAGTCGGTGACTCAGCCGCACCACCATTGTGGCAAAAATCAGAGCCCTGCAGCTTCACACTTACCTGCTTTTGTGTCAGTCGTTTTTTCTTCTCTTTCAAAATCTCCAGCTACTAAAACGAAAGCTTCCTGCATGGCATCTGTTTAAAACTGCCAGAAGAAGAGCAGCTGTGACATAAAAGGTCGGCGACGACATCTTCCATTGATATGAAATCTTGATCCTGAATGTGTTACAAGATACTTTGAAAATTGCTCTTCTTCAAACTTGTTCTTGAGGAACAGCAGGTTGTCTTCCTGTAACGGTATTTCAGCAAATCATCTTCTGTCACTGCACCATACTGGTCTTGAATCCAGACAACTCGAGACTTTCAGCAGACGGCTGTATCTTTATCATTTCATTGTGTCTGTTCACCTGGATCATCTCCCGTCTCCCTGTTGAAGATCTTACCTTCTGAGATCTCATTGTTCTCCTGTGTGACGCTGCCGTTTTTTCTCCCTTGGGATGGAGCCATTTCAACAGCTGATTGCTGAGCTGGAAGATATAACACATGATGCAAAAAACAACATTAACGAATGGTAGGACACTGGAAGAAGCCTAGGACTCGATGTGTGCATCGACATATGACAACATGTGTTAAATAATACACACAACCTTCGCAGCAGCCAGTCATTCAAATTCAAGCGTTTGTCTGATAATCAGCAGGTGTGAGTTCCTCTATAAAAGCAGAGGTTTGCTTGTCTGGAGCATCCAGCTGCGTGATTCCTCAGGCGTGGGCATTCTATTACATTCAACCAAAGGTCAGACTAGGGGTGGGCGTTAGAAACGGTATAAATTTGGCCAACAGTAGAGATTTTGACTATAACGCTCTACCGCGATAGCGCATGTTGATGGTGTCATCATCAAGCTCCGCCTGTTTTGGTCGAAAGCATTGCAGCGGCTGCAAACAACTGCAAATTATGCCGGCGACAGTAATAGCAAAGAGACGAAGCACTTTGGGAATATGGGGAAAGCCAAAACCTGCGCTTCCTCCACTTCCCTACCATTGATTCATTAATGCTGAATTCTCTCACAGCTGCTCTATTCCCATGTTGTTGCAGTATGTTAATGACTAACTTCGTATTGTGGATGGATTATCTCAGTTGTTCTCCTGACTGAAGTTTGGTCCGTTTACAGCATCCTGCCATGCGATTGCATTTGTCCCTAACCATCAGGAACCCTCACGTTAACTTTTATCGAGTGGAAAAAAGTTAGCATTCATCCTCCAGCTTCACTGTGCTAATGTTATGCTAACATAGCTGTTTTGCTAGCGATCACGTAGCACATCGTTATATACCAGCTAGTCCAACTTCAGTAACCCTGCAAACGTCACTGCTGTTTAGTTTTCTGTCTTCATTTATGTTGGAAGTGACAGCAGAGCTGTACGTTTGAATTTTTTCAGAAATCTCTCAGTCAGAACATGCTATATCATGCTTAGCAGGAAGCTAGCGAGCTAACTTCCGCTT
Source organism: Aulonocara stuartgranti (assembly GCF_965226115.1). Taxonomy (NCBI): domain Eukaryota; kingdom Metazoa; phylum Chordata; class Actinopteri; order Cichliformes; family Cichlidae; genus Aulonocara; species Aulonocara stuartgranti. Next base: position 35,883,552 of record NC_138957.1, on the reverse strand, counting down.
ACTTCCTGCTAACTTCTAACTCCATTGAATGTAATAAATTCTGTTTTCATGGATGCCTGGATGTTAAACTTAATTGTTACACCTGGTAAAGCAGCAACACTGATCATTTTATCAAAGATGAAAGAATTTAGACAGTTTTTAACTCTCAGTGATGCTGCAGTGTTCGTTTGACTTTGGGACCTCAAGTCGACGGAGTTTTGGACCCAGATTACTCCGCGAGGCTCCTGACTACGGCAGCAGTAATGCTCCAACAATCCATCAAGCGGTGCGCCTTCATAGCTTACCAAAGTCACACTAAAACATTTTTTGACAGATTTCTGTGCGCCGTGTACCACATAAAATCGGTTCGAGGTCAGTGACCACAACCAGAATTCATACATAAGGTGAACCGGATTATAAGATGCATTTAGAGAAAATTCAAGGATTTTAAGTGTGCCTTTTAGTGTGTAAATATGTTATACAGAAGAAAATAATACAGTGGCTTTTGCAAGTCACTGTATATCACGATATATATCGTTGCCGCAGATGCTTCAAATTATACCGCGATATGGATTTTAGGCTATATCGCCCAGCCCTAGGTCAGACTGCAAAATGCTCAGAGAAACTAAGAGCTACATGTCAGACTCTTAGGTTCTCAGTTAACATGTTAAATGTTCATGACAGTGCAATTAGAAAAAGACTGAACAGGTGAAGGCCTGTCAGGAAGGGTTCCCAGGAGAAAGCCTGTTCTCCCTAAAAGAACAAGCCACATTTGCAAAGCTGCATCTGAACAACCCACAAGACCGAACAATGTTCTCTGGACAGACGAGTCCAACGTGGGGCACAGTTTGGTTATAATGAGAACATCACACTGGTGAAAACCGAACACAGCACATCAGAGTTTCAGTGCAACAACAGAACATTAGTCAGAGCTGTGAATCGAAGACATCAGGACACAGTTATATAACACCATTTCGTCAGCTCTGAAGAGCAGAGCGGTATTCTAAATGCTGAGTCAAAAGGGCTTTTGTAGCCTGACATGAATACTGGAAACACTCAGCACCTGTGGATATGTACATTCAGCATCAGGTTTAAAAGCTTTGTTTTCCTAAAGCACAGCATGAAAGCAAGTAAATACCAGCAGGTCGCTGAATGTCAATGACTGAAACTAAGTAAACACTCAGCTCTGTATTCAGAACTGAAACACTGAGATGAGGTGGCTATTTGAATTCTTCACTGCTTTGCTCTCGTCTTCCAACAATAATGCTACGTCCAGATGAACAGAACCTTTTGGGATCCAACAATGCAGCTTAAATAACATATAAGAAGTTCTTACAGAACAAAGGAGGTCGGGATCTCTTCCCCACGAGAGAGCTGCTGCACTGGTCTGTAGTCTTTCAAACTAAAGTGTGCTCTTGTCGCCACACCCCAATAAGTGATGTCACAGCAGGTATTCTGCCAATCACAGCTGATGGAAAGCACCTGCTGTCACATCACTGATTGGAGCCAAAAGTGCAATTTGGTGTCACACCGTAATCAACTCGGAGGCAGTTTTCTGTCCGATTCGGTGCGACTGCGACGCCGTTTCAGTTCTCTTAATTTTACAACTCGAATTACATCAATCAAGCTGTCCAATCAGAAATCAGCTGGAGGATCCCTGAAGCAACAGATTTAATAATCAGTGGAGTCATTCTCTTACCTTCATGTTTGCCCTGAAGAGGTTTGCTCTCCTGCCCCTCATGGACTGCAATGATCTTAAAGTTGTACGTTTTAGAAGGATCAAAGTCCTCGATGACCAGTTTTGCTTCCTGCTTTGATGCCTGAACCACCTTCTGCTCTCCGCCTATTAAAGAAAAAGCACAGACACTTAAGACTGATAATTACAAGCAAGAAACACACACCCCACCCTCTGGGTGTGCGGCCCTTTCTCCTTGTTTCTGTTTGTATGTTAAACCTCACCCCCACATGCATTCAAGTCAACTGATAGACTCTGTATGATAAAAACCGATGAAGCCTCTGGATCTGAGAAGTGAAGCCAAAGTCTCAGTTAAGTTTCTTTAAGCTGCAGCCGTTATAAACCTCTGTTGGCAAAACAATATAGAGGTCTATGAGAAAATGACTCAAAGTCTCATCTCAGTAAACATTTTCCTGAAGTTTTATGACTTTCATTGTCTAAAACCTACCATAGGGTAAGACAGACCATTTACTTTAGAATAAGCAGGGTGTTAGCCAGTCGTTTTAATACAGAGACCATGGTAGACATGAGGGTTAAGCTAAAGATATGCCAAGATTTATCAAATCAGTCGTAAATCTGTCCAAAACAGCTGCCACAGAAATGGTGTTAATTCAACAGTGATAGCATCTTGTCCTCACAAACACTGTGAGGACAAGATGTCCGTGCAGCTATCAGTCGGTGAGGGTACGAGCTCATCCCCCAGGACTTATTCACAGCACGACACAACCTGAATTTTAAGGCTGTGTTTAAACCAGTGAAGATAAAACATAGCTAAATCAATAAATCACCTCACACAGGTAGACAGCAGCGGTTGGACTGCATGCAATAGAAATCTGGCTTTGTTTGACCTTTTTAGTGTCAAGAAAAAACAATTCAGTGTCATTTTGGACAGCAAGACTGTCGGTCACACAGCGAAAGTATATTATCGAGAATTTCAGGAGGATTCTGTGTTGTGTTGAGTGTCTTTAGTAAGACTGCTGCACAAAAACAAATTAAATACAAAAAACGCTTCATTACCTTTCATTTTCTTTCTATTGTAACTCTAACCTTACAATTAAAGTAGATTTGGCAGAATAATTTTCAGTGCCAGCCTCCTTCATAATGTGACAATCACTTTGTAGATATTGCACAACTTCAGTAATTTCCATGTAGTTATGTTTTCAATTTAACACAACGCCTGTTTAGGAGCATAAAGATCACTGCAAAGCTTCAAAACTTTTTAAATTAAACTTTCAGGCTAGATATCCATCCACATCAATAGGTGTGTTTCAGATGTGCATTATAAGAAATGGGTTTTTTTTTTACATTTAACATGTTCATGGACACAGCTGGTAATACAACACACGGCCCAGATATATGCAGAAAGAGCCCGAAAGGGCAAAGAGAACAGGTAAGCTTAAGAGTACATTTCATTTTCTGTAACAGCTGTAATTTGTTCTAAGATGAGGTCATCATGACGATTAAGTAAAAATTAAAAATAGATGTAAATCTCTGGACTGAAAAATTTATGACTACTACTCCCAAATTTTACAAACCACTGAGTTGACTTGGCACCAGCACTGTTGTACCGCTACAATACAGGGTGGGCCATTTATATGGATACACCATAATAACATGGGAATGGTTGGTGATATTAAAGTCCTGTTTGTGGCACATTAGTATATGTGAGGGGGAAACTCCTCAAGATGGGTGGTGACCATGGTGGCCATTTAGAAGTCGGCCATCTTGGATACAACTTTTGTTTTTCCAATAGGAAGAGGGCCATGTGACACATCAAACTTATTGGTAATGTCACAAGAAAAACAATGGTGTGCTTGGTTTCAACGTAACTTTATTCTTTCATGAGTTATTTACAAGTTTCTCTTTGACATGTCGAAGAGGTTAACACGTGAGGAGCGGATCAAAATTGTGTTGATATCTGGTGAATGCAGTAACTGGGTCATTGCAGCAGATTTCAATGCAAGACACCCTACGTGACCACCCATCTCCCATGCTACAGTCAGCAAACTGCTTGCTAAGTTTGGTGAAACTGGTTCAGTGTTGGATTTGCCAAAATGTGGACGCAAGAAAACTGTCACTAATGAAGAAACATCAGTGGCTGTCCTAGCTTCATTCAGCGTAGCACTCGCCGCATGTCACTGGAGAGTGGATTTGTCGAACATCCCTTCGGCGGATATTAGCTACTCACAAATGGCACCCTTACAAACTCCAGCTACTGGAGCATCTCAACGAGGATGACCCAGATCAGCGCACAGAATTTGCAGAATGGGCAAAACAAAAACTGGAACAGGACCCTCAGTTCACGCAGAAGATTTTGTTCAGTGATGAGGCAAACTTTTATGTGAATGGTGAAGTTAACAAACAAAACCACCGCTATCGGTCTGACACAAACCCACATTGGATGGATCCCTCCAAGACTGTTGGAACAACAAAAGTGATGGTTTGGTGTGGTATATGGGGTACAACGATAGTGGGTCCATTCTTCATCAATGGAAACCTCAAGGCCACTGGATATTTGAAATTGCTACATGATGATGTGTTTCCCTCTTTATGCACTGAAGCTGGCACGTTCCCTGAGTTTTTCCAGCAAGATGGTGCACCACCACATTATGGGTGCCAGGTCCGAGCATTCCTAGATGAACAGTTTCCTGGAAAGTGGATTGGTCGTCGTGGGCCAGTTGAATGGCCTACGAGGTCTCCTGATCTGACCCCCTTAGACTTTTATCTTTGGGGTCATCTGAAGGCAACTGTCTATGGTGTGAAGATACGAGATGTGCAGCACCTGAAACTACGGATACTGGATGCCTGTGCTGGCATTTCTCCTGCGGTGTTGTTATCAGTGTGTGAAGAGTGGGAGAAGAGGGTTGCATTGACAATCCAACACAATGGGCAGCACATTGAACACATTTTATAAGTGGTCAGAAACCTGTAAATAACTCATGAAAGAATAAAGTTATGTTGAAACCAAGCACACCATTGTTTTTCTTGTGACATTACCAATAAGTTTGATGTGTCACATGGCCCTCTTCCTATTGAAAAAAACAAAAGTTGTATCCAAGATGGCCAACTTCTAAATGGCCACCATGGTCACCGCCCATCTTGAGGAGTTTGCCCCCTCACATATACTAATGTGCCACAAACAGGACTTTAATATCACCAACCATCCCCATGTTATTATGGTGTATCTATATAAATGGCCCACCCTGTATACTGGGCTCCTTTTGGCCATGAAGGCAGTTTAACCTGTGACTCACGCGTAGGGCAGACAAATATCTGCAGCTGCATGAATAATCGTCTGTTCAGCTGTGCTGAAACTAACCGGTGAAAAAGCCTTGAGCAAACGCTTTCAGATCTGTGAACTGCATCTGTGGGGTCAAAGCCACTTTTTCCTATTTTTGGTTCATCCTCGTACAGCTATGCTTGTGTAATATTAGCTTTACAATGCACAAAAACGTGTGCTGGTCCGAGTTAACAAGAATGCATGAAAGTTATTGCCTTTTGCAAACAGGAAAAGGGATTTTTTTTGTTTAGAAAATGTCTTTCAGTTCAAAACGTTACCTGTAACGACTCCTATGCTGAAGCTTTGCATTTACCCTCTGACTCTACATCACTTTTTATTATCAGATTAACAATAAATTTTGTCAAAAAAGGTCAATCATTTAATAAATCTGCAAAATAGAACATATTTAATTCATGTAAGCTTTGAGTGGAGGCTTCACAGACTTCCTTCTGTTCACATACCACATGAGTGTCTTACTTGAGGGCAGATGATCAACCAGCCACACCAAGCATGTCTGTTTTTAACTTTGAGTGATATCAGTTTTATGAGCGTAATGTTTGTTGGTCCTTTACTGGATCTCGAGTATTTAATGTTCTTGAACAAATTGGGCCTGTTCAAGAACACTTTACACAAGCAGATGACTTCTGATGAAGATGCGTGGTGTGATGAGATTGCCATTGACCCCGTGTTGAACACTCTGAGTTCAGTGTCTCTCGGCCATCATTACACGTGTGAAGCGTGCACACCTGCCACACACCGCTGTGCAATCTCAAAATATGCTAAAACGATCTCTTAAATTGCTCAAGAAATATTGAGAAGCCCCGGGCTTCAAAAGCTGAGGGGAGAAACTGAGGATGTGAGCAAAAATGTAATAGACTGTAAATAAAAATCATATAAAGAGTATGTGTTTAGCATCCGATTCTGCCAAACGCGCTTTGCTGTAGCAGCAGGAGAAAGTTTTGGCAGAAGTCAGCAGTTTGCAAATTGACTGTGCAGTGTAGGTTTTTGCTTCCTGGCTTGAGAGAGAGTGTACCAGATATTTACTGAGCAGTCCAAGATCATCAGAGTAGCACATGCTAATTAGTTTAAGAATTTGTGATGTAAGAAAAGTGCTTATTCTTTCTTTGCCTTTTTTTCACGAGGCTTAATTAAAATTAGCCACTTTTCCTTCTGTTCATTTCTCGTACTTTTCCTGCTGCTGGAGAACAAACGTTCCCGTTGGGATTCATAAATCTTAAACTGTCAGTTACCAAATCTAATTTCTTCTGCAGCAGCTGCTCCTTCAAATTGACTGACAGCAAAAACCAACATGATACGACGCTTTTTCAATAGCAATTGCTTCCTTGAACTTTTGACTGTCAAAAACAGCATCTTCAACCCTGAAGACATTTTAATTCAATTAAATAATAACTGGTTTGTTTCACATTTTGGAAGTAAAAAGGTAAATGACTCGAGTCTTGGGCTCAACCAGGAATAGACAAGCCTGATGAAAACCATTCGGCAGAGCTCTACAAAAACATCCCTGCTGATTAAGAAAATTAACTGCTGCTCAGTCGCTGCCTTTCCACCTTCATTACCCTCGCACCGATACCAGCGGCCTGCAGCGTGAAGATGATCGTTCCCGTCATTTGCTCCCTGCACTTAGCCCAGAAGGCACTCAGTCATCCCGGCACTTTCACTTACTTTTTAGAAATAATTTTTATCCTTTTCTTCCAAACTAAGCACTTCCTTAGGCAACATGTTGCAAAGCGGGCCTGTGCGAGCACATTTCAGAAATAAGGGCATCACGCTCTGCTAAAATGTCAAGGCTATTTGGAAACCCGTAAGACTGTATAAAAAGCCATGAATCTCGTGAGGCTGCAGTGTTCTCGACTGAGAAGTTGAAAGCTTTCTCGGCCTACAGTACAATGTGTGAAAAATGAGAAAAGGCCTCTGTGCTTAAAGGAAACTCGTGTTTCTATAATATCATACATAAGAGTGGGGCAGAACATCTGTGGTTGCCCATCGCTGTTTGATTGCTTTGCCTAATTTAGTTGTCTGCCTCTTTGGTAATTGAGCTCAGTGAATAAGTAACCAGGAACACACACATACTAACTCGCAGGACTTTTATAATCTTTTTCTTTCTCATGGTTGCTATAGGGGTCGCCGACATCTCATCCTCCTCGGTCAGACCAAAGCTTCACTCCATATTTGAATCTTCTCTCTCAGCTTCCTTCTTCTCCTTCTCTTGCCTGGCAGCTCCATCTTTGGAGCATCCTTTGTCCAACATGCCCACACCCTCCTCTGCACATGTCCAAACCATCTCACCCGTGGCTCTTTGGCTTCATCTCCAAATCGCTCAAACTGAGCTGTTCCTCTGATGTACTCCTTTTTGATCTCGTCCATTCTGGTCACTTCCAATGAAAATCTTAAGGAAAATCTTCATCTCTTCCAACTTGATTTCCTGTCTTTTTTGCAGTGCCACCAAAAAATGCATCACTGCAGGTCCCACTACCATCTTCCCTTCCACTCCTCCACTCTCTGTCACAGATCACCCCTGATGCTCATCAGCCTAAACTCTCTTCCTCACCTTCCTGTAGTGACCTGGAGGCGAGCAACAGAATATTTCACTCTCTTCTCTCGGCATCTACATCATTCATTCCTCCTTCCTCTTCAGCATACCTCCACCTCTTTACTGTGCACCTAGCCTTCCAGTACTTTTATTATTTCACTTTTATGCCAATCACTTGTTACATGCTTATACTCATGGCTATACTTATGTAGCAAGTCTACATTCCTGTGCACAACTAATTTCTGCATTCCCAAACCCATGCTCTGGGAGTTTCCTGCTAGTCATCTACCAGCAAGTTTCCATTTTTTCCATCCACACACCACAGGCAGTGCACCCTGATCGTGTAACAGCATGAATTATTCCCGTTGCTGTTCGGTTCATTAAGAGGCTGCCAGGTGTCTTTCATCTGACTTCTTCATTTTGGTCCTTTGGCTTGCCAGTTTCTTGCAGCTTAAAACAATTCCAATTAGGTGGTTTTGAATTGCTTACCAGAACAGGATTGTGTGCGTACTGCCCAACCCTTTACGCAGTGCCACAAAAACAACAACAGTAAGTAAGCCTTCAGTTTAGTCACCAAATGAAAACAGAGCCATTCTCTGAAAATACAAACAAAAAGAGAAACACGTTATGAACATGTTTTTCTTTCTTTGACAGGAGCTACAGATAGAGATTTTTTCTGGATCTGCTTCTTTTCAGTTTTATATCCAACATCCTTCTTTCCATTTGCTCTCTCTTCCTGCCTCTCCAGCTCTATCCTGGCGTCTAGTATCTCCCTCCATTTGTATTCCTGTGTCACTCCCTCCATCTGCCCAATTCTACCTTAGAGTATCAGGGGAAAGCTGCACCTTATCTGACTTTTTCTCTATTACTATGATCAAATAGACATTCAAACCCCACCAAAAGCTACAGGTTTACTTGATGCTAAGGTGTCCTTGGCTACTGAAATTCGAGATCTCCAATGCGCCCATTGGAGTGCGACTGAGACATGTTGTATAAGTGCTTCAAGTGCTCAAGGAGAGCAGATCTATATAAGACCCATATACCATCCATGCATTTCATGTTTGTTGACTATAAGCTAGAGCTGGGCGATATGAGATTTTTTCATATCACGATATGTTTTTTTCATTTCAGGCGATAACGATATCTATCACGATATAAGCCAAATAACTATATTTGTAAGATTTAAATGTGCTGTTGCTCACAAGTAAAATGTGAAATAATCAGCAGCTTGTTTTTATTTAAATATTTATTTCCCATAATAAGTTCAACAGGGTAGATGTACTTAAGGAACATGAGACTTTTTCAGATAAATAAAGGCAAATATTGCAAACTACACAAAAGGCAGCCGCTAAAGCGTTTAAGTTTCAAAATAGAACAAACAAAACAGACTAAATTGTCAATTCCACTTAGAAACAAAATATTAATTCTAAAAATAAATCTTAGTTTGTTTTACAGAAGAACAGACAAAACTGACTAACTTTTGTCAATATCAAATAAACTGAGAACTAAAAGGAAATTCTCAATCTCTCCTTGTTGTATAGCTGAGCTTTTCAAACAGTTTTAACAGTTACTTTAGTCTGACAAAAGCCGAATGACGAATTAGCGCTTCCAGTCAGAGACTGAGGCTACGTCCACACGTACACGGGCATTTTTGAAAACGGAGATTTTCCGTTTTCGTTTTAAAAAATAATCCCGTCCACACATAAAGGCAGAAATGAAGGAAAACGCTGCTATGAACATGCCAAAGCAGCAGGTGGCGCTAGATTCCTAACCGTGCAGAAATGTTGGCCAATCAGAAGTCTAGAAGCCTCGGTGGGAAAAAGTAAACAAAGCTGGGGCATAGAAGCAGAACCGAGTCGTATGTGTGGAGGGACAGTAACTGTGTGTATATGTAAGCATTTAAACACTGCAGAGAGTAGAATTAACAGTAACAGTATTGTAGAAATTCATTTCACCGAAACAATAACGTGGCGCACAGTGTGACGCATGCACCAGTTTATTGTATTTCCAGACTTGCTTTCGGCACATTTACAGTGCACGCTACTCTGTTTTTGTCAGACTTGAAATAGCTGAAATACCTTCACACTACGGAACTTCTTTGGCTCTTCCGTTCGACAATCTCTCCGGCGTTGGAACCATCATCTGTTTTCTCTTCGGTCACGCTCGGTTGATTTTTCTAGTCGGCACACTCATTTCCTCCATTACGCGCTGGCTCCATTACCCGCTGGCTGCTTCCCAAACAAACACACGTGCGGCTTGGCACTTGTGCCGTACGTAACAAGTCACGCGACGTGACGCTGCGGCTGTGATTGGTTCGGCTCTGCGCTACTTAATTTGGATTGGCTGACCTTTTTTTTTTTTTTTTTTTTTTTTTAAGAGGACGAGAGCGGCGAGGTCTATCGCGATAGCTTAATTTCTCTATCGAGTAAAAGTTATATCGCGATACATATCGTTATATCGCCCAGCTCTACTATAAGCTCTCCACGCCCCTGTTTTCTCCCCACCCGATCAGATGTCTGCCCGAATCCTTTTTTTTTTTTTTTTAAAGGGAGTTCTTCCTCCCCACCATCACCGCTTATTCAACATTCATTACCTGATGGCTCAAGTTCTGTTCCATATTTGCAGAGTTGTTCCTCATAGAAGAAAATGGTTTCTTATTTATGTTGTGGTGAACTGAACTGTGAAAAACATTGAATCTATTTGAACTGAATATTGGAAATTAAGTCAATGGCATCTTTGGCCTTACAGATTTGCTTCGTCCATCTTTAGACATTAGACATTATTTTGGAAATAAGACCAAGTTTGTAGGAAGTTGTAGCTTTTGACAGGTAGCCCCAACTACCACCAACTCTTTGCCATTTCTATGTGGTTATGCATGCACTATGATTTTAGTACATTTAGGTGCTACTTCACTGAGATGAAGAGTAGGAGCTATTTTTCTCCTCTGCTGATGATCCGTCCAAACAGCCTTTCTGATAATGTCTTTATAAATGCTCTGAAGGACGCCTCATGCTGCCCACACGTGCTGTGGGAACATTCAAACTGTGCTGTTACTGAACCAATCCTTGTAACTCTCCATCATAACGGTAACAGGACTTGGGGACAGGTTGACAGTTTTACAAGCAGCACCTTTTCCCACTGCAATAAAATATCCCTTTTTACCCTGATGTCTCCCTCAGAGGAAAAAATATCCATCGAGACGACAGATAAGAAACGGCAAAAGAAATTCTAAGAAAAATGTTGCCTCTCTGCTCTGGACACCCTCTCAATATCAGCAGCTGATTCCAAACTGGGTGTTTCAACAGAAGAGTTCACAAATCTGTTCCAGTTTTTACAGCATTTCTTGCAGTTCACCTGGGAATACTGAGGGGATTAAAAACAACACTGTTGTTCTCCAAGTTCAGCATACTCAAGCACACACACAATCTCTCTAATTAGGGCTTCGTGTTCTCCATTTCTTAATCCATTTTTATCCTCCCCACCAAATGAGACACACCTAAAATTAACCTGAATCAGAGGAAGTGTTGGCATTTATTTGGCAGCACTCTGAAGAGAGCTGAGCAGTGTTAAATTAGACTGTACAAGCTTTGAATCAAAGCGATTTGTGTATCGATAAAAATAAAACAACTATTCTCATTTAGACAGATGAATGCCCATGAAGCAGCTTTATATTTAACACTTGTTGGTAGAAAAACCTTGAACAACTCTAAAAATAAACCCAGCATTCATCTTCTCTCAGACTGGGATCCAAACTTTTTTGTCTTTTGAAGAATTTCCAGAATTTATTGTTTATGGAGAAATTGAATCATATATTTTAAATAAAATACATTCCCAAGATGCTGACACGGCTCCTATATCATCCAAATAAAAGTCTCTTTATGACACATTGAGTAGTTTATAAACTAATAACACTTGCAAACAGCAGTATGATTCAAATTCCAGGCTTTCAAGCTTTGCATCAATATAAACAGACAGTAAAGATGTCTGCAGTGCACCTGCTTCCACTAACAGTGATTAAAAAGCCTTGGCCACAAGTTTGAAACCGAGTAATACCACTTATGCATATAATCACAATGTAGCTTAGGAACTATATACAACAACTATATACAACAACTATATACACATCATCATTTTACAGCTGTAATTATCGTCAGCGTATGACAAAGAATTCCTTCCTTTAAAATGTAAAAGCAATAAAAACAGCATACGCTCCGTGATTCAAAGTCAGGAATTCAGATCAAAAAAGCAGTGCAGAGCTTTTCATTTGAAAAGCTGCATCAGGATGACAGAGTCTGTGAGAGCCAAGTAAGTATAGTGCCAGTTTACAGTCAGCTACCAGTTAATTAGGTGCACCTGGATAAAACGTATGCAGGCTTGCCCTTTAAACAAACCCTCCTTCAAGAACCTCATCGAGTCAACTTCAGAGTCATCCTGGAAACTAATTTAGCAACTCCATTTGTGCATACTGACTATAAATAAATAAATATATTAATTTCAGTGTGTCTCTATTCAATTACTTCCAAGGACACTTGCATGTAGTATCCCACATGCACTCCCCTGAAAACGATGAGAGTTCAGCAGTGTTGTTCACTCCAACAGAAATCAGCATGTTGTCTGATGCAACATAAAGCAACGAGGTACCGAGCTGTACCTCCTGACTGGCTGTGCGGTTAAGTGTCCAAACCGAGACGTCTGTGCTCCAGTTTTGTGAGTGAAATTGTGAGAGAAGCAATTTTTAAAAAGAACAGAATAAATAAAAAAATCTTCCTTCTTTCATCACGCAGCCAAGATGCCAACTACTGAGGATGTGAGGTGCACAGCGCTGCTGTGGGGAAGTCTTCACTTATGTACACACAGATGCAGCTGAACTGGATACAAAATAAATCCCGTTGTCATCAATAAAACCTCAGATTCAGCCAAAGCTTTGCCGTACCAGTGTTCAGCTGGACGTCGTTTTACAGAGCTGTAAAAGCCAAACGCGTCAAAGCCTTAATCAATAAATCAAGAAAATGTCAGCCGCAACCAACCACAGGCTACCACGCTGGCCACACGAACAGCTCCAGTATCAGTTCTATCAGATCCTGTGTGTGGTTACGTGTCTCTCTCTGCACAGTGAGTTATGAACCTGCATGCAAGCGAAAACCGCATAAAAAGGTCGATTTGTTTCCCCTCAGGGGAAGAAGTTCAACTGCTGTGCTCCGCCGTGCATAGCTAGAATTTTTTGTCCCACAAGCAAAAGACAAATACCGCATTGTTAAAACATGATTTATGAAAAGACATCATTCATATTAATTTGCAGATGCATTAATCTGCATCTGTTTTTCATTTCAGAGCACTTTTTTGTCATTTGAGAACAAAACCGGTGCAGCTTTTTACTGCTCCTGCTGACGGTGATTGGTCTTTAATGACACGCCTTCCTGCAGCCATCACTGCTGAGGGACCCTTGAGCAAAGCACGAGACAGCCGATCCATCACAGAGGTGTGACTGTGGGCAGCTGTGTGAACACCAGAGAAGATTGCGAATTCCTCGTCAAATTTCCCGGACAAATCAAGTCTAAACTGGAAGGTCTCTGCAGCAGCTCTGTGCAAAGGTGAAGCCTGAAAGCGCTCAGCCTGTGGCGCGTGGTGTGGGATTGTCATGTTCAAAGAATTTGCTAGTTTATTCATTTTGTTTGATTTTTGCAAATGATGAAGCACAAAGCTGCAGATTCAGTCTGATATCCCACTCTCACAGCAGTCATCATATCACACTTCAGTTCACATCGTCTCTCCCAACTTAGCAAATTTCTCACTAGGTGTAGCAACTTTCCCGTCAGGAGGAGTGTAGAGAAAAGTTTAGGGCTCTCGCTGCGCCACACCGGAGGTCAGCACAGGGACAGATTTCTCTCTGCGAGCAGCTCACAGCGGGGCCGAGAGACAAAAGACGCATTCTGTGGCTCCGCAAGCGATTGTTAAAATCACAGCACAGCCATCATCGTAAACGAACCACACTGTGGCAGAAAAACTAATCGTGTGTGATTTTTGTAAGCAGCCTCCAGCAGTGGCCAAAGCTTTAAGTCTGCTGACTGCTGCCGAAAAAGTTAATCAAACCAACAAACTAAACAACTAAATGTGATAGTCACCGTCAGACCCAAACCAATTTCCCTCTTTTTAACGATGAAGCTACTAATAACAGGTGGAGACAGTGTAGGCACAGACTCAGGATCAGTTCTGGATCTTACCTGGTCGTGTGGTGTAAATGACTTTGTAGCTTTCAAACTGTCCTTTGGGTTCTTTCCAAGACACGTGCAGCTTGGTGGGGCTCAGGACTTTGGTACGAAGCCTTCTTGGTGATGAAACTAGACATAAAAAAAACCAATACACAGCTTTACACAATAACTGTCAGTTTGATATTTAGTGTATAAATGTGCAGAATGAGTGGTTATAAAACTCCTTATCATGCACCATCAACATCCAATATTTTGCTGTAATATTGGAAATGAAACTGATGTCATCATTAATTTATTAGTAGATTGTGTCCATAACAATGGATGGAGTTCAATTTAGCCGACTGCGCGACATGGTGTCATACAGCTGCAGGAAAACGTTTCAGTCCTTTCAGATTTCCACATTTCTAATTAAAGACGACCTAAAGCATCATGTGATTTGCATCACTTCCTCCAAATAAAATGCTCAAAAAGTACAGAAAGTTAAGTTTATGTGTCATCCAGTCACAAAAAACCTCTGGCTTTTTGATCTTCAGCAAAAATTCTAAGAACTAAGAATAGCTTTGAGCACCACTACTCCTCTGTAGCTACCAAACTGATACATTTACACTCTTTTGCCTTTGTAAATATGTAACATCAAAATATAACTTACTGGGTTACATTTGATTAGTCTCACAGGACTGTTGGTGATTCACACAGATAAAGATTCTGTCAGTTGTAATATTCACCTATTGTGTATGTGCAGGTATAATTTTATAAATTCAATATTCAAAAATAAAAAAAACTCCTTTGCATCTATTTTTTGTGACAAAAAAAATGATGGATCAATATAATCAGCTGCCTTTCCATGAGCCTTTCACCTCCAGCAGACTCCACCCTCATGGTGTTTTGCTCTCCGCCTGCTGCATCTTCTGGTTGGAACTACTCTTCAGCTCAAAGATGGCGGAGCTGGAGTCCGTACGATCTTTACACGACAGACTCACTGAAGAAGCAGCAGAAGGATAGCCAGCTGACAGAAAAACAAGGAACAGGAAGAGCTGGGGCTAGCTGACATTTCAAAATAAGAGCAAGGAACCTGTCCACTTCTAAACTGAGCAAGGTTGGCATTCTTTTGGATCATTTTGGCAGCTGTTAATTTATGTCTACGTATATCTGGTAAACACTGAATTCTGTGAAAAAATGATGATTTTTTAGTTCATATTTATGCAAAAATATCTCACCAAAAACTTTCCCCTGCAACTGTACGCAACAAAACGTTTCCCCTTAATTAGTCACATAGAGCATCGGCGCTCAGGAAGTTTTACAATCTGCACGTTTCACAGAATCTGCTCTCCGTCTGTTTTACTTCAACACACTCGTTCATCCGCTGAGCGCAAAACACAACTGTGACTGACTCGAGTTAGATTGAACTCCCTCCAGAGTTATGATGGCGTCGAGGCAGGCGATCCATCTGTGCTTTTAAACCGTAAGGAAAGAGGAGAAAAAAATAAGGAAGGATAAATTGTATCTCATCCAAGTAGAGGATACACATCAGAGAGATTAGCTTGCACAGATGTCACATTAAAAAAAAGCCCCAAAAGTCCCATTTTCCTCCTTTTCCTCATCCTCGTCTTCCTGCTCTGTGCTTGTCTCCTGTCTGCATCAAAGCGACACCCCTGCCTCTCATCCTGATTAGTTGTTGTCCCCGTCCGCACCCTAGAGGGCTACATATCCCCCCTTTCCCGCCTTCCATTCTTCACCTATATTCATTTTCTCCAGCTTACGTGCTCACTGTCACCTCATCTGTCCCCGAGTTGTATTCCATATATCCTTGCTTGTCCTGATCTCATTTTCTTTCCCTTTTTATTATTTTTTTCTGCATCTGTGCTTTGAAATATGTCAGGGTGAGAAGAGGATAACAAAAAGGAGGGAATGCGACTTCTTTTTAACTGTTAAGAGAAAAAATAACAAAGGAACCAAAAGGAAAGACGCTGGAATAGCATCTCCACACTATTCCTCTCCTGTCCTCAGCAGGAGCACCTGATCCACTGAGCTGCACAATGTCCACACACACTTTACAATGGCCTCAACCTGTGCACAAAACCTCTGAAAGGTCAACAACACTGCATTGGGAGAACTTTGTTTTCACAGTTCACCAAGCGTGTATGTGGCGTTGTTGTGTTTTTGCATAGACGCTGGTTTAAAACACAGGGATAAGGCTATTGTAAAGCACTGCAACGGCAGAAACCACATTTCCAGAGTCAACAACCAAAACAGCCTATCATTTCCACACCAGCAGCGCCAAATCCCAGATAATAAATATGTATTATTCCCCAGTTTACTTTGGTTAACTGTGGAAAAAAAAGAAAAGCCAGGGGGTGGAAAATAAGATATGAAACCCACAAACTCGTCTCTGTGTTTGTGTACTCATTATGAGGTGAGCCATCTGCTGCTGCCGACTTCTTTAAATACCTACACGGAGATTGACGCCTGCTGTAGCTCAAAAGCTCAAGAGCGGAGTAAACAAGAGCCTTGTAAGAATGGTTCACCCAAAAAAACCCAAACTGTGGGTAAAGTCACCTCTTACAGAATTCTTTTACTGCTTTATATCTGCATGTGTGCATGCCGCTTTCTCCAGGTGTAACATGATAACGTATATCAATGTTAAACATGAAACTGGCACGTTTGAAGAGAAAGTAACAGTTTTAGGTCGATTTAGATGGCAATCAAAGATTTAGTCAAGCCGATAAGGCTCATCACCCCAATCCTCTGCAGCATTTTGAGTGAACCACCTCTTTATGCAAAGAGATTATCTGCAGAAAACTACTCATGTAGGTATACAAAGAAACTTGAGCTCAGCACAGGAAGGATAATCCTGATTTTAGTGGAGAAGATATGAAGCTGGTGCATTCCACAGCAGACAAATATACAGAAACACACATAAGGAATACAGTACCAGTGATTGCACCAACCTGCGGATGAGAACGAGGGCTGCATGGGATTTCGGCTCAGGTATTACAGATCTCTGTCTTGGAAACAAAGGATGCTCTCTCGTCTGAAGAGAGCTGCTCAAATCCCAAATGATTCGAGAAGCAGATTTCGCACGGCTCTGTTTGTAGTGTGGTTGAACTCGGTCGCGTGTTCCCGTGTGCCACATCTGCATATGTGTGCATTAATTATGTATACGTGTCCGCAGCTGGAAGCAAGTGTTTTCTGATGTTTCCACATTAAAAAAAACATTCTTCATGCATTTTGTTCCGGGGAACTCAGGTGGTTGTTTTGAAACCTGCCGATTCCTTTGCAGCTCCATGCACACATGCCTTTTACACACACACTCACAGAAAGCCGTGGATCTTCTCTGCAGGATTGTATTATCACGCAGAGACAAGTATTGGACGGCGAGCGAAGAGCCTGGTGACGACAAAAGGCCTCACCAGTAGAGATGGGAACTTAATTCTCATCTATTTTTCATGGAGAATCCTGTGCAAACAGCCGAGGATGGAGAAGGGCCCCACCGCACCCTCCGCGAGCGGTGTGGCAAGCCGGAAGTGCAAAGTTTGAAGTGCATTTAAAGTCAGTGAGAGCAGACTAAAAGGGCAATATTAGGCAAAAGGGCAACAGTGAGCAGAGAGGAAAGAATAAGGAATGAGAAGGTTTAACAGGAACTATTAAAAAACAAGCTGGAGAGTTTTCTGCAAATCAAAGTCACTTTGAAAAATACTCTGACACTGAGGTTCTTGTTACCAAACACACTCTCATCTTAAAGATGCAACACAGGACATTTTAACACCATTTTTACACATCGGGATAATTACTGCACAGCACTCCTTATTTTTCCTTCCCATACCTAACACCACGGCTTGAGGTGGAAAAAGGTCTTTAATTGTTTTACACCACAAAACAAGAAAGCAGTGCTGAAGGCAAACTGTGCTGTCAGTGACGGAAATGAATATTGGAGCTCAACAGGTTTGAGTCACTGCTCATTTCTTTTGCTAGGAAAATGGGAAAAGCTAGGGGTGTCCAACTCCAGTCCTCGAGGGCCGGTGTCCTGCAGCTTTTAGATCACCCTGGGTCAACACACGTGGATCAAGTGATTAGTTCATTACCAGCCTCTGGAGAACTTGAAGACATGTCGAGGAGGTAATTTAGCCATTTGAATCAGCTGTGTTGGATCAAGGACACATCTAAAGCCTGCAGGACACCGGCCCTCGAGGCCTGGAGTACCCCACCCCTGGCTCAGACCCTCTTAGGAAAGCTGTCTGACTATTTGTTTAACTAGTCTTCAGGAAAATTTCTCCAGGCTTCTTCAAGGACATTCAAAGTTCTCATTTGGATGTTGGCTGTCTTACGTTTCACTCTATGTTAAGATCACTCCACACAGCTTCCATCATGTTGTGGAGCCCGCTCATTGACTGGTCCAGGTATCCCTTACTGCACTGGCAGTGTGTTTTGTGATACTGACTTTGCAATCAGACACTAGAGAGTTACTGTCCGAGACCGTTTGATGCTTTAGTGAACAATGAATGGATGGACTGAAGAACCAGACGTATCTCTCAGGTCTCGTGTCCTGTCTTTTAGATACTTTTCACTTGCTGTAAATAGTTTTCTTTTGAATCTTGCTTCTTCGTCTCCCACACTTGTTCAATTTCCTCAGTGTTTTTTAATGACACACTGCCGAGATACGCCAAGATTTCAGTGAACATTTTGGGAATCAGCTTGTTGGTGCAAAAATGCCATTTTATGCCTGTCAAACTGTTATCTTTGGCATTTTCTGTAGTTTCAACTAAAGAAATGGGAACAAATCATATGGTTTGTGACAGGCTGTAACAAAGTGGCTTAAAATACAATGTAAAAATGTCTGTTTGCTAAGATGTTCCCTTGGGTTAGATCACTTTTATATGCTTGAATGAATCATAAGTCAGCATTAAGTGGCTCAACAAATCTCTGATAATGGTAAGTTACAAAGACGGGTCTGAAAATGAATAAAAAAGTAACCAATGTCTAAAAAAAAACAGTGAAAGACAGTCAAGACTTTTGCAAGTAACATCTCAATAAACAATAACTATTATGATGATAATCTTATAATTATTTATTTGATAACTTTGGCAGTCCTACCATCATTCCACACGTTTCATTCCCTTTAATCCCAGAAGTTCTCTTAACTAAACCCTTAAAATGACTTCAAAATAACGTTGGCATTTGACCACACTCATCATGCCTGTTCCCCCCCCCCTGGGTTTAGATACCTGCTCCTTTATGTCTGCAGGCAACAAAGAAATGAAAAGCTCCTCCAAAGCTGGGACTGAGCCTTTGAAATCATTCTTTGACCTTTTTTTTTTTTTTAATGACAGGTGCTGAGCTCGAGGGTAATTTAAGACAAGCGCAGAGTAATTTCTTAAAACAGCCTCAACTTTAACATGAAAAGCTGAGGAATGGCTATAATATATCAGAAACAAATTCATATCTATTTAAATTATCCATAGATATGAAGCAAAGGAACCATTTCCACTTATTTATTTTTTTATTTTTTCTTTGTGCCATAAAGTTTCTTCTTCTCTGCAATAAATCAGAGCCATTGCAGTGAGCAGTTTCACTTGTGGGAGCTGTCCAAGCTGCTCGGAAACCTTTAGCTCTTCCCAGGTCACTGCTGTAGCCGAGGCTCACGCACTATAGCCTCTTCACTGAGGAATGCTGCGGTTTCTCTCAGTTTACTCGCACTTTAGCCAAACCCTAGCAACTCTCCTTATTGTGAAAGAGTTATTCTGTTGTTTACTAGACTTATTCTCTCTGCAGAGCGACGGGTGAATATGGACATTATCCCTCCAGGCTTATCAGGGTAATATCCTCACTAAAGGAATTGATCTGTTCCAGTGCAAAACATTTTGAAAACCTTCAAAAAAGCATGTTTGGTGAATTTTGCTTATTTTTGTCCAGAACACGGACTCACAAAAGACAGCGTTTCACTTCCTGTTCACTTTCTCAAGTTTCTCTTCCTCAAATGTTTCACATCAAGAGTTTTACTTCCCAGTTATCATATATAGAATAAAATAATCATAATGTAATAATGTTCATGGTAATGAAAAGAAGCCTTGGTGTCACAATTTAATACACCGAGGCGACGCAGAGTTTCTCAACATATTGTTGTAAATAAGAAGGAAAACCACCATTGTACTCTAACACTCGGCTTTGTCACTATTCAACAATATCAGACACCACAAACATAAAAAGTGTCACTTTTGTGGTTGAATATATTAATCGTGTCGAGCTAATTAAAAATATGACTGAATGAGATTAGAGTTGGATTAATATGAAACACAGTGCAGGGTAAAGGGTGGGTGGGCAAGCAGACCGCCCATGTACTGTCCTAGCTTTAGTGACTAGCTTCCAGCCAATCATGACGAGGTATACCCGAGTCACCTGGTAGCGGGCACAAAGGTAAACCAACTACGGTAAGCTCATTTTCACACAGGACGAACTTTCACACTCTCAACATGCTATTATGGCGTGGCACAGCATCGGCCCAAGTCCTGAGTGTGTGGCTGTGGAACAGCACCAAGCTTTGGTTTTCAGCAGGTTTAGAAACACTTCATGTTCAGTGTTGCCAAAAACCTTTGAACGTTAGCCAAAGCAGAAGGTGTTTGGATGGAGCGCAAGTACCTGACTGTGTTCAAAGCAAAACACTTTTGAGTATGTTAGAGGGTGTTTTTCCCCACCAGACGTGACGCTCGACACATTAAGGCTGATTCCAAACTTCATCTGAGATCCATGTGGTCAGGTCAAACTCATTCAGCTCAGCCAATTCAAGACACGTCATGAATATCAATCAGTCATTTTCATTCTTGACAAAAGGTCAAGAAAAATATGGTGTTTAAGGTTGTTCGTAATGGTGTTAAGATGAAGAGTCATCTCTCACTAACAAGGTAATATATTCAATCCTAAATGGGTTAAACAGGGTGAAAGACAACGTCGGCATGTAGAGTGATTTAAAAAAAGAGGGAAAACAACACAAACAGCTGCTGATTTAAGAGTCATGGTGAAGCATGTTGATAAACTTGATCAAATTTAGATTCGGGACTTTTGAAGATCTCACAGCTTCTAACAAGGGTTACACAGACATTTGTCACTGTCATTTCAACACTCCACGGTAACTCATAAATAAGATGAACACGTGTATTTTTTAACACTGTGACAAAACGTGCCACAGCAAAGCGATTCGGCTAAGCGACGGCAAAACTGGTTTTCTCATTCCGACTTTGGCATCGAGGCTTTTCCCAGAGAAACAGACAAAAGGATCAAGAGAATAAAAACAACCTTTTTTCCAGAACAAAGCTGCACATCGAAACAGTCACAGTGAAATTCAGATATGTGACCTGCTGAGTAAAACTGTGGCTGCAAAGTATAACAGCTTCACATTTAGAGAGCGGGACCACACTGAGGTTTATCCAACCAGCAATTAACTTTAGGAGAACGCTAAAGCACAAAAGGTTCTGCAGGCTTTCTAGCCATTTGATACCATTATGATATCAACCTCGACTTTTTATGGCTATATTTGGTCCTGATATGGAGACCCCTCGCTGGGCTTCTTTGACACCAAAACGGTGAGCCCAAGAAAATTCTGCTGGATGTTACCATCATGGAAAGCCTGCAAAACCCCGTTTTCTCTGGCAATGATCCATCCATTCTGATGTTATCAGCCCATTAAACGCATGTTATCAGTCAGTATCAGCCCATACATGTCAATGATATGCAGTCATCAGTAGCACTTTTCGAGCTTTGGCATCTTTTTGTACCAATCAATAATACTGTCTTTTATTCTATACACTTTCATTACCGTGTCGTTTACGGCCCATTCAGACTTACCAATGAACCTGCGATGCATGTCTTTGGAGTACCAACCCAAAGACATGCATGATACTACACCATCTAGCAGCTTACTAGGCTGTTATCCATGAGGGAGAAAGACAGATTGGAGATATAGGAGACCTCTAGTGGTTGCAAAAAGGAGTGCATGGAAAATCTCCGTTCGTGCTATTAACTAGCTTTGTAGGATAGCTTTAAATATGTGAAAGGGTGCACATGACTATTATTTATTTATTTTAAATTGGCCATGCTAGTTTCCCCATCTCAGTGCTGTATACACTTTTTCAATCATTTTATCTTCTTTGTCAGGTCCACATTCTCTTTTGAAGAAATTTGTAACTTTGGGTTACAAATGAAATCCCTACAACATCCAAATGTAACTTTTCACCTGGAAACACTTTGACCATTACTCCCATTTAACAGTGTGAAAGGAACAAGGAACGTCATATGTAGGAGGCCACCTACAGGCGACATGTTTGGGACTGATAAGGTCCAATCAGTGGAATGATGAGATTTAAAAGAAAGTGGAAGACCTTGTATGGCCTGTGTTCAACACTCACTAAATCCTGGCTTCTATAAGTAACAGTCTGGGGAAGTCAGTGGATGGATGTAGCTTTGCAAAACCTTGGACTGAAAATCCAGACTAGTCCTTACTAGTCCTACATCGTCAGGTAGCCCCGTTCCTCGCTCTTCTACACAGGAGAAAATCTATACATGTGCAAATCCTGACAGTTTAGCACACGGTCTGAAAGCTCTGGCTTTCCCTGTGGGGTATCATTAGGGAACTTCATGGTTAGGCCTGCCGGGCTGTGTATAAAAAGCTCTGCTTGGGCCCAGTGTGGTGAACTGGGATTGTTGATTCTTGAGTGGACAGCAGGACAGCAGTGATACTTACCTTGGCCTTGTGCTGTGTGAGGGAACACAGAGATGAGAAAGAAGCCCAGCAGGCAGAGACTCAGTCTGACTGTGAACCACATCCTGATACCAGCAGACCGAAGGACACGATACACCTGATTGGTAAAGCAGTACAAGAGGAGAAAGCAGACAACAGGGTGGAAAAAAGAGGAAGTAAAAAAAGAAATGAACGAGCAGGAAAGGACGGGTCAGGGCGTGAGATTAGGAGGCAACAGAACAGGAGTCAGACAACCCAGAGAGGATGACAAAGGAGGTAAAAGAACGGAGTAGAGAGAGGTGAAAGAAAGAGGAGCAGAAAGGAAAGAATGAGGAAGAGGACAAAGCAGGATGTGAGGGAGGATGGAGTAGTGCAAAGATAAGAAAAAGGAGGGAGGAGGAGAAGGGGGAGTGAGAAAGGGAGCCATGGCAGAGGAAGGTGAAGAAGATGAAGACATGGAGAAAAACATCATGTCATCCTGTTATCATAAGTTAAATTCAGTCATTTCTGTCCATGTTTATGAATCCATTCACAGTTAAAACACATTCATATTCTGAATGTGCAGAAATATGAAGGCAGACGTGTTTGTGGAGCTTTGCACTGAGATCTTAATGGAGATGTGACGATGTGATCTCTGGGCCACTGCAGGACTACAGTGCCCCTCCCATCACATTCCTTTGGGTTGTGACTGTGTTAAGTGTCTTTCTATGCTTACTGTCACAATTTTCACCCCACAGCAGGACATTGCAAAGTATTTTTTTATCAATGTAAAAGAAATAATGTGGTAAATTCTAAACATTTATAGAACTGAGTTATTACTCAAATATAATACTTCTGTAAGAATTTCAAGGTAAATAAAGTAAAGCATGTTTACTCCTGCAAATGTCTGAGGGAAACATTCAAAAAATGTATTAAATAATACAAATAAAAATAATTGCAGTTACTTGTTCGTTACAGCACCTACACGTTTGTCTCAGAAATGGCTGTGTCTGTTTCTAATATTCGGTTCTTTAGCCAATTTTCTGATATTTTTGATGTGATATATTCATCGCCCCAGTATTAAGACCAACCGTTTCTGCTGCCATCAAACAGATTTTGCTACTGAGAGCAATACTGCTTTAATATTTCTGAAGAAATTAAAGTTAAAAAAGAGAAAACAAATATTTAATGTCCAGTTTTTGTAATAATGCAGGAAGGACTTGGGCTGTTAGGACGCTGATCAGCTTCTAACACGTGTTAGGCACCGCTGAAGATCTGCTGGGGTCGTGAATACACTGACAGCTAAACCAGCTCCTCAGTGAGGAGAAGCCCGGACGCTGCGCGTTCAGTGGAATCGGCTTTTGCGCACTCCTGCACAGCCACCCGGTGCTAACAAACACTATAACACATGCTACGCCATCTCTCTCCGCACCTCTTAATTACAGTAAATAAAAGCAGCGGAAGTTTCTTAATTGAAAAGAGCGCAGGTGAGGTCTGCACGCTGCGCCACCCGCAGCACCACAGCGCGTGGAAGTGGGGAGAAAAGGGTCGCAGATTTTCAAAGCTGATTTCGGAACAACTGTGCGGCGTGTGAATAAAGAGCAGCTTTACCTTCTCAGTTCATAAGTTTGCAGGTTCCGCGGCTCTCCTCCTGACAGCTGTGTGGCGAGCTCAGCAGTCCCCACAGCGACTCTGATTCACACTGTTCACCAACTCCGCTCTCGACCCCGAGACAAGTTACACGGAGTGCTGCGCGGGACTGCCGATTCAAAATTTCAAAATAAAGTTACAAACTTGCTACAACATGTTTCATCCTTCTTGGCCAGTTTCGTATTATGCAGAAGGAGCCAGTGCGCACCAGAACAATAAACATGACGACGCTGCTGTGATTCTGATGTCGTCTGAACTCGCTTTGATTGGTCCAGTTTTGCAGTATTGAATATTAAAATAGTAGTACATACAAAACACACGCTTACGTGTTGTATATGATGTAGGACGATGAATCCAGTTCAACAGAATCTGAAGGACCCACAAACCATTACCAGCCTCCCAGTGAGCCGCTGCTGAGCAAACACGTGAACATGTTTCAGCTCCGAGCTCCAGCTGGTGCATTTATGTAGACCTTAGTAAAGACACAGGCACGCGCTGCAGTCCAGAAGCTATGAAAGGAAAAAGTCCGAAACAAACAAACAAACAACAACATACTTTCAAAGTTCTTGTTTAGTTAGTTTGTTTTAAGTGTTTTACAGGAAGTTGAGTTTAACTTGTGTCGTTATCTAAAGAGATTAAAGGTAGAAATAAATCTACTGGAAAAGAGGCAAATTATTTATTGTGTATTTATTTTATAATTAGAGTCTGATTTCTTTTTAGAGATCTGTTTCTCATCCTGTATTCACTGCCCGTCATTTTATAGACGGTCAGATTCGGATTTTAAACAGGTTTTTGCGTCCTCTCATTACTCAGATGAGCTACATGTAACGTATAACAGACCTGGAGCAGGGCTCGATGCGCGTTACAGTCTCTCTTTTAATTTGAAGGTAAAAGTGTCTCACTTCCCACCTCTCTGTGGTACTTTGTATCCAAGTTAACTTCTTCCGTAAGACTCCCTTCAGTTGAGACTTGCAGTGGATTGATGGGTGTTTCCCGCTTCATTCACCATCCACGCCTGCAGCTATTCATTCCTTTTACCTCATTTAAAGCGAGACGAGGCAGCAGAAAAATGCGTTTGAGCGGCAGGCAGATTGAGCACCGACAGGAGCGAAATGTGTGTTTCTGTGACCCCTGGGTAAATGCTCCGAGACGCCCAATATGATCCTGTTAATATGCCTCCTTCAGTTTGGGGCAGGTGGCTCGTTGTAAATCTAAAAATCCATGACAAAGGAAGATGAATGGGACTTTCTTTGCGAAACATTATTGGCTGAATAGCAACTGTCACTAAGATCCATTGGAGGGTGGTGAAGGCACAAATGAGCTGTAGCTATGGCGAATTAAAAATTAAACATCTGCATTTATTCCCTCTTCATCTGAGAAAGAGAAACACAGAAGGCAGTAATTTATAGCTTATATAAAACGGAATAAAACCGAATGTCGAAACAGACAATTTCATTACTGTTTTGAAAAATATATTCTCATTTTGAAGTTGATGCCTGCAGCATGTTGGAAAAACAAACAGAAAGGTGCTGGATGAGCTTTGTCTTCACAACACTAGATGTTCAGGAAGTGATGAGGCCCAGTTTTCACAGTTTTCTCCAGCTGTAGGATTTTAAAATGTACTGCACAGTCATGCATGCAGAATGTGTGACTTTTGTCATCTGCTCAAAAACCCAGCTGCAAACAGTTTACCGTTAATGGCGTCTTCACAGGTGTGCAGGCTGCTGTGCCATGTTCAGTTCTGATTGGTCAAACCCAGGACAGTTTTGCGCGCTCTCTTTATTAAACGAGCTCAGAGACGCATTTGTGGGTTGAATGTTTTCATTGCACAGTAGAATTTGAGCTGACTTTGTGGATGCAGCAATAAATGTGTTCATTCAAAGCTGCCTTTGGGTTCAAAAACCACTTTGCCTTGTGTGCAGAGACTGAATGATATTGTGCACCACAGAAACAAAATTGGGAAACATTATTAAAATACTGCTAAGCTATTTGCCACGGCAGTGAACGCTTCTCCATCTTTGCTGAATCCAGCCTCTTTATGATGTCTGCGATTATGTTTTTATACCCAATCATGTCACTAATTACACTTGTTGGTTAAATGTTAAACTATTTTCCTCATCTGTTTTTGCTGCTTTCACTCACAACTTAGCTATGTCAACAAAAAGTAGTCCCTACAATATCTAGATGCCAGTTTCCAAACGCAAAAATAATCCAATGGGTAAAATCAAAAACACAAGGGGAAAGGACTCGAGAACACACAGGGAGGCAAAACCAGGAACTTGCGCTGATTGTTGGGTTTTTCTCTGTATGTATTATTGGAGGGTCCACCTTACTGTGTAAAGCACTTTGAGGTGACTGTTGTTGTGATTTGGCGCTGTATGAATAAAACTGAATTGAAAAATTTACCAAGGCAACAACAACTAGTGAAAGTCTAAACATGTAAAAGAGACAAAAGGAGGAACACCAGGAAAACCATTGCTGAACCACCGACTTTCATTCCTCCACCTGCTCCTGACTATCAGTACAGATTGTCTGCGAACCTCATAGTTTATAGACAATCCTGCTTGACCTCAACTCAGAGTTCATCCATTGTGATCAGCACTAGCAGTACACTGGGTTATAACCTAAGGCTGGGTTGGGGAAACCACTACTTAAGCTGATAACAGTAATGAAAGGCAAGAACCAAACACAAAATACCAAAACTCGTCATTACCAAAGCCATAAATTAAACTCACTAACCAAAGACTTAAAAATGAAAGAACTAAGACCTACATAATACTAAAATAATAGAAACTCAGAAAATTCAACAAACACATAATCAAAACCTGAAAAACTAGAATAAAAGAAGAAATAGCAACACGACAGGGACCAGAAACCCAGGGACTGTGACACCGTCAAGGCTTTTGTTGGCATTAAGATGAAAAAGACGCTACATTTCCCTTTTCCCTACATTTTAAATTGCTCATTTCTTCACCGATCATGTCATCTTTGGGATTTCACAGCAACATAGTAACAACCACACAGAAGTTTCAGCACTGAATGAGCAGGTGTTGCTATCTTTGAGATAGTGCAGAGCCTTGAATGAATAATGGGCTTTGTGACCTGAAGGTGAAGGTTAAGTTTCTTTTGTGCCTCGGATATTCCGGGTTTGTTTGGTGAGCATGTTGCTTTTAACAGTAGAAATTGAGGTCTTTGGAGTCTCTTGTATTATCATAATCATAAATATTTAACAGGAAAAATGTGTTCCCCTCAGATGTTGAGTTTCATGGCTCTCAAACAGCAGCTTGAATAAACAGTGTGTCTCACTGAGTTTTCTTCAATGGGAGTTTCTGTCCAAACTGTATTTTTAGAGTGCAGTGCACCTCAGAGCATATTACACTCACACCGACAGAGCTCGGGAGAGTTTACTGTAATCTGAATAGGCACTAGTGCAAATACAGTACAGTATGTGGTGTCGTGTGACATTTATAATTAGGCGTGTGCATTAAACATCATCTTTTTCATCTTTGTGACAAAAAATAATCTAAAAAGCAGATATTTGCTGTCATGACTCTTCTCTGACTGTCTGGTTGCAGCCAGGCTGATTTCTCATGCCAACATTT
Source organism: Aulonocara stuartgranti (assembly GCF_965226115.1). Taxonomy (NCBI): domain Eukaryota; kingdom Metazoa; phylum Chordata; class Actinopteri; order Cichliformes; family Cichlidae; genus Aulonocara; species Aulonocara stuartgranti. The sequence continues at coordinate 35,855,839 of NC_138957.1, read as the reverse complement.
CTCTGTCTGATCGTGTTGTGCAAGAAAACTCTTTGTTGGGAATATAAGCAAAGTGTCTCCTTGTGCACTGATCAGCCAGCGAGCCAAGGCTTCATTATGTGACAGGGTTCAGCTGACGGGAGCCTGTGGCTGGTCATAGATGAACCGACTGAACCACAAGATTCAAATGAACACAAATTATATTTCTGCTCATGCTGAAGCTGAAAATATGACCCTGTTCACCTGCAGAGTCACAGATAGAGTCTCGCAACACGTCTTGATTGTGACTGAAAGGAAAATAATAATGATGCGCTCCCCCACCGAGGATACAGAGGGCTGCGTGAAGCACACTGACACGGCTCTACGAGGATGACAGGGAGACATCATCAGTCTCAACGGGACAGCAGTATGTATGAAATTATTCTGCATAATCTATTCAACAACACTTCAAAGAATATCATTTACAGATTACTCCCACAGAGCATCTGTTCTTATTAGCGTTTACTATGCAAACTATAAACTATAAATATGGTTTATAGTTTCACAGTATCTACTAAAAAAGAGGCTTTTTGGTGGACCTTAGTTCTGCCAGTAGGGGGCAGTGCAACAAAGGTGATCCATAGTTTTTGCAGCACTGACAGCGCAGCTTCAAAGACATATTTACAGTCTGTTTCTGTGTTTGACTTAAAGCTTCAGTTGTAACCAGTCAAACATCTGTGTGAAGGACTCTTTTACATCCTGGATTCTCTTCTTACCTAAAAGTTAAAGATTTGAACTGCAAGTATTGTTTTCGATACTGCAGCTACTTTAGAGGCTAGTCACGGTTCAACAGACAGCACACACAATTGCAAAGCTGCACCTGCATATACTCTGAGACCTGCAAACACTTTGCAAACAGTAATTAACATTTAGAAATGAGAAATAGCTGCTGAGAAGCTTATTTACAGATTCTCTGTTTAGATGTCAGGAGGCATATGTGTGATTTTAAGAATATTTCATTTAGTAACCAAACATTTCTTTGGACAGCTCTTTCTCGGCTCACTTCAGCAGGTTAATTTAAAAGAAAACAACACATCACGCTGTCCTACAGCCCATTTTCAAACCCTTCATTGTCTTAAAATTGAAACATTAGAGTCATGTGACATCAACAGAAACAAATCCTGCTCATCAGTTTGCTCTTTCAAAAAACAAAATCTTTAAAAATTCACCAAAGCCTTGGTAGTTTTTTGTCATGTTTATTTGTTTCTGTAAACGGCTGTGCTAGATTATATTTTAAGCTCATGCAAAAGACATAACTCAAAGTTAATCTCTCCCGTCTATTTACATCACAGCAATGTGATTGGACTGATTTTAATTGTTCCAAAGCAACAATAATAAAAAACACCAAGCTGTGAGAAGCTGCTGAGCACACTGCTGGTTCTGTGTGTTCCTGTTCTTCCACATCTGAGCTTTTGTCCTGCACACACTTACTGTGTTAGCAGCTCGTTATTATTCCGTCTGTCCAACACGTTGCTGTTGGCGTAGATATCACAGTAACCACGATCGTGCTTGAAACAGAGCCGCGCAGCTGTAAGTGCAATACTATCCACCCCTTTATCACTGCCACTGTTAGCTGTCAGCACATCTGACACCATCCAGGGGAGTAAGAGTAAAATATCCTGAAATCATGTCCTGATGTTTATTTCCTGACTGGGATCCAGTGTGACTCTGTTCTAGCATTACTATGCTGCCCTTCCTGACAGTACATTCATGCACTCTTCATAGTGACAGTGAATTTATTATACAACAATCACTATCATGCCAAGCCTCGATTCTTTCATGAGATTTAAAATATTAGATATGATCTTAGCTGTAATGGTGGGGAGCAGTTTTTGAAGATATTGGTTTCTAAATGATAACGACTCGAGTAGCTTCTGAGCCTTCGGTGAGACTTGTGCTGGTCTGATGTCCTGTAGTGTTCAAGTGTTTTGTTTTAATATGTCAGCCTGTTTAAGATGCCATCAGTTTATAACCTTGAATGTTTCTGTCATCATCAGATGCTGTGGTTTCTGTAGAAGTCCTTAACTTTGTCCATTGGTCTCTGTGACCTGATTATAATCACTTGCAGTAGTTTATGACAAATTCTATTGCTTTGTTGTTTACTAAGGTTTATTTTCCTTTCTACTGGCTGGTAATAGTTTTTTAATCTCATCCTGATGACACATGTCACTATTTATCTGCTCTGAAGTAGCTTTGCATAATTCACGAGCCCTCGATTCATCCTCTGTATGAAATAAGCTGCTTTAGCTACTTTAAGACAAAGTTCGTCTGAATGATCTTCCTCTCACGAACAAAATCAGAATCAGAATCAGAATCAGAAAGGGGTTTATTGCCAAATGTTGAGCAGGTTTACAACATTAGGAAATTGCTGCGGTGCTTCAGTGCAAACATAGTGTCATAAATAGCACTTAAATAGACATGAAAAAATAAAAGTAGGGATAAGAATTAAAAGTGCTACGTAGAAAGATATGTGCATGAGCTATACATGAGATTTTAAGGTTTTAAAGTGGGCAGGTGCTCCTGTGCTCACAGCCAGAGCTGTGTTACATCATGTTGGCAGGCTTGTGTGTTTGTGTTGAATGTGTTTTCTGAAACTCCCTCAAACTTTTTAAGATAAGATGCCACTCTTGAGACGAGGGCAAGAACCTGAATATGACAATAAGAGATAGATCTGCCATTAGTGAGGCGTGAACACTTGAAGTAAAAGCTGTGGTAGTGATGAGCAGGGCAGCGGAGAGAATGACGCTGAAAAGGTGAAACAAAGCTCTCAAACTCGCCCCTGTCAGCAGCTGCAGGGATAAAGGGTTAAAAGTAAACAGAGGACAGTGAACTTTGCTCCTCGGGGTCGACTGTAACATCACTTCTTCTTGGAACAGCAGTGCACATTCTGCAACTCTGAGATCATTAAAGCCTGTTTTTATGAACTGGCTGTTTTTTTCTAACTTACATTTAACCAAGAAACTCTTGAGATGAACGGTTAATTATTAGTCAGCGTTAACGCGGCGTGTTTGGTGATGGTGAGAGAAACCAGAGCAAACATGCGAGCCATCAGTGGGAGGATGAGATTATCTGTGATGACTTTAAGTTACTGGAAACAGACAGTTAAGCTCAAACCGATCAATATACTTTGGTTTATTTTGCTTCGTATTAATCTGGCTGGTTATACAATTTGTCTGATGTTTTCAGAACATTCTTTGTAACATTTCTGTTACACGTCTTCCAACTAATGAGCTTTAATCACTATAAAGAATACAACAGGAGAGCCTGTCTTTGTCACTGAAGGGTTTTATTTGTATTCAGCATTAAAAAATTAAAGCTTACTTACAGTCACAACGAAACTGAAATGCAAGCAATTAAACATGCACAAATAAAAGAAAGGAACAGTAGTTTGAAGCAAATTACAAAATAATTAAGCAAAGAGGTAACATATACAGTTACACATTAAATACTGATTATTTCTTTTGTCGGAAAATGAAAAAGTGAAACACATTTTAAAAATTCAGTTTCTCAATAAAATCTCCAGCAGCTGGTATTTTAAACAACGATCCTTCAAACTGCAGAGAGCAAAGTGCTGCCCGCCGAGAGGCTTTACATATCCCACAAACTCTCTCTCACACAGGCACGTTATAAAAACAGGTATAAAAAGATAAAAGAATAAGAGACACTTTAGAGAGGCTTCAAAACTAAGCAGTGCAGTTACAGCCGCTCCGTCAGTAAGTTTAAATTGATCTACTTCACACTTCTCTACACTCGAAGCTTCTTTACTGGGAATCAGACACGAGCAGATGGAAAGGCAAACACAACGAAGGGCTAAAGAGCAGGAAGAGTTTCCAGGCGTGGGGGTTCAGGTGTGTGTAAACACTCTTGTGATGGACGTAAGTAATGTATTTGTGTGTGGACGAGGAAGTGAGGTGGCGCTGGGGTTAAAAGTCCAACCCGTCACAGTAAGAAAAGACAACAACTGTTGTCAACATCATGTCACTTTGGGAGTCACTGTGAAAGTCGACGGCGTGCAGGCGTGTCTCAAAACGCCTGAAAATAAACGCGTTCAGCCAACGTTTTCTCCTTTCCACTGTTATTCTTGTTGGACTCATTGAGCCAGAATGCATTTAGCTGATATAATATAAGAGCTGCTACAGTACAAAGCCAGCACATTGTTGCTAGTAACTTGTTGTGATGTCTGAGCAGCACAGCTAGTATTCCACGCACTGCTGGCACCATGTGTGCCGCCTCCTACACACTGCATTCAGCAGCTTTGCCTCATTTTTATTTCCAGTAGTTTAAAGTATCAGGACTGGACTATTCCCTGCAGCATGTGTGCTACACGGGAGAAATAACTGTGGAAAATATCCTGTCCACGGTGCATGTATGAACAAATCCGTCATGGCTGAACATTCATTTCAATAGAAACCTTTCACCACTTTATCCGATCGCACATCGCTGATAAACTCTACTCTCTGGATCGCAGCCTGACTCATTCCTGATGAAGCTACTCAGATTTTGCAAAATCATCTTTCAAATATATAAAAGTGTCCCTTCTGAAAACAACCGCACCCATCATCAGCTCAGCAACAGTTTAAAAACAGAAGACTTCCCGTGTAATTCCTAACAAACGGTTGCATCTTTGCAGTCTTTGTAGGAAAAACTGGAACAGGGCACACGTAGGTCACATAACTCTAATTTCAGTTTTCAGCCTCTTCCATTACTTCCATCACCACAGTTCTGGGCCCAGTAAGGATCAGATAGCTGACTGTCCGGTAGTCCAGATCAAGAACGTTGAGGCCGTTGACTGAAACCACAAACTGGCGAACCTGCAGATCAGGACACGAGACAGGAAGTACAAACTTTTTCAAGTGTCCTCTGCTCAAATCAACATCAGTTCCTTAACAGAGTTGGATTTTGCCAGCCCATCACCGTGTTGTGGTACAAACAACAGTACAGTTCAGCTTGTATCTCTTCAGCACAATATCAGGATATTTGGTGCATAAATTCACAGCAGTAGCTTCTTCCTCTACTTCTAACTGCTTTGGTTGTGACTGGGCTTCCTTCAGTAGCCACGTGGCCTGTCACGCTTACCTTCATCCCTGCGAGAGCAGCTGGACCCTGAGGCTCCACGGCCTGGATGTGGCACGGCCTGTTTCCTCTGACCACAAAGCCCCAGCCCACTGCATCACCGACAATCTGCAGACACGCAGACGACAGTCACACATGTGGGTGTGTGCTATGCAAAAGTCTTTTACACAGAAAGTGAGAAAAAGACATCGTCGTTCTCATCTAGTGTTTTGTTCATGAAGCCTGTGAAGCATTTGTCTTTCCTGACACCTGTTACACTCACTCCAGCACCAACACCATCCACAATCATCTTTGAAACATGTTCACATTGAAATAATAGAACAGCATTTTTAAAGAAAGAAGGTGTCCCATTCGCTCATTTTTCTCTTGTACTGTGAAAAAAATGTTACAAGTTTTTACCTCAGCTTGATAGAAAACTCTTTGAAGTGTGTAAAATGAATTTACCGTGAAGGTTTTCTTGATGTAGGGTCCTCCTGGTTCTTGTAGCTCCTCTGTGCTCACTGGTCTCTTGAGGACTGAGACAAAAGTAAAAGACATTTTATATTTAATGCAAGCTGCTTTTGGCTGCTCCCTTATTCACAAGGAGTCGCCACAGTGGGTAACTTTCCATGTTGGATTTGGCAGATTTTTATGACTAAAAGCAGTTTGGTTTCCATATTTGGAAAAGCAAAGACGACGCTGACAGTGTGGAGGTCTAAAGCTGCTCCTTCCTTCAGTTGTTCAGCATTTTTATTACCAGATTTGGGGTTGGAGAGCACCAGGGAGGAGGAGGTGCTGGGGAGACCGACTCGTCCTCGGGTGTATATGTTTCCATCACTGCAGCTTCTCACCCGGGCTTCTCCCCGACCTCCGCCATGACCTCCGCCACGACCTCCACCACGACCTCCGCCACGACCTCCACCATGACCTCCGCCACATCCACCTGTGACAGCTTTCTCATCCTTGGATGCTGTGACTGATGGAGACAAAGAAGTTTCTATAACCTTAATACTCTGTTGATTATATTTTACATGTCAGCGAAAACATTTGAGTTATTTACCAAATGAATATTGACATCAACATCTTGAGTTCCTGCTCTGATGTACTAGAGCAGCTCTGCATGATTCATTTTGGTTGAATCTCAAAGTTTGCTCCCTGAAACAAGTTATTTTAGTTCTTTGCCCTCTGAGCCGATTTAGGCCAGCGCTGCTCGGATCATCTGCAGGTCACACACAGGTTTGAACAGCAGCTGAGCTTTGTGAGTCAGAGCCGTGTGCCTAACGTCACCACATCAGAGATATTTCCTGATATTATACAGAGGCAAGAGGGGGATTATTCACAATAAGCCACCTTTAAATGAATGAAAATATACACATTGTAGTAATAATATGATGTGTATGCATGTATTTATGCTTCTCCCTCACTACCCCACCCATCAGGGAAAACTTGGCCCTGGACAGAAGGAAAGTGTTGAAGTGATGAGATGGAGACTCCCATGTTTTCAATAATAACGATTAAAGCTGACCCAGTTCTGTGTTTGACTTCCTGAATTTAACTTCCAACAATTCAGTTCAAACATGCTTTGATAAGAAGCTACGCTTCTTTCAATAGCAGAGATAAGCCGGGCTAACAGAGTTCATGGTGCTGACTGAGTTGTTCCTTCTGCTGTGAGACGAGGCAGTGTGACGAGCGCCTCGCCGCTGCTGCACATTCACGCCAGACGAGTTTAACGGCGATTCATTCGTTTTCTCCCTTTGTAGCACATAAACCTACGCGTGACTCTGAAGCCATGTTTGCTCTGCTGCAGTTGTCATGAGAACGGAGAAGCAGTTTGAGTGGTTACAGTTGTAACATTAACAGCAACATTAAAAAACATATAGTAGACAGAGGAACGTTTCTTGAGGTTGCTATGAGTGAAGAGGTTAAACCACTGACATGTGACGCCCGGGGGTCGTGATCATTACACGATTAGCTGAGCGTGAGAAAGTGTAGGCCGCTCTGCTCCCTCGCCCTTACAGTCTTTGATGACTTGAGGTGTAAAACTGTTAATGTGTTGAAGCAAACAGTTTTATCACATATGTAATAATTTGTGTTAAAACTGATTTTGCCCAAAACCTCTGGGTCACTTTTTAAAGTTTCGTCATGTCCATTTATTTATTTCCATAAATGTATCAGAACACAAAATGATGCTGAGTGTTTGTGGAGTCTCACACGATCACACAGATCCACGCTTAGGTCGTTTTATTAAGAGCGGCTGACTCGGCGAAGATTCACCCGGATAAGAAAACGACAGTCAAACAATAAAGTGCGTTTATTTGCTTCATGAAGGAAATGGTTGCCTTTGAGTCATCACAGTTCTTCCTCTGCAGGATAATAATTTACTGTCTTCCTCGTGTAGTGAAGTAAATGTGAGAAGTCAGTATCCATCAGTACATGCAGTCATAACATGACAATTCTTTTTCACGTGACAAAAATGGAAAAGAAACATTATTTTTAAAGGTTATAATAAGAATTAACCAGACAAGCTGAACTCTATTAACTCTGCATCAGTGACACATGCAGGAGAACCATCTGCCAGCCACTGATGGAAAAGCAGCTCATGTGGGATAAACTGAGAAGTTGCTGTTGTTGACTTATTACAAGCAGCTTTGAAACTAAAGAGAAAGAAATAAATAAAGACTAAAGCTCTGAACTTTGACTTTCTTACAACTTTTTAAATTTCTTGTATCTTGTGTGTTGTTTGTGACGTTGCTGAGAGTCATGGCTCCTGTAGGGGTCTCTGCTCTTTTTTCTCACATGTTCAGAGTTTGGAAAGTAAAGCGAGATGTTCTTACCTCCTGTACGAGGTCCCATCTCTGTTCAAGTCCAAGAAAAGCAAAATGCAGAAAATGAATCCGGAAGACGACAAGCTTCAAAGGCGCACACCAACAGATGGACGGACCATCAGTCTCTGAGTGTTGCCCGGCTTCAAGTGAGACTCTGCACAGGCTTGATGACACCTATCAGTTTTCTCAGTTCAGTACTCAGTTACTGGACCTGTGGTCTGAAGGGAGGGTAGTCAGCTGGTTAGGAATAGACGTGCGTGACCGAGTTAAATATTAAACCCTCGAACAAACAAACCAGCCGTCAGCAGGAGGCGAGAGGCGACATGTAGTAAAATGTAAAAAATGAGAAATAACACTCGTAAATGTAGAAATCTCACAGTACATTTTAATTATTAACTGTCACTTATGAACCGTTAAACAATTATTGTCACAAAAAAATCAGGTTTAATGCAAAGAGTGCATGGGAGCTCTTATATTCCATAGCAAGAGGGGATTTCATGAGTATTGCACTAATCTCCACAGACTGTTGCACATAGATGAATCTGCGGTGTGGTGCTAGAGTTTTAGTACTGTAAACCTTGTGCTTTCTGTCTGCAGACACAGTGGCGTCCTGCACACTCTGCATGCATGTTTACCTGCTGGCAGACTTTGCTTGCATGCCCTTTGTTTGGAGAGCAGAAAACAAAAGCAAGTGCTCCTGCAGCACATCAAGCTATCAAGCTTTGTGTTGCCATCACCTCAAACAGAACTCACTGTTCCTGAGGATCAATCACCTTTCAGTTTCAGCTTTTGTCCCACTGAAAGTCACTGTGTGATAATACAGGTGGTTTCTGCATTTACAGTTTTGCACTGTGTAATTTTAGAAGATAAAAACACTCAAACATTTGGCAGCTTTTGGCAACTTTACAAGAAAGCATGCAGAGATGTGAAGGATTTAGGAAGGTTTTTGCTCGTAAATGGGACTGAGCTTCAGCCTGGTTGCCATGCAGGAGCAGCTGCAGGTGGAGAGGAAGGGGAAACACAAAGATCATTTCTGCTCTGATGGGCAGAGCAGTGGAGATTTCCATCGGTCAGCACAGAGCAGCGAGTTTTTGTCCATATTTGTCCTTTGAAGTATTTTCTCTGAGCCTCATGTAATGAGGTTTCTTGACTTCCTTGTTACACCTTAATAGTAACACACACACACACACACACACACACACACACACACACACACACACACACACACACACACACACACACACACACACTTTCAGGCATAAAAACAAATAAAAACATAAAGTTCAAGTAAAACTAAGGGACAACTCAATAAACACACATATGAATGGCCCTCACAGTTAGTCTCTAAAAGGGAAGGACAAGAACGTTTCCAATGTGAAGTTAACCACCGAAAACTCTGGTTTTGAAGTTTCCCCCAACAACACACATAGAGGACTCTGGAGGAACTGCAGAACTTCTACGTTGGCTTCCTTTTCCAGCTTGATTTTAACCTGGAGGTCTACAGAAACGTATGGGCTACAGGACACAGCTTCAAATGGCCATCAGAGGAACTGCAGCCTTTGCCGCTTCTGTTTCAGCCCCCGAGGTTGTCACTTGGTTTAAACTTGTCAATTGAGTCACACGGAAGGACATGTGGTCGTGATCATCGTTATACAACAACAACATGTGGGAGATAAATCCACATTCCTTTCTAATGTCTGGAGGTAAAATCTCGAGTTTTCAGGTTACTCATCAGTGAGTCGATCATGAGGCCAACAGAGCTCGTTAAACTGAAGATAAAACTACAAAGATACACGGACAGCTGTTGGCTTGACAAACAGATCAATAGAATCAGGAAATATCCAGTTTCACACCATTAACATTATCTTGGGCTAAACGACACTTTTTGCCAATGATACCCGTTTGAATAAAAAGTGATTTAATCCTGGAGTGACATGAAGGTGAGAGTGTAAACTGAACAAACCAGAAGACATTTGTGTTTGTTTCTGGAGGAAACAAATGTCCAAAACAAATGAATAAATAACTAATCATCAAGTAATGCATAAATAAATAAATAAAGCTTTTTAGATGCATCAAAAAGAATCCAGGAGCAAGATTTGCATTTAACTGAATATATTACCAAATAAACAAAACGACGAAGCCTGTGCGTCGTCACTTTGGAGATAAAATTTAGTCCTTTTTCAGGTGGCTCTGGTATCAGGATCAAACGATGATCATTTATTTTGTACTTTTAATTTATTTACCTTTTCTGTCAAATATTTCCTTTAATTAAGATGGATTTAATATCCACAGCACTTTATGTTATGCATTCATTTAATGGTTTTCTAAAAAAGCCCTTCATTTTTCCACCCTCACTGTCTGCTGGAGACCAATCACATGTTCAGTTTTTACTGTGACTTCCTTCTTCTACTGCATGATGGAGTTTCAGTTGTTCCACCTGCAACTTGGATTTAATTATTGGAATTTCTGGAAGGTCGTGGACAGTTTTCTTTAATATGAAGTTGTTGCTGTTGCGAGCAGATGTGACACTGTACTGGGGACGGATGATGAGGTGGGATTTCCTGCCATCGGCTAAAGGAGTTCAGCCCTGCAAAACAAAACAAGCTCTTAACCTTTGACACAGTGACCCACGAGTCATGTGGGTCATGAACTCCTCTAACACAACACGTCTCATGTGTTTCTTTTATTTACCTGGAAACATTAAAATGAAGCAAGCCTCTGTAGTTGTAAAGTATACGACTTTAAAGCAGTTTAGGGCTTATGTGGGCGTGAGCTCATCCATAAAGGAGTTTTATAGTCAGTTTCCATCTTGGGCTTTTTCACTGGACACCTCTGTGACTCACACGGTTTTCTTTATGTGATGACTTTTCCAGTTATTTCCAAATGTAACCAGGAGGAACAGTGAGCCGATTGTGTTGTAGTTCCATTCATTCATTTCTTCCACTTCAGTTCTGCAGTGTGGCCCCAGCTGGAGTCTTCAGCTGTCATAGAGAGAGGTGCAGGGTGCGCCCCGGGCAGGATGGCAACCTGCCGCAGGACTAACAGAGTCAGGAGTTCATCGCCTTCAGATGTTTCCTCAAAGGCGGTATCCTTGGATTAAAGCCTGGATCTCTGCTGCAGTTTAATAACAGCTCAGACTTATTATTAAAGTGTTGAGAAGTGTTAAAGGTGTGAGCCTGAGCTGCTACTATTCAGTACCTGCATCAGGCTGCTGGTTAACTTTTTTCTCCTCAGTGACATTTGAAGGCTGGCAAAGGTGCTTTCATCATGAAACGAACATGCAGCGTTTACGCTTCTTCATCCCACGTGGCACTTCTTGATTTCATATGAGTAGAAAATGAAACAAACACAGCATTTCAGCATGTTTTAGACCATTTGAAGTGCTCTTTGCTCATAGTTTAAAGCAGGGGTGTCCAACTCCAGGCCTCATGGCCGGTGTCCTGCAGGTTTTAGGTCTCACCCTGGGTCAGCACACCTGAATCAAATGATTAGTTCATTGCCAGGCCTCTGAAGAAAGTCAAGACATGTTGAGGAGGTCATTTAGCCATTTGAATCAGCTGTGCTGGATCAAGGACACATCTAAAACCTGCAGGACTCTGGGGTTCTCTGTATTTTCTGAGAATCTCACTGCATGTGACGTGTGAATGGCAGGCCTACAAACCTATAATGTGAAGTAAACCAGGATGGGCAGGTTACAGTTCTGAGTTTGTTGAGTAAAACTTATTCTGAAAGATCCAAGTGTAAAAACAATCTTCTGTCTCAGTTAAATTAAGTGCTCGTGTTGCACGTTGCTCCTTTGTCTACATGTTAACACAGAGCCAGTTCTGTCAGCCACGTTATTTTCTTTCTTTAAGGAGCTACTGCAGTTTATTCTCATTTCTTTCTCGTCTTTACTGCTTATAGCAAAAATAATAAAATAAATGGTAACTCTAATTAAAGCTAACCAACCTGTTCAAAACTGAACCAGAACTCACAAATGCAGGAAGTGACTCAAGTTGCAACAAATTCTAGCAACAGGAAAGGGGGGTTGTGTCTCCCCCCTGCACCTCCCTCACACAGAGATGCATGCTGCAGTCTGGGAGGAGGATCTGAGATTCAGATAAGTAAGTCAGGCAACTTTAAAACTGGACTGATGCTGGCATATAGGCTGGTATACCAATGTGATAACGAACAGGAAGAACTGGTGCTTTTACCCAGCAGATGAGTGATTATTTGATACCAACAAGTGTCAAAATTGTGGTTCACTTTTGATCAAACTGGTCTCTGGTGTGGGTGGTGAAACCACAACACTTGGAGAAATTGGACAATTTGATGCGCATGGACACAAATCAGTAGATAATATAATATTTCAATACTCTTCCTGAGAATGTAGAAAATAGCAGCCCGTTAATAACCTTTGTATGGGAAATGCTTGTCCTAATTTAAAAGCTTATTTCACAATTGGGCTTCATTTAAAATCAATCACCCGAGACAGCGGTTACATTAAGGCACACGTGTCCCAAGAAGGAGCAGCGAGAGCCGCTAATGAGGTTCTTTGTCTTGGTGGCTTATTATAATGTCCGTTTTTAGTTCTTTAATCACAAAGTAATTAAATTCCCAGTCTGGGAAAACATAAAGGTTAAAAAGTAGAATATAAAAGACTAATCGCGTCTCTTTGTCACTGCATATTCAGTAGAAGTGCCCTTGAGCAAAGCACGAGGCCTCCGTTTGTGAGCGTCTTGCTCACGAAGAGATTCGGACATGTTTGGAGGCCGTTTAAATAACTGCCTGCTGGATGTAAATTCCAGTGATTAAGTATCACTCGCTGCGCACTTCCTCGTTAATAATCGAACACTGTCCTCAGCAGCGGTGATCTAACGCTGTCGTGTCTCATTGATTACGCGGATCAATGAGCTCCCAGACTACAGGACACAGAGCACCAGAGTCAATACACATAATGTTTTACAGAACTGTTAACGTGTTTCACTATTGATCCACTGTCTGTATTTAAATATGCGGCCCTTTCTCTGCTGTAAATTCTGACTCTTGGAAAGATCATCCATTAAAATGATGGTCATCACCAGAGTGCTGCGTGCACATACAAATATGAAGCTGCAGCTGTAAAGATCTGACTTTGATTCATAGTAATGTGTTGGCAGGGTTTATTTATGTTCATCTTTTCAGGATTATGAGTAAACTTTAATATCTGTTTCATTCCCCGCTCCTCTGTTCTCTGCAGGTACCGCCTCACCTCCTTTGTAAAAGAAGCACTGCTGCCCTCTGCTGGACACAAGCTTCACTCACACGTCGCTGCTAAATTTTCTTCTTAATTGTTAACAGTTAAATAATGTTATGCTGCTTTATTCCATTGGCTGTCTGCACACTCACCTGCTAAATAACACCAATGAAGAACTTGAGTCCTGAGTGTTAATTAATCCCAGCCCAGCACTCACCTCTGCCTTTCACATCTTTGGTGTTTCGATAGTTTTTTCTTTCTGAAAACCGTTGAAAGCTTCTGAGTTTGATTTTTGACTCGTTCCTGTTTCCAATGACACCGTTGGCTTGTGATCCTTATAAAGTGACTTGGGCTGAATGATTTGGGACAATAGAAATAAAATGAAATTGAGTGACACAAAAAGCAGTTTATGTATCAAATATCTCATGTTACACACGAACACTGGACCAGGCTGTTTGTGTGGGTGTGTGTTTGAGCGTAGTGAGGCAAATATTAACCCCGTCCAAAGTACATTACTGCTCCAGAATTACGATGAGCAAAGAGTTCATGTATTTCAGTGCGATGCTATCTGAACTTCAAACGGCATTCAGGAGCACATGTGTCTCTAAACACGCATTTAAATGTGTAATGCTAACATTTCCACGCTTTGCTTCAGACATGTGAAGCTGTTCAACGGTGGGAACTGCAACCACGTGTTAATGTGTTACTGCAGCAATTTTATAAAGAAAGAAGATGTTGAGTGTGATTGTTTTAAAGCGGACTACTCTGCTCCTCTTTATTTTCTCTCATGTGTACTATTACAATAGGCAGCATTTCAAAGAATAAGATAAATGCATGCGAGTCAAAGGCTCAGCCTTCAAACCATACAGCTGCTTTCTATGTTCGAATCTGTAGAACGTCAGTGAGAGTGGTTGCCCCTTATACATTCACACCAGGCATACAGCTCTGACAGTGAGCCCAGTAGGCCAACAGCCAAATTTCCAGGCCAATCAGAAGTAATGTGGTTTAAAGGGAAGGTGGCCAAAAAGTTACATGGATGAACCGCAGGGCAGGACGAAGGCCAAGCAGAGGTAAAAAGGATCATTTTGCAAACATGCGTTAGTCCAAGAATAAAAATATGGGACTATTAGGCCAACTTTAAGGTTGTCATGAAGGCTTAAAAACAATGATTGCAGTTTTATGGTGAAACGTTGGGGAGTCTGGCCTGTCGGTTCACCGGGTTCTCCTAATACTAATGTTTTCTATAGACCTCAAAAAAAAAGTACTGTTTCCCATATACCTGACATGAATGCTAGACACATGAATTATTAAAATTTGCAGTTTTACTGGGTTAAACTAACCAAACAGAAACCCAAAGGCTCTCTTGTCAACTGGCCGGGGTCTTAAGGAAACTTAAAAAAGGAGAAAACACAAGATGCTGCAGAAAGCAAACAGAAAATCCAAGAAACACCCACAGACAGATAAACTGACCGACAACTGAGTGAAAACTGACTGAACACAAACGAAACAAAACGTTTCCTTAAACAATCACACAAGCTGGGAAAGAAGCACAGACAAAGAAAACCAGAGTGAGTGTCAGAGATGGAGAGAGTAGGGCCTAAACGCAGGACGTCCTGTGCAGAGTTCAGTGCGTTTATTTACAATGAATCAAAGGACAAAGGTGCAAATAATCCTCTCCACGGGGTTTCTTCCTGTGCTCGCTCCCTGCTCCTGTGCTGTGGTGAGTCATCGTATCCTGACGTACAACAGCGCTCCACTGCTTCTACTTGTTTCTGCAACCCTCTGCAAACAACAACAGGCTGCTGTTAGTACATGCAAAGACCTGGGAACCAAGACACGGTTGCAAACTAGCTGACTGGGTTTCTCACAACAATCCACTGCAGCTCAGCTACTCTGTTAAACAGATCAGCTGATCAGCGATAGGTGCGTGTAGTTATCCTTCCTCGGGTGTGGCTGGCCTCACGGTGGGAAACACTCTCCAGGCCTGGTGTCCCAGGGAAACCAGGACACCGCCAACAACAACAACAGCACATACATGTTAAACAGACACACAGGCAGGGCAACCAGTGAGGACTGCCAGCCCGAGAAATATAAACAAGTCCACAAACACATGAACCCTGGGTCCCCATGACAGTAAGACTATGAGCTCTTAGAATGAAGCAGGAAAAACCACCAAATAATGACCCAAACATCATAAACGTGATCGATGTAACAAAGCTGAAGTTTCACACTAAATCTGTCAGAAATGTATTTGTAGTTTTAAAATATAGATCATAAAAAGAAAAACACGCCATGTCACTGACTTCCTTTACTTCTTGCCTGACCTGCAGCTGATAATAACACAAATGCAAACAGCTGTTCTCGCTAGCTGCCTTTTTTATGTGCTAAAGTTAAATGGTGTCATTGGCACCTTAATGCAGTCACATAACTGTCATCTAGTAAGTAAGCTGCTGGCTCAGTGCAGACGTGTAAGCACTGTTTAGGAAGCATCTGCCTTTCTGGTTGCGTCACACTTCTTCCTGCCTCTCCGGTTAGGCTGAGCTGACAGCGGCGCTGTGAGCCACGAGAAAAGGAAGTTCAGATTCTGTAAGGTCAGCGCTTCTTCATGAGTCAGAGTTCAGTTCAGGCTGAGGATCATGAAGATTTGGCTGCAAACCGTCATCTCGTCTCATGTTTGAAGTTTGAAGATTTGAATAGTGTTGAAATCCTACAAAGTTTTCATGTGTATTTGTTTATATTTGCATGTCTGCAAAGTCTTTTGAATATTTTCATCGTGCACTCAAATACTGAGATAAGCAAGGTAATTAAATATCCATCCAGCCATCCTCAGCCTACGGCAGCAGGCCCCTGGTGACCCTGAAGAATGAAATAAGATGCTCGTACACAACAAGTCTGGATGTTGTTGAGCCTCATGCACCTCCACATCCACATTATCCATATTATATGGATTATATATGTGTACATATGGTATATTTATGCTGATATCCTCACTCACATTCCCCTTTATTGTATCTGTAACATGCAACTTCTGTCGGTGCTGTGCTACTGGAAACTGAATTTCCCGGAGGAACCCACCCGAGGGATTAATAAAGTTTCATCTAATCTAATCTCACTGGTCTCGCTGCTGTGGTTTGTCCAGGTGCTTTGAAATTCAAGCTGTGGCCTGACCAGCATCAGCCAGCCGAAGCATCAAAGCTTGGCTCAGAAACAACCACGAATGAGGCGCAGTTTCTTAAAATGTTTTCAAATGTTTTGGCTTTTGTCTTCTTGTCCATGGAAATCACCGTGCGCTTGCTTCTGGCATGCCGCCGTGGGCCATGCCTCTGTATGAATGCGTGCCCATGCATATGTGACTGTTTATGTCTGTGTGTGGTCTTTGTAAGACGAGGATGTTTCCCCCTGAGGGGATGGATGTACAGATCCATTTCAAAGCCCAGAGAGCTCCCTTCCCCCCGTACGTCCCCCCCAACATCGTGTTCCCAGCAGAGTCCAGACTGTCAGTGAGAGCAGAGCCTTTTAAAAGCCTGCATGTGCTGTTAAACATGGCTAAGCTGTGACTTTCTGCGGTGATCATCCAGCCTTACAGAACAGATCAACATCTTCTGAAGCCTCTCGCCCGCCGTACAAAGGGCGCCATTAGAGAGGGTGCAGAGACGAGATAGCTTTGACTAATAGCGCTCTCTTCGTAGTGTTGTGTCTTCGTCCCGCTGTTTGTACAGCAAAATGTTAGACGTTCACATGCTGCTTTGGCTGCGCTGGGTTGGGTACACTGCAGGTTTCAGGTATCTCTGAGCTTTCAGTCATTCAGTCAGAGACCGAGGCTGAGCTTCTGATGCTGGATCAGCCTTTTGTCTCCGGCTGACATGTGCACCCCCTGTGATACAAAGTCCCTTAAATGTTTACGTGTGTTTATAAGTGTTGGCCATCAATCATTTATTTGTTGATTTAATTAATATTTTATGCCATGAATTTCAAGTAGATTCACGTACACTAAATACAAAAGACTTTCATTGTTCAGTAAAAAAACAAAAACAAAAAAACAGGAGAGTACGCTGATGTTTGATGTCCTTGAACAAATCAATAAATGTCGACCTGCAGCACATGACCTCTGACCTCTCCACTGAAATTTGAGCATGTGTGTCTAAAGGAAACTTATGAAATGTCTCCAACTCTTTAACGAAGCCCTCTGAGGTGCATCCGTGTCACCTCTGAGGTGTCTCACGAACACAAATCCCAACGTTTCTCGTCTTTATCCGAGGAGGAGGTTTACGGTGCTGAAAGGCAACGTGGTTCTGCACACACGGCTTCTGGACAGCCTTTAATGGCCTGCTGCTGTGTGGTAGCAGGCGGGAATATCAGTGCACACGCTCTGCTAATTTGCAACCATGTGTTTCTTCTGATTTCTAAATAAAACACTAAGAATCGCTCCAGCACCTCCAGTGGAACGCCACCCTCCTCGCCACCTAGGGCTGATCCAAGACACACTATGGACAGAGCTCATTTCCACATCGGGTGTGGTGGTGCCACATCCTGGATGAAACTCTACCTTCTTCTGTGAACAAAGAGGAACCCAGTCTGAGGGATGATTGTGCACTGGTGAATTATTCCTGAGGTGTGTGAATTTCATAGAAACAGTAAAAGAAACCCCCCAAAAACTCAAAGCAGAGGCAAACAGGTTTACTTTAGAAGCCCTCACTGCCCACCTCTTTACATAGATGACTGTGGAAAGCCCATCCTTATGCACTGCAGCACTTTCCTGTTGAAAGTCATGGGCATTGGCTCACTAGTCCCTCTGTTTTGGAACATTTGCAAACAGAACATAAAGTGTATTCATGCAGGGAGCACTCACTGTAGTCACTGAGTGACGTGGCAGAGCTCGGTCTAAACAGTTCTGTTTTACTGCTTTAGCCAAAATTCATTTTAAGATTGGTGAAATAACCAATGTTTAGCTCAACCTACTGTTTGTGTTAAAAGGAAATATGAACTTTTAAAGTTTGACAGGGCTTCAAAAACCCCGTCCTGTGGATTTTCCACAGTTCACTGGTATTTTCAGATGATTTTCAGTATTACAATAAAGTCTGAAAATGGGGTGAAACTGGGACTGCTTTCTGTTTTTCTGAAACATCAGCTCACAGTCACTGTGCATTGCTCACATTTCACCACCAGTCATTAGGCAACGCTAAGCATTTGATAAGACAGCATACAGTTCGTTGCAGTCAGTTTGGGACTTTGACTCAGTGCAACATGCAATATGTGTCCACGCACACTTTTCTTATTTGTTTTGAAAAAATCGCAGCAGCTACTACAGAGACCTTTAAATCTCAGCTGGCAGTGCTTATTATACAAAGTCTGATCAACGTAAATCACGGTCAATTATTAATGAAACCACCATATTCCTTTAGACAGTAAACGGTTCAGGATCAAAGATTATACAGTTTTCTTTTCCCCGTGAGTGCCCCCCCCCCCCACACACACACACACCCCTCCTCCCCCTCCCTCCCTCTGTGATCGTTCAATGCTGCTGACTGTGTCGGACTCCGGAGCGTCACCCCGACCTGACGCTCTCTTGTACCACAGCGCAGCTGTTACCATTACTTCATCTCTTATTGGATCAAGACCGAGAGAGAGGGAGAGAGAGAGAGAGGGAGAGAGAGAGAGAGAGGGAGAGAGAGAGAGGGAGAGAGAGAGAGAGAGAGAGAGAGCAAAGGCAAACAAGTGGAGAGAGAGAGAGCGGGAGAGAGTTGGAAGCCTGCGCCGTGCTTCATCGATCTGCAGAGGTGCACCGAGGACCTTCTGTCGGACATTGGTCACATCTTTCAGTTTTTTAAGTGAATGCCAGAAGTAGAGTGACTCTTTGGAAAATGCTTCTGGGAAATTTGGTACGGTAAGACTGTGACAGTTTTGTTGGTTTGATTTCAGCGTCGTGTAGTTTTAGCTTCATTTAAAGTGTTTCCCAGCTCCGCCCCGCCTGCCCTCTAAACACAGATTGCAGGGCTGCAGAACTGATGTATCGACCTGAGAGCGAGACAATCGCTCCGTGCCTGATATCAGCGCAAACGCGCAAACCTGGAAGCTTTACCTTAAGAAAGAAGGCATTACATAAGTCTGCGAAGTATCAATTATGCAGCAGCGATGACTGCTGCTGTTATTTTTGGTCTGACTCACGCCGGGACAGATGATGATGATGGATAGCCTGGAACAGCTCATTGTCAACAATGCCGCAGATTTGTTTACCTGTGGGAGGTAAAGGTAAGCAAAAAGCTTTAGGTTAACGGTTCCACCGTGGATCACTCCCGTCTCCCTTCAGGACGTGGGTTTGGTCACCATCATCACTTTTATTATCATTCATTTTAGAATGAATTGAAATTAGCAAACGCAGTATATTAAAAATGAATTATACCTGAATTAGTCATCAGTCACTGGATCGTCGTAGTTTAAAGAACACACCAGTCCACGCTGAGTTGACGTCAAAATACCCGGATAACATACTGATTTTGGCAACCTTGAGCACTCTGAGGGCCGGACACGATCCACAAGTCATGGCGCTGTATCGACATAGATTATGACAGCTGTAGTGTGGAGGAGAAGTCACAGTACATCTAACATCTGGCCACTACATGCTGAGTGGACAGACAATATCCAGTTACATCTGGACCTAATTGGGCTACTTTGGGACTTTCTAACTCAGTTATGGCACTGACAAGTGTTGTGCGTTCCTGGTATGGCACAGATGTGTTACCACCGCTGAATACATGACACGTACGAGGTTGACCTGCAGAGTTGGGGTGACCAGAGTCACCCTGCGTCCAAACTGTCTGTCAAGGCCAAATGTGATCTGTGAGAGATCCGCCGATGTGAGTCACATTTTAGATCAAACACTTGTTTCTAAACTCGGTGTTCAGGTCATGGTCTAACTCATGGTTGAACTTATGTTACTTCATGTAAGATTTCTACTAATTTGAGTGTTTTTATTGTCTAAAATATTGAATAGTAATAAATATCATAATGGAAGAGGGAAACTCTGAATATGTAAATCTGTGTGAATCTTTTTATTATTATTTGGGTAAAAGTGGAGACCGTCAGGCTTGTGAGGAGAGTCAACATCTGCAACTGTATGTGGGTGTAAAGGTGCACCTGGTGCACATGGCACAGCAACTTGCACAACTGTTTAGGCTTCATCATTAACAGATCTTCGAGCAACAAAGTTGCCATCTAGTTGATTCTTCAGGGAAAGTCTTACTTATTTAAGCAAGAAAATGTCCAACTGCATGATTGTGTAATTAAACCTATTAGAAGCGTTGGAGCTGCATGAAACAAAGCTCCCGTTACCATTCTGAGCTGCTTTCACCTTAAATCTGGGTTTAAGTTGTACTTTGGAAAACATCAGTTCTTGTAAAGATTTGCTGAGCAGGATACTAAAGCTGTACCAGCTCTAGAGATCCTCCAAGCCTGACCTTTGACCTTGAGGAGTGGAAATGTGTTAAAAAGAAATGCTCTCTGGTTTTCTGCAGGTAGTGGTTGCGTTCTGTCTGTGGGGCATTGATGTCAGCAGAGCTTATGTGTTTCAAGCCAGCCGACCTTCAGAGGGAGGGGACAACCCGCCATCTCATACTAAAAGTGAGAACACACTTGTTGTCTTAGCAACGCTTATTCTGGGCTGTTGAGTTAAGAAAGTCTTATAACTGAGCTGAAGACTGATGTGATCAAATATGGTGGAAACCTTTATTTCTGCATTTGGACCAAAATGACATTGATGTTTAAAATGTGTATTGCCAAGTTACATCAAAGCGAGAAAAAACACCGAGCTAGCAGCTACAGGCTGTTGGTGTTTTGTTTCTCACTCTAATCATAGCAGGATAGATGTGAATATATATCTGTATGTACATATTTCCTCCTTAATGGTTGGGCCAATGTGAACAAAACTTCAAGCAGGAACGAGTTGCATTTACTTAACTTTAACTTCACATCAACAGGAGTGTTTTAATTATGAGTTTTGACATCGAAAATCTAGATGACAAAAACCGTTATAGGAAAATTACTTGAATTTACCTTGAATGACTGTTATGGAGGCAAACCGAGCTAGAACTTGTGTACTATGACTTCTCGATTTTGCTTAAAGACATAAAAACACATTTTATACCAGAGCTGTGCACCATTATACTTGGTAAACGTTGTATGTGGGCATGTTTGCAGCATGTGTGTCTCACCATGCCCTTCCCCTCCCTGTAGTCATTTCAGAGTGGGTCAGCTCAGCGGGCTCCTGTAAGGGGAGGTGCTTTGAGCTGGAGGTGGCCAGCCCTCCAGGATGCAGATGTGACAATCTCTGCAAAACCTACTACAGCTGCTGCTCTGACTTTGATGAGCACTGCCTGAAAACAGGTCAGGCTTCTACACACTTGCTCATGTCTCTCGTCTTTTCTTCACTTCCTGTTTTCTTACCCAGTCTGTGGCTCTTGGTCAACAACTAACTGCATCGAGCTGACAATGTAAACCCTTAAAAGCAGTTTAGAGATGTGTAACAGCCAATGAACAGCTACAGAGCTGTCTAATATAAAAAGTATAGATATTTACATATGCTTCATATAACATGCCTACAAAGCTCGGGATGAGTACTTTCTCTTGTAACACAGGGAAATTTAACAAAAGCCAAAATGTTCATTTTCATCTGATGCTAATTTAAATCTCGGTTGCATCACCTATAACTGTATGTTCATCTTGAAAACATGAAGTAAACAACTGTGGAACATTTAAAAAAATCTTCAAATGAATTCAGCAACCATGAGCTTCTTGTGGGTCTTCTTTTTAAAACGTATAATAAAACGTCAGCGTTGCCTGGGTATGGATAATCTGTAACACATTTTAGGACCCTCTGTTATGCAACAGAGATCTGAGATCTGAAAACGTTGGTTGGGAGAAGACAGTTAAACAGTGGAACAGGGCTCATTGGGGACTCGGAGGCAGATGAACTCGGCAGAATTTAGCCAAAGTTGAACAAGCTGTCGAGGCTGCTGGAGGCGAATGTGCAGCCTGAGCTCGTCTAACATGTGACTTGGAAGATGGTCGTGGAGCCACAGAGACACTGCATTACTTTCAAGGCTCAGTAACACAATGGTTTAATCAACAAGCTCTGTAGAGTTTGTACCACATGGCTAACGATCAGTGATGGAGTGAACGTGCTGTCCAGGAGTCTGATTGCTGGATGGGTTTCTACAGAACGAGGAGACTCTGTGGACTTTGTGACAAAAATCCTTTGAGATGCCAAATCAAACACAGAGCACTATGTGCTGTGAAGAAGGGAACAGCTGAAAGTCATTTTTTTAATGGACGTGGGTTCACACCTACTAACCAGGCTGTGTGAAGGATCAGCATCGTTTAGTGTCTCAGGAAACTTTTTGTGAAAACTTTGTAAGACTGCAACTTTGTACATGATAACACATTCCTTCAGAAGTTTTGTAAACGCCTGAATGAAAGGGAAAAAACACAAGAGAGTCTTGAACGGAGCCAGTAAGAGTAACGTTATGATGTAATCAGATTGAATTTGTCATGATGCAGCACGCTGATGCGTTGTGTTTCCTGCTTTCATCTGAATTAATCAGGTAGGAAGCAGCTTGGTGCTGCTAATCAAATGCATGTATATCTTATCATGATGTCACCATCTTCCCAGGAGTGGATGTCAGACCTCTGCTCAGGCTAACTGCAAACCCCCCAAAACAGAACAAGAGCTGGAGCTCAGAGGCCTAAAACTATTCATTTCATTCACATGTTAAATGTTAAAGTTCATGATATTGTGCCAGGATAGGACTCTAAATTTAAGAAGGAGCATGGCAGCACAGATTAGGTCTGCTAAGTTCTATCTGAATATACAGAAGAAGAAAAAGATCATTAAGAGATCTGTGCACAAACAAATAACCATCAACCTCAGTCAACTGGAGCAGTGTTGCAAAGACGAGTGGACCAGTGGACTAGACTTACTTAGGTTACTGCTGCTGAAGTTGCTTCTACAAGCTGAATCATTGCATGTGCTTAGATTCTCAAAGAACTGCAGAGAATCCTGTGAAAATGTTATTTTTCACACACGGAAATAATCAATGAACTGACTTCCTGTTTGTGCTCAGAGGGAGGCTTTGAATGCAAACAGGAACGGTGTAGGGAGGAGAGGAATGAAGACCATGCCTGCCACTGCTCAGAGGACTGTCTGGAAAAAGGAGACTGCTGCTCAAATTACAAGTCCATGTGCAAAGGTACATGTCATTATCATTTTTAACCAAGTGACATGGAGATTAAATTTGCTTTCAAGCATGTGATGTACTGTGGTTTCCTCTCAAGGTGAGACTTCGTGGCTGCAAGAAGAATGCGAGGACATCACGAGTCCTGAATGCCCTGCAGGGTAAGATCGATGACCATCCATCCATCTGTTTATCCTTTTTCAGGGTCGAGGGGGGGCTGGGGCCTATCCCAGCTGTCCCAGGGTGAGAGGCAGGGTACACCCTGGACAGGTCGCCCGTCTAACACACAGAGACCGACAACCATTTGCACTCACATTAACCCCCGCCTTCACACCTATTTAGAGTTGCCAATTATCCCCACTAAGTGCATGTCTCTGGATTGTGGGAGGAAGCCGGAGTACCCGGGGAGAAGCCACACAAACACGGGGAGAAGATGCAAACTCCGTGGAGTCTGATGACTAACCACGTCTCTAAAAAAAGCATAATGGCTCCACGCCTTCTATAGAAACCTGAAACACCATTTTGGAGAATAACTGCAGTTTGGTGATGTTACCAGATCAATCAGCTTTGTCATTCTTGTGCTTCTCAGCTTCGTCCGTCCTCCTCTCATCATGCTCTCGCTCGATGGGTTCAGAGCCTCCTACCTGAAGAAGGACCAGTCTGTCATCCCAAACCTTCATAAACTCAGTATGTCTTCTTTTTAACTTCATCTGTATTTAAGTGATTTTTACAGAGCCAGCAGTTTCTGTATGTCCTTTATTTACTTTTTGATGAGTCAAAAATATAGCCTGGTTGCTTGTATCATCCTGTAAAATGCAGCTTTCACAACTCTTTACTTCTTAAAATGCAAAATTTAACAAAAAGTTACCTTTTGTTTCCCCTCAGGAGGATGTGGCACGTCTACACCGTACATGCGACCAGTCTACCCATCAAAAACATTTCCAAATTTGTACACCTTAGCCACGGTAAGTGAGCCAGCATATTTAATGGATGGTTCATGTTGGAAGTTACAGTAAAGCTAGTCTGTTAATGAGTACTCTGTCTGAAGAATGAGCAAACACAAATGTTTGCCAGTGTGTTCAAAATGCCCTTACACTGTGCTCGTGTTGCTACTCAAGCGTTGGACTCATTTTTAAAACAGTAAATGTGCCATCTGTCTGCAGGGCCTGTACCCAGAGTCCCACGGGATTGTGGGGAACACCATGTATGACCCAGACTTTAATGCCACGTTCACACTGCGTTCCAGAGAGAAACTGAACCACCGCTGGTGGGGCGGACAGCCTGTGAGTCCAGTCTAGAGTCCAGCTGACCAAAAAGCAGGCGTAACTCTTAAAGCATAAAATGCAAATTTAAAAAGCGTGCTTCTTTAAAAACTGGTGTTTGTACGTGTGCCGGAGCACACATTTGTAAGTACGCAGAGTGACACAAAATCCTGAGAATATTGAACACATTTGTGACCATTTTGTCAACATTTTCTCTCCATAGATTTGAAGAGCTTACGTAAGGTGTTAAGGTCACTTATAACAGCGTTTAAGAGGACCGCTGGATTTCTGGATTTCATCTCCTTTTGTTTCTTTTTCAGATCTGGATCACCGCTGAGAAACAAGGAGTGAAACCAGGCACGTTCTTCTGGCCTTGGTACTTAAGTTAGTACTGGAATGTTTTTCAGTAGCTTTAGATATCAGACTTTACTGAGGAGTCACTTCCACTTTTCCTGCACTACTTATACATTCTTGATATATTTTGTGTTGATTTTCTTTGAATGTCCGATGGGCTCAGTCAGAGCCCTGGATCTCTCTTAATGAAATGCCCCCTCGGGGATAAGTCGGGCTGGAGCCTATGACTCGTTTCATGGGCAAACAGCTGGGTACACCCTGGATACCAGTCTGTGGCTTAGGTGTGGATGTTGCTGAGGATACTGCCAATTTAGGGAAACAGTACAGAAAGGAGACATGATGTGGATGCTGGTGAAGCTGTTGTTCATTGTGGGGAAATCTTTCTACTTGCCAAATAACACAATAATGCACTAAAATAAATAAAACTCAGTCTTTCAGGAGAAATAATGAGGGAGGTTCAGGGAAAAAACAACACAAATACACTTTAGTAGCTGAAAAACTCTTGAAGATTGAGTCCGAAGCAGTGAGGGGAAGATAAATGATAATGGGATACTGGGCAGAGTCAAAGATTTTAATTTTAAAAAGCAAATATTAAAATGTGTGACATCATCGAGCAACAGTGCTTCTCTGATGCTTCGTGTAATTAACTACAAAGTGTTATTAAGTCTGAGCAACACAGACGTAAAAGAGGAGCTTTTGATTTTGATTTGACCCGATGACCGAGCGCAGCGCGACTGACAGGCACGAAGCAGACAGGTTCATGTCAGCGAGTGTTTGCATGTCCATGACTCAATGATCACGAGGGCTACACATGAAGATGCGCACTAGTCACATCCTGAGACAGACAGACAATGGGACAATACTCCCACACAGTCACAACAAAGGCCATTGAAGAGTCCGAGGAGTCCGAACAAAACGGCGTGTTCATCTGCTGATTTACATTCAAACCATCAGCCTCAGCTATTTGGTGACAGAATAAAAATTGATCGTCAGGTTTTGTCATTAAAATTTTAATCATCATGATTCTTGTTTTCAGGGTGATTCCTCTTGAAAGGAGGATTTTGACCATCTTGCACTGGCTGCACTTGCCCGATGATGTCAGGTGTGTCCATGTCTTTTTTACTTTTTTACAATAAATTAGCATGTAGCTTTCACACACAAAATAATGTGTAAAATTACTCACGAATGACAGTGACAGTGATACTGTGGGTGTGTCTGTTTAAGAGACTGCAGAGTCTGGGGTCAGTGATCGGATCAGAAGCCGATAAGTGTCAAGTGGCTTTTATTGTCATTTCAACCATGCACAGTGTTACAGTACAGAGTGAAATGAGACAGCGTTCCTCAGAGACCCTGGTGCTACATATGACATATAACAGAGTAATGTGCAAACACTGCAATAAAACAAGACAAGACAGTGAAACACCAGACAGAACAGGACGATACAGAAACAAGACAGTGCAGTGGAAATGTGCAAAATACTGTTGCATTGTGCAAAAAGTAGCTTGAAGGTGATGCTGCAGATAAGTGCTGGGTAGTGACGTGCATGGAGTGTTTGTACAGCTCGGTGTGTCAGCAGGTGAAGTAGGTGTTTGTGTTTCTTCTCTGGTTGTGCGTTCAGGTGAGATGCTTGAACTCACACTGAAACAAAGTTTTTTTCTACCTTGTTCAGTCATCACTGTTCCATGAAAAGTGTTTCGCAGCACAACGTTTCCTTCGTCATGTCTTTTCAGGCCGTATGTTTATGCTATCCACTCAGAGCAGCCCGATGCCTACGGACATCGAATGGGTCCACTCAGCAGTGAGGTGAGCTAGGCCTGAAGATGGTCTAAGAGGTGCGATTAATGATATGCAATAATCAATCATTTTGGTTTCAATTGAAATATTGTCCACAGCTGGACAACCCTCTGAGGGAAATTGACAACATCATTGGTCAGCTAATGAATGGACTGAAGCAGATGAACCTGCACCGCTGTATCAATCTCATCATTGTAGGAGATCACGGTATGAGCTCCACAGAAACCTGCTGAATTCAGAGGATTTTGTCTAATTAACCCTTTTATTACAGTTCTTGTAAATGCAGCAATGATTAGACAGTCCTCTATGTTTGTACTTGGAGGGAAGAGCTCCTTTACAGAGTAAGAGACCTTCTTTAGAACCTTTACTCCTTCACTGGGAGGAAGGAAAAGTGCTCAGGAAGCCCCCCAGCAGCCGGATCCTGTAGCCTCATTACTAAATAATGTTTCAGGGTCACCTGATCTGCAACAACTTTGGATCAACTTTGAAGGGTTTCACTGAACTTTTTCGGACATCCTGGAAATGAGCAATCGCAATAGTCCAATCCAGAAACAACACATGCATGGACTAGTTTTTCAGCATCACTCTGAGATGGGATGTTCCCAGTTTTCGCAATGGAAGGAAGAAGTTATGCATAGACTTTTTATATGAGGGCTACAGAAGAAACGATTGGTCAAAAATGACTCAACATTTCTTCACATTAGTTTAATTCAATTCACTTTTATTTCTGCAGCACAAAATCACACGAGCAAACAGCTCACGCTGCTTTTTAGTATGAATAGAGACAATATGACAGAGAAAACACCAAATATCAGATGGCCCCCATGAACAAGCACTTGGCGACAGTGGGAAGGAAAAACTCCCTTTTAACAGGAAGAAACCTCCAGCAGAACCAGGCTCAGGGAGGGGCGGGGCCATCTGCTGTGATTGGTTGAGGGTGACGGGAGAAAAACAGGATTAAAGAAACACTAGATCTGACCTCTTCTAGTTCTGGAGGCCACAGAGATGCCATCAAGAGCTGCATCAGGTTTGAGAGTCTCTATTAAAACTGGTGAAAGTCACATGGTTCTTTTAAAAGACACACAGGTTCCTTCACTTGGCGTGTACTCTCAGTGTCAGCACAAGCATGAAACGTTTGGTCACACAACTTGTGTACGTCTGAGGTGTGTCGAGAAGTTACAGATGTCACTGCTGTGTCTCAGGGATGGAGGAGGCCCACTGCGACAGGACAGAGTTTCTCAGCAGCTACCCACTCAACATAGACGAGATCACGCTGATCCCTGGCTCGCTGGGCAGAATACGACCCCGTGAGCCAAAACCGACCACGTGTAAGTGCGCACATTTAAATAGCACAGTGTGACACGTGCTTTCTTTAGATGCAAAACCTGCTTTATATTTCTCAAATTTCCATTTCCAGATGACCCAAAAGTTGTGGTTGCAAACCTCACTGTAAGTAACAAATGTATAAGATCACAGTACAGCCTAAAACAAACTGAGCGGTTTGCTGTGTTTGCAGGGGTCAGGTCGTTCACCTTTGTATTTACTGTTTCAGTGCAAAATGCCAGCTCAGCACTTCAAGCCATACCTGAAACGGGATTTACCCAAGAGGCTTCACTACGCCAACAACAGACGGATTGAGGATGTCCATCTGCTGATGGAGAGGAAGTGGCACATTGCCAGGTAGCCTGTGATTCTAATCTGTCAGAAACGGTGTTTTAACTACCAATAAATCGAGATCTTATCAAGTCTGAGGAAGAAATAAGACGATTACAAAGGAAACTGGCAGCCTCAGTGACCTCTACTCCCACTTTATGTTTAAATTATGTCTGGTTAAATTTGAGGACTTTAAGTTAAGTTCACTGATATTTAGAAAGTGAGGTGAAGGAAGGATTTTTGCATTTTGTCACACTGAGCTACAAAAATCACAGAATGACTCAGTGCCTGCATACTCCATGTTTGTTGTTTTCAGGAAAATGCCAGAAAAGCCGAGGACTCGGTGTGGCTTCTTTGGTGATCACGGCTTTGACAACAAGATAACCAGCATGAGGGTACTCGTGTGTCGTATCTGCTGTTTGCTCCTTCTGTGTTTATATGTTAAAGGCATCGCGCGTCAAGCTTGGATACTTTGTTTGAATACTTGGCGTTATGAGTACCGCCATCTTGGGCTTTCTGAGCCAAAGGTTACCATGTAGCATTTTTAAAATCACACAGCAAGCCATAGTATCTTAATATGTTAAACACCAGCAGCTCTACGAGCAGCTCAGCTCAGTGGCTGAACCAGGTGAGTTAAAGGCTGACATGTAGCAGTTGTAGTCAAACAGAATTTAAATAGTTGAAGACAGATGTGTTGTCAGTACAGATGTGATTGTTAAAGAACGTAAAAAAGACTTTGTACCGTTTTAAAACCATCTGTTATAAAGTGGCAGTTTATCACAGAAGGCCATGATGACTGACCCTTGATGATGACATCAAGTGGTGGCTGAAGGAACTGCAGCTTTTGGAATCTAAGGTTCATTCGGCTTCATTTTCAGCCCCAGAGGTTTCTTCTTGTTCCACGCGGAGTATTGTTTCGAGAAAAGTAGAATTTGAGAGAAGGACAAGAAACATGGCTGACTATTACCTCATTATGAGGAGTACATCTCTCTGATGTGATGTCCACACGACAGTTTTTCATAAAGTTTGTTTGAAAACTCCACGAGTTGATTTCACTGTTTGATGCTCCTTCTTTTTTGTAGACAATCTTTATTGGCCATGGGCCAAGCTTCAAATTTCAGAAGATGGTGCCGGAGTTTGAGAATATAGAGTTATACAATGTCATGTGTGGTAAGAATCATTTTTTTATCTTCTTTTGAATACCAGAAAATATGGTCTAGATCTGGGGTGTCCAACTCCAGTCCTCGAGAGCTACTGTCCTGCAGATCCATCCCTACTCCAACACAGCTGAATCAAATGGTTGGAAACCTCTTCAGCCATCAAGTTTGGCAAAGGCCTGATAACAAGCCACTCATTTGATTCAGGTGTCGGAACAAGGATGTGTCTAAAAGCTGCAGGACGGAAGCTCTAAAGGACTGGAGAAGGACACTCCTGGCCGAGATAATAATACCGATGTTATCATTACTACTATAATAGCGTGTCCTCTGATTGTTCGTGCTTTAGACTTGTTGGGCTTGAAGCCAGTTCCAAACAACGGGACACACGGCAGTCTGAACGACATGCTGAAAGATCCGCCTTTCCAACCCAGCATGCCAGAGGAAGTCACGCCACCGTCGCCGCCGTCCGACGCCGAAATCAGCCACGACCTGGGCTGCAGCTGTGACGATGAGGTCTGTGGGAGGCAGCAATGCCACAGAAATCATTTGTAACATCTAAATCCAGCTGATTTCACCGTGTTTGTCACTTTCTTCTGCAACAAACAAAGACGAGGAAAAAAAACACATTTTATCATTTTCAGAACAAAGTGGAGATCAATGGGCTGTTCACTCGTGCATCAGATGGGGTCTACAGTTATAGTAAGTGTTACACACACACACACTGGAACAGCTGCATTCAGCTAGCAGCTGAGGAAATAGGATTATTTGACAGTAAATCTAGATTTTCTTCATCATGTATCTTAAAGCAATGCCTCCTGTTTCTGCTTTCATTTGTATTTTTTGCCGTTTTATTGGTCAGTAGGAACTGCAGAGGACACCAACAGAATCACCTTTAATTATGAAGTATAATCAAATAATTTGGCATCGAGGTACAACATGTTGTTTTTGCAGACAGCACCCAGCTGCCGTTTGGTCGACCAGCGGTGATGTTTGACACTCAGTACAGTCTTCTTCATCATGTGGAGTTCATCAGTGGATACAGCAAAGAGCTAGCCATGCCCCTGTGGACATCATACACACTGCCACCACAGGTACACGCATGTAAAGTTCTCACTCCGTCTTGTATCAGTCAGCTTGGTTCTACAAGCCACCTAAAACTTTATTTAGTTTTTTCTCTTGTTGGAATTTCATTCACTGAGCTCTGGTTGTTGTGTTCCTGCTAGTCCAAATTATAAAAACGTCAGAGGGTAAATTCACAGATACACTTCCATGATATGAAGATAAAAGTTTGAGTTTTTTTCTGTTATATTTCAGGAGTCCTTATGTTCATATTGATTGCCAGTTGTTTGCTTAAGATTAGCTGCTGTTCATATCAAGAAACTTAACCTGAAGAGTTTGCAGGTCATCACCGCCCTGTTCCTGTGGAAAGTCTTATTCTTATATTTATACTCTTGTCTGTGAAAACTCACCTTTTGCAAACTTTTTCATTTAGGAGTATCCAGAATTGGCAGGATTATAAATGAGTACATCAGAGGCAAAGCTCAGGTCGAGTAGTTTGGAGATGGCACTAGCGAGACGAGGCTGAGAGAGTTTGGACATGTTCAGAGGAGGGAGAGTGGACATGTTGGAGGAATGAGGAAGACCTTGGACGACGTCCATGGTTGTGGTCAAGGAGGATATGCAGAGGTGCCTGCGAGACACAAGAGGGCGCTTGGGATAGAAGAAGAGGAAGCCTTCCTGTGCAATGTTTCGAAGCTGCTATATCAGCATGTTTGAAGGCACTTCAGGGACATGCTGGTGTTACTAACCCTGGTGCAATCAGTGCTTTATGATGATTAGTCAAAGTCAAATGTATTTATACAGCACACTTAAAACAGCTACTGTTCAGCAAAGTGCTGAACATTTAAAATTAAAAATAATTAAAAGAGATAAAAAGAAAAATTATGAAAAAAGCATAAAATGAGAAGATTTGAATAGGAAATAAGACAAATGAAAGTAGTTCATTCATTCCTCATTCTCATTTAAAAGCCAAGGAATAAAGGTGGGTTTTCAGATGGGTTTTGAAAGTTTAGAAGCAGTTACAGGAAAGACCCGACCTCCTCTGTGCTGTAATGTGGACCTCAGCACAGCTGGGAGCGTTTGATCCGCAGACCTCAATAACCTTGCTGGAGTGAACCCGTTCAAAAGATCAGAAAGGTCTGAGGGTGCCAACCCATGCAACGCCTTAAAGACGGATAATAACATTTTAACATCCATTTGAAAAGTGACTGGCAGCCAGTGTAAGGATGCTAGAATCTGACGACAGACTGACACCTGAGTAAAGACTATTACAGAAGTCTTTACTCAGGTGATTCGTTTGAAATGTGACAGACTGTAAGAGTACAAGAGTAACTCTTGCATTTCTGCTTTTTTAACCCTGCCCTGTGTTTGCACGAACAGCATGTCCAGACGTGTCCAGCATGTAAACAGACGTCTTCTTCCTCTCTTTCCTCTCAGAACTTCGTTGATATAAATGAGGTTAAACCTCTGATGCAACCACATTAGAGGCACTCTGGTGGTGCACTCACTGGTGGTGCACTCACTGCAAACACTCGTGGTGTTTGCAGTGAGTGACTGTGTTTGTGTCGCAGCAGGATGTGACAGAGCTCTGAAAACACGCAAACATGAAATCTCAGACAGCCACTGCAGTAAACACACTCGCGTGTTTGACTCGTTGCAGGTGTTGTGTTGTGATGTTGTGCAGCTGCTCACGTATGGCACACCTGCTCCGTGCATATACATCGCCATGCATGAATGCCAAAACAATACGCAGACATGAGTGGAAGTAAACATTATATTAGAGCCCAGCATTACATCTGAGTTTCACTCTCACTTTAGATGCTTTTTATCTTTGATCTTAGATTCTTTCAGCTGCACCAAAATGCAACTGGTACCATTAAATGACAAAACAAACACTTTTTTTTTCATTTATTAAGGGAATAAAACATTAACCCTACCTGGCCCTATGCAGGATAAAAGTAATGCCCCTACTGTTAAATCATGAATTGACTGCGATTAACCACATTTTTGGTTCAGTTTCACTGTATGTTGTCACATGTCTGTCTCACAGGAGGACATGACTCCTGTACCAGATGCTTCTCCGAGTGCTCAGTGCATCCGAGTCGACGCCAGAGTGTCAGCTGATCACAGTCAGAGCTGCAGCGCCTACGGCCAGAACACCCACCTCACGTATGGCTTCCTCTTCCCCCCAGGTAGCACCACAGGGTGAACACAGGACCCTCTGTGCAGAAATATCCATGTTGCTTAATATACATTGTGCAAACATCATAAAAACCGGATCTTAGTATAAATGAGATAAAATTATGTTGAGTTATTTGTAATCGAAAGAGTCGTTTAGGTTTTGAGCTTTAATTCTTGACGATTTAACTGATGTAGTCATATAGAAAATAAAATATATCAATTATGTGAAAAAAATAAAAGTCTAACCCTTTAATAAGGATGGCAATCAGGGCCCTGAGAACCAGTTTCCTGAAGTTCACCTTTCCAAGGAAGTTAGAGAACGACAGGAAGTGGACCAGGCCACCTTGTTGCATATGATGGGGGAGTTCATTTGTCCAAACTTTGCATACATTGTTAGCACTATAGCTTATGTTATTTAACATAATATAGTTACATTTAAAATGATATTTGAGGAGGAAAACACTGAAATTCCAGCGGAGTGCCAGGAAAATAGGAAATCATTACAATAATCCGAAATTTCACTGGGTTAACTTTGACTGTCACAACTTCTGAGTGACGTTTCTGCGATGTCAACATCTTATACGAGCTTGTTTGGATATGTGCAAACAGTGGATGATAAGACAGGTGTGACTCACACGTTTGTGTTGACAGAGCTGGCAACGTCTCCCGAGTCCAGATATGACGCTTCGCTCATCACCAACACTGTCCCCATGTACCCTGCCTTCAAGAGTAAGTCACCTCCATAAAAGTCAAAAATTCGTATTTTCACTTCAGCTGTATGTAACTGTAGCAACACGCTAACAGTTGTCTCAAGATGTTGTATTTATACCAGGGACCGGGAATGTGGGGAATCTGGTCTTTACTGCATTCCACAAAATATGTTACATTCCCATACAAGATGTTTGTGCTTCAGTCTCAGTAACAGGCTCGTGAAACATTAGGACTCTTCTCACTGAGCACTGATTTGTCTGTCAAATAAAACCTACTAACCAAATATGCCACTGTCAGCTGGTAATTAGCAAATTCGTCTTTAGTTCATTACCAGGCTTCTGGAGAACTTCAGGACATGTTGAGGATGTAATTTAGCAGTTTGAATCAGCTGTGTTGGATCAAGCACACATCTAAAACCTGCAGGACACCGGCCCTCGAGGCCTGGAGTTGCCCACCCCTGCCGTAGCATCTTTTCATTAAGTTTGATCAGTTGTTCATATTAGGGCTGCCACAAACGATTATTTTGATAGTCGACTAGTCACCGATTATTTTTGCGATTAGTCGACTAATCAGATCATCATCCATTGGACGTACAGCGTACAGCTTATTGCACCAGCAGCATCTGCTCTTATATAACTATCATTAGCTTACAGCTTGAAGTGTTTGTGCTAACTAAAAATAAAGACAAGATGGTAGTTTATTAATTTTTAATGAAATTTGCAGATTGTTTCGGTGAAGTTTAATAAACTCCTTGCTTTCTAAAATATAACAGGACACCGGAGTATATTATCCAGCGTCTCAAACTTCTGATAATCAGCTGTCTGCTTGAAGTTTATTTAGCTGTGCAAAAACTATAACTTTAATCTTAGCCAAACCGATTTACTCAGGAACAAATAAAATACTAAAGAAAGCCAAACAATAACATTTTAAGTTATCTAAGTGACTCATATATCATGTTTAACCTGAGTAGCGAAAGACGGTTTGAAAACGATTTGCCGGGAGTCCGGTGTTCTCACGGCTCTACTTAGCCTTGCCCCCGCCTAGCTAACGAGCTAGTGGGTAACAGACGTCTCCGAAAACGTCGGAGCGCTTTTGAAAATATGCGGTGTCCTGATAAACTGAGCAGATATTTGAGGTTTACACAGCTACATTCTCGCCTGAAAATATGTTAAACGTTTATTTTGTGACCCAGAAAGAATAATAAGAGTAAAGTTAAAACTAACTAGCTGCCGCCATTGTTGGAAACTGCGCTGGGCTGCGCTATGAATTCTGGGACACAGCTTCTTCTGCTTCGGGGTTTAACGGCAGCTGGCATCCTTGTACATGCAGTGCTGCCATCTTCTGTTTCAGTCCGTTATTACACCCTTAAATCCTACTACTCATTCCTGCGTCCTTTGTGATCTTACAAAGCTTCAAACGATGCGTCGACTATTAAATTAGTCGTCGACGATTTTAATAGTCGACATAATTGTGACTAGTCGACTAATCGTGGCAGCCCTAGTTCATACAGAGCTTTTATCGACAC
Source organism: Aulonocara stuartgranti (assembly GCF_965226115.1). Classification (NCBI taxonomy): domain Eukaryota; kingdom Metazoa; phylum Chordata; class Actinopteri; order Cichliformes; family Cichlidae; genus Aulonocara; species Aulonocara stuartgranti. The sequence goes on along the minus strand of NC_138957.1, from coordinate 35,820,807 downwards.
CTGAGCTTCTTTTATCTAACCCTCAAACACCTGGGGTTCAGTATGTTGTTCATGATCCACTGACAGGATTTGATCCAGCTGGTAGGCAGCTCGCTCCTCAGTCTGAGCCACAGTCGGCCCTCGGCCAACATCAAGCTTTCAAAATACAAAAGTACAGCAAATACAGTACAGCGGGAATGTCCATCTTTGATATACAGTCTCTAGCTCGAACCCAAAACAAAGACATTGTGTGAAGTGACTGCATCTCTATTTGAATAATTATGAGTTCTTATCAGCACTGAAGCCGCTGCAACAACACACTGTTTGATGACAGTCTTACTATTTTACTTTCTCACCCCCTCCCTTTGTATTTACAGTAGATTGTGACTTAAGAATAGTTTCAGAGTTAAACAATGAGTCTGACATCAGCGCATTTTTTTTTATCTGTTAGTTTAACTGTCCTTGTGGAGGTGGAAATTGAGTTGTGTTCCATGAGACACGGGACAGAAATGTGGTGATGTCAGGTATGAGCCAGGGTGGCCTGATACCCATTGTTTATAAAGAGAGAGGACTTATCAGGAGAAAGCAGACACTCAGCCTCTGCATACCTGCCCCATGCATGCACCCATTATGCTGTGTGTGCGTCAGCTGTGTGTCTGTTTGTGTCTGTTCGGCTAATAGGTTCTATATTAAGGCCATAAAAGGTTGCAGGAATAAATGGGAAACAGCAAGAACAGGATAGGTTTCCTTATTTAGGACGTGACGCCTAAAGTCTTGTCATGGTCAGTAGATTTACAGATGTTCACTCCACCAGTGAAACCTCACTTCTCCTGTTTTTATTCTTTCTTTCTTTGAAATGGAAAATCTACTCGAAAAGAAAAAACAAAATGAATATATACAAAATCAAATACTGGACAGAAGCTGAGCTGCTCTTCGAGTGTTTCTTATTACTGATGTTTATAAAAAAGGTGAGAGTATAAGCAGCATGGCCTATTTTTCTGTGGGTGTGCAGGAGTGTGGAGTTACCTACAAGGCACGCTGCTGCGGCGTTATGCAGAGGCCAGCAATGGGATCAACGTTCTCTGCGGCCCTGTTTTTGATTATAACTACGACGGCCTTCGAGACACCACCGAGAAGATAAAAGAGTAAGTTCACCGCAGCGGCGAGCGATGACGGCGCTCGGTCAGCTAGCTGATAACAACTAAAGTGAGCTTGCATGTGCATATGTGTGTCAAAACACAAGGTTCAAGGTTATTTTGTTGCCATTTGTGCATAAAGCAGCGCAGAGCTCTCTCAGTCGTAGAGAAAAGAGAAGCATAAGCAAGACAATGCAAAATACAACACAAATATAAATTATTAACTATATTATAGGCAAGGCAAGTTTATTTGTATAGCACAATTCAACAACAAGGTGATTCAAAGTGCTTTACAGAGACATTAGAAACAAGAACAAATAAAAAGCATATCCTGCCACCCTCTTTACAAGAGGGTGGCAGGATATGCACATTTCTGAGGTAGCAGTGAGTCCCTGATAACTCCCTCAGCTCTTTCCTGGCAGCGCTGTGTGTATATGGAGTCCACGGATGGACGTTTTATCCCTCCGATGCTCTCCAGTCTTTATGAGCCTTTGCAGAGACTTCCTGTCTGCCTGTGTCATAAATGCACTATAAATATATGGCGAGCATTTCGTCTCCATGTGAGGAATCATTTAAGTGATTAATAACTACACAGCATGCTGTGGTTTTCACTTTGTGGAGCTTACATATTCTCAGTAGCTGTGCATGTTCCACCAGTGGTCCAAAGGTACGAGTGTTTAGTTCATTACTGATGCTGAACTGGTTGTGGAGGTTATTTAAAGATTTACTAGACTTCTGATGCAATTTAGCTCCTAACGTAAGCAGCCAGAGTAGTGTAAGTGATGCATTTGTACGGTGTGCTTTTCACTTTTTCACATTTTGCACGTGCCTCTGATCCCCTTCCTCGGTCCAGGTTCTCAGCTGATGGCTTCCCCGTTCCCACCCACTTCTACACTGTGATTACAAGCTGCCAGGAGGTGAACCAGACGGTTGATGAGTGTGACGGAGCGCTAAAGGTTTTCTCCTTCCTCCTTCCTAACAAGCCAGACAACAGTGAGGCATGCAATGTGAGTAAGAATGAATTCATGGCCTTATGGAGCTTTATTTTGAAAGGTAAAGACCCTCCAATCATTCCAGCAGGTGGCAGTACCTCCATATCTTTGTAGTGAATTCATTTGCACAGTGTGAGCAGCAACATGAAAAAAAAAAGACCTTTAACCTTTTTTTTATTAAGCTGTAGGTTTTTATTTAAAGATTAAGAAAATGAAAACGTGAAAAACAATCAAAAGATTTACAGGATGACGCTTTGAATTTTTAATTCCCAGGCATTAAAGTATCGCCGATAGATAAACATTTACTTCTCTTGATTGCCATTTATCGTTTTAAACACAGTAAATGTCAGATACTTTATGTAATGACTCAAACTGCAGAAAAATCATTTTGAAGAATTCTCCTTCAGCTGGGTTTTGTCACAAATTCGTCACTTTGACCATATTTCTTAAAAACACCAAAAGCACCGTTGTAGGTGCAGTTTGATATAGTATCATAGAAAGAGGCAGGATGAAATTCTATCTTTGTACTAATCAGAATCATTATTGACCTGCCTTGGGCACATCAGAGGATCAGAGCCCAAACCAACATTTTATGTCTCACCTCTTTGAATTTCTGCATTTTAAAATTATTATTATTGTTGTTAACATTTTGTCATTTGTCTTTGGGTAGTATTATTATTAGCTGGAGGCACTTATGACGTGTTGTCTCCCAACAGATAATCCATCTACACTGAGAGTAGGAATAAAGGAGAAAATTAAAGAAACCAGCTGCATATTCCAGTTAGTTACTACGAAATCTGATGGATTGTCTTGACTTGCCTCAAGCTATTTGGGAACCATTGCTGTTATAATAATAATACAAATACCACTGGTATTATAATCTTGTGTAATATGATGACTCACCATGGCAGTCTGTGGGTTTGTCGGTTTCCAACTTCTGGGTGAAGTGGATATTTGTAGTGATGTGAATGATTCAGCAAAGCTAAGCTGACAAAGATGAGTGTAGCTAATCCTTTTTCATTGCAGCCAAATTGAGGTGAATAGAATGGGCTCGTGTTCAGCTCCATGTCTTACATTTGAATCTACGACTCTGTGGGGCTATGTGAGCAAACAGCATCTTTACTGTCCGTGCTCGTCTCCTTCATCTTTGTTAGCTTGTTAATTAAATCAGAAATTCTTACAAAAGATTGTTCACTGAGAAAAAGGAGAATAAAATGAATATCGCGAAGCTTAACGATGCTATTCTGCAGAGCTTCGATTTTGTGTCGGCAGCACTGGACTGCGGTAAAATAAAAGCAGTCAACAGGCCTGTCTGCTTTCTCCTGCATGAGCTGAAGTCATGCATCGTGTCTTTGTATCTGCTTTTGTAGTTCAGGTGACAGTAATGAGCTACAATGCATCCTTACAAGCAACTCATTCAGCTTCATTAATCGTTTACTGAAGGTTTAAGATGATGTTTTTCAGTTAAGAGCGTTACCATAGAGATGGATAAGTCTTATCAGAAGACAGTCACGTGACTGTTATGGAAGGAATTAAATACGTGCTGTTCTGAAATACTTTGACGTTCCTTCCAAAATGTTTCTTCCCAAGCTCCTTAGACTTGTTGCAATAAGTTGCAGTCGATCATCTAATATCTGGGAGGGGATGTGTTGCAACACTGACGTTTGATTAAAGCACCATTCATGCTTTAATAAGCACGACTTACCTACTCTGTGTTAAATCATTATGAAGGCCGACTGCGTGGCTCCAAATTAAAGCAATAAAATAACAATGGGCAGCATTTCTCTTAATTCACTTTTAGTGCCAGTACATTTTCTTATTTTGCGTCCAAGCTCAATAACAATGTCACATAAACTGTGATTAATCCACTGCCCTGTGTGCTTGTTAATGGGCAGCTTTGTAAACATCTCCAAACTTTCCTGGGACTCTTCAGCTCCAGTCGTGAGCAGAATGAATGGAGCGGCAGATTAAATGATGGAGCTTTTACAAACAGCTCTAAATATAAAACTGCAATTAGTTCACGATAAACACACTGCTCATGTTTATGCAGACCCTACAAATATATACTCAGTATAGGTTAAACTACTTCCATTCTCATGCCATGCTTTTGACTTTTTAAAAACTAAACAGCCAACAAGCCCGTGCTGCGGATGCACCACTGGGTCATTTCTAAAGAATGCGTCTTTGTTTATCGGCACAAAACTTGGTCTTTTCTTCCTCTGTTGGGTTGGACTACACCGGTGATTTTGAACACGCAGCTGTTTCGTCCACGTAAACGGCGTTTCGAATCACCGAAAATGGAGATTTTTTTTTTTAAACTCCTTTTTTGGGTTTATGTGTGGACGAGGAATCCAGAGTTCGTCACGCAATGTTAAAGGTATGTGCCTTTTTCCACGTCACGCTGTGCGCCACGTTATTGTTTACAGGAGATGAATGAGTGGCAGAGAGTCAGATTAACAGTATTTTGTCTCTATCTGCAGGTTTTGCACGTTTACACAAGCAGTTACCGTCCCTCTATTTACAAAGGCAGAGGCCTAATTATTTTACATGTAGTTGTTTTTTTTCCCTGTGTAATAATATTCAACATTGCTATCGATACATTTTTCAAAAAATGCCTCTGTGTGCAAAATGGGTTTAAAAACACAAATCGTGGCAGGATCAGCCTGATGTTATTTGTATCCTGCTGTAACTTTACTGTATAAAGAGCAAACATCTCCAAAATGTCAGGAGTAGTTAGTCATTACAACAAGTGTTTGTGAACTAAAAATCAAGGATGTGGGATCCAGCGATGCTTCATCTCCTGCTTTGCGTTTTTGTGGGTGCCCCGTGCTAGCAGTGTCCAAGCGTTGTTTAGCTTTTTCCCTTTTCATACCGCGCCCCCCATGCACTGGGGGCGGGCCCCACACTTTGGGAAGGTCTGGGTTAGTGTGACTGAAAAATGTGCCTCTGAATAAACTGGCTGCTCCTTGGATTAAAATTTTAAGCCATCGGCAAACATAAACCGTGTCTTATCTAATAGCTGCAAGAAAAATAAATCAGGAAAAGTGCTAAAACATTTGAGTTTGTGTGTTTTTATGGTTAAAAATTCGCCCATTGTCACTTGTCAAACGGTACAATAGATGTTTAGCTTCACTGATCATTTGAGGAGAAAATTGAGCAGATGGCTTCCCAACAACCACCAGCACGAGCTGTTTGAAAGACATTACTGATCTAGTCTCATGTTTTTACTCCAAATGTCCTAAATGATAAAAACTATTCTTTTCAGAGAACACGGAGTACATGATCAGTGTGTCTGTGTGCAACTGGAAGAACATATCAGCCATTAAGAATCTGCACTGATAGCAGAGGCTAATGAAAATCTGTATTACAGTGAGGTTATGGTAATATGCTAACTTATAATATGCTAACAGCTAACTTACTGCACAAACATAAACCGACTCCAGTGTGTTGAGATACTTTAGTTACTGTCACAGGATTGTTGACAAGATGTTCCTCACATAGTGTTTGATTATTTGACGGCATCATTTTTGTCGTTAATTGTCAAAGTTCATGGATGTTTTCAGGGGAGGGCTGCGAACTGTGCAAACCCTTGCCTTGCAACATGATTCTGTGCTGAGACATATTTATTGCAATAAGTCCTGCAGACAGTGGAAATGGACAGACTGGGAGGGGAAGCCAACAAAAATCTCTCCATGATGAGCCAGGCTAGTCCAAAACAAGCAGGCGAGGGAAAACTGCAAAAGGAAATTACTAAAATGAGGAAATTGTAACAACAACAGATTGTTATATATCATATATTGCTCAGTAATAGCATGCCTATGAATCTGTGTAAGAGAAGATGGGAAATGAAGGCTCAAGAGAATGAAAAAGGAATGAAAGAGGGAGTAAAAACATAGAAAACTGTAAGGAAATATTCTTTAACAATATCCATGGAGCAAAGAAACGGGCTGTAGTTATTTGTTGGAAGTATTTATTGCTCTTGATATCGGAACAGTTAATCAATCCTGACAAATATTCCCCTGGACAAGGAAACACTGTCTGTGCTTTCCTGTCATCTTACTCTGAATATTATAATTGTTTCTGGGAAATGATTGCACTCCACTGATTACTTTGAGTCTGATAAAAGGTATAGTTGGAAGCTGGCAAAGATATTTGATGTGGAGGAAACAGCTGGCTTCCTGGCAGACTCCCTGAATGGATAAATGGGAAGATGTTTTAATGTAATGTGCTTTCCAGGGAATAACTCTTCAGAGGGTGAGTTGAGGATATCCTGACAGGCTTCAGCGCTCTATTTGTTTTGGTTGATGTCCTAAAAGAAACATAATCGCAGGGGTTGCTCTCACTCTGTGTGTAGGCATGTGCGTGACAAGCGTCGTGAGGATAAATAGTTTTGAGATATGGTAAATGGTAAATGGCCTGCATTTGTATAGCGCTTTTCTAGTCCCTAAGGACCCCAAAGCGCTTCACACTACATTCAGTCATTCACCCATTCACACACACATTCACACACTGGTGATGGCAGCTACATTGTAGCCACAGCCGCCCTGGGGCGCACTGACAGAGGCGAGGCTGCCGGACACTGGCGCCACCGGGCCCTCTGACCACCACCAGTAGGCGCCCAGTCACACACACCGCTTCAGCTCATGTGTCTTGGAATGACAAAATATTATTCTTCGTCAGCCTTTTGCTTGTGAGTCATATTGTTTTGACGTCTTATAACGATTATGTTTGAGTTTCTGTTTTCTGTAGCTCCGCCTGAAGCTGTGTTTTTAGTCTGTCAGCAGGATTATGTAAAAACAAACAATCTGACATTTTTCAAACATATATGCACATAGTTACATACAGTTGATTTTATTTAGAAAGGCCTACCTACCTACCTTTATCAATACACCATAATATAGTAATTGTAACATCCATTTTCTTGTATTGATGGGTGTTGTCTTCGTCATGGATCCCCAGACCTCCCTCCCCAGCCTATTTTCAGGGAGGTACTCGGGCATGTACAAGCCAGTTGGGCGTAATCTCTCACGTGTGTTCCAGGTATGTACTGAGCCCTTCTCCCAATTGAACATTCCAGAAACACCTCACCTAGGAGGAATCTTTAGTTCGTCACATGCATGAACCAGTATCAGTATCAGTTGTGGTTGGATGCCTTTCCCAATGACGGAGCTCATTACTATTCACAGAATGTGTTGAGAACAACCTGAAATGTTTTCAGTTTTATTAGAAATAGCGTACTTCCTGACTGAAAAGTTTCATCTTCCCAAAAAATAGAGAGTCTGTCCTTTGCTTCCTGGAATTCATGTCATCTGTGGATGAAATGTTGGGTCCATCCGATTCACAGATGTCCTAAGAGGACAGAAACAAGAAGACGGATGAAATGCAAAATGAAACAAGGAAATTCTTGAATTATCTAATTTCAGGAAGAGCCCAAGGGGAGATACTTATCTAGTTTCAAACTTATTTTGCTATCCTGACTGTAAATGTTTAACCAACCACGAGGATGGATACAAAAGCAGACACTATGCATAGGATTTCAAAGTCTTTAACTAATTAATTGAAGAAAAGAAAGGCAGGCAAAAATGAGACACTAGGAGAGTTTCACAGGGGCCGGTATGGGCTCAAAATGTGGTCATAAATATTTTGTACTTGTAAAAAAGATTTGTGTGTGCGTAAAAGAGATTTGTGTGTGGACTTAGAAAAAAAAAAACCCTGCAAGTTACAAGTACGGATTTTGACCCTATTTTTCTTCCTTTCATCTGATTGGTCAATGTCATGTCAATCACAAATGTAACAATCCAATCAGAGAACAGATGGGTTTGGCTGTCGAGGGGCGCTTTTTTTGAACTGCAGGTCTTTGAAGGGAATAAATGCCCTTTTACATGCCAACCCACGAAGGAAAACAGTCTGTGGTCGTCCGAGTTTGGTGATTTTTGTGTCACAGGACTACGTGTTTAATACAGGGACTTCCACAGCCTTTTCAACAGCGCTGTGGGGGCGGGCAGTGTTTTGGAAATGACAGTCTTCATTACAAAGCTTTCTTCGTTATGAATTAGCATACATGTTTTTATTGAACATTTGAAGAACCAGCAAAAAAAACAAACTCTTGTAGAGGACATAAAGTCAGAGATAGAAAAGACAAGGAGCATCTAGTACAGGTAGAACTGCTGCAAAAACCCACAGAGCCCAGCAGCCAGCAACAAATTCTGGATCCTTTGCTTTTAGTTAGCAGTTAGCATTAGCAGCACATCCTGCGTCCGATGTGAAAGGACCTTTATGCTGCGCACTGTGACTCACAGCAATGGTCCTGGGTCAGCCCTGACTTTGTGTTAAACTAATCCTAAAGTAATAATGGTATTTCTAACCACTAACATACCTAGGGTTGCCAACTCCCTGAAAAATAAATAAGGGACACCTCGTGGCCAGGGCCGGGCGACCCAGTTGTCTTCACCCTTCCCAGTGTGGTGAATTTTGTAGCTCTTTTTTTTTGTGTGTGAAATTATTTTTTAACCATTTGACTTGAGTTTGATTTAAGCAGATGCATATTCTTTGTGATATGACCATATGTGAAACAAATGATCATTTAGCCATTTATTTTTAGCTCAAAATGACAACATTAACACAGTAAAACAGGTCTCTTTCTTAAACAGAAGCCTGTCATGCTTAACTTTTGAGAATATAAGTAAATCTTTCTTTAAAAGAACTCTGTCCTACTTAACTTAAAATTATATAAATTAATATAAAACAATAGAACAAAAATATTCTTGTAACAGTGCACATTTAGTGCATTTAGTACAATTGGCTTCAGCTGAGGTATTATTTCAGCTTTTCTAATGCTAATCAGCTGCTCCTGTTTGTAAACCCGCTTGTTCCCATGATTACGCATCATAACTCATCATCATTATTCATCTATGTATTACTTTTATGTATTAGTCATCTATTTGTTGTAATCATCTATTCTTGCAGTTGTTTATTACACAAAATAAATTATATTATCACACTTCTGGCCACATAGCGCTGATATTCACTGCACATGCCCATATTAACTTTTTCCAGCCAGGTGTTTTCCTTTTCCCATTCTTCCCTTTCTCTGAGGGGAACAAACATTGCTGCTCTAATGCTGGGCTCACACTGTGCGGTTTTAGGCCCATTTTGAGCCGATTTTTTGAGTGATCGGACCGATTTTGGCCTTCATCGTGCATCGTGTAGTATACGTGGGGTAACGAGAAGTGATTAACACCTCACGACCAGCTCCCGATCATCAATCGCTCGTGAGGGTCTCACCACAGCCGCTCACACTGCTCGCACGCAAACACGTAAACGTTGGTGTAAAAGATGGAGCAGCACGGCTGTGCAGCGTGTGATCTGGACACAAGCGATGGAGGCACAACTTGTAGAACTTTGGAAAGCTCATCCGAGCCTTTTCGATGTGGCATCACAAAATTATCACGACCACAACAACCGTGAAAATAGTTGGATTTACATGCTGCTCATTCACAGCTGCCCGATCAATGTTTTTCATTAGCAATTTAGCAAAGTTGATGGTGGTGGTGTGTCTGTGTGAGTGAGAGACAGAGAGAGCGTGCGACAGATTTTCTGTTATAACCTTCATGTTATGGAGGCACAGTGTGAGCACTCAGGTCGCATCAGAGCATCGGGCCGTATAGTGTGAGACCTGCATCGTGACCTACCAACTGCGAGTCAATCGTGCAGTTTGAGCAGGAGCTGAATAACGTGACTGAAAAAAATCGCACAGTGTTTGCCCAGCTTTAGGTGTACTGTCGTCCGAGACTTGCACCGCCGTGTCGGCGTTTGTTTCCCTGTTGGCCATGCTTCTTGTTGTGGTCACCTGTTGTCTTCCGGTATTTTCTCCGTAAGCGACCTTTCCTCGACCAATGAGATGAGTGGTAATCTGAATTGTCATACTCGTAAGTGTGCTGTCAGCTCATTGGTCACAAAGCAGGAGAGGGGCTGGGAATTATGTTTTCAAACAAAGCGTTAATTCCATTAAAAGTTATAGACTACTTTTGATTCTCACTGTATTACGGGACAAAGTGCGTCGCTTATTAGCTCAATACGGGACGTGTACTTTTGTTTCGAAATACGGGACGATTCCGTATTTTAAGGGACGGTTGGCAACCCTAAACATACCACAACTTTATCCTTTCAACAGCTACTGAAAGTTAGGGGACCTAGCTGCTATCGGATATTTCTATAGCGATCCTCCAGCTTCAAACTGTATCACCCTTCAAGGACCTGCAGTTCAAAAAAGCGCCCCTCCGACAGCCAAACCCATCTGTTCTCTGATTGGAGTCCACACACAAATCTTTTTTACGCACACACAAATCTTTTTTACACATACAAATCTTTTTTACAAGTACAAAATATTTATGACCACATTTTGAGCCCATAGGCCGGTTCTTCTGTAACAGGAGAGAGAAGAGTTAGTCTTGGCACTGCTTTTATAGAGAGGTGTGTGATCGGAGATGGGGGGTTTGGCTTACTTGGTCTACAGGTGAGTGAAGCAGCTGAGCGGAGGGAATGCTCTGTAGGAGTTGGTGAGCAGACAGTCGGTGGAAGGAGTGGAGGGCAGGCAGGGGAGTTCTGTTCTCTTCTTAGAAAGAGTTGTTTGAAAATTCCAAGTGATTGAACAGGAGTGCATGGAAGTGGAGCTAGTGGCAAAGAAGGTCCAGGCAGGTACGCTACCAGTCAAAAGTTTGGACACACCTTTTCATTGGGTTTTCTTGACTTCAGGCACTCCATCATTACACGTCCTGGAGGTGTGTTTGGAGTCATTGTCCTGTTGAAAAACAAATGAATGCAAAGTGGATGGCATGTCGCTGCAGGATGCTGTGGTAGCCATGGTTCAGTGTGCCTTCAGTTTTGAATAAATCCCCAACAGTGTCACCAGCAAAGCAGCCCCACACCATCACACCTCCTCCTCTATGCTTCACGGTGGGAATCATGTATGTAGAGACCATCTGTTCACTTTTTGTCTTTTTCAGACAAATCTCTTCTGCTTGTTGCTTTTCCTTAGTCGTAGTTTCTTTGCAGCTATTTGAGCTTTTCAGCTCCTCTAAACAGCTGATGTAGAGAAGTGTCTGCTACTGGAACTCTTTGTGGGCTCTGACCTGAGGTGTGATTTCTGAGGCTAATTACTTGGATGAATTTATCCTCAGCAGCAGAGGTCTTCAAATCTTCATTTGCTGGGGCGGTCCTCATGGGAGCGAGTTTTGTCGCTTGATGGTTTTTGTGACTGCACTTGGGGAGACATACAAAGTTTTAGCAATTTTCTGGACGGACTGACCATCAGTTTTTAAAGTAATAATGGTCAGAGGATTGACGTGGGGTTGTTTCATGTTGTCAGTGAGGAGCAGAGACACTGAAGGCAGCAGTGAGCCACCAGGGGAGTGTCTGTGTCCCAGGCTGAATGAACAGTGTATTTGTGTGTGGCAAATAAAAGGGCCGCTGCCCAAATCGACCATTACGGAGCGACTGGTCCTCAAATCAAGTCTTCAAATTTCAACAATTTCGATTTTATAAACAGATTTGTATGTTCTCTATATTTAACATTATGAACCCTTCGCACCACTTTCTTCTAAGTATAAAAGTTTTATATAAGTCGCAGCACAACAACTGGAAAATTAGTGAGAAATCTAAAATACGCATTGCCTTATAATCCAGTATATCTCTGACATTACCCAAAATATAAATATTTTTAACCATCTTTTTTCTAACATGTTCAATATGAGATTTCCATGTTAATTTATCCTCCAATACTACGCCCAAAAAAAACGGAGTTCAGTAACTCTCACATCCACTCACATCCTGGGCCATCTGATCTCAGGAATTCGCATGATAAGGTGGGGCCAGGTTTCACAATGAACACACCCGAAACTCTGGCTGATTGGGGCCCACACCCAGTTCCACACCTTGGCTCAGGCGATTAGAGGATCATCAGGGGGTCCTTTTGTCCCTCTGTGGGGGGTCACTCCCACTGGGTTTATATCTGGGACTCTCCACCATTTGACCTTAGAACTGAAGAAGCTTCTCGGATGAGAGGTGAAACGTCTTCAAGTAACTTAAAGAAGTCCAGACGCTTTTCTTTGCAAGCTCCTTTGACTACGATGACCTGGATGACTGAGAACCTTCACAGACATACTTAACCAGTTCAAAGTGATTCCTCTCACCCCATAATTCAGCTTAAAAATCAAAATAAAATGTTGCAGCGTATCAAAAGCTGTTTTTTGATTCAACAAATACCCCTGTTGTATATTTATTTTTGTCTGTTGCAAATGAAATGTTGTCAGTAGTAGTCATCAATGTTAATGCCATTGATCTGTTTTTCCGAAAGATCACTGATATGGCATTAGTCATACTCCCAGCATTATACAATCTAAATTTCACATTATTTCCATCAGTTGATGCATCTTGCATTTTATTGTCAATGTTATCATCAACAAAGTGTAGTGGTTAGAGGTTGCTGGTTTGATTCCATTGTTGATGTTTTGTATATTATGTTGTGAACATAAGAACGATCTTAAAATTACTTCCAGCAAGTTTTACGTACGGTTGTCCTGGGACAACATGTTTGGTACTGAAAGCTTCTGGATTGCTTTTCAACTCCATGTTAAGCAGCAGAACCACCGGTTATTGAACCAGAACAATTTTTGAAGTAGATTCATTCTCACACCAGTTTGGCGTATAAAGTACGGAGTGTCAGACCTGTCTAATGCCATAACCCAGAAAATCGGGCCGCTGAAGCCAAATGACAAGTTGTGTGTTAGATCAACTGTGTAAACACATCTGGTCTGTTCTGTGTTCACCAGCATGTCATCTGTGTCTATGAGCTGTGGGTTAATCTTGGAGGCTGTAGCCAATCAGGCTGGTACAGGCTCAGAGTACAGAGCCAATATTTCATCTGCAAAACTAAGTAAATGTGGGTTCAGAAAGGAAACGATATGAAACTTTGCAATACTGGATTTCTCCTAAATCCAATACCTACCTACCTCACAAGAGCTAATTAAGATATAAAAACAACCACAAAAACACGGAGACCTTGTATAATTTCTGGTTACTGGCATTTTGACTATAAACTTTACAGGAACCAACAACTCAGGCTGTGAGCAAATATTGATATTAAAAAAAATTCAGAGTCATGTTCAGATTAGAAGCTTAAAACGTGTCATTTCTAGACAGCTGGTGATTCAGAGGTTTAGCATTACTGGTGTCACAATCTAGCTCTGAGGAAAGTCACATTCACCAGCTGTAAATCTGTCACGCATAATAACTGCAATATTGGGATCAGTGTGCAGCTCTGTGTCATGTGTCTTATGACCTTGTTAAAATTGTCAGTTTGAGGAAGCATGAAAAGGTGTTTGAAAATTTTTTTTATTGCTTGATATTGAGATTCCTGTTAATTCTGCAAAGTACTGACATTGAGTCAACAAAATGGCAACAAGTAAACCAAACTGTCAGCAGGGCAGGTGCTGACATGTGTTTCTGCTCTCCCATGAACAATGGTGTGCTGGCTTTGAAGCGTAGTTATGTGGTCAGTATTTTAACTTGTTTTAGGGATTTCATTTTGTCTCACATAATCTTCGATCTTGGTAAAATTAAATCATGCAGAACCAACACAATCTAGCTTTAGTTTCAAATTACTGAAACATAAATTTAGAGAGGCCCCAGTCCGCGAGATCTTCAACGCACACCTCCGGCAGAGCTTCAACAGCATTCCGAGGGAGACTGGGGACATTGAGTCCGAATGGACCATGTTCAGCGTCTCCATTGCCGAAGCTGCTGCATTGAGCTGCGGCCGCAAGGTGGTTGGTGCCTGCCGTGGTGGTAATCCCCGAACCAAATGGTGGACACCAGAGGTGAAGGGAGCCACCAGGCTGAAGAAGGAGGCCTATCGGGCTTGGTTAGCCTGTGGGACTCCGGAGGCAGCCGACAGGTATCGACAGGCCAAGCGGAATGCGGCTCGGGCAGTGGCTGAAGCAAAAACTCGGGTGTGGGAGGAGTTCGGAGAGGCCATGGAAAAAGACTTTCGGACTGCCTCGAAGAGATTCTGGCAAACCGTCAGGCGTCTCAGGAGGGGAAAGCGGTGCTCTACCTGCACTGTGTATAGTGCTGGCGGAGCGCTGTTGACGTCGACTGAGAAAATTGTCGGGCGGTGGAAGGAATACTTCGAGGACCTCCTTAATCCCACTGACACGTCTTCCGGGGAGGAAGCAGAGTCTGGGGATGAGGGGTGTGACCCACCAATTTCCGGGGGCGAGGTCACTGAGGCAGTTAAACAACTCCTTGGTGGCAGAGCCCCTGGTGTCGATGAGGTCCGCCCCGAGTTCCTGAAGGCTCTGGACGTTGTAGGGCTGTCTTGGTTGACACGTCTCTGCAATGTTGCGTGGAGATCAGGGGCAGTACCTGTGGACTGGCAGACCGGGGTGGTGGTCCCCATCTTCAAGAAGGGGGACCGGAGGGTGTGTTCCAACTACAGGGGGATCACACTCCTCAGCCTCCCCGGGAAAGTCTATGCCAGGGTGCTGGAGAGGAGGGTTCGTCCGCTAGTCGAACCTCGGATACAGGAGGAACAATGCGGTTTTCGTCCTGGTCGCGGAACACTGGACCAGCTCTTTGTCCTCTCGAGGATACTTGAGGGTGCATGGGAGTTTGCCCAACCAGTCTACATGTGTTTTGTGGACCTGGAGAAGGCATTCGACCGTGTCCCTCGGGGCGTCCTGTGGGAGGTGTTGCGCGAGTATGGGGTGTCTGGCCCATTGCTACGGGCCATTCAATCCCTATACAACCGTTGCAAGAGCTTGGTTCGCATTGCCGGCAATAAGTCGGACTCGTTCCCGGTGGGTGATGGGCTCCGCCAAGGCTGCCCTTTGTCGCTGGGGGGTTCTGTTCATAATTTTTATGGACAGGATTTCTAGGCGCAGCCAAGTGGCGGAGGGCTTTCGCTTTGGTGGCCTCAGAATCTCATCTCTGATTTTTGCGGATGATGTGGTTCTGTTGGCTTCATCGGGTGAGGGCCTCCAGCTCGCACTGGAGCGGTTCGCAGCCGAGTGTAACGCAGCGGGAATGAGGATCAGCACCTCCAAATCTGAGGCCATGGTTCTCAGCCGGAAAAGGGTGGAGTGCCCACTCCGGGTCGGGGATGAGTTCCTGCCCCAAGTGGAGGAGTTCAAGTATCTCGGGGTCTTGTTCGCGAGTGATGGGAGAAGGGAGCTGGAGATCGACAGACGGATTGGGGCTGCGGCTGCAGTAATGCGGACGCTGCACCGGTCAGTCGTGGTGAAGAGGGAGCTGAGCGTAAAAGCGAAGCTCTCAATTTACCGGTCGATCTACGTCCCTACCCTCACCTATGGCCACGAGCTGTGGGTAGTGACCGAAAGAACGAGATCGCGGATACAAGCGGCGGAAATGAGCTTCCTCCGAAGGGTGGCTGGCCTCTCCCTTAGAGATAGGGTGAGAAGTTCGGCCATCCGGGAGGGGCTTAGAGTAGAGCAGCTGCTGCTCCACATCGAAAGGAGCCAGCTGAGGTGGTTCGGGCATCTGGCAAGGATGCCCCCTGGGCGCCTCCTGGGCGAGGTGTTCCAGGCATGTCCCACCGGGAGGAGGCCCCGGGGCAGACCCAGGACACGCTGGAGAGATTATATCTCTCGGCTGGCCTGGGAACGCCTTGGTATTCCCCCGGACAAGCTGGAGGAGGTGGCTGGGGAGAGGGAGGTCTGGACCTCTTTGCTTAGGCTGCTACCCCCGCGACCCGACCTCGGATAAGCGGATGAAGATGGATGGATGGATGGATAAATTTAGAGAAAACAACTCAATGGGTTATAAATGTTTAGACGTTTTTAAAGTGTACTTCTCTGCTAAAGAGGGTTTTTACTGCACCTTGGATATTCAACAATGAGTTTCATAGTTTTCCATGTTGCTTACACCAAAGCGGCCACAGAAATAGTCCAAGGACATTCTTGCTGTTTGATATGAGAAAGGTTTATGGACATGTGTAATATTTAATATACATTCTGGCTGGTAAAATTTCACAACATTAATATATACAGAGGCAGAGATACAGCGTGGTGGGATTTATTTTTATTTTTATTTTTTTAGCTATGTGAAACTTCAGCAAGCCCCAACAAAAAGGCGGATCCATCCAGTTCACAGATGCCTTAACCGGAAAAACAGGAAAAGGGATGAAATGTAAACTAAATAAAGTACAGGGTCAAAGGTTGCACAAACTGAAATGTTAGTCCTGAATAAAAATAATGAGAAGCAAGGCAGTGTGCAGAGGTTACGTTTATATTATATTTCAGATCCTAGAAATAACTACGTCTCATGTTTCCCTGTGTGGCAAACAGGATGAGGACCCAAACGCAGGACTCGGAACACGGAAAAGTAGACTGAAAACGGCGGCTTTATTTGCTGGAAAAATTCTACACCGGATACAAGAAAATGAAACCAGAAAGTAGAAACAGTGCTGTCAGCGTTGATCTCGTTAAAATGGATGGCGTCAACGCGTTAATGAGCTAACCACACTAACGCATTGACACCGTCCAGCCCCACGCATGGGGTGATCCACGGTTAATGGAGATTTGCTGTGTTTGCTGTCATTTTAACGAGATTAATGCTGACAGCACTACTAGAAACATGAAAACTAGTGAACTAAACTGGGATTGAGAACTAGGAAAATACTACGAGTATGGAGGAAACACACACAGCACTGAGGAGGTTTGATGGTTAACAACGTGACGCCAAACAGGGCAAGACTGAGGACTAAAATACACAGGCAGGAAACAGGTGCAAACACAGCTGGGACTAATGTCCACATAGCACAGAAGACTATGAAAGTAAAACGGGAAACAAAGACGTCGTTCTTCTTTACTGTTAGTCTGTAAATCACTTGAAAAAGTCACACTGCAATTGCACAACTTGTGTGGTGAAATGTTTTCAATTACTGTGGAAAATATTAGAAAAAAATGAATGCATGATGGTATCGGCTGCTGAATCACAGCCTTTGTTTCTGCAGAGCGCCGAGGATGAATCGAAGTGGGTCGAAGACATGCTGAAGCTCCACACAGCCCGAGTACGAGATGTGGAGATCCTTACGGGCCTGGACCTCTACAGATCCACAAACCTCACATACACCAACACCCTAATTCTCAAAACCTACCTGGAGACCTTTGAGAGGGATGAGTAGGAGCCAGAGACAGAGATGATCATATAGGATGTAACCCTTTGTAAAATGTCTGCATTTTTATTGCATGCTCTTTGGAAAGACAACATAATGCTGTTCCACTGCTGAAGAACCGCCCAAGAAGTGCTTGGAAAGGGAACACATATTTGAAAATTACAAGAATGGTTTGTTATGACAGGAATATTCAACCCTAGCTATGAAATCTGTTTAGGAATAAGCTATCACAGGAAAGATGCAGGGCAGGTACAGTACGCATTCTAAAGCACACATCAAGAACCACACCAGTGTTTTATGTCTGTGCCTAAAAGAGATTTCTCCTTCACATTTCTACTGCCATATGCACTGCATGCTATGAGATTTAATATGTAAAGTTACATGTGTTTAGTCATTTAGAAAAATCCATTCTTGGTGGTCTTCGATCATGGAAGATAATCATTGTGAACTGACACAGTGAGAAGTTTTCATTGCAAACTGTAAGAAAATAGATTAAAAAAAAAAGATCAAAGTGGTTAAAAAATGACGTGGAAAATGAGAACATATCAACCAGGCTTTAATTTCTTCAATCTTGTAGTTTGACCTGTTCACAGCAGCCAGTATAACAGGTGGAATCACAAACTTTTAAAATCAACATACTCCCAAATTAGTCACTGAGTCTGTAAACTCATCAAAAGGTTGATCAAGATTAAGACACTTCTATAGGTCCAGAACTCTTGGCCTTCAGCTGAAGGCACGTCTGCCCTGGCTTAACTTTACTTCCTGTTTCATACTGCCTGTGCCACTAACTATAAGACTATGATTATGGGCAGAGTTTTCCCAAATGGAAAAAAAGTGAACACATATTTTTTCTTATCTTTTAATTTCTGAAAATGTAGCACTTCTTTTTTACAAAACCCAACTTTCTCCCTTTGTCCCTAAACCACTTGATGGTGATCCAGCAGATGCTAAGAGTTTAAAGGCTAAAATGTGCAAATTTGCTGGTGTTTAGTTTCTTGATTGCATGATGATTTAACCAACAGTTGTGTGACAGGTAATCCAACAGGCCTAACCGACCATAGTCCTGCACCTACAGTGAAAAACTGTCGTTGTGATTTCATAAGCACCTGCTTGTTATCTCTTTAGCTAACTCTGTCAAAAGGTGTGAATTTTTCTACAATTTATCATATTTATAATAACTTTGCCACTCGTCCATCCTGCTAGCCATCGCTTCTCCGATTCTGTTCAGTGTCCTGGGCAGCTGAAGCTGAAACCAAGCAATCATTGGGTGAAAGGTGGTGTACACCCTATATAGGTTTCCAATCCTCCACAGCTCTTACATCTGAGACATGCATTCACATTCACACCTTTGGGAGGAAACTGGAGTACCTGCAGGGAGCTCATGCCAGCACAAGGACAGCATGCCAATTCCAGTTTTTTCTTGCTTTTCCCATTCTAACAATGTACTCACAATCACAACAAAGGAGTGTGGTTTGGAACATGTCCAGTTTAATTAAAAGTTTAAAGAACTTAATGTCACCACCTCTTTTAGAAAATTTAAAGAGAAATGAATGCATTCATCTCAGTCCAAATGATTACTATTTTGCAAACTGAATGCAGACATTAGGTGTGCAAAGAGGCTGCTGTAAAACCACGTGTCTCTGCAATACAGTGTAATATAGCCGAGATACTGAAAACACAAATTAAAATGAATATCGTTTCACCTTCACTTTGATTTTGAGCCAACTGAGTTACAACATGATAGCTTAAAATGAGACCTAACCTCGAAACCATGGAAGTGTCCTTTAGTTCTGTTTAAACGGTGGAGAGGCGACACTGATGTCATCTGTCTGACGTTATCTCTTTATCCAAATTCAACTTTGCTTCCACGCCTTTATTCCTACACCGATAAGCCAGAACCTGCATTTTTTTCACGTTTGACATTTTGTAACATTAGCCCAGTGTTACCATACCTAACTACTCGTGACTGCGTAGCCATAGTCATGGTAATAAGTAAAAGGATCAATAAAAAGTCAGTTAATAGACCTGTCAAGATGTGTATGAAGCCATGTTTATTCTTGTAGCCTTTCAAATAAAATCTGTAGAGTAGTGGAAACATTCACTGAGTTGTTTTTTATTGTGTTGTTCTCTGCAACCACTGGACTGGCAGATGATGATAATAATAATAACAATGGATTGGATTTATATAGCGCTTTTCAAGGCACCCAAAGCGCATGACAATGCCACTATTCATTCACTCTCACATTCACACACTGGTGGAGGCAGCTACAGTTGTAGCCACAGCTGCCCTGGGGCAGACTGACAGAAGCGAGGCTGCCATATCGCGCCATCGGCCCCTCTGGCCAACACCAGTTCAGGTTTTCATGATGACTCCTGGAAACCTGAAAAGTTTTGTTCTTAAGAAAGCATCAAGGTTTCTGTGATGGCTCAACTTCAACTTTATTTTGCAAACAGATTTCCTTGTAATTTATTGCTCATGCTTCATGTTAGCCAATCAGTGTGCCCTCATGGATTATGTTTTACATGCACCTTTGTCCCCTAAATGATTAGAGCTGGGTCACATTACCTATGAAGAGCCCAGGCGTTCTTTCACCTGGGTGACTCAGCTGGAGGTGATCGGGCCCCAGCTTGTGTCCAAGCAGTGCACTACACCACGGTTCCCTTTTCTTGATCCACAGCCATCTGGAAGCTTTCCACTCCTGCAACCCTCTGATGCCAACAACTGTAAGTGTGTGGTACGGAGACCGACCCAGGAACCTCCTGTAGCCCATCTCAAGGGTTCATAGCAGATCCTCCACCCGTCAGAATTCTACAAGCTGCTGATATTTTGCCACCTTTAGCTCATGGGTGTCCTCAAAATGGTTCTCCGAGGGGGATTGCGAGTTCAAAGGTCAACAAGCCTGTAAAGCCTGTACAGGTCTTCAGCTAGTTCAGAGGTTTAAATCAGTATCTGGTAAATCTGGCGTTTGGCCTGTTGATTCCCTGTAGAGATCGCATCAGCTACTGTGTTCAAGACCTCGGTGGTGCCATATATTTCTCCCCTCTACCAGGGCTTTAGGGGAGCAACTCAAAATATGTGCTCACTCCAAAGCCTCCAAAGCCTGCCACATCTGTTCAGTCTTCACAGCAACACCTGCAGAGGAAACTCCAATGTCTGCTGAGGCTCCAAAAAGTAGCACCTCCCTGGTTCTGATGACCTTGAACTCCTCCGTTAGGCTGGTGAAGGGAATAACTTGTAGCTCCATTAACAGTAGAATCAGTTTGAGGTTCTCAGGGTTGGTGTATAAAGTGTGTACCTCTTACAACAGAGACAAGGGTTTACATCCAGCTTCCCATCTGCGGATACACCACAGGCACTTTGATTAGAGTCAGGAATGAGTCAAGAACTTTGTGTCTCTTGTCACGGTGAGTCTGCAGTAGCTTCAGTCATATTAATATGATTGTGTTTACTTTACATTTCTTACATTTTATTGCATGACTGGATATTTGTTTTTAATATAATAGCCGGTGTGAGTGTTTGGCTCATGGTTGGCACATAATTGGCACACAGCTTCTTTCTCTCTTTGCTTAAGTGGCTCAGTGGTATGCTTTTCTTAGCAGAATGACAGTCTTGTTTTCTGCTAGAAGGAGTTTTTCACAGGTTACATAAGCTGCATGATTATGCAGCTTATGTAACATCATTTAGATCACACTAGGTGTGTTTATGCATCTGCAGTAACCCCAGCCGGCTGGCTCCCTTCTCACATCACTCGTGAACAAGACCCCGAGATACTTAAACTCCTCCACTTGGGGCAGGGTCGCGTCCCTGACCTGGAGTGGGCACTCCGGGTCGCCTTCGGGTCAGGGAACGGGTCCTGACTGTCATCTGTGCTTATGCGCCGAGCGGCAGTTCAGGGTACCCAGCCTTCTTGCAGTCCCTGAGTGGGGCACTGGAGGACGCTCCTCCTGGGGACTCTGTCGTCCTACTGGGAGACTTCACTGCTCACGTGGGCAACGACAGTGAGACGCTACATCCAGATGAACAGAATAAACTTTGGGGGATACACACGATAATGTTTCATCTCCTTAATGCACGTGTAGTGTCTCTTCATTTTTCCCAACTAGCATTCTTGGAAATTACGCATTGTTCTATGTTAGGACACAGGTCAGCTGTTTTCTACTACCATACATTTGTAGGGTGGGCATGGGCAGTGTGAGGACCCAGGAGCGGACACAGACGTGGAGACAGCGCTGAACTTGAAACAAAAAGCGAGCCTTTATTTTGGCTGGATTAAAGGTGGCAAACAAAGCAGAAAGCTATGAATAGCTGACTATGATGAGTCTGTGCTGGAAAATGAAATAACTATAAAACGAATACATGAATGAGCAACATGAACATGACCAGCACGCCTGAAACCAGACACAACATGAACCCAAACACTGGGTTGCATGACCCAGACCATGACAATATTCAAGTGGTAACACGAGTCAGTCCCAGTTAAATATGAAATATGAGCTAATATGCTACTTAAAGCGAAAACGATAGCAAATCTCACAAAAGTGAGTAAGTTGAAGCTGGACTCCCTTAGGGTGGTGTCGGGAGGATGTTATCCAAGATAAGAACAATGCAGGATAACACCTCCTACCCACTCCATGACCTGCTTGCCAGTCACAGGAGAACGTTTAGTGAGAAACTGAGATTTCTCATGATGCACCACGGAACAGGACATGACGGCTGCCCTGTACTCCTCCATCGAAAGCACAGAACACACTGAAATAGTTACAACAGCCTGGCTTCTGCTCAATCAACAGCCTCCACAGGCTGATGACCTGTTACAGTTAGAGTCAAATGTGAGTCATACATATTTAATCTGTAATATTCTTGATATTTATGATTGATATTAGAGCTATTTGTAATATGTTGGAAATCTCACCTTCTTCTATGGGTGGGACCATTTTGATGCTTCAGTCTGTTTATTTCTCGCTACAGATAAGGTTATTCTACTGATCTTCATGTTTCTCTACACTGTAAACCAGAGAGATGACGCACATAAAACCCCCTCTGGACATCAGCCGAGTCCTGTTATCACACTGCATCATAGTTTCATGAGTGATTTATAATCAGGGGCACTTATGTAGAAATGCTTCTCAGTTAGGTTGACTCCTTTTCTGTAATATCCCGGCTCTCCTTGGACAGAGTTATATGTCATTTACAGGTTTTTGTTTTTTTCAAACACCTCTCTAATGGCACGATCTGATATCGTCGCGTTGGTGTTGATCCTGGAACAACAGATCATCCGCTCTAATGCATGTCAGAAGTTGGCACCAACACTTTTGTTTCACACTGAAAATGAAACATAAAAAATCTAAATGAAATTCCTGCCCCGAGAACTATAATGACCTGAGACGTTTGGCACCACAAAAGAAGAATATTGTTAAAGCAAGACTGTATGAAAGAATTTCCTTTTCCTTTGATTAGAGATCATTTCAATGGTAATGCGTCTCATTATATTTGACCTTTCTGCAGAAGCCTCGTGTGTTCTTTTGTCACTAGTTTAACTGGTTTTAGATTTCAACGAAAGAGCTTTGGTTTTATTTTAAAGGCCTTAAAAGGCAAAGGTTATGCACTGTTAGAAATGGGAAGACATCCTATATGACAATGTTCGGATCGGAAATGTTTACTTTGTGAAAATTACTTCACAAAAAATAAAAGTTTCAAGGTTTGCGTGCGCTCAGGTACGTGCTTTGATAAAACTGTCGGCGAAATGTGAGTCAGCATTTCACATCATTACAAACGTCTTTAAAAGTCCATTAACAGCTGTAGTTGTAAAAGTAGTAATTAATTTTAATTCAATAAACCAATAAATTGTTTCAAGCTGTTATCAATCATTGATAACAAGAGAAATCAAAAGGCCTGACACTGAAGGTTTGCATCTCGATTCTGATCTTTACTCCGTGGCTTTATCTTTGTACCTCGCAGGCACTCCAGTAAGTTTTAAAATGTGAGCAAAGGAGCAGCAGCTGTGGCTCCACAAAGGAAAAACGCATGAACACGAGGTTATCTTTTTATTCTGACAATCATTTGCTTGCCCAGTTCTTGTACTTGGTCCAGAGGTCACTGCAAAGATATCTTTCTTTTATCCGCATAAAGTAACGTGCGTCTCTTTGTGTACGTCTGCCGGACGTCTCTCTGTCTCCGTGCAGTAAGAGACATATTCGAGTAGCTATGGATTGGATAAGCGAAGCAAAGAGAAACAAGAAGAAGATCATAGTGAGTACAGATTTTTGTTTTAATTATGTGGTAACTGGAGAATTTAACGAGACACATTGAAGGCCTTTGTGTCATTTTTACTCAAAATGTAGATGAAAGTTTATGATAATGAATTCTTACCAATGGCTGGAATGACACCAGCGAGCAGGCCTCCGATCAGCCTGATTTTAAACGTGTGCTCTGCTCTATGTCAACATTTAAACATTTCCAAAGCTTGCATTAAACAGGCATCTACCCAAAAACCTGTCACAACTTCATACGTGACTAACTGAATAATAACAAACAGTTGTTCCTATCACACATGTTTGTCGAGAAGATTACAACAATTTCCAGACATTTGCGCACACATATCGTCTGGGAAAGCGTTGAATGGGCGATTATGAGATCCAGCTGTTCACCTGATGATAAACACCCCTGTGTAAAGTCAGCGTGAAATAATGAATACAAGTCTGATTGATGGTAATTATTCCAACAATCAGTCCAGAAGCCATAGTCTGTAAAACTGCACGTCTCCTCAATTTAATGTTATAAACTGGTTGCTCTAAGGCACTGACTAAATGCAGTTGATAAGAGCACCTATAAAATAAACTGCTACTTTTCCGTCATAAAGAAGAAACTGCAGTGGCATCTTGTAAGTAGAAGGTAATAAAAAAACACCACAGTGAACTGCAGCTGTATAAGTTTCTGTTGCACTCTCGTTTCTGTCATTAAGCCCTTTGCTGCTTATTTTACAACTCGTTTGGCAACAACAAACTGGAGAACGTGTTTCCACTCACCGATAGAGCCTGACCGTTCTGTGCTTTTGGTTGTGTTTGACTTCATAAGAAAGGATTTGTTGCTAGGTTCGCTTCATGTTTGCATTTGTGTCGCACAGATTGGTGTCTTGGCTGTGTCGATTGTGACTCTAATCCTTGGCCTTGGACTCGGTCTCGGACTGGATTTGCAGAGATGTCAAAACCAAGGTACATTCACAAACAGCCACACACACAAACACGCAAACGTGTCTCTGCAGGCTCAGAAACTTCAAACACTTATATACAACAAATACTTTCTTAATAAATTGCATTATTTTCCCATATGGCTTCATCGTCATGACTCGGGTGAGCGTATGCTGACGATTTAGGTTCATTTAGAACCGTCAGAGTGAGTCAGGCACCAAATCAGCATCTCATGTCAGAGAGAATTAACTTCCTCCACTCATTTTAAAAACGTCATTTAAAAAGGAGAATGTCCTCCTACAAATGTTTTCCTGTGGATGAAAAAGGGATTTCTATTCCTCACAACTCATTAAGTTGTTATTTTTTGCTTTTAGGCAAGGCAAGGCAAGGCAAGTTTATTTGTATAGCACAATTCAACAACAAGGTGATTCAAAGTGCTTTACAGAGACAGAAACAAGAACAAATAAAAAGCATGATTTAAAATTGATTAAAACAAGCAAATAAACTAACTAACTAATTAACAAACAAACAAACAAAACAGTATATAAAATCAAAACAGATAAAATCAGAACAGTAGATAAAATCAGTAGTTAAATGTAAGTTTTGAAATTTAAGCTTA
This sequence comes from Aulonocara stuartgranti, assembly GCF_965226115.1. Taxonomy (NCBI): domain Eukaryota; kingdom Metazoa; phylum Chordata; class Actinopteri; order Cichliformes; family Cichlidae; genus Aulonocara; species Aulonocara stuartgranti. The sequence continues at coordinate 35,795,700 of NC_138957.1, read as the reverse complement.
AAGTGTGGATTTGGTGCTTTATTCAAATGCAGCTGAGAATAGGTGAGTCTTCAACCTGGATTTAAATAAACTGAGTGTTTCAGCTGATCTGAGGCTTTCTGGGAGTTTGTTCCAGATATAAGGAGCATAAAAGCTGAATGCAGCTTCTCCGTGTCTGGTTCTGACTCTGGGAACTGATAAAAGACCGGATCCAGATGACCTGAGGGATCTGGATGGTTCATACTGGGTCAGGAGGTCATTGATGTATTTTGGTCCTAAACCATTCAGAGCTTTATAGGCCAGCATCAGAACTTTAAAGTCTATCCTCTGACGGACAGGCAGCCAGTGTAAGGACCTCAGAGCTGGACTGATGTGGTCCACTGTTTTGGTCTTAGTGAGGACTCGAGCAGCAGAGTTCTGAATGAGCTGTAGTTGTCTGACTGATTTTTTAGGTAGACCTGTAAAGATGCTGTTACAGTAATCAAGCCTACTAAAGATGAATGCATGGACTAGTTTTTCCAGGTCCTGTTGAGACATCAGATCTTTTATCCTTGATATATTCTTGAGGTGATAGTAAGCTGACTTTGTTATTGTCTTAATGTGTTTTTCTAAGTTTAGGTCTGCATCCATCACTACACCCAAATTTCTCGCCTGGTTTGTGGTTTTTAGATGTATAGATTGAAGTTCTCTGGTGACCTGTAATCGTTTTTCTTTGGCGCCAAAGACTATTACCTCAGTTTTGTTTTTGTTTAGCTGGAGAAAATTGTGGCACAACCAGTCATTGATTTCCTCAATGCATTTACCAAGAGCCTGTACAGGGCCTCGGTCTCCTGGTGACATTGTGATATATATTTGTGTGTCATCTGCATAGCTGTGATAGTTTATTTTGTTGTTGTTTATAATCTGTGCCAGTGGGAGCATGTAGATGTTAAACAGAAGGGGTCCCAAGATGGAACCTTGGGGAACTCCACATGTGATACTTGTCTGCTCAGATGTGAAGTTACCTATTGATACAAAGTAACCAGAATTAATTTTTACCAGAATTAATTCACAATTTTCCTGTTTAAAGTTCATTTTTACCACTGAAGACCTGGCGGTGACTTATTTTGTGTCTTTTCCACAAATCTCAATTACTTAAAGGTCAAGTGAACATTTATTAAAGGGTGGAGCAACTTTGACATTTATGAAGCGCCTTGAGGCGACTTTTGTTGTGATGTTGTCTAACGGTCGAATAAGCTTTAGAAACGAAGATGAAAGATGAACTGAAGTGTTCACCTGTCAACAAACATTCTGGTCTGAATGTTGAAATGCTGAAAGCTTTACAGACAGAAATGCTGAAGCCTAACGACTAATGTCAGTCATGTTACACTCGGTTCTGTGCCTTTGTCAGAGAAGGTGCTCTCCATTAAAAACACCAGGCTGTTTCCTCAGGGTCAGAGTTTTAGTCTGTACATTGTAACACTTCTTTTCCGAATGACTTGGCTGCCGGGAAATGTTACCGGTGGTGAATCCAGCCAATATTCTTTTTCACCCGCACAAAAAGATTTTTGGTTACATAACAGAATAAGCAGGGGAGCAGGGGCACTGCTGTTTTTAAGCCTGTAGAAACCAGAAACCTAGAAATGTCTCTAGGAGCTCAAACCATCTAGCAGCCGACCAGAAACAGCATCATAGATCCGGGCCTGGAAACACATACACAGCCTTTTATAAGCACTGGAGGATGCATTAGTGTTCCAAAAGTGATCATAATTCACAATAAACAATGCAAGAGTATCAAATGAACCACACAGGTTGATAGGACTGTGGTTGTTTTGTATTAAATGTGCATTGTTGCATACCAGCATGGCTAAAATCCAAGAACACAGCCAAAATACTCAAATAGTTTCACTGGACGCTTCCCCTACCCTGCAGAGAGCAGCACTATTTCCATTTGTCATGTGCGGGAAGTTTTTGTCTTGATGTCTAATAGAAATCACATTTAGTGTCACAAGTAAACTGTACAGCTGACAATGTGACACATGAGTATATCTCATCTCATATCTCACCTGATGTCAATTTCCAAATCCCACAGAAATGCAGAAAAAAGCAAAAGCTTCGCAAAAAAACAAAGGTCTAAAGAAAAACAGTAGGCCAAATCCATGACCAATCTGGTGCATGTGACTGTTTCACTGTTTTTCAAGCTTTAATACTCATCAGCATGTGAATAAACTGACTCAAATGATCAGGAAATCAAGTTTCTCATGTGAAAATCAGCAAGACTTGCAAGAAACAAGTAGAGACAAGAACAGATGGAAAGCTTAACTTACTGAAAGGACAATCTGGAAGCTGAAGGGAAAATGGTCCAATTATGCAAAAATAAGTCCCTCTATTAAAATATGTGAGTCACATTGAGATCTCACGTCCATTGGATGACAGGGTGGGGATTATTAATGCTAACATCTCAGTGTATTGAGGTTATAATCACCTGATGTAAGGCGTCAAATTTCAAGAAAGAAGCTGTTATATTTGCAAACATTACTTATCGTAATCCTGGAGGACGTGAAGAAGTGTTGCCTGTGTATTCCCAGATTTAAAGGCCAGAACTGCGTGCAAAGAAAGAGCTGTCTAGCAGCTTATAGGCGTCACTGTGCTGTGAAAACCTAGCATCGACTTGTCTGAAATTTCACATGAAATGTTTTTTTCTTCCCATTAATCAACATGTGTGTCAGAACCAGGTGCGCTCTGATTCATGAGGCTACATCCTCCAGTCAGCAAGTAATTAAAAAAGATGCAAAACACATACTTTCAGACATCTGAGCAAACAATGAGGGGAAAACACTTTTGCTTTGCTGTTCAAAGTGCTGTTAATATGTTGGAAACCAGATGAGAACAGCCATCTGTAAAACATGGTGGAAGCTCTGGCAGGGTCTGGGCTGCAGCGAGTCGGGCTCAAAATTCATGAAATTACAAATGGATACCCACCCTTGATCCACCATGCAGTACAATCTGGGAAGAGTCTGATTGCGATCATTTTTATTTTTCACCATGATCTCAAACAGTAAAAGCATGCTTCAGTAGAATAGAGACACAGTGCAACACTAAGGGTCGTGAGTCCCGATCATCCTGACACAACACAACCAAAGGCAGCCAGCATCCAAAGCAGAGCTTTGGATGTTTCTCATGAAGCCTGGAGAACGATTCCTGAAGATACTTGAGGAAATTACAAGAAAACGTACCTACAAGAGTTCAGGCTATGTTGACTTTCAGGCTCGGTAGAAATGCACAACATTTCCAACGATGTCTGTGAAATGAAGCCGTGACAATATAACAATATTACGTAAATAAAACAGATTCCATTTCATGATCGGCTAGTTCATTTCACATATTTTGTGTAAACTGTAACTAACCCGAGAAGAGACCACGTTTCATTTGCTTTGGTGGAATTTGTCTGGCTCCTGTCTCATCCATTTTCACTGTGGTTATGCAGCCTCAGCTGCTAATTTAAGGTGGGACTCAGTTATTTCATGACTGCATAGATGAGCACTGCTGAGGCACTTCACAGTGCTTATTAGATCCAGAGTGTCATTGCTGTCAGGACAGATAACAGATTACTTACATGTAGACAGATGTTCTTCCCGTACTGTGGTGGAAAATCTTCAGTACATTGAGCTCATTATATGTCTGAGTACAAGAAAGCCATGATGGGAAATCCTTCCCTTGGTTGTTTTTGTAATGATGAGTCACCAGTTTAAGATCTGAAAATGTTCCGTTTGTTTTGAATGAAGAAGAAGTGTTATGCCCTTGAGTCAAAAGTCAGCGGTTGGTGTGTGTGCTGATTGAGCCACATAAGCAGAGTGATAAATAAGCTCAGAGTGAGACATCATTGCCACAAGAGATCTTTGTATCCTATGTGCGGAAATGGAGCGAGGGAGCGCTCTGTTCACTAACCTATCTTTGATGTACCCTTTCGTTTATGATGTCGTGAAAAAGTGCTCCGGCAGTTATTAAATAGGGACTAGTTCATGTCCACGCTAAGAGTGCTCTACACGTTCGTCTTTTTACATAAAAACAAGAAAGTCAAGCCTTGTGTGGAAGACCTCTTCTATTTGTTCGCTAGCTGTCTAACCTCACAGGGTCACGTGTCGTGAGGGCAGCATAAGAAGAACATAACGTCTTCTCCTTTATAAAGTTCAGCTTATCAGTTTTTTTGTTTTTGCAGCTCTCTTGTTTCCTTAAATGTCTCTTTTCATCTTCATTAATCGACTAACTCTCCGCTCCTGTTTTGTCTCTGTTGCAGTCACGCCCCTCACATCCTGCAGGAATAGATGTTATGAGCCTTTTGACAACGAGAAACCTGGCTGCAGATGTGATGAAAACTGCGTCGCCGCCAACAGCTGCTGCTTTGACCACTATGACATCTGCACTGCTCCTAGTGAGACTTTGTTTGTGACTTGGCTGTAGCTCAGGTGGCAGAGCAGGTCAGCCACTAATCAGAAGGTCGGTGGTTCGATCCCAGGCTGCCTCCTGGCTGCCAAATATCCTTGGGCAAGATACTAACCCCATGTTTGCCTGCTGGTGGTGGTCAGAGGGCCCGGTGACGCCAGTGTCCGGCAGCCTCGCCTCTGTCAGTGCGCCCCAGGGCAGCTGTGGCTACAATGTAGCTGCCATCGCCAGTGTGTGAATGACTGAATGTAGTGTAAAGCGCTTTGGGGTCCTTAGGGACTAGAAAAGCGCTATGCAAATGCAGGCCATTTACCATTTTTTACCATTTACTTACACGTCCTTCACTGCTCACCAGCTGAACTGAGTGTACTTCTGTACTTAACTCCATGACCGTTTCCTTCAGCTGAGCAGTGGGAATGCACAAACGTGCGCTGTGGCGAGAAGAGGCTGACGCAGAGCAGGTGCCACTGTTCAGATGACTGTCTTTCTGCTGGAGACTGCTGCACCAACTACAAACACGTCTGCCACGGTGAGGCTGCAGGGACATCGCACAGGGTGCAGACACAAAAGAAATCTGTAAAAGCCAGTAACGTTTCAGGAGACCTGTTTAGCCATGAGAAACACTTGTAGATCTTACTGTGAATAAACAGAGAAGCTTGATGAGAGAAGGCGATTTCTAAAACTGGTTTATTGTTAGAATTTCCTCTTAGGGTATGAGTGGCTCCCTCAGTGTAAACCCCTCTGTATACGTGGTTCATCTTAAGGACCTCTTAACTGGAGTGGTGTAAGAGTTTGAAAGCAGGGGTATATACAGCACATTAAAGCTGACCCAGTTCTGTAGCTTTTCTTGTAAACAATTGCTTTCTAGTTTAAACCCTAACCCACAGATATTTATCTAAGGAAAACATTTAGCAGCATTTAGAGGGAATTTTCTCTCATTACATCTCTAGAACCCTACGTGCACTTATTCTGCCAGCTTATACATACAGCTTGCAGCAAAAAAGGCAAAAACAACAGACGTTAGGAAGTGTATTCAAAAGTCCCGTACCATCAGATGTCACTGGAGACATAAACATTATGGTCTCGCCGCAGGAGAGAAGCAGTGGGTTGAAGATACGTGCGATGACCTGTCAACCCCCACGTGTCCCGCAGGGTAAGAATTTATACCAAATATATTATAATCCCTTTGGAAATGCAATAAACTGAAGATTGATTGAAAACTGATTGAAATGATCTTTGATGAGCAACTCCATGCATGCTTTCCAAACAGCTGTATTTGTAACATAGCCTTTCAACGATTATAATTATTCTTATTATTTTAAATGAGGCCTTGCTATTTCTTATAATCGCAGATTGCATTTAGAAAAGTAAAAGTAACTACAATCTTTGGATGATAGGGAGTATCAAGCTAACCAACACAAGCTAGCGTAGCTATAAAGGTGTGTAGACAGTTTGGCTGTGAGCAGAGTGAAATGATCTGATCTGTGGTGGACACACAAAAGTATTCCTACTCATAAATCAGCCAATTTTTATCCAGCTTGGTATGTTTATGTCAGTATTTAATGTTTCAGAGTTTCTGCTACGTTTGATGGTTGTTTTCTCTCCTCACAGCTTTAAGCAGCCGCTGCTCCTTGTGTCTTTGGATGGCCTCAGGGCAGAGTATCTGCAGACATGGAGTGCACTCATCCCTGTCCTGGATAAACTCAGTCAGTGTCAACCTTCTGTTTTTAAAGAAACATGCTTACCCTCATACATGAACAAAACCTCTTACATGTCTGTTTATTGTAAGAAACGTGTGTCTATAAATCGCCTGCCTTTAGGCTGCCTTTGGGCTGTTTGATGACAAATTGAAAGCTAACATCATCATTCATAAGAAATCAAAGCTTTAAGATGAAACATGCCCAGTTATCTTATCAAAACAGATACATATTTAAATGCTTTCACACAAAGGCAGCTTCCACTGAATTTCCTGCTTATCAAATATAAATTAGTGTGTTCAGGGTTGCATCTTATGCTTAATGAAGTTATTCAGCCTGCAGGCAGGGCAATGACTCACATGGTCAAATTAAAAGGAAGTCACATGGAGGAATTAATTTGGCACCATTCCTTATTTATTCACAGGAAGGTGTGGAACGTCAGCTCCATTCATGCAGTCCGCATTTCCCACAAAGACTTTTCCCAATCACTACTCCATTGTTACGGTACAGACGCACAGCACTCACACTGCTGCATACATTAATACGTCTTTTTTACAGTAAACAAACTTGATCTTTGTGTTTGTTAGACGTAGATAACGTGCATGAACACAAAATGCAGATTTTAAATAAAGATGTTTATTATTAAAGGCCCTGAGTGGAAAAGAGTTTGTCCCCTAAACCTAATAACTGGTTGGGCCACGCTTAGCAGCAACAACTGCAATCAAGCGTTTACGATACCTGGCAGCGACTCTTTCACAGCTGTGGAGGAAGGTTGGCTGAATTGTTGTAATTCAATTCAGCTGTGTCCCTGGTCATGTGCCCGTTTGTCTGTTCTCTGTCTTCTGTCTTCACGTCTGCCCCCAGAGTCTAAGTGTTTTCTAGCGTTTCCTGGTCTCTGTGATATTTAGTTTCAGTTCATGCCTAAGTTTTGTATTCCCTGAGCTCTGGAGTTTCAGCAATCAAAGCTGTGGTCAAAGGAGCTTGTAAAGAAAAGCGTCTGGACTTCTTTAAGTAGTTTAAACCCACTGGGTTTAAATCTGGGACTCCCCACCATTTGACCGTAGAACTGAAGAAGCTTCTCGGATGAGAGGTGAAACGTCTTCAGGCAACTTAAAGAAGTCCAGACGCTTTTCTTTACAAGCTCCTTTGACTACGATGACCTGGATGACTGAGAACCTTCACAGAAATAAAAGCTGTGTTTGAGTTTGAGTCATCTCCAATTCCTGCATTTGGGTCCTTGCCACCACCGCATTTTACTGTTGGTATTCAATTCAATTCAATTTTATTTATATAGCGCCAAATCACAACATAAGTCGCCTCAAGACGCTTCATAGATACAGAGAAAAACCCAACAATCATATGACCCCCTATGAGCAGCACTTTGGCGACAGTGGGAAGGAAAAACTCCCTTTTAACAGGAAGAAACCTCCGGCAGAACCAGGCTCAGGGAGGGGCGGGGCCATCTGCTGCGACCGGTTGGGGTGAGAGAAGGAAGACAGGATAAAGACATGCTGTGGAAGAGAGACAGAGGTTAATAACAGATATGATTCAATGCAGAGAGGTCTGTTATTACATAGTGAGAGAGGAAGGTGACTGGAAAGGAAAAACTCAATGCATCATGGGAATCCCCGGCCAGCCTACGTCTATTGCAGCATAACTAAGGGAGGATTCAGGGTCAGGGTCTGATGTTCCTTTTCTAAATTGAAGGGTTCCAAAAGTTATACCTCTATCTTGTCCATCCAGAGAGCATTTTTACAAAAATCTTGGGGCAAAACTGAGACGAGCCTTTGTTCCTTTGGCTCAGCAGTGGTTTTTGTCTTAGAAGTCTGCCATGCTGCCTATTTTTGCTCAGTCTCTTTCTTATGGTGAGGTCCTCACTGACCTTAACAGAGACATTGACGGCTGTATCTCAGGTGGTAGAGCAGGCCGCTAACCAGAAGGTCAGTGGTTCGATCCCAGTCTGCATGCCAAAGCAAGATACTAACCCCATGTTGCTCTCTGATGCACCCATCGGAGTACGACTGTTAGATAGTGGTGTGGTGTGATTGGTGAATGAATTACAAGTATAAAGCACAAGAACCAGTCCATTTGCTATTTTAGTTCTTTGGATGTTGTTCTGGGGTCTTAAATGATCTGAAACATTTAAGTGTGATGAACAAACGCCACCGTGTATGGCTCCTTTTTACACACCCTGCACATGTACGTCTGCCTGAGCATGTCCACACACACCCTCCCCAGCGTTGTACTACACTGTGTTATTCCTCAATATTTCTTGTTCTGGTGTCATTTTTATGCAATATTACTCAAAAACTTTACTGGGTCAATTTCTGTGAAAGCTCGGGGGCATCAACAAAGGAAGAACCACAAAGTTCTGGATCAAATCTGGGTCATTCTTCTCGGTCAGTTGCAGATTTTGGTGACTTGGCGCTGGGAAAATAAAAACAACTTTGTGACACCTTCAACCTAATAAATGAATAAAACAGCCACAGTGATCTGTTGTGGTAATAAAGCATTCTGTACTGACTCAGAATAGTGTGTAGTTTAAGAAACATGTTCAAGTTCAAGTTGGAGTTTCTTAAGTGCCAGTTCATCACTAGAATATCGTAATAAAACTATACTCTCTCTGAAATATAGAAGCATTTATTACGATTATACTTGACATTAAGGAGAGGAAAGTTACAAGAAATAGCCTGGAGTTTTCATCTCTCAGATTCCAGATAAAGGTCACTGGGATTTCTGCACCAGCCTGCTGCTGAGGCCCTCGCGATGCAGCAAACAACTCGTGACAGTAGACAACAGAACACGGATAGTTCCTCGTGCCTGATCCATATCTCACATGATAAAACACACCCAGTTCTTGCTGAAACTCTTACAAGGAGTTCCCTTTCAAAACAAGCTCGTTCATCTTCTTAGAAATCACGTGAGGGAATCCCGACTCCCACGCACTAGAAGTTTCCTTTCAAGGTCCATACAAAGCACATACTTGTGGTATGAAGACACATGACCCAGACTTAAGGATTACTCCTCTCTGTTACGAAACAAAGAATGCTCAAGTGTCCTGCAGGATGCTTTCATACAAGATTGATATATTCAGTTAAACTGAATTATTAATTATCTCCTCACTTCCTTCCTTTTCCTCCTCCCTCAGGGTCTCTACCCAGAGTCAAATGGTCTGATTGACAATACCATGTATGACCCGGTGTTCGATGCCACCTTCTCCCTGTCCAGTCCAGAGAAAAATAACCCCGACTGGTACCTTGGACAACCTGTGAGTCTTGATTTACACACACAAACTGAGCGACCTTTGGTCAAATTACATTTAAATTACATTTAAAAATTAAACGTTAAGGGGAAGGTGACCTTTTAAAGCAAATAAGATGAGAGTGAACATATTACAGGTTGAGATCATTTCTGTCAGTGTAATCGAATGCAAAAATGCCAAATAAAGTTTTTGGTTTTGGATTGTTTTGTTTTGTTTTGGGCTTTTTTGCTTCTGACAGTTTCACCTAAGGAAAAGTCCCCGGGCACTTGCACATTCCTGCTCTGCATTGCTGCATGCAGCAGTTGTATAATATGGAAGAAGCTTGTATGGCTCTGTTGGTTTAACCCTCCTGCCTTCTTGGGACCTTTTTGTGCCACTGCTATGTGTTAAATGGCTGCCATTTCCACTGTGTTCAGTGGAATATAACCAAACTTGCCACAGGATAGTTTTTACCTGTCAATGTTAATATTCCAGTGTGAATTCCTTAAACCAGCCTAAAATGGCTGAGCAGCAGAAATCCCCACACCCATCACCCTGGGGACCATTTTCTGCCCATTGACTTCCATTATAAACGCTATTTTTCAACCCCAAATTATCATCATATGATTTTATTTTTTCTTCTTTTCTTGGATGTCAATGAAGACTCAGGGCCTTGAAGTTTTAATTTTTAAATTGCAAAAAAAATGCAAAAAAAAATAATGGCAGGTCAAAATGTATGTTGGTGCCAATCTTTGGTCCATCTAAAGGCCTACTTATAATGACAATCACATATTACTTCAACTGGTTTTTTGTGGAAATATTTAGTTTCGTTTTTTGGTTTTTGGGGCTTATAACACAGGGCGCTCATGTAATAACACTGGGATTTGAAGGGTTAAAACAACGAAAATATAATTAAAACTTTACATGAATATTTCAGGGAGAAGTAGTTTTACAAGGTTGGCTAATTTAAAGTGGAATAAAATATGGATATATGGTCTTTTTATGGCGTGGCTGAGAATGGTCCCTAGGGTGATGGGTGTGAGTTTTTTAAAGGATGGCAGGAGGGTTAAGATGGTTAACATTGTTTTGATAATAAAGATTCCACTTTGACATGCTGCTTCTGAAAATGGACACAGAGCACATTCATTTAATGTCAGTGCAGCAGCGTAGAAACATTGCATCTTGTAGAAAGAGACACTGCAAGTAACTTTAATAACAATAATATCAACTCTTATAAACGTTGTTAAAAAGAAACTTCAGAATCAGCGTTGAGCATGTTTCAGTCAAGCTCATACGTCTTCTTTGTTTTTGGAGATTTGGCACACAGCAAAGTCCCACGGACTGAAGTCTGGGACTTTCTTCTGGCCTGGATCGGATGTGAAAATCGCCGACAGTTTTCCTGACATCTACGTACCTTATGACGGGTGAGACCATCGTTTCTAGTTTAAAAAAATCACTTTAGAACTGAATGATGCATGAGAGCCTCGCATCCCCCTGGAGAGTAGTTAACAAAATCCCTGAGACACAGATATTCAAAGTTTGCTGTGTAAAAAATTCCCCGTCTACTTTTCATCCGCTACTCCAGAAACAGCAGCTGAATGTCAAACACTTTGCTGTTCCACCTCCTCTTTAACCTCCCTCAGTGGCCTATTGTGACTCCCAATGGATCATTTCATGGACAATTGGTGTGCCACCCCATTTGACCGTGCAGTAACTTAAGTATATGAAGCCAATGCAAAATGATACCTTAGTAGGTTAATGAATATAAGACTTAGGCAACTGAAAAAATACATTTAAACTGTGTAGAAATATAGTAGCAGTAACTCGTCTTACACTGTGATCCCAGCTCTCTTGCTCGCACCACATCAGAGCTAAATCATATTGCATCAGGTCCCACTGTTTGATTTAAAAGCCATGGAAAATCTGCCAATCAAAACAGCAGCACCATGCTGGTTGCACTCGGTATTTTACAGTAACTTAACAGTGAATTCATAATTAGGCTTTTATGTAATCTGATTATTTAACCCTGGGAGTTGATCTTTGAGCCAAATCACATACTGGAGTCCATGAAGCAACATCAGTAAATGTGCAGTGTGTTGGAAATATTCCGGTATGTTGCACGAGCTCTTATCAAGCAGGACGATGTACTTTATCACTGCGTGGGATGGTTGGCTGGGAGACTTTGGCTCCAGAGAACAGATGGCGTCAGAGCTGATTGGCCCATGCTCTAAGTTAAACATCACATGTGAAATGTTTTCCCGCTATTTTCAACACTCTGGATGACGATTGTCGCCACATTGAAGCCTTTTTTGTCACGGTGTGGGAAATGATGGTTCACACAGCAACCACCATTCCCCCATTCTCTCACATCAATCCATGATTAGAATAGAATAGCATAGAATAGAATAGAATGTCTTTTATTGTCACTATACACCTGTACAATGAGATTCAGAGCATCTTCTACTCAGTGCAGACACGTGGGAGAAGAAAAGGGGCGGGCTGCACAGTTCTGCAGTACTTTATACATATGAACAGTCCCAATCCAATATCAATGATACAAATATCAGGGGAAAAACAGTATTATTGTCACGGTTCTGGGTCATGTTGACCCAGCTTTCTGTTTTTCATGCTTTGGTGTTTTTCTAGATTATGATTTGATTTATCAGTGATACTGTTTTGATTATGATTATTATTTAGTAGGCTTTGGTCAGTGTCTAGTCTGTCTCTCTCCGTCTAGTCCGTGTCTTAGTAAAGTGTGTTTTGTTTCCTGTTTTACTTTGAAGGTTCTTGTTCCTGTCTGATGTCAGTGTTCCGGCTTTGCCCTCCCTGTCTCATTAGGTCTTATTTCTCCCAGCTGTGTCCCCCTTCTGTCTCTAATTCCTTGATGACTCAGCGTATTTAAGCCCAGTGTGTCTTTGTGTCAGCGTCACGTCGTTAACGTCTGTTCACCCTCACTTTCTGTGTGTTCATGATTTCAAGTCCTCCTGCATCTCAGTTTAGAGTTTTGTTTGCTTTTGTGAGTTTTATTTTATGTTGAAGTTTTGTTCCAGCAATAAAGCTGCATTTTCAGTTGAAAGCTTGTTTCCTAAGAGTCCTGCATTTTGGGTCCACCACTCCTGCCTGCCTGCCACACAGCCGACCATGACAATTATATGTTTACAGTGTGGGTTTTGGCAGGTAAATTAAATATTGCAGAGTGGTGATGGTAGTTTGTATAGTCTGTGTATAGAGGGAAGTCCTTGGATTAGGGGGTGAAACTGTGTCATCAGTGCATGTGTGGGTTCAGGGTGGTTATGGCTTTTGGAAAGAAACTGTTCTTGAGTATTTGAGTCTCTGTGCTGATGCACCTGTAGCGCAAGTTTAACAGGTCAAAACCAGTGTGGGAGCTGTCCTTGATGATGTGTGCTACTCTGCTGAGGCCAATAAATAATTTTTCAGTTACTATTGCAAACAGGTGTATTTTAACCAAGACCTCACTAAGCACATACTAAACCAAAACAGTGAGTAAAAACAAGACTTAATAAAACCAACAGACCGATGGGAGGCGAACTGCAGTATCTGACTAATGAAACCTCTTACGTGTTACTGCCACCAGCGTCAGTGCAGTCAACGCACTGATGATGCAGACGTACACGACTAGTTTCAAAAGTGCTAAAGCTCACTGGTAATGTTGTAAGCACGTTCGTGAAATTAAAATATTTGGAAACTTGGATAGTCAACTTCACAGTGATACGGGCATGTTTTTCAAAATTGTGCATCAGCCAGGGTGGCTGTTCGTTAATGGTGTTCAGCAGGAGGGACTGTTCTGTGTTTACAGTGGTGGAATATACACAGCCGTGATGATCACTACTGTTAGCTCTCTCTGTAGAAAAACATCAATATCACTATTTTTACACTGACCTTCTACTTTCTATTTGTTTTTATTCTTTTAGTACCGTGCCGTTTGAAGAAAGAGTATTCACTGTGCTGAAGTGGCTGCAGCTGCCGGCTAATAAAAGGTTGTTTGTTTTTTTTCAAAACAAAGACTTCACAAAAGGAAGATAAAAAAATATAAATGTGAACTATGTTTGCTTTGACTCGATTCCAAGTAAAACAACTCTTTCCCGCCAGGCCGGATTTCTTTACGCTGTATCTGGAGGAGCCGGATAAATCTGGACACAGCTACGGTCCTGTGAGTGGAGGGGTAAGGTCACTCGACTCATTTAGATAAGAAAGAGATGAAGGGAGAGCTGCTCTGCTCTTTTGGTTCAAGAAACAAAACAAAAGCTCGTTATATTGGTGACTGACGTTTGTCGTTGCTAAATATTGCGGAAGTTCTGATAAAGCCCATGGGACAATGATTAAATGAATAATTGTAACATGTAGGGCTGGGCCATATTATACCGTTCACGGTAATACCGGTATAATGTTAGGAAACGATAGGAAAATGAAATATCGCGATAGAATATGAGTAAAACGCGCATGCGCAGTGCCTTTGTTTTCATACACACATGATTGTTGAGTGAAACAGATGAACCAGAATTGGTTTGTAAAAATGGTGCAACTTCAGTGATGTGGAACTGGTTTGGTGTTTGTCCGTCAGATACACAACAAAGCACATTTTTTTGCAGAACATGCAAGCGGCCGTCGTTATTTGTCGGACTAAGATGCTCTTAAATCTGGGAGTAATCTGGGTCCTAAACTCCGTACGCTTCAGGTCAAACAACACTGCAGCATCACTTAGAGTTAAAAACTGTCTAAATTCTTTCATCTTTAATAAAACGATCAGCATTGCTGCTTTACCAGGTGTAACTATAAAGTTTAACTTCCAGGCATCCATGAAAACAAAAGTTATTACATTTAACGGAGTTAGAAGTTAGCAGGAAGCTAGCGGAAGTTAGCTCGCTAGTTTCGCTAGTTACCTAAGCATGATATAGCATGTTCTGACGGAGAGATTTCTGAAAAAAATCAAACGTACAGCTCTGCTATAACTTCCAACATAAATGAAGACAGGAAACTAAACAGCAGTGACGTTTGTAGGGTTACTGAAGTTGGACTAGCTGGTATATAATGATGTGCTACGTGATCGCTAGCGACACAGCTATGTTAGCATAACATAAACAGTGAAGCTGGAGGACGAACACTAACACTTTTCCACTTATAAAAGTTAACGTGAAGGTTCCTCATGGTTAGAGACAAATGCAATCGCATGGCAGGATACTGTAAACGGACCAAACTTCAGTCAGGAGAACAACTGAGATAATCCATCCACAATACGAGGTTAGTCATTAATATACTGCAACAACATGGGAATAGAGCAGCTGCCAGAGAATTCAACATTAATGAATCAATGTTACAGAACTGGAGGAAGCAAGAAGAATGAGTTTAATAAAGTTTGATTTATCTGACTGCTTTGTTTCGCTTAATGTGCCTTATAATCCCGTGCACCTTATGGTCCGAAAAATGCGTACTGCACACTGCAGTTTAATGTTGCAAAGCACCTCTTTTTAACTTCAGTGGATATTATACATGGTTATGCTCAGGATATGTCAGCCCATTTCTACTGGAAATGCCTTTTGGTTAAACTTTCAGCAAGGAATTTGCATTTGCACTGTTACATTTTTATAAAGCTTTAATGTACATAAAAACCAGCTTCTTGTTTAAGTGAAAATAAATGGAAGGTTGTCTTTTTGCGCTAGTAATGTTGTGGAGTTGTATTTTGTCTCGCATCAATTATATCGTCGGTTATATCGTTATCGCAAATTTTCAAATATATATCGTGATAAATATTTTTGGCCATATCGCCCTGCTCTACTGGGTAGGGCTGTTCATATAACGATAAATATCGGATGACGATATAAAAACGTCTATCGTTTCATTTTACGCTATCGTTTGTTTCGTGGTGTCGCAAAATAAACTGTTTACGGCAATATGTTTGTATCGTTTTGATGGTGACTGTAGTGGCTATATTAATTTCTTAAACTTCTCTCTTTCTCTTATATTTAATATAACCACACTACAGACGGACAAGCGCCTGTTTCTATGGGTTGTCTTAGCAACAACAACGGTAAAACCATCGCGTGTCCGCTTGTTTCTGTTCCACATACACCTTTCACAATAAAGCTCAAGATCCTGTTGAGACTTTTCAAAATAAACTGAATCACATGAAAGAGCAGATTATTTACGGATGAGAAGTAAAAAAGAGCCGCCAGGTGCTAAAAAATAAAGCTTAGACTCAAACGTTAGAACAGGCTTTTCCCCGCAGCACGCCGTGTGATAAATACTCACAAAGAAAACGGCGGCCGTTACAACTTATGTCTAAAAATGTATAGCTTCATGCATCGGTTAAAACACTCGACTCCAGCTACATGACGCGCAGCTGGAAACACTTCCTGCAAGTCGAGCTGCCCGAGATTCACAGAATTTACAGAAAATGTTAAATTTTTGTGATTTATATCGCTATCGGACGATAGATGTTTTATATCGGGATATGAGATTTTGGTCATATCGCACAGCCCTAACGCTGGGTTGTTCTATGAGGAACCATTTACACAATCAGCCTTTTACTGAATAGTTACTGGCAAGTGAACGCCTCACTCATAAGCTTAGTGTGTGTGTGTGTGTGTGTGTGTGTGTGTGTGTGTGTGTGTGTGTGTGTTGACGTGTCTTCCAGTGTCAGGTTGTACATTTGTTGGGTGTGGACAGCTGGGCGTGCGTGCACATGTGTGTTGTTCTGTGTTTGACTCGCAGGGTATTTACTGTTTGCTTGAAAGCAAATAAAGCGTCTCCACGTGAATGAAACCAAAACCACGGTGACTCATCGGAGCACAAAAATAGTCAAATCAGCTGCCCAGTCAGGAAATGTGAGTAATCCCCTCGAGTGTCTGGAAGCACTCTGTAGAAGCCACGGGAGATACAAATATGGCATCCACTGACCAATACGGCGGACCTGCAGCACCCAGGGTGTGCTCAGTGTGTGGTTAGTGCCTCAAATACCTCGTGGTGCGTTTACGGCCTTCCTCCATTCAACAGTACCTGTTCTCCCTCATTCTTATTCGTACAGTCAGATGGTGCTGAAATGGTGAAATCCCCACTGAGAAGTAAGGCTGGGTCATATCATACGGTTCACGGTAATACCAGCATAATGTTGGGAAACAATAAGAAAATGAAATATCGCGATCGAATATGGGTAAAACGCGCATGTGCAGTGCCTTTGTTTACATACGCACATGGCGGCGACAGAGAATGAGAAGGGCGAAAGCGGATCGTTGAATGAAACGATGAACCAGAACTGGTTTGTAAAAATGCTGCAACTTCAGTGGTGTGGAACTGGTTTAGCTTTCGTCCGTCAGATACACAACAAAGCACTATTTTTGGTAGCGCATGCTAGCGGGCCGTCGTTATGTAATAACGGTAAGACACTTAAAATCAATCCTTTGATTTTTCTGAAAGTCGACAGAGCCCCTTATAATCCCGTGTGCCTTATGTATGAACTCTGGTTGTGTTTACTGACCTCGAAACGATTTTATGTACACGGCGCTCGAAAATCTGTCAAATGTTTCAGTACGACTTTGCTACGAAGCCGCACCGCTTGATGGATTGTCGGAGCGTTACGGCTATCGTAGGCGGAGCCTCGCGGAGTGATACGTACTGTGCTTCAACATAATATTACCGTATTGTGTGTGTATAAGCTCTTTTTAAGTTTTGTGGATGTTATACATGGTTATGCTGAGGATATGTCGGCCAGTTTCCACTGGAAATGCCTTTTGGTTAAACTGTCAGCAAGGAATTTGCACTGTTACAATTTTATATAACTTTAATGCACATAAACAGCTGCTTGTTTAAGTGAAAATACATTGATGTTTTGTTTTTGCACTAATAAAGTTGAGGAGTTGTAAAGTATTTTGTCTAGTGTCAATTATATCGTCAGTTATATCGTTATCGCTAATTTTCAAATGTATATCGTGATAAATATTTTTGGTCATATCGCCCTGCTCTAGTAACATGTTTAAGTAGCACAGAGAAAGCTGACCTATGCCGCCTTTCTGGCACTGGCTGGAAATGCGAGAGCGATGTGCAGATGTTATTCTGTTGTAGCCCCTCTGGCCCAGTGCTGAAACAAGATCCTCATGTTGAAACTACTCGTGCATTATCCACACCAGTAAAACACCCTGCAGTGAATGATCACAGATAAGTGAGCATAATAACAAAACTCTAAAGTCCACTGACGAGGCTCATAAATCTCCATAAATATTTATGACACTTCTAATTAAACAATTAAAATTGCATCTGTCAAGTCAGGCTTTTGGGAGACCTTAATGGATCGCGTATACATCCATGTGGTGACTTTTGGGAACGGGCTAGACAACTGATGACAATGGCATCAAAAATATGGATTTAGTGGATCAGTCATAGGATTTGGCCATGCAGACAAATTATGAAAGAAAAAGCATATTTTTTAGGGACTGTGTGTTGGGTCTGGAGATAACGCTCAGCAGAGTTCTCCTGAATTTCATTTCAAATAGTTGTAATCATTAGATGTGGACGTGGTTGGTTTCAATGACAAAATAAAATCAACATGCAGATTTTAAAAGGGAATCAACCAGCTTTACTGGCTGAGTGAGTGATGGGGAAATGCCTGAAAAGCACGAGACTCACATGTGAAGAAGTGATTCATGCTTTCACTCATTAACGATGAGTGAAAAAGGAACGACACAGTAGACAATTTATAGTGTTCCTCTTGGAAGGACGGCTTGAAATAGAAACAAGGAAAACACATCAATGGCCAAGATTTGAATTACGTTTTTCTAACGAAGTTCGTCATTGCTCGGTCATGGATACTTCTCTTCCACTCTCGTATTACTTTGTTTTCAGTAATTTAACCTTTTCAGGCATAGTGGTCACTACAGTTACAGCTATTCAAAGGCTGTTTCCTGTGTCAGTGTTGATGGCACACATGCACATAAACCACTACATTGGACACTGATGAGTCACTCCATACCATGCCACCCACTGGCTGGTTAATGTTACTATAGGTGTATGATGTGCTTCATTGTTATTTAACCCTGTCATGCAGGAATTATGACAACCTCAATCAGGATTTTCTCGTTTTTATTCCTATTTTCATTCCTAAAGATGAATAAAAATTCTCAGACAGGTTGTCATAATTCCTGCATGACAGGTTTAAAGTACAACAACATCATTTGCATCATATTTATTTGAACATTTAATTTGCTTTCTCCAGATTATTACATCACTCCAGGGCGTGGATAAGATCATTGGTCAGCTCATGAATGGACTGAAGCAAATTAATCTACACCGCTGTCTCAACATCATTATTGTGGCTGACCATGGTAACAAAGCACTCAGAGTGATGTGGCTCTGAAAACACGTCTGTCACATGTGTTCAAAGAAATCAGTGTCAATAGAAATGTTTACATGTGCTCTCTTTTTACCATGCATGTAGCTTTACAACAATCCTTGGCTTGCCTCATAAATTTTATAATGATTTAAGCAAATTTTATTTTTGGGAAAGTCCAACATGGCTACAAAGACCAGAGCATTTAAAACAGTACTGGGAAGTAAGAAGGCATCGTCTTCACCTGCCTTTATCCACTTTGATCTTACTTTATCTTTGTGGAATCTCTTCACTGGAATCTTACCACTACATAGGAAATAAAAGCAAACACACGTTCCAGCAATTGGACATTGATAATGCAGTAACACTACCACCATCTAGAACGGGATCATAATGCTTCATGAGTATTCCACATAAGGAATAAAGCAAAGTTTTTGTTCCACTGAAGAAATTAAGGCTGTAATGTAACAGCTGAATGTTGCTGCAGGTATGGAGGAAACAAGCTGTGAAAGAAAGGAAACAATGAAGGAACTCGTGGGCGATACCAGCATGTATGTGGTAACTGAGGGTCCCATTGGACGCATCAGAGCCAAGAGCAAAGACGCACTGTGTAAGTAAATGCAACAACAAAGTGCTCTGCTGCTTGTCTTTGATCACACAAAGAATGAGGAGGTGGGGTGAGTCGTTGATGATAGGTTTCACCAGCTTTTTGACGTTGTGAGCAACTATATGGTTCCTAAAGCATGTGAAATCTGCGAGATTACCTAGGTCTCTTTTGTGTTTGAACCTGGTCATACTTGAATGTTCTTGGGTTGCAGCCATATCAGTACAACATCAGGGCATGGCTGTTTCAGAGACAGTAAGGCTGTAAAAAGGCTTGATGCCTGATGCATCAAGCACAAAAGGCTTGGATGTCTATCAGTTAGTTTCACCTGTCCATGGCTGACCCAACATATCTGATTTACTCTTGATAAAATGCTTGTTTTTAGTTCTTAAATTTGGAAGATTATGATGACTTGATTTTTAGTTTCTATTGAAAATGCATCACACAACATTGTAGATGTAGATGCTCTCAGAGCTTTGCTAAAAGACAGACATTGAAAAAGAGGCAACGATGCCAAAAGGATAAAGAATCATACAGTATGTTTCCACTCCTGCACAGACGAGTTGTGTCTCTCTAAGACTCTGTAGTTGTGTTGGGACACAATGCTGACTGAAAAAGAACAAATCTGTCGATTACAAAGCTATTTGTGATATCTCACTAACAAACATATCGCACAGGAAAATTCCTTCAACATGCTATTTAAATTTGAATTTTAAACGAAACACGATTTAATTGCCGTGCCTTGGCTTTGAACTTTCAGCAATGACATAAATGTTTCCCTTTCAACAGGGGACTCTGCTGGACTTGTTGCTAATATGACTGTGAGTATTTTTTTTTTAATTTCTTACCAAAATGTACCGTGAGGAAAATAATTATTGATCCCTCCTGAAATGGACTGCCTTTTTTTTTATGGTAGTTTTTTCTTGACCCACTTCTTTGTTACCTTGGTGGTATTTTTGGGTCACTGTCGTGCTGGAACACCCATCTACGATTCATCTTCGTGGTTAAGGTTTTACAGTATATGACACCATCCGTTGATAGTCATTTTATATTTCTTCCATTTCTTAAAACTTAACACCAAGTGTTGTTACCCTCTCACAAAACCTTTTCTTAATGGTCTTAGAGCCCATTCATTACATTTTTGTGCAGGCTTACAATCTCGTCCCTCACATCCTTTGACATATCTTTGGTCAAAGGATGTGAGAAACATGATGTTGGAAAGGAAGAAACTGATTCCCTGGAGAAATGTGTTGCATATAACAAGTCGAGAGTTATATGTAGTTATTTGTAGTCAAGTTGAGAGTTGAAGTAGCTGTAAGTGATTGACACAGTTAATTAATGGAAGCCAGAATTCTGGCTGGGTTATAGGCAAGCCAATACTTATTTCACTCAATGGTGAACAAATCATGTTATAATTTTTATGTCATTTCTTTCTTGTTTTTTTTGTGGGGGGAGGGCGGGGTTTTTTGCAAAGGCACATCAGCTCCATGTTCACAGACGGAAAATGAAGCATATCAAGAAAAGAACACTGTCCCAACTGTGAAACACGGGGGAGGCTCGGTTGTGTTCTGGGGCTGCTTTGCTGCATCTGGCACAGGGTGTCTTGGATCTGTGCAGGTACAATGAAGTCTCAAGACTATCAAGGGATTTTGGAGAGAAATGTGCTGGCCAGTGTCAGAAAGCTTGGTCTCAGTTGCAGGTCTGACAATAGGAAATTGACCCAAAACACAGCTTAAAACACCCAAGAATGGCTGAGAGGGAAACACTGGACCATTTAAAAGTGGCCTTCTCTGAGCCCTCACCTCAATCCTATTGAGCATCTTTGGAAGGAGCTGAAACATGCAGTCTGGGAAAGGTGCCCTTTAAACCAGAAACAGCTGGAGCAGTTTGCACATGACTGGTCCAAAATACCTGCTGAGAGGTGCAGAAGTCTCATGTTGTGTGTACCATCATTTTTGTCCAGGCCTGTTTCATGCATTTTTAAAAAATAATTCATTTGAAGCTTGGTTGAAAAGCAATGTCTGACTTTCATTGGTTAGGATTTATAGAATTCTCATTTATTATTACTTTTGTCAGATTAAAGTTATTTCTGTGACCATTGTTAGTTTTTCTTTCATTGACCGAAGGGTACCAACAAGTTTGTCCACGTCTGTATGCAACAAAAATGTTCCAGGATTGGATCACGAATGAGTGTCTTTCATGATTTCAGTGTAAGAAGCCAGACCAAAAAATCAAGCCGTACCTGAAGGCGAACCTACCAAAGCGCCTTCACTTTGCCAACAGTCGTCGCATTGAAGATGTCAGCATCCTGGTTGACACTAAATGGCTGTTTGAGAGGTATTTATGGTGCTACAGTCTTAGACATTCTCTGTAACGGTTGTAGCCATGTGCTTTAGAGTACAGGGATTCATAATGTTAGCCAGAAACAAAGTGCTTGTTCTATGGGTTTCAGACTTTTATAGTGTGTCAAACACAGTTTCCCTCAGTTTAATTTCTTCCAGAAGGGTATAAATGCTTTTCCACATTTAATGGGCATGAAGTCATACTCTCTAAAGGTTTCTGGTACACTCTTGTAAGGCATAATATCCTGGCACTTGAGCTAAACTCTAGTGGGGTGTAATTTTGCCCCTTTATCGCTTCATGGGACTCAGTAATCATTTAGGTCTATATTCAGAAACTTATATGATTGATTACAACTGGCAAACTCTTCTTTCCTCATAGGGATCCAGGCTCTCTCACATTCTGCTCTGGTGGTAACCACGGCTATGACAATGACTTTGAGAGCATGCATGTAAGCTATTACTCTGTTCTGTGTTTCTAAATTGGAAAAACATTTTCCCAGTAACAACACTCACTTTCTTAATCTCTATTGTAGGCCATGTTTATCAGTTACGGCCCCAAGTTTCAGAAGGAAAAAGAGATTGAGCCTTTCTCCAATACTGAACTTTACAATCTAATGTGTGGTGAGTATTTTCCCCTCCGCAAATCATCACCACTGTACACCACTCGACCGTATCCACTCAAAATCTGCTGAACATAAGACACTCATAACAACTGCATATAAATAATAATAAAAATAAATAAATTAGAGCAATCTGGGCTCCAGCAAAACCCTGAATAGTTGAAAAGAGTTTCAGCTGATTTCACAAAGAGTAAAATCAGCTGAAATTTGTAGACAAACCATTTTTGTACACAGAACGTTTAGTGCTGTTGCAGTGCCACAAAATGTTATAGGACTCTCTATATAATAATATGAGATATAATGATCTATATAATAGTGGCTGGTCTACTGTTCTGTCACTGGGACAAAAACCGCATCGTTCTTCCTGAAGTTCAGCTAATGGATGACTCTCCTTTCCAGCACCCTGGGATAGACTTTCTCGGGGAGGCAAAGGAGTGTGATCCCCCTGTAGTTGGAGCACACTCTGCCACTCGAAAGGTACCGCTGCTGATCTCCATGCAACATTGTAGACAGCCCAACAACATCCAGAGCCTTCAGGAACTCAGGGTTAACCTCATCCACCCCAGGGGCTCTGCCACCATCGAGTTGTTTACCTGCCTCAGTGACCTCATGAGTTGTCTTGCTCGTTTCCAGACTCTGGTTCCACCATGGAGTATTCCTTCTACCGCCCGACGATGTTTAAGTCAACAACTTTTAATCACCATACTTTTAGGTGTGCCAGATCTGTCGAGCATCATCCCCCACCACCTGATCCAACACGCCACCAGGTGGTAATCAGTTGACAGCTCAGCCCCTCTCTTCACCTGAGCATCATCAGTGGCCACAGATGTGTTGATACAATTACAAACTCGATCATCGACCTGCAGCCTAGGGTGTCCTGGTGCCACGTGCGCTTATGGACGCCCTTATGTTTGAACATGGTTTGTTGTGGACAAACTGTGGTTTGCACAGAAGTCCAGTAACAGGACACTGCTCAGGTTCACATCTAGCAGGCTCCCAATCACATCCCTGCAGGTCTCACTATCAGAGCCTACATGAGCATTGAGTCTCCCAGGAGGAGGACAGGGTCCCCCAGGTGGGGCGCCATCAAGCTCACCACCCAGGGACTCCAAGAATGCGGGGTACTCTAAATTGTCATTCAGCTCATAAGCATAGACGACAGTCATCCCCCCTCCTGAATGTGCAGGGAACAAAAGATCATGCAGACTGGGACCTTGTTCAGCTTGCTGTTATTCATTCCTGCATTTTGAACTACAGTACATCTTATAAGAATGTGAAGTTTATGCTTCCAAAATCCAGGGCTATGAATTCTTAAATTTAGCTGATTTAGCACAGTTAACACACAGTATTATGGTTTTTGCGTATTAGTTTCTTTGGTGATTTTTTTTTTTTTTGTTACTGTAAGAAAATCGTATCTTTAATCCTATAATTAAAGATATAAGTAAAGATAATGATTATGGTAATTCAACAGGAATTTGAATGACAACACGTCTGCTGCTCTGGTAATATTCAAAGTCTCCCGTATGGAATCTTTAAAAGCATCAATCAAGTGAAGAGTTATTAATTAGTGCCAGTTAACATCCAGTAGCACAACAGCCAATTGTTGATGCTTGTAATTTAACGGTTACACAGCAGACACTGATCCTTTGGCCGCAGGCATATTGGCTTCTGAGAGACAGGATAATAAGTCTGTTTGGATGTTAGGTTAGGTTTAACCCTTTAAAACTATTAGGGTTAGGAAAAGATTGTGGTTTGGGTTAAACCACAGCGCCTCACAACACCATTGATTAAGCAATGCATGTGGGAATAAAACATGTGGCCTTGTCTGTAAATATGACGTGAGAGCAGCTTTGTTGAGATTTGAATATTTGTTGCCCTGACAAGGGGAACAGACTGACTAATTGCACACATCTGGTACTCAACAAACAGCCGTCATCAGGGGCACAAAAATAAATTCATGTTTGTTTAATGCAGATGTCCTCGAGGTTTCTCCTTCCAGCAATAATGGAACTCACGGCAGCATGAATCACGTATTGCAGCAGCCCTACTACACACCAGTGCACCCCGCTGAACAAAGTGAGCCCGCTCAGTGTCCACTGGTCAGCCTAAACCCTGAAGACAACCTGGGATGCTCCTGTGGTGAGGTGGTGGGTACATCACTGTCACTCAAAAGCATATATATAAAATGATATGATCATTATTATTCTGTGGGAATTAAGTCTGTGGAAAGCATCCTAACATTTTCAAAAATATGACAAGAAATACAGACTGCAGCTCAAGACTGGATGAAAGCAAACTTCCATGGTAACAGTCAAAGCAATAATAGTTCACAGAGCAGCTGTCTGCTTTTTTAGCAATGCACTTTCATGCAGTTGGGGAACACAAGAAAAAGCATCCAGACTTCTGGAGAAATGTTCTGAATGGGTTCTCACCTTTGGTGGATATAAAGGCATTATCCTGTTGTAGAAGCCACCAGCCTTTTTAGGGCTACTGTGATGCATCTACAATTTCCTTGTATTTCAAATCTGTTATTCACAAATTATTAGAGTCAAACTTGCTGCACCACAGCCCCTAAAGCATGATATATGGCCAACTTTTAGAAATACTTTTATCTGAATGGAAATCTGTTTTTCTATTTTGCCTACCACTGAATCCTGTCCGAGGTCTAGATTACTGCCAGCAGTCTACAAGTCTTGTTTCTGAGATGCTATGAAGTTACCATGAATTCAATCTTTGATGTGTTATTGTGGTTTTGGTGGAAGTGATTTATTCTTTTAAAAAACCTCAATCTGTTTTCTATGACCAATATCCAACTAGTCACCAGTGTACTTGATTTGGTCTGCATGGTTTGTTGAAAATAGAAAGCTCCCACAACCAAACCTTGAATCACTGAAAGTAAAATTCTGTTTCTGTCATGAATCGCTGTGCGGCAGGCAGGAGAAGGACCCAGGATGCAGACTCACAGACACGGGGATAAACTTAAAGAACACAGCTTTAATGCTGGCACGGCAGAATACAGGAAATACAGAACTAACTGGGAAAAAGTAAACTAACATTCGCAGGAAGGCACAGGAAGATCCACACAACATGAGGGACGACGTCACGCTGAACAGAGGGAGACGCAGACAGAAATACACAGAGGGTTAACGAGGAAAGTGGGAACACACGGGGAACACAGGTGAAACTGATAATCATAACGAGACAGGGCGGGGTGAACTGAACATGACATGTACGGGCGTGAGAGTCACAAAGTAAACAGGAAGTGCACAGAGGTTCAGACAGGAGGAGAGAGAGCACGGGGAAAACACAGACATAACGGGCTGGGAAAACATGAAACAACCACAAAGGGAAACGAGGGCTCATAAATACATAGAGGGCACACAGGGGGAAGAGAGAGCACGGGGAGAACTTAGACATAATGGGCAGGGGAAGCATGGGATAAAACATAAGGAGAGACGAGGGCTCACAGATACACAGAGGGGCACACAGGGGGTAAAAGCCATGAAGGGAAAACACTTAGGGAACAACACAACAGGGCAACTCAGAAAACATGGCCTAAGCAAGGAACAAAATACAAACATACAAGAAAACTAAGAATACTGGGCCAACATGGCCCAGGACCATGACAGTTTCACTTCCTCTGAGGTGCAAATGCCAAATCATCCACCAAGTTAGTTGGTGAGATTCAAATAACCGTCTGCTGTGACTAAAGGGAGGATTTCTGGATCAGCGCTCAAACTAGAAGTCTTGCTGGACTCTCTCACCAGCTGAAACCTCAATGCTGCTGACTAAACATCTGCAGCGCATATTTAAAAATAATAGCTTACCACAACTAAAAGCTGCTACTGTTTTGAAAGAGGTATGACAAATGTTTGGAAAAAGTAAGAAATGGAAGCTCAGCAGTCATATGGTGGAAAAATCTTCGGGTTTTACAAGAAACCAGCAATAACAACATAGTCGTGCTCTTCAAGTTTGGGTGGCAAGGCAGCTCTAGTCACAGAGTAAAGATGTGTTTTCAGACAGGATTTAAAAATGTCAAGTGTTGGAGAGATCCTGCTTTGAAGAGGCAGACTGCTCCAAAGTTTAGCAAAAGGTCCGTTCTCCTCTGTTTCAGTCTGCTTCTCGGAACAACCACAAGCAATTAATCAGCTGACCTGGGCGTTGTACTTGGAGTATTTTTTGTTAAAAGATCAGAGAAGTACGAAGGAGCTGATCCATTTAAAGACTTATGTGGCTGTCACGAGTCGGGCTGCAGCATTCTGAACAAGCTGAAGACGAAAGATCGGAGCCTGGCTTATCAACAGATCGACACGTCCATCACAAAGATATTAACCATGTCTAAGGGCTGCGATTTGTAACTGCCAGCGGCTCAGTGTACTGATATTCGCGGTAGCTGTAGCTCAGATGGTAGAGCAGGTCACCAACTGGAAGGCTGGTGCTCTGAGCCCAGTCTGCAAATATCCTTAGATATTAGAAACACTTAGAAACAGGGTAGAAAAAAAGTGCTCGTGCGAATGTACAAATTGTGTAAAGTGCTTTGAGTGGTCAGAGCAGGAACACATTATATAAGAACCAATCCCTTTACCACTACTATCTTTGAATCTTTGTTTCACCTTCCAATCATGTCAAAGTAGAAAAAAGTGTAGCAGCATTACAGGTTAGACTAAAGGAAAATGTTGTCTTCCCTCAGGATGAAACTGATATCAACAAACGACTGAATCTGAGTGCAGAGGAGGGTGAGACATTTCTACTCGCTCCCGACTCCACGATTCTCTTCTCTACTAAGATCTTTTTTTTCTGGATTTTTGATTTACATGACAATTTTCTTCAAAGGGAGATCTGATCAAACTAATCACATTGGCATGTTTTACTTGCATGCCTCCACATTTTCTGCCTTGTTAAATTCCCCTGCATCTCAATGCTGCCTGTGAAGGTTCTCGGTCACCCGGGTCATCATAGTCTAAGGAGCTTGGTAAGAAAAGCTCCTGGACTGGGTGTTTCTTGAAAATGTAAAGGGCTTAAAGAAGTCCAGGAGCTTTTCTTACCAAGCTCTTTAATTTAAATTCTGATTTGACCCCTAACTGACTGGAAAAGCATAAAAACACAGTCTTAATGAAAATGCTCTTACTGGTGCAGACATCATGAAGACAATTATTCTTCATTTCTTTTTCAGCATCCGCTGCAGAAAAGAAGCACGCGCTTTTTGGTCGACCCCGGATGCTGCAACCTGACCAAAGTTATTGCATCCTCTACCAGGAGGGATTCATCAGCGCCTATAGCCACAAAGCCCTGATGCCCCTGTGGAGCTCTTTCACCATTGACAAGCCTGTAAGTCCATTGACTGGTGATAAGATGTAATGTTTTGGGTTTTTTTTGGGGAGGAGGTGTCACGGCTGCCGAGGCGAGCCGTGTGGATTTAGAAGGAGGACCCAAGATGCAGGCAGTGGATGAGATACCGGTGGTTTTATTTACAGAGGTGTAGTGGCAAACAAACAGTGGGGCATAACAAACAACTAAAGACACCTAAACTGGGAGAACTAAAATAACAGACCTGGGAGCATATGACAACGGATGATGAATAGCAGAGAGACGCAGACGAGGAACAGGACTCCGTGGAACACAGGGGAACACAGGGGAACAGACTGACACGGAGGAACACAGACGAACCGGCAACAGGCAGGAGAACACACAGGGCTTAAATACACACACCAGTAATCAGGGGATGAGAGACAGGAGGGCAACACAGCTGGGAGGAATCTGGGCTGACGGGACAGGGGAAACGTAAACTGAACACTCACATACGACGCGGACCTTCACAATAAAACAGGAAACTCAGATACATGGAACCAGACAAGACATTGAACTAAACAGACAGATTCACAAACAGATGGGGAGACACCATAGACAGACAGATACAGACGCAGACTCAGAGGCAGATCGAAAATAACACAGAACTTAAACAATCATCTAGAAAATGATAAACTAAAAGCGCTGGGTCACCGACCCAGGACCATGACAGGAGGGTAGTTATCTGATTACAAGTTTAGGCTTCAGATTGATATAAAAGTTCAATGTGAAGACACATAGATAATCAGTAGCTCTATAAAACTCCATCACTCTTTGAAAAATCTTATATGACAAAAAAGAATTACTGACTCACAGTGAATAAGATTTATGCAGTTTCCACATAAATCATGGATGGTGTGAACATATGAGGAGCTTGCAGCATTTGAAATTTCCGACTCATTCCAAGGGGGGGTTTAGAGGAAATGTGTCTGATTATTGTTTCCAACTATTCACTCTTATAGAATAAAAATCTGGATACACTCACCATTTTATAATTGTGATTATTTTAGGATTAGGATGAGATTTTAGCTGATGTTTCTAAAATGTGAAACCGCCCTAAACTAAATATTTAATATTTTAATGTGTGAACTATTGAATAGTTAGTTATGAACAAGTGCTAAGTGCACACTAGTAGTCCTCTAAAGACATCCAAATTTAATTATGTATTTACCATCTCAACACATAATTTGGCGGGTAGTTATTTATTAGTTGTTGCGGCAATAATCATCACAGTCTTGACCTATCAGGTTATAAGCTGTGAATCACGTTGTTAAGTGTTGCTGCTTGTTTTGTTTGGGCATATTTCTTACCTTAAACCAAAAAGGGCAAAGACACGTGTATAAAGATTTAAAATATGAAGTCAACTAATGCAATATTCAAGAAACATGATATCACTGCAGTTACATAATTGTAACCAATAACAGATGCAGAGGTGCCTCTTTGGCATCTCTTAGAAATACAGACAGCTACAACATTATACACTATATAAACGATACATGATGTATGATGCAAACAGAAAATTAAAAAGTGATCTAATAACAGAGAGAAATGTTTCATTATTTTATGATAATGATGCACAGATTTTGTCACCTTAAAAGTGATGATTTAAACAACAGTAGAAATGCAGCGTGGATGAAGTTTGGCTAATGATCTTCCACTCGGACTGTTCAAACATGAAGCGTTGGATCTCTTCCTACCACAGTCCAGTTTGACACATACACACACACACTGTGTTTTCGTATCTTTGTGGAGACATCTAATTGACATAATGCTTTCCCTAGTTCAGGGGTGGGGAACTCCAGGCCTCGAGAGCCGGTGTCCTGCAGGTTTTAGATGTGTCCTTGAGCCAACACAGCTGA
The DNA here is from genome assembly GCF_965226115.1 of Aulonocara stuartgranti. Taxonomy (NCBI): domain Eukaryota; kingdom Metazoa; phylum Chordata; class Actinopteri; order Cichliformes; family Cichlidae; genus Aulonocara; species Aulonocara stuartgranti. The sequence continues at coordinate 35,766,253 of NC_138957.1, read as the reverse complement.
GTTTAATGGCTAAATTAGCTCCTCAACATGTCTTGAAGAGGCGCTGCTCCTTCTGTGTGAACCCTAGCATGCACAAGTTGAAAAACTGGCAAAGTAAAACCCTCACAATTTACATACATTTAAAATACATGTTCCTGAAATAGAACTGTGGGTCACTTTGTGGTTGTACTCCCTGTGCTTGGTTTGCTATAAAAGACTGAAGCAGCAAAGTGTTTGTGATAACCAGTTTTTAGACATGATTTCTATTTTTCCTTTGGCAGAAATATTTGAAAATAACTGTTAATGAAATGAAATTGTAATTGAAATGACTAAAGCATGTTTCATATTCTTGTAGAATAACCTGGACCCGTTGCCTTCAGTCACACCAGATTGTTTTCGGGCTGATGTGAGAATTTCAGCATCTCAGAGTCCCAGATGTGATCAGTACCGGTATACTGCTGCTGGAAACCTGCATTCAGCCTTTTTGTACCCACCCAGTACGTACCCATCCTCACATAAATCCTAACTGACACAACAAGCACGCTAACTGACCTCCAGTCAACCTGGAGTCAGCGTTGAGGGACCACATGAGTACTCACAGAGTCACTACCCCAGTAATGTTCTGTCTAAACATTTTCTTATAGATTATAATAAGATGGGCATTTCCATCGCAGTTACACTCTTTCCAGACTCCCCCACACATCATTCCCCACAAATGTGTCTATAAACCATTTTCCAAACTCGTCTAAACTTGGACACAACGATCAAGCACACACTGACTCACTCTTGATGTCTTGATCATTGTGTGCTGGATCCTGTTCTACAAACCAGGTTCAACAAAGTCTGAGTCTAACCATAAACCTTGATTAACTCAACTCAAGGTTTAAGAATTCGGGGGGGGGGGGGGTTACTGGAAAGGCTGACACAGTGCTCACCATGAGTGATGACTGAAACCAACAACAATGAGGTCTACAAACCATTTTAGTGCTATTATCACTCTGGACTGAGAAATGTGTCACCGTGCTGCGACTGTGGAATATACAAGTTAAGCATTTATAGGACACTCATTAATATACATGCAAATTCTAAATTATTATGGGAGCAGCACTTTACCCGTGTGACTTTTTCTAAATGTTTCATTTTATTTAGGCACCATATTTGGTTCTTCGCCCATTTAGGGTTTATGTTTTTATAAGTGCGTACATATTAGAAGTATATTTAAAAAAATAGGAAAAACACAAACTTAAAAAAAACATTTATGAATTGTTACTGACACTGTTACATTTCTGACACTGGCACAAATATAATACATTGTGTGTAACATTGTGATGATGTCCAATAAGACCAAACCTGCAGAAATCTCGAGACGAGGAGTAAAACTCAAAAACGACTTCGCTTGAACTCACAAACAAATAATCCAAAACTACAACTCACAAGGAAAGACACAGCCAACACGACAAAGAACACAGAGACTCGGATAATATGTACACACCAGGCGATTGCAGAGACAGGAAACGCCAGGGAGCACAGCTGAATCTGACAAACAAGACTACAGGAAGCAAAAACTGAACATAGGCCTGTTCCAGGGGTCGGCAACCTGCGGCTCTTTAGTCCGTATAGTGCAGCTCCGCGTGGTTTGGGAGAATAAATTAGAAGTATTTAGCTGAAGTGTATTTCATTTATGTTAGTTCTTTTTAACTTGTAGTTCTAAATTGGAAGATTACTGTGATTTTGAAATATAAAAATAAAATTATATTTTATTATTTTTCATCGCTCAAAATAAGAGTCACACTCGCTGAAGCCGGTGTACCCGCCGAAACGCCGTGCATTTATCGAGACTTTCAACCCCAGGTAGGCCAGTTATGGATCTTCGGATCCACATTATGTCAGCAGCTGTTCTCCAGCGTTAACTATGTTACAAACAAACACCGCTCACGCCTCACAGACGACAGCGTACAGTCCTGCGTAAAGATGAAAGTGACAGCCCCGACCTGCAGACGCTGTGCGCAGAGCCCCAGTGTCCCAGGCTCCTCCCTGAAAAGAGTGTCAGTTGCATGAAGGGACCAGTTGATCAAATCCATAATTCCTCTTTAGGCTTTAGAGAGCAAGAATGAGACAGAGGCTTTCTGAGGCTTAGAGATTTACAATAGTAAAACTGCTTTATGGTCATAAAACAAACAAATCTACATATTTACAATTTCTAGTCTGAAAATGTCTAAAAATGCTTTAAACTGAATTACTATAAAGTGATATAGAAAACTGTGGCAATATCCAATATATTGTTGCTATGTTTGTGCTACATTTATGATGATGTATATTTTTTAAGAAATAACACAAGTAGATCTCACTAGATGCATTTGCTGTCTAAAAATTTACTTACTTTTAGTTCCTCTATAGCTTTTAGGTGAACTGGGTATGTCACCATTTTTATACAACCAATTTCACTCATTTCAGAAACCCAACAAAAACAATATTCATCTCAGCATTTAGAACAAATCCTGAACTACACAAACCATCAACGTGTCTTTTAGACCCCATTCCTACAAAACTGCTCAAAGAAGTCCTGCCATTAATTAATGCTTCGATCTTAAATATGATCAACCTATCTCTAATAATCAGCTATGTACCACAGGCCTTCAAGCTGGCAGTAGTTAAACCTTTACTCAAAAAGCATCTCTAGACCCAGCAGTCTTAGCTAATTATAGGCCAATCTCCAACCTTCCTTTATATCAAACATCCTTGAAAGTGTCACGTTTTAGTTAACGGACTCAGGCGCAGACCGGGAATCTTTACAGAGTTAACAATCAGTTTATTGACACAACGACACCAGGTGATGCTATTTACAACATGCTGGAGGGAGGGGAGGGGGGTCCAGGGTTCCGGGGTATGTGAGGGGAAAGACGGGAACCAGACGCCCTCCAAAGGCTCTCTCTCTTCACTCCCCACACTGGGGAAACACAAATCCACTCACTCGTCCACGGGATGACAGGCAGGCAGGGAAAGGGCCGGGAAAGATCTGTACAAGGAAACTTTAGTTAGAGGCGAACAGACGGAAAGAACTCACAGATTCTGATTCACAAACTACTGAGCGACTGACGCTGATAGCTCAACGATCCAGCGACGAGTGACACAGTGCTGCTGTCTTAAATCGGCCTTGTGATCATCCCGATAGGCAGCAGGTGCGTGGGCCAGGGGCGGGAGCCCATAATGAGCACCGCCCCGGCAGGTGAGAGAGAGAGAGAGAAAACATGTTGCCTAATACAGGATCAGCTGGTGAGGCACAGGGACCATGACAGAAAGAGTAGTTGTCAAACAGCTAACAGATCATCTGCAGAGGTTTATTTGAAGAGTTTCAGTCAGGTTTCAGAGCTCATCACAGCACAGAAACAGCTTTAGTGAAGGTTACAAATGATCTTCTTATGGCCTCTGACAGTGGACTCATCTCTGTGCTTGTCCTGCTAGACCTCAGTGCAGCGTTCGATACTGTCGACCATAATATCCTATTAGAGCGATTAGAACATGCTGTAGGTGTTAAAAGGGAGTTTTTCCTCCCCACTGTCTCCAAAGTGCTTGCTCATAGGGGGTCATATGATTGTTGGGTTTTCTCTGTATGTATTATTGTAGGTTCTACCTTACAATATAAAGCACCTTGAGGCGACTGTTGTTGTGATTCGGTGCTGTATAAACAATATTGAATTGAATATAATTCAGGGTTTCATCAACTTACCACAGTTTTGATGTAATGACCACAAGTATGGGAGTAGATGGGAGTGAAAAACACAATTTTCCAAGTGCAGTGGAAGTGCAGTGTCCAATGATAGTTTGCTCTGCTGTTACATCAGTAACATTGATCATACAAGTGGTCAATTTAAATGTAAAAAATTAAGAGAAAGACACAAAATTCTTCAAATTAGTGTGATCGCACATGTGCTATCATGCTGCAAAGATCATACGAATGAGGAAATGAAAGAAAGATTGAATCAGTTTGTGGGTGGACAGAGAGGAACTCAACATATATTAAGAAAACCTGTTTAACAAACTCTCTTACCAAAGTAACCGACGTATACTTTATAATAGTTCTCGATACAATGTAGCTATGGCTCAGGAGGCAGAGCCCTAACAAGCTAAATACGAATGAGATGGTTGGTGGTTCCAGTGTCCATATCAAGTAATTTTTTGAGGTTATTTAATAGAAAAAAAGGACACTGTACTCATAAATGTAGACTGAATATTGTAGTCACATCTTCCAACAACTTGATGCACCTTCATTCTCAAGGAGGAGGCATCAGACCTGTTTTATCAACCCAGAGGATAGAGACAGCACTCACCTGCTAACACATGAAAACGTGTATAAACATGCTTGTTTATTCACAATATTGTCAGAATTACTTATTGTCACGAGGTTAGACATGTGACCCTCCCATTTCCAGACGGTTGAAATAAGCTGGTTTGACAACAACAGGTGGTTAAAAGCCAACATTATGCCAGCTAATGCTATGTTCTAAAACCCACACGTTCGCTCTGATAAACAGTCTGACTACATTCTCACATCCTGTGAGAGTCTGTTCAAAGAAGGTTGAAGTGGCTCTAATGTAGGGTAACAGTTAAACTGAATGGTTGTTTGATTCTCTCTGTTGGCCCTGCAACAGACTCAGGGTCACTTGTGTGCTGCCTCTCACCAGATCCTCCTGAGAATCAAGGAAAAAAGAATCTTTCCATTGAACTTTTTTGTGATTTCCTTCCTCTTTGGAGATTAAAGAGGCCACCCAAACACATGAGATATCAATGGAGAGCCCAGGATATCCTCTATTTAGTACTTGGTAGGGTGGCCCAAATAAGTCAAAAGACGTAGACCAAAAACAAATGTCCATTACACAGGACATAAATGAATGGGCTGCTTCTCAGGAGGATATGACAGCTAGGATAGGCTCCAAAACAGGAAGCCGGTAAAGCATGCAAACCCAGCACGAACTGGAGGAAAACAGGCTGATGAAGCAAGAGGGAGACATTTAGAGAAATCATTTTTTGTCTGGTCTTACTTCCACATACCAACCAGATGTACTTCTCTGTCCAGCTGAGTGTAGCAGGAAGAGGTCATTGTTTATCTGTAACAGTATCTGATACAATGTGTGAGAACTCAGTACAGCTGCAGTGAATTAATAATTGCTTAACTGCTCCGACAATGGCAGAGACTGTCACTCGGCCATCCTTATCATCATTCTCTGCAGGCCGGGGGATTAGCTCAAAGTGTTTTAGTCGAGTGATGAAAGATGCAGATCTGAATCAGGTGTTTTGTTCTTAATGTTTGCATTCTTAATGCATCACTGGCATCAGAAACATATTTAGTGAAATGTGAAACTTTACATTTAGAGTTTCCAATATGTTTAGACTCATTTTCCTCTCCTTTGCCCAGAGTTTGGTTGCATGCAAGGAGTCAAAGTGAATGCAGAGCTGTCAGGAGACTGAACTATTTACAGTACAGCAAAAACTCCAAATGCCAACAAACTTTATTAGAAATGATAACAAAAAGAGCTGAAACAATGAAATGGAACTATTGAAGTGCTTTAGCTTTCTTGTTTTGCTCTAATTGGCCCAAGAACACAGTCCACAAACATTAGTTAGGTCATTATGTGGCCTTCACAAATAGACAGAACAACAACCAGGCACTGGCTTCAGTGGAAACTACATGAGTCATCCATTTCCTGAGCCAGATGCATTGACTTCTGTAAAACAGTGGTTCTCAAACTTTTCACAATAAATACCACCTCATAAAATATATGGCTCTCGAAGTACCACCCCTATGACGGACAATAAAGTACAGTAGTATAGGCCTATTTAACACCATATACAGTTTACACAAGACAATTTTCTTATATAAATGTTATTTATTTTAACTGTCATAAACAGGTTGTGACATGTGATGATAATAACACCTGTACTGCATTAAAACATTCACAGCAGGTGGGATATCCGGTCTTTTAGTGATGACCTGATGAACCCTGCTTCTGGGTCCAAACTACTCTGCATTTATCGAGGCTGTTGTCTTTTTAACATGTTTTAATACTTTGTATCTTGCTCTATTTAATCTGAACAAGTACCTAAAACAGTCAGTGATCCCTGATCCCTGTTGCAGCCTGGTTCCAGCTGTAAGCATCCTTTATTCTACTGAGCTGTGAGTAAGGGTGGCTAGCGGCTGCATGTGTAGGCTTGCCACTCAAATCTGTTAAAATCACTTTAAAAACATTGTTTTCTCCCCAAAATGTCATATTCTACTTCTACTGTACACAGGAAAGCTTAAGATGATCACGATTTCACTGTTTGGTAAACATGATAATTCATGTTATTACAGAAAGGCAATTAAATATTAAGAACACTTAGCTACATCTTCTGAAATTTGGTAGTTGTGTGAAACTACTGAACCTCACGTTGTTTTACATGCAGGAGTAGGGCAACCATCATCATTACTGCAACAGAATTTCTCCAGGGATTCCTATTGAAGACTGTCTGAATTATGTCTGATGTGGTACTGCCTCTCACCTTCTGTTACCCTCTAAAAGTCCTTATTTCCTTTTGTGTTTTTGCAGATCTTAATACAACGACGGACCAGCAGTATGATGCTTTACTGATGAGTAATGTGGTACCAATGTACCCCGAGTTTAAGAGTAAGTGCAACATTAAATGTTACTGAAAAAGCTGTAATGCACAATATTATTGGAGGTTGTAAAGAAAACATGTAACTTAACACCAACAAAACAACTTCATTGCTGAACATAAAATTATTGCAAAATAATACAGATCAAAAAGACATGGAAGGGAAGTTCACCTGAGTCAGAGGGTCCTAAGAACATAAGGTGACAGCGTGGAAGGCAGAGTGCAGCTGTTCTGACTCAGGACTCCCCAGGGGGCCACAGCTGCAGTCAGAAACCACGTTATCACGGGCCATCTCTAAAACACCGGACAATGTTTGATTTGTGGTCTGCGAGACAAAGCACTCTGTTACTTTTATTATTGTTCAGCTCATTCTCCAAAAACTCTGTTGTCTCAGGAACAAAAACACAGTCTTTAAAGTCTTTGGAGTTGGAAACCAAAGTCTCTGCTTTAATCTCTTCTGCCTCGTAGAGAGCACCAGAGAAACAATTCTTTTCATTCAGCCTTTAACGAGATCTTGTGTAGCTGCACATGAAGTCCTGGAAATCAATAAAAATCTTCTAAGAGGACAGACAAACAGAGTGTAGACTGCATGGGTTCACAGCTGGGGATCATTACAGATGATAAGACAAAGGAACAGAACTACGCACAAGTTACAAGGAAGAAAGAGAACACAACACAAAGACATGAAGATAGCACGCAGCGACAACAGACAGACAGAATACATGTACCGGTGTTACATAATTAAAATACAAAATATGAGTAACTGAAACCGTTGCATTTACCATGGTAATATTCATATGTTCGGCTATGCCCTCTCTATTTTTGGTAATTCCACGCTGGTGGAAACCCAAACAAAACACGAAAAATCTAGTTGGTATTGGTAATAGTAATAAATCACACAGCAATAGTACATTCATGTGCTCGTAAAAAGCATGTTAATATGTTAAGTAATACGTTACAAAATACATTTTGGGCATATATTCTGTAATCTGTAGTGGAATACATTTTAAAGTAACCTTCCCAACACTGCAGACACGGACATACGGCTGAGGTAACAAATACACATTACATAAAAGCAAGACCCTTGGATGCATCTAGAATATAAACAGAGTAAATTAACTTAGAATACGAGCCGACTGCTGGAGGAAGTGATAATGACAAAGGTGTCATGGTCCAGGGTCGGTGACCAAGCGTTTTGACTTTATCGTTGTTCTAGTTTCTTCTGCTTTTGTATTTGTTGTTGGGTTTGGTTCTGGTGTTCAGTGTTTTAATTATCCCACCTGTGTTCTTCCCCCTCGTGGACTTTGCGTCCCTGAGTTTGTGTTTGTAAAACAGTTTGAGTTTCCTGTTTTACTTTGAAGGTCTGTGTCCCGTCGTGTTTAATTAGATTCAGCTGTGTTCCCCTCTGGTGTGTCGTTCCCTCCTTACCTTCTGTGTATTTATAGGCTGTCTCCCAATTTAGGGTCTGCAGCCTTAAAGTACGCAGCCTCAACGATCCTCAAGGGCCGCGTACTCAAAGACTGTTAAGGCCGGAAGTGTGAGGCTTGTGAAATGGGACAGTCTAGCCTCCGTTGCGCTGCCCAGGTTGCCTAGCAACCATGAGACTAACAGCTGGAAACGTGTCATACAGCTTTGTTTGACAGAAATGAAGGAGAAAATCTTTTGTTTGTTTGTTTGTTTCTACATGAGCTTTGATCATTCTCTGTGAGATTAAGCTCAGCTTTTGAACGGCGTATATTTTAAAGTAAAGGCTTTAAAACCAAGTTAGTACAAACGTCACTAATGTCACATGACTTTGCCGACATGTGGCCAACAGTAATGTTTTAATGTTCTTCGTTATTAAACATTTGCACATAAATAAGTGACATAATATTCAGTACTTACTTAAAGTTTACTCTTCGGCTGCCCCTCATCCGCCGTTTTTTTCAGGCAAAATTATCCACACCCACCGCCGCGCTATGCATTCTGGGATATGTTGGGCCACGAAGTCTACACTGCCACAGCCTTAAAATTCAGGGAAATGAAGGACGCATTTGAGGGCTGCATTTCGAGCAGCCTTTGAATTGGGACAGCGTTCGGCGCACCGCTGTGACGTAATCGGCCTTGAAATGCGGCCTTTAAGGCTGCAGACCCTGAGTTGGGATACAGCCATAGTGTGTGCCTGCCTGTGTTCCTTGTCGCGTCGTCTGTGTAACCTGGTGTAATTTCTGCGTCTCTCTGCCATATTCGCTCCTCATGCCGTGTGTGTGGTTTCAGGTTCTTTAGTTTTCCCCAGTTTAGGTTTTGTTGCCCTTTCTGCTTTTGTACTCTGCTTTCACTACAAATAAACGCTCGCTCGCACCCCAGCCAGTACCTGCATTTTGGATCCTTTTCTCACCACGCCACACGACTGCTGCAGCCGTGACAAAAGGAAAATAGCAATCTTAAAATATTTCCAAAGAAACCCCCAAACAAAGACATAAGTCATTCAAAAACAAATCAATAAACAAAGAAACAAAAACAAAAGAATCTCACAATGACCACGACTAAGAAAAAACGACATTTCCTCCTTTTGTGCCTTCACTTCTCTATCTTCTCTTCTTTTTCAGGGATCTGGGACTATTTCCACAACACACTGCTTAAGAAATATGCCTCCATTTACAATGGCATGAATGTGGTATTGGGTCCAGTGTTTGATTACAACTATGACGGACAATTTGACACTCCAGAGCAGATCCAGCAGTAAGTTTTATTTCTAGTCCAATGATAATATTTTCTTTTGAAAATTCCATCAATATAGACTGAGTTGTGATATTGTGCAAATATCTTAATGCTTTTTAACAAAAAGACCAAAACCAACTGGCCTGGTGCTAACCCACACTATCCATCCCAAATAAGTAAAGAAATTAAATGGGAACTCTGTCTTTTTTACCCTTTTCCACAAAATTAGAAATGAGAGCGAATCTGAGGGAGGACAGTAAAAACGGTGTGTGTTTCTGAACAAAGATGCTGAAAGGTTTTAACCCTCGTGTTGTGTTCGCTTCTCAGGAACACCAATTTGACCCGGGGCATGTTTACTTATCTAAAAGTGTCAGAAACCAAAAGAATCCCATTAAACACTGTTTATCTCGTCATTAACTCCATTACTCACCATTCCAATCAACATTTGGTGTAATGGTGTTCTTCACACAGATCATGGTTCAATCAGGATAATTCCCTTGTTTTTCATTTAAAAAAATGCATTTTAAAACTTTTTGATGTACGTTGTAATTATATTATTAGGTTATTGTTTTTGGTAGTTTTGGTTTTCTTTAGTTCTTCCTGATTGTAGTCCTTCCTCCCTTAGTAGTTATCTTAGCCTGTGTTTAGTCTCTGTTCCCTGTATCCCACCTTTCATGTCTAGTCACCCATGTCGCTGTGTTCCCTATGTCTCCCCAGTTACTGTGTTAAGCTTGTGTGTCCTATTATTATGTTGCTCTTTGTTGTTTGCTGTCTCCTCTGTTTGTTTTTTTTGTTTTATTTTTTTTTTCTTTTTTTTTTCTCCATACAGGTGACCCAGGAGTTCTTTTTTTTTTCTCTCTCTCTCTTCCCCCCCCTTCTCACCGTCTCTTCTCCCCTTTGGTTTTCTTTCTTTCTCTCATTCATTCCCCCTGTCCTATTTATTTTAAAAAAAAAAAAAAAAAAAAAAAAAAAGACAAAGGATGAACTGAAGCTCTGCCATCACGTAATGTCGCATACTGCTGTTTCTGATGTCATTTAGAAAAAAAAAAAAAAAAAAAAAAAAAAGAAATAGCATAACCATGAGTTACATATAATGTAACTTAAAGTTACATTATATGTAACTTAGGATAAAACTGCAAACATAGCGTATATTGCAGTGGACTACATACAGTAAGCGCCTGACGGCCTAATAGGTTTTCTTGCAGTAACACCATCTACTCGTTCTGCAGTAGGATTTTGTGTTTGTTGTTCATAGATCAGGCTTGTATCTGAGACCAGGAGTTCAACTGTAATTTAAATGGAATTCAGTAATCCTGTGTGACCACCACATCTGCACCAACAGAGCTCCTCTGTGTCACACTGCTAAGGTCAACAGTGACTGTTAGAAAATCAGCTTGCTAATGACTGTGTGCATTTCTGTGGGACTCTAGGTTTCTTCCTGGTACAAACATCTCCATCCCCACACACTACTTTATTGTGTTGACCAGCTGCAGGGACTCTGCTCAAAGCGTGACTTCCTGTGACAGCGAGCTGCAGACTGTATCCTTCCTCCTGCCTCACAGAGCTAACAACCTGGAAAGTTGCAAAGTAAGTGTCCTGATGTCATAGTTTTTCAAAGAAAAAACAGTACTCACTTTGAGTGACCACAGCCTGAAAAATGACTGGAACACTTTGTATTGCTCAATGTGAAACTGACTCCGAATGATAGTCTACTATTCCTCACTCAACCCATTCACAAGGCTCCATTGTCTTCTGTTCCCATATAGCGATAACACTTTGCTATGGCAATACAATTCATGTCTATTTGTAGACTGAGAGCATGGTTGCAGCAGGTTGAAACTTTTTTGGGGTTTTTTAGTTCCCTTTTCTTCCTTGTTTTTTTTCTTCTTCAATCGTTTCCATTTATAAACATTTACCAGTCTTGGCCAAGATACCAGGAAACTGTTGTTCGCTCCCACATTTCCTGCTGCAGGACAAAATATCACATTGTTTGCCATGAAATAACCCTTATATAACACTCAATGTGTGTTTCTGTGATAAACTAAAGTATAGTCACATATAAGTATATTTTTAATGTTTTGTACATGGATTTGTTATATAATGTAAGACATATACAGTGTTTCAAATAACGTACCCTGGTGCAGGAAAGGTAGAAGAATAAGAGGGTAAACTGGATTACATAAGTCAGACATACTGTAATGTAGTGGTTTACATATTTGCCTGACGGGCAAAAGATCTAAAATGCCTCGACTTAAAAATCTGCCTAGTGAAATATGCAGCTCTACCTTTTGAGGCGATCCCTTGATGAGAAAGAGAAGCAGGAAGTAGCTCACGTTAATCAGATGTTCTGAAAAAAGAAACAAGAACACACATCAGACAGATGTTTGATTCCAGCTGTTCAGAGTCCAAAATTAGCTAAATATCAAGAACTGGCTTAAATATTCCTTTATGCTAGTTAGCTGGCTAACATGAGTTCAAGCAGGTCTTGCGCCTCGGAGGAGTGAGGGACTTTGTGATGGAATAACATAATGTGTTACAAGCTTTTATCTCCCAAAGATAATAGAAACTATTTGTTTGTTGTATTGGCAGAAATGCTCCCAAGTTGTGTGGATGTACTTTTTACTGACAAGTCATATTCATTCGATTTATGTTGAATTATTTTGAAAACCCACTTGCTATGGACCATGAACACAGAAACCTACTCTAAGATTGTTGTAAAAAAAAATGACTGAATGATGACTGAATGAACCCAGAAGTGTCCAAAACACTCAACCCTCTAAATAGCTTGAAAGTACTAAGTACTTTCTTTTAATTCAATACAGTAAAATAGTGCTGATCAATTACCATAATAAATTAATGAAGATATAAGACATTGTTGCCAAAGATGTCCATCGTCATCATGGCTCACTAAGCTTTAATCAACTTGTATAGCTGCAAAAACGCTCTGTTGAGACAGCTGGTATACAGCTACCGCAAACAACATTCAAAACAGTTCCACTGTTCATAAAAATGGTGAATGGCATCCATACAAAGTTATGATTTTTAATTGTTTTGCCTTTTTCCTTCCACAGAGTACAGAAGCAGAATCTCAGTGGGTTGAAGATCACATGTGGTTCCACCAGGCACGAGTCAGGGATGTTGAGTGGCTCACAGGGCTGGACTTTTACCAGGGTAGCAACCGACCAGTCCCAGAGCTGCTGAGGGTGAAGACCCGCCCCACAGCAGCCATTTACAGAAAACAATAAAATAACCCATAAGCACCCCTTTAGTTATGTCATGACACTGGTAGCACTGGTCATCAGTTCATCAATGAATAAAGTAGAAGTTGAAGGAATTAACATTGTCATTGGGTCTTCTCAAAACAGAAAAAAAACATCCATACTGATCCTAAAAGAAGTTATTTATAATATACAGTATTATATTCTCTCCTATCGCAGAGATTTTGGGTTTGTTATTGGATAAACTGACTGCCTGCTCAGTCATTCAGGCAGGGGGACCAAGAAGGTGGTTCTGTTGATCTGGAAGTTTTCAGTGCGAGAAACCTTCCATTGCTCATCCAAGTGACTTGTTCTGTCTCCACTGAAAAAGGAGACTAAAAAACTCAGACTTTTTACTCATAATTCTGGGATGGAAAAAATTAAATTAAGTCTGTCTTTAATTAAAATTAAAGATGTTCAATTTAAAGTTTCACACAGAACACCTGTGTTTCCACACTCTGGGATAGAAGTAGAGATATTTTTGCAAATATGTAAGTATATGTGAGTAAAAATCCAACGAGGGTGCAAGTCACAAGTCCTCTCAGTAACGTTTCATGGGTGGGTCACAGTCTGCCTCAACCGTTTGGAAGAGAATAACCGAAATGTAGAAGATGACACATTATCTACTAGCACAAACAGCATTTTTGATTCAGAGACAAAACCCTTACTGTGACACACCTCGAATACCACACATGTCCAACTTGCACCAAATTCTACAGGAAACACAACCACAGCATGAACATTTTGCTGCTGATGCTCACAACATTTTTAAATGTTTGGCTCAGGGCAAGCATGTGATTAGTGGTCTAACAAGAGGAAAAATCACACAAGTAAAAACAAAGTTACTCACTGTATTTGTGGCTGCAGAATGGATAAAAATGGCGTTCAGGATAAAAACTCTGGAGCCCGGTCCCTTGCTGATGACACATTACAGTTCTCTTGGTTTGGATGTTTATTCACCTGCTACATCAAAATGAAGGGGTATTCCTGCCTGAAGGGGTCATCCAAATTCCACTCTTCATCGGTACTGACACAGGGTAATTTCCTGCTCACAGACTTATAAGCTGTTCTCAAAAGTACAAGGACAGTCTTCTAGTGAAGGGCAGTAATGTGTGGAGGAGTGACTTGAAATAACCTTTACTGGTATAGCATACATCAACAGTCACCTGTGTGGTGGTCATTATTATTATTGCCGTTGAAGCAGTGCTGCTGTCATCACAGTGGATTTCTCTGGAAGATGGATTACTCTACAGCTCTGTGAATGTGTGAATAAGACTGCAAGTAAAAATGAAAGTAGTTACTGAATGACTCATGCAGTAAAATAACAATTTACAAAAGCCCAAGCACCTTTGAAAGAAAATTACAGTGGACAAGGTAAAATGATGCCGCGGTGACACTTCCCTGAGGACTCATCTTATGAGTCCCGAGAGCCTTTTGCCAGTAAAAAAGCCATATTGTTATGCAAGCATGCTTCGAGAACAGTAAAATGTTGTGTAACATTTTAAATTAATGTATTCATTTACAATCCCAGAGTGATCGAATACTGTACACATAATATTTATGGATTATTCTTGTAATGTTGTTTATATTTAAAATTTGTGATTTTTGCGAGATTAAACAAAGTTTGTCTAAAAAGTAAGACGAGAGGAAAGATTTTGGAGCAAAACTATACCGTCTCCATAGGTGGATCTAAAAACCACGGGATCAATAACCTCAGATCCTAACTTGCACCTCTTCTTTCATCACCTCTGATTCTATGATTTAGATGTTTAGCTAGGATTCGAAGAGAGCTCAAATGACCTGATTTATTTTTGGTTAAATAAGTTCAACAAGATGAAAAAGGAGGTTAAATACACAGTGGGCCAAAATTCAAAACTGGAACAAAGTCGCAGCCTAACATTAATATTTATTGAAAAAAAAATCTTCCTCCAGATATAAGAATGAATCTTCTCTTATGGACTCAAACAGGTTTTGCTGAAAGACTGAATATGGAACAAGCAAAGCTTAATACTAAACGATATATATATTAGCTGTTTAATACCAGTAGGCCAGCTCTAGTAATTTGGTATGGCTTCGCGGGCCAAATGTAATTAGGCTGGCCAGAGTTTGACACTTATGTGCTAAGGTTTAACAGATCCACTGAGGCTCAAAATTGATTGTCTTTAATATTTGGATGGAATTTTTTTGTATTAATCGCTGCCCGATTTCTAGAAGCCAAGCCTGTGTCGCTAGCTATCACGTAGCACATCATTAAATACCAGCTAGCCCAACTTCAGTAACCCTACAAACGTCACTGCTGTTTAGTTTTCTGTCTTCATTTGTGTTGGAAGTGATAGCAGAGCTGTACGTTTGAATTTTTCTAGAAATCTCAGTCAGAACATGCTACATCATGTTTAGCTGGAAACTGAAGAAGGCTTTCCACTCTGTAAACCATCAGATATTGTTGTCCAGATTGACTCAGTTTAATATCTCCAGTCAGGCTCTTCAGTGGTTTGCCTCATATCTCTCACACAGGAAACAGTGTGTGGTGTTGGATGGGGTTAAATCTCCATATTTAGACTGTGATACAGGGGTTCCTCAAGAATCTGTTCTAGGGCCCTTATTGTTCTCTCTTTTTATCAATAACTTACCTGAGGTCTGTCCAAATATATTTACTCAAATGTATGCGGATGATGCAGTTATATATACGCAAGCAAATAGTGTCCAGCAGGTGGCAAAAGATCTTACAGCTGCTTTAGCATTAATGCATAGCTGGCTGGAGGACTCATGCCTAATGTTGAACACCTCAAAAACTGTCGGTATGTATTTTTCAAAACGCTCCTTAAACTTGAAGCAGTCAAACATATTCCTGGATGGAGCAGAGCTTGAATTAGCTCCAGAATTTAATTATCTTGGGGTCATTCTAGACCCAACATTATCCTTCAAGAGTCACATAAATAAAGTGTCCCAGGTACTTAAATTTAATAATCGAAATTTTATTTTATTTTATTTCATTTTTTTTTGCCTGTCCCGTTTGGCTCTTTTGCATCAGAATTGTTGTCTAAAGGCAAAGAAAGATGCCCAACGGATTTACTTTACCAAATTGACCATCCCAGCCTTGCCGTAATGGTCCATTTGATTCACCTTTTATTGTTTATTTTATTTTCACTTACTGAATACGGGACAGACTTGACTGGGGGAAAGAAGGGGAGAAAGAAAGAGGGAAAGAGAAACAGCTGAGAAGAGGGACGGGGGAGAAGGGCAAAAGACAAAAACCAACAGAACGGGCAGAGAAAAAAAATGCATATATCAATCACCTGGATCACCTGCTGAGAAAGAAAAAAGAAAACAAGCAGAAGAGAACAAGAGTAATAGAATAAACAACATCACAATGATATATGGGAATATGACAGTAAATACTAAATGTTAAACATTATTGTGCAGCACATAAGATCAACAGAACACAGTGTGCTTTGAGGTAGGAGCCAAAAAGGGTGTAGTTTGTGGGTGTGATCACCCGTGTGTACACCTGTGAGCATGGACGCGCTTGTTTTTTTAAAAGGTTCCTTCATGTAATGATCTGCTAGAGGGTGTGGGGGGGCCACAGCCCCGTCCTCCAGGGTGTGAAGCAGGTGTGGAGGAGATCAAAACTCCAGACATCCAGAGGCCCCCAGAACACAAGAGACCAAGGAAGACCAACAGAGGGGCAGCTGCGCCACTGTCCCGGAAAGAGCTGAGGAGAGTCCCAGATGAGGGCTCACTCAGCAGCCGCGGGGCAGAAGCCAGGGGGAGTTGCAGTGACGCGCCCGTGAGCTCCGCCGGCAGCCAGCCGTGCCTGAGTGACCGAGCCCCAGGCCAAGAGGCCGGGGGCACCCCACCTCTGAAGTGGCCCGAGCGAGCCCCAGGCTCCAGGCCCCGATAAGCGGCCGCCAAGGAGTGAGCCGGTGTGTACCTGGACGCCCACCCCCAGACACAAAGAACCACCAACGCACCGACACCTGAGGGCGTCTGCCACCGGCAGGGGGAGTGGTGGTAGGGCGAGATAGGCCTCCAAACCTTGGAGGGCCTGAGGTGTCCCCAGAGAGGTGGCGTCTGACACCCAACCTGACATATAGACACAGACATACAGGCACACACAGATACAAACATCCATTCCCACCCTCATGCTCTCATATGCACTTACTCCACACTCAACCAACATGGAGACAGACATAAAGAGACGCTGTACACACGATCACACTCCCCCAAGTGTACTCTACAAACCGGGTCTAGGTACCCTTGCCCCTGGAGGGGGGAACTGCACCCAGACCCAGGTGGTGTTACCCTTTTCCCTGCGGTGGGGAGAGGCAGACCGCCCCGACTCCGCAGCAGCAGGGAGGCCCCACACTCCAGACCGCAGTCGGACGGCAAACTCCTCCTCCTAGCCCCCCCGCTCCAGCAGGTCGCAGAGAATGGGGGTGAGAGAAGACTCCAAACCTCCCTCCACCCGCTCATTGTAGTGTTGATGCATGTGTGTTCTAAGGTGCATTTAAAACCCAGGAGGGCATGGAGCTACCTGCCAGAGAGCAGCAGGTAAGCGCATAGCCCCTCCTGCTAGCCCTCAATGTCTACGTGTATTTAACCTTGAGAGGTGGGCAATGACGCCAGGGGTGGGGTGTACACCCTGATGGTACTTTGGATTCCGTGTAGCGTGCCCACCCCCAAGATCCTATATGTATGTGTAATGAGAGTGTGAGTAATGTGAATGTCTAAGTTGTGGGATAAAATTGAGGCAGAGGCAGCCAGAAGGGGACAGAGGGGGGGGTGGCCTCCTCTGCACCCTGGTGACATACCCCTACTCCAAGGTCCTGCATGTGTGGGTGGTTGTGGTGGAGCGGGAAGAGGGAGGCAGCTGGAGATGGGGAGGGAAGGAAGGGAGGGGCAAGTGACACCTCCCTGGGGCCAGCTCCCCCGCTGACCCCAGTAGGCACCCCCATACTCCACGACCCGCCAGGGAAAGGGGGCCCAGGCCCATCCAGACCGGGGCCCAGTGCAGCAGCGCCTCCCGGCCCCACAGAGCCCGGGACAGTCCACCCAACCCCACCACAGAGAAAACTGCACCCACCCCACCATCCACTCTTCTTCCAGACTACATAAGACAATAAACACCCAGGCTGAGATCTTCCTAATCTAAATTTTAATCATATACGTAATAATTTAAATATGAATGTTGCAAAAACTTATTTTTACTCAATGATCATCTCTCATATGGACTATTGTTTGACGTCCTGGTCACTTGCATGTCCAACAACACTTAAAACTATTGAAAACATTTATAAAAGAAGTTTAAAACTACTTGACAAAAAACCGACTTCCCACCACCACTGTCATGTGTTAAAAAAACATAAATTACTGAACTTCAATAACTTAGTGAAACTTAAAAGAGTGTGTTTAATATATAAGGTCTTACACTCCCTTGCTCCACCACCACTAAAGCAGTTCATTAAAGCAGTTCATTAGGCATAAAGAAAGCTCAGACAGGACCACTCGAGCTACAATCCGAGGAGACGTGTTTATACCCCACAGACGGACAGCATTTGGGCAGAACGTCCTTTCTGTCCAGGGTGGCCATCTATGGAACAGTCTTCCTCAACCCATTAGAGAATGCTCGACATTCAATTTGTTTAAGGCAAAGGTTAAAAACTGGTTATGGACAAATCAAGTGTGTGATCATGTATGAGTTGTATAGTTTTAATGTTTTATTTGGGAACAGAATGGTGTGTATGTGTAAGTTTGGTGATGGAGTTTTTATTATGAATGAATGATGAATTTTTATGAATTATTATGTCTATTTTTTATGTTTAAGGACAATAGATGGAAATTAGCCTTTGGCTATAATCTGGCATGTTTACATTCATGTAATTTTTTTTTTTACATTTATGTTCATTGACATGCACTGTCCTAAATAAATAAATAAAATAAATAAAAAACTAGCGAGCTAACTTCCTGCTAACTGCTCTCAGTGATGCCGCAGTGTTCGTTTGACTTTGGGATCTGGGGTCTGGGGTCTTTAGGACCCAGATTACTCCACAAGGCTCCTGACTACGGCAGCCGTAATGCTCCCACAATCCCTCAAGCGGTGCGGCTCCATAGCTCACCAAAGTCGTACTAAAACATTTTTTTGACAGATTTTTGAGTGCTGTGTACCACATAAAATCGGTTCGAGGTCAGTAAGCACAACCAGAATGAATACATAAGGCGCACCGGATTATAAAGTGCACTGTCAATTTTTGAGAAAATTAAAAGATTTTAAATGCGCCTTATAGTGCAGAAAATATGGTTTTATATACTGTCAAATCACAACAACAGTTATGTCAAGGCGCTCTATATTGTAAGGTAAACTATGAGCAAGCACTATGAGCAAGGCGACAGCGGGAAGGAAAAACCCCTTCGTGTTAAAACTTCCTTTGAAGACATGCTGTGGAAGAGAGCCAGAGATTAATAATAACTAATAATTAAAGCCAGAGTGGTGTATAAACATGGATGATCTGATATTGTCATGTTGGTGTTGTTCCTGGAACAACATTGCAAGTAACCAATCACATTGTTGTGATGTTATTCTTTGGCGCACCAAGCCATTCGTGCATTTATGAAATTCCAATGTTGCAAGGACAATATCAATTCTGCTTAGCGTTTATTAAAGGGTTAGGGTTAGGGTCAGGGTCGGCAGACAGAGGCGGTTTCTCGCAGCTTAAGTACAGTTTTTTGTTTTACGGCTTTTTTTCCTGAAGTCGCAAAAGTATGACATCACAACATTCTGATTGGTCACCTGCAATGTTGATCCTGGAACAACATTTACTATGTTGTTCTAGGATCAACAACAACACGACGATATCAGATCGTGCTATAAACACATGGTGGGTGAAAGGTGGTGAGAGAAGGACAAACGCTCAAGCATTAGCAGCCTAAGTGTATTGCAGCATTAGGGAGACTTCAGGGTCACTCGATCCATCTCTAAATATTAGCTTTGTTAAAAAAGAACATTTTAAGCCCAATCTTGTAAGTAGATTGGGTGTCTGTCTCACAAGTTTAAACTGGGAGCTGGTTCCAGAGAAGACGGGCCTGTAAGCTGAGCACTGCCTCCTATACTTCTTTTGAATAAAATAGCATCCACCAGCCAGCAGTAGGAGAGCGCTCTTTTTGGGTGATATGCTAGTATAAGGTCATAAGATGGGACCTGACTATTTAAGACCTTGTGTGCAAGGAGCAGGATTTAAATTTTAATTCTGGATTTAATATAGGAGAAAAATGCTTATCACATTGTCTTCTACTCTATTCTAATTCTTGAGGCATTAGTTTTTACCGAATGCTGAAACTGAATCCTTTTGACTCAGTGGCCTATAAACAACGTCTCACATTTGCAATCATTTTTCCTAAGTAGTGTTTCTTAGGTTTCTTTCTAGGAAGGACTGTTTTCTATCTCATTACCTTTAAGCCACTCATACAGTTTAGACTTTAAGTGTACTGTTTAGCTAAATACACCATGACAACATGCAAGTGTCCTTACGAAGAGTCTATACAAAGTCAAAATACAACATCACACCCCCAGTAATTACAGGGATATTCAGAAACAGGTCCAAAGCTCCTTTTTTGGCGTTGTCACAGCAACAGTCACATCAGTTTGCCTTAGGTTATAGAGTAAGGATCCTATAATGATAGAGAAAAACTGCAGCAATCACTCATCCTCCCATGAGTTGCCTCATTGCTCATGGGACAGCGGAAAGGAGAAACTCCTTTTCAACAGGAAGAAACCTCCAGCAGAATCATTTAGATAACCTCTTGTCTTCTGTGTTCTACTTTATTTCCTTTGTCACCAGCTTAATTAGCTGTTTCAGCTGCTTCTTGTCTTCCAGGTGTTTCCTTTCTCTCAGATTACTCCATTTTTGCTCTCTTCAGTCTTTGTTAGCATTTTCCCTTCCTGTATGTCACCTTCCTACTTAGGATTTGTTTTACACTTGTGTATCTCACTACATGTTTTCAATGTCTGTTATCTAATATATCTACTATTTTCAAATATTCTCGTCTTTTTTGTTTGTAATACTGTAGACTTTGGAGGTGGGGTGCCCCCGGCCTCTCGGCCTGGTGCTCGGTCACTCAGGCACAGCTGGGGGCCGGCGGAGCTCACGGGCGCGTCACTGCAACTCCCCCTGACTTCTGCTCCGCGGCTGCTGGGCGAGCCCTCATCTGGGACTCTCCTCAGCTCTTACTGGGACTGTGGCGCGGCTGCCCCTCTGTTGGTCTTCCATGGTCTCTTGTGTTCTGGGGGCCTCTGGATGTCTGGAGTTTTGATCTCCTCCATACCCGCTTCACACCCTGGAGGACGGGGCTGTGGCCCCCCCACACTCCCTAGCAGATCATTACATGGAGAAACCTTTGGAATACAAGCATGCTGATCCACACAGGTATGCACACATGGGTATTCACAGACGCGGACTAAAGCTTTCTTGGCTGCTGCCTCAAAGCACACTGTGCGCTGTCTATCTTGCGTGCTGCACAATATCGTTTATTATTTAGTAAATATTGATATCTATGACTAGCTAGTTTATTGTGATGGTGCTTTGTTTTCTCTATTATTATGTTGCTCTTTGTTGTTTGCTGTCTCCTCTGTTTGTTTTTTTTTGTTTGTTTGTTTTTTTTCTCCATACAGGTGACCCAGGAGTTCTTTTTTTTTTCTCTCTCTTCCCCCCCTTCTCACCGTCTCTTCTCCCCTTTGGTTTTCTTTCTTTCTCTCCCCCTCTTTCTCTCATTCATTCCCCCTGTCCTATTTATTAAAAAAAAAAAAAAAGACAAAGGATGAACTGAAGCTCTGCCATCACGTAATGTCGCATACTGCTGTTTCTGATGTCATTTAGAAAAAAAAAAAATAGGATTTGTTTTACACTTGTGTATCTCACTACATGTTTTCAATGTCTGTTATCTAATATATCTACTATTTTCAAATATTCTCGTCTTTTTTGTTTGTAATACTGTAGACTTTGGCTTCCTGCTTTAATTTAGGTTAGTTTTAAGTTTATTTCTGCATCTGAGTCCTCTGAAAATGTATTTCTCCTGCAAAATAACACAACTCACCTTTAGCAGGTTTAAATACCACATGTTATTAAGTCATCTCTGTCTCATCTCTTTGTTTTCACCTGCTACAGCCTGCATTGACCCTGTCAGGTTACAGGCGAACAGTTTGGTTTGGAGCTCAAATGTAAATGAATTCATTCATTAAATTATGGATTACTAAATAGAAGATGACCAAAAACAACCACTCTTCATTATTTATTGTTGGGGGAAAACTCTGTAAAAAACCCAGGAGAAATAAAGACACAATGAGACAAAGTTACTTTCTTTATCAAACGTGTACACGGGTGAGCTGCTAAGAACAACTCCCACCATGCACAGTGGCTTGGTAATTTTTATAGGAAAGACAGTGAGAACAGGATAAGAAAATACAAAACAAATAAAATAAACAACTCCATATGTGGCGCTAGTCTCGTCAGCAGAGAGCTGGGAGAAGGCTGTGAGAGATAAAACAATCTAAAACAATATGTCCCAAAACAGTATGTCTTTGCTGAGAAAGTCTAAAAAGATAATTCTAAACTAATCTAACCATAGACAAAAGGGCATGCTTGCACATTTAAAAGAAGGTAAAGAAACATAGAAACATTTTTCCTGTAACATTCCCTCCTGTTTTAACTTATTTTAAATGTATACAACAATTGTCTATGAAGGTTATTTATTAAGTATCTTAGGCAATTTTTTTAATTTCCAAAATTTTCAAAATGTCAGCATAGCAGAAATGGCAGTCATTTGGTCTAAAGAATAAAACAAAAGAAAATAATAAAAAGAAAAACATAGTAAATGAAAATCATAGTAAATGAAATAACAAGTGGAATAAACAAGAAAAAATAATAAAACTAAAACTACAAAAAATAAAAGGATGAAAACTAAAATGAAAACTTTGTATTTAAAAAAATGATGAAAACCTAATATGTAAAATGAAAACTTCAAAAAATACAAGGATGAAAACCTTATATTTAAAATGATGCAAACCTTAAATTGAAAACTTTATATGTAAAATAATGAAAACTTCATATTTAAAATGAAAACTTTATGTTTAAAACTGAGAACTTAAAAAAAAAATAAAAAAATAGATAAATAAAAGGATGAAAACCTGCATAACCTACTAATGTTTTAATCAGTGCGTGATCACTTGACAAGTCATTTTTAATCACCACGTCATTTATTAGCAGTTAGTACAAGTTCTCCTCTAACAGAATTGCAACGGGATGTTGTTCTTCTTGAGGCACGGCAACATAAGCAGTCATTGTAGTTGTTATCATCTTTGAAATCATTACTCTTAGGCATGGCAACACACACAACACTAATATGAGCAGTGCTATCATGATGAGACCTAGAAGAAAAAATGGCTTTGCTACAGCAGCCAGCCATGAACCGCTGAACAGCCAGTCCAGCCAGCTTTGTGCTGTAGCTGCTCCAGGTGTGTGTTCAGTGACATATTTTTGCAGAGCGGTCAAATTCTGCAAAGCTTCATAAATGTCTCCTCCAGTTTCGTATCCATCAGGGATAAAAGTGCAACATGTTTCCCCGATCAGCTTGCAAACTCCTCCTTGTGATGCTGTTAGCAGGTCTAGTGTCAGTCTGTTCTGCAGCACCATCGTTCTGATGGCCTGCTGTTCTCCTGCTAAGGCGGTTCCCAGGGTCTTAGTCAAGTTGATGTGTCGTAGCAGAGCATATCGGTTGATTTCCACATGATCCCGCACCTCGGCAACTCCAATGCCGGGGATCAAGCTCTGTAAGAATTTCACTCCTCCTCCCCAGATGCGAAACTCTCCCGGCACTCCAGTGTCCACGGTAATGCCGAAAGAATTGGGGGAGGCGATGTCCACTTCACGTCTCTGCCGGCTGCTTGGGTGATGTGCAACACTTTGCATGAAGAAAACGTGATCTGATAATTCCACCAGGGCGCACAGACCTCCCCAACCTTCAGGGAGTGACAGATAAGCCTTGTTGCCACATAGGAAGTACCAGTCAGCCAAAACTCTGGTTCCTCTGCTGCTGGGTGCCGTCCGTGCACATCCTGTCTGGTACTGAGTCTTTGTTTGTAGTGGCACTCGGTAGCTGTAGTTGGAGCGACAGTTGAGGCTCATCAGTGTCGCGTTACTGGCACAGGTTTCGTTGAGTGAACAGTCCATACACTTCCTCTCGTTCCTTGGTGGGCAGAAAGTGTATATGTATTTGCATAGCAGTCAGTTTTATTATTCAAGTAAGCTGTAGTGTTCATAAACTGCCACCAGAAATTAGTGGCATAGCCATGGGGAAACTTGGTGTACTTTCCTTTGTCATACAGTGTCTGCCTTTTCTCCACATAGCGTGACTTGTTGTCCCTCACGGAAGCAAAGGTGAGGAGCCCGGCCATGGTCAGGGCCGCTGCAGTTGATAAGAGCCACCACCTCATGACGACGGAACACACCCTCCTGTCGCGAGTAGACCCCCCGGCCAGGAAAGCTGACCCCTCCACCGGGCGAGATCACAACAAGCGGGCAAGCCTGCCGTCAGCTGTGTTTAGATGGCTTCACTGACACGCCTGCAGTGACTCTGATGGATCCAGGATGGTCGTTCCGCAATTTTGCAAGCGGTCGGTGTAGTGAGGAGGACTTGGTATGGCCCCTCCCACCTGGGTGTGCTCCAGTTTTTCCTTTGGAGCACCTTGATCAGAACCCAGTCACCGGGCTTTAGTCTGCAAGACACTGGAGAAACATCATCAGGTTGTTGATTATGTACAATGATCTCTTTGTTTTCTAACAGCTTAGACATCCATTCTGCTAATGTGTTTTCTCTGATTGCTTTGTCTATTGGTTGACTGGTAATAGGCAGTGGAAACGGCCTGCCATGAATGATTTCAAATGGAGTTAGTTTATGGGAGCCTTGTGTTAAGCGCATCCACATTTTCACTAAACCCAAACATTCAGGCCACGGCCTTCCTGTTTCTGCCATGCATTTCCTGAGCCTTTGTTTTATAGTGCCGTTAGTTCTCTCTACAAGGCCTGCGCTCTGAGGGTGATAAGCACAGTGGTGTTTTATGCTGAAACCGAGTGCTTCAGAGACCTTAGTGATGACATCATTTACAAAATGAGTGCCGTTGTCTGACCGTATCAAAGCTGGGATGCCATATGTGGGTATGAAGTGATTGCACAGGCACTTTGCTACTGAAATTGCATCTGCCTTTTTCACTGGATAGATTTCCGGCCACTTTGAGAACACGTCTATAACCACTAGGGCGTATTTTGACCCTTGACATTCGCTTAGTTCAATAAAATCCATATGAATTGTGTGAAAAGGATGAGGCGGAGTTGGAAAACGGCCTCTTTGTGGTCGCAGGTTACCCTGAGCATTATATTTTTGACACGTCATGCATGTTCTGACAAATTGTTTTGCTGAGGTTTCAAAATTTACAGTGTAGAATTTACAGTGTAGAAATGAGAGTTGACAATACTGGTCAGTCCCCCCGTTGACAAATGCGTACAGCCATGAGTCACTAATGCCGCCATTTTGTGGAGGAATTTTGGCAACACTGGCTTGCCATAACACATCATTAAGTCGTTTGTCAGAACTGCACCGTGTTTTAGCCATTTTGCCTGCTCTGCTGTGCTTGCTGCTTTTTGTTCATTTTTCAACACATCCAGTGGAATCTGATGTGTGTTTACTGCCATCAATGTCATGTTTGCCTGTTGTGCCGCCTATTTTGCTGCTCTGTCAGCAAAATTGTTGCCTGTAGTAATGAAAGAGTCAGTAGGCGTTGTAAGAGGTTGGCATACTGGTTTGCCAGTTGGTGTAATCATTCCTCTGGTTTTCCAGATTTTTTGCAAAATGATGCACAGCAGAGAAAACATACTGGCTGTCTATATAAATGGTTATTTGTTTATCTTTGTGTATTTCACATGCGCAACAATCTCGTGTGAAGTGACCTTCCTCTCCACGGTTCTAGCAGGCGTTGTCTCTATGTTATCTGCTGTTTCTGCGTGGCTGTCTGCGGCCTTGGTGTTTGTGACTTTGCTCGCCTCTCTGTTCCTGATAGCCACCTGCGAATTAGTGTTTTAGTCTGTTGTCAACAGTCAGCCTTATTTTTTAAGTTACAGAATGCCTCTCCCTTTTTTTTTTTTTTGTTTTTTTTTTGTTTGGGAGAATAGATGCAACTCTACATTTTCACTTAAGGCAGTTTTAGATAATTTCTAGTTCTTCAAACAATGCATGGATCTCACACATTTCAAACTTTCAAGTTAGGGTTGTTTCCCATTTATACAAATATATATATTTAACTTTGCATTGCTCACAGCTCATAGCTCACAGCTCTAAACCTAGGCATTTTTCAATCATTTGCCTAATCACTATGTGTCACTGTGATTCTCAAGTATTGTCACAAGTTCGTTTAAATTCGTTTCCAAAACCAACAAAATAATCAAACAAAAACAAAAAACATAAACGTGTCAGGACACAAAAGAAAAAAGAAAAATGCTGCCACCCGAACAAGGCAGAAGTCTACATATGTTGGCTTGTAATAGCATGCAGCTTGTAACATGGTAGACTAATGTGCCTGTGTTAATTCAGCTCCATATTATTGTGTGAAGTTGCACTGGGTTGGGAGTGGTTTTGTGTGTGTCACATTTTTGGTGAGCCAATGGCTGGAATGAGGTTGGACTAATTAGAGGCAGGTGTACTTGATTGCACTGATACACTGGTCTACATATAGCCCACACTACAAACACTGCTGTGTTGTTTTGTCTCTCTGTGCAGGTATGTAATGTGATGAAATCAGATATGATTGGGATGGATTGGTTTTGCGCTATGAATTTTATATTAAGTGTGTCGTTTTGTCTCTCTGTGCAGTCCAGGGCCTATTATATGCCACAGCCTAAAGGCAGCAGAGTTCCAGAGGCTTGAGTGACCACTGACTATATGCTTGCAGGGTGGTGGGTCTCCAAGGACAACTTCTAACCCTGTTAAAGGCAACATGTGGGGTGCAACTTGGCTGTGTGGCATAGCTGGCTCTGGCCTTGGGACTGTGTGTTTTTATACAATTCTTAAGTGGGACACTGGACTGTTTTATCTTTTATCTCTTGATATATTTTTTGTCAATAAATTATCTTTTAGAATTTTATTGACTGACATCTTTTTGCCCACGACTGAGACGGTTGGTCAGACCTAGTCTTTCTTTGGGTGTGTTACAGCAGCTTCTGCTCTAAAAGAAACAAATAAATAAAAAGAAAAGAAAATGTGGAACATGCTCATCAGCTTAGCAGTGTCTACATATTTAATTCAGCTTCTCAATCCTGTAGTTTTAGCTGTTGTCTACAGGGTTTTGCTTATTGGTTGTTATTATAGGTGTGCTCTATCTCAGCAATGTGTCATTCTAGGATGATAGGTTTCAAGCTGGTCAAGTGCCTCTATGCACTTCATTAGTTTAGTTATTCTCCGTATTGTCTTCATCTCACATGTCATTACACTGAGTTCCAGCAAACCTTAAGCTTGATGCAGACTACTGCTTAACAATTATTCACCTCACATCATAACAGATTAAGGTGCCTCTTCATATTAATATTGTCATTGTTAATATTATCCTCTTTGTCTTATATAACAGCAATAGCATATTATAATATTTTATCAGTGTGTACCACTATACTACTACTGAGCCAATTTGATAGTTAGGATCATCTTATTCAGCAAACAGATAATTTTGAATTCATCCAATCTGCGGTCACATTTGTTCTCTCTGTTGCATGGCGGACCAGGCAGTTCTATTATAATATATTATTTATATTTTATTTTGTATCCATCAAGGGCTTCAGATGACCTGCAGAATCATCCTTTTCCCAGGGTGGAGACAGTTACCTTTTCACACACTGTCCTTGGCTGAACAATGACACAGCCTTAATATACCTTATTAAAATATTTGTGTGAATTATTTGCTTTATATTCATTTTATACATGCTGGGCATGGTCATCATGCCAACTGTTTCATTGTTAATATCACTTTACAGGTTGTTATCCTTGCTATTATTAATTTCAAATACTCTAAAGATAATTTCTACTGTAACTTTCCCTTTGTTCATCTTTATTTCGTACTTTTTATATTTATATCTACTCAGTGGGGTCTGTTTTCAACCCTTTTAAACTACTTCAAACTACTGTGATCTCTAGTTTTCACTTAATAAGGGATTATTAAGTTCTTCCTGATATGGGTGGTGCTGCAGATGCGGCTGCAGGAGTGAGTGATGGTTTACTAAAAGGGTTGTGGGAACTGCACAGTGTCTCGTCTTCTGGTTTTACTAAACTGGCAGTTGAGTTCTGTTCTTCTGACTGTTTATATTTTGTTTTCTTAAATCTCTCAGTTTACAGACACTGTTTTTGTCCGGCGTCTGGACTTTTCTTTTCTCACCACTG
The DNA here is from genome assembly GCF_965226115.1 of Aulonocara stuartgranti. Classification (NCBI taxonomy): domain Eukaryota; kingdom Metazoa; phylum Chordata; class Actinopteri; order Cichliformes; family Cichlidae; genus Aulonocara; species Aulonocara stuartgranti. The sequence continues at coordinate 35,738,201 of NC_138957.1, read as the reverse complement.
CTCGTCAGCAGGAGTGAGTTTTAATTTCGCTTGCGTGATTACCCATCTTATTTATGTATTTACTTATTTTTGTTTAAGTAATATATACACAATACAGCTGCTATCACCTTCGCTGGTATTAGAGACGAGAGTGGTTGCTCACACGCCCTTCTACTTTCGGACTATTTCCAAAAGCGGTGTGAACTTTACGAGACGGAACTCGACCGTTCTCTCAACTCACCAGCACGTCAGTGAATAGCAGTAAAAGAAAAACACAGTAGGAGCAGCTCAGTCTCTTATTGGACCGTGAAAATTCAGCTTGCTCCGTTAATTAAAACAATACACACACACACATTCACATTCACAGCTTCGACGCGCGCGACCGGAACCCTTATAATAAGGGGAGCTCCCAGAGCTACTTACTCCCTAGACCCAGTCTAGACCCAGCTGGGGGAGCTACCCAGAGCTCCAAAGCTACCAGTCGACGAGCTTCCAAAGCTTCCAGTCGACGAGCTACGCTACCAGTCGACGAGCTCCCAGAGCTACCAGTCGACGAGCTACTTCCGCTATTTTAAATTCCCTGAATTCAAAATGCGCTTTTACGCAAGATTGTGTCTGTGTGTCTGTATCTACCTGGTCGGTGTCGCCGGGTCTGGTCCACCTCGATCGGGTCCCACCACCGTGGGTCGCTTTCTAAGACGTTGGCCAAGACCCGAATTTAACGCTCTTGGTCTTTTTCCACACACCTGGTGTGTGGGCTGTCGACAGGCGAACAACGTGGACTGGTCACGGAGATGGGACACGATGGAGGTGATCCGGCTGTCGAAGGACCAAGAAATGTTGGGGGAAAACTCTGTAAAAAACCCAGGAGAAATAAAGACACAATGAGACAAAGTTACTTTCTTTATCAAACGTGTACACGGGTGAGCTGCTAAGAACAACTCCCACCATGCACAGTGGCTTGGTAATTTTTATAGGAAAGACAGTGAGAACAGGATAAGAAAATACAAAACAAATAAAATAAACAACTCCATATGTGGCGCTAGTCTCGTCAGCAGAGAGCTGGGAGAAGGCTGTGAGAGATAAAACAATCTAAAACAATATGTCCCAAAACAGTATGTCTTTGCTGAGAAAGTCTAAAAAGATAATTCTAAACTAATCTAACCATAGACAAAAGGGCATGCTTGCACATTTAAAAGAAGGTAAAGAAACATAGAAACATTTTTCCTGTAACATTTATCCATTGCCATCATGACTCCTAGGATGAAACTACCACTGGTTGTTTTTTCAACAGGGTGAGTTGATTGAAATGATTCAATTCTAACATGGGAAACTCAGGGAAGTCAGAGTTTACAGCTCCTTTCTGTCACAGAGCCCAGGATCCCTGGTGTAGTTAGAAATAGCTGCAACTATGGTAACGCATGAAATCATCTTCAGTGAGTGAACGCAAAACAGTGATTATGATGGAAATCCTTCCCTTAGGAACAAGCCGTAGTCAAAAACACAGAGAATAAATTCATTTGTTTATTTTTCCGAAGACAGTGACAGAGAGAAGAGGGCATGCAGCTGTACGAAGTGGATTGCTAAACCGTGGAGGAGACAAACAGATTTGTTTCTAAATCAACATTCAGTGGGGAAGTATCTGTTTTCTCAGGATTATTAGTTGTTGGTGAGGAGGCTAAGAAAAACAAGACTCATGGGGGGTTTGTGGTTCATTTAGGCAGGTCTGGCACTTACAAAGATGAATGGAGCTCCTGTGACATCATCCACTGGTTTCTGAAGTCTTGTTACAGAGACTAGTGATTAATGCTTTCACTGTCACCAACTGGGAGATTTGAAGCCACATACCATAAGAACTGTCGGGACTGACTGGAATACCGGGAACGTCTTGATGTTCACCCGGATTAGCTGGAGGACAAGTTTTTTTTTGTTTCTTTTAAATGGAGAAAGAATATCAACCAAAAAATAAATAAAACTCTTTTCATTGTTGTGACTGAGGGAATGAGGGTCTCATCCAATTCAATTCAATTTTATTTATATAGCACCAAATCACAACAAAAGTCGCCTCAAGACGCTTCATAGATACAGAGAAAAACCCAACAATCATATGACCCCCTATGAGCAGCACTTTGGCGACAGTGGGAAGGAAAAACTCCCTTTTAACAGGAAGAAACCTCCGGCAGAACCAGGCTCAGGGAGGGGCGGGGCCATCTGCTGCGACCGGTTGGGGTGAGAGAAGGAAGACAGGATAAAAGACATGCTGTGGAAGAGAGACAGAGGTTAATAACAGATATGATTCAATGCAGAGAGGTCTATTAATACATAGTGAGTGAGAAAGGTGACTGGAAAGGAAAAACTCAATGCATCATGGGAATCCCCCGGCAGCCTACGTCTATTGCAGCATAACTAAGGGAGGATTCAGGGTCACCTGGTCCAGCCCTAACTATATGCTTTAGCAAAAAGGAAAGTTTGAAGCCTAATCTTGAAAGTAGAGATAGTGTCTGTCTCCTGAATCCAAACTGGAAGCTGGTTCCACAGAAGAGGGGCCTGAAAACTGAAGGCTCTGCCTCCCATTCTACTTTTAAATACTCTAGGAACAACAAGTAGGCCTGCAGTGTGAGAGCGAAGTGATCTAATAGGGTGATATGGTACTACAAGGTCATTAAGATAAGGTGGGGCCTGATTATTTAAGACCTTGTATGTGAGGAGCAGGATTTTGAATGAAGGGAAGCCAAAACAGGAGAAATCTGCTACCTGTCAGGACTCTTGCTGCAGCATTTTGGATCAGCTGAAGGATTTTCAGGGAGTTTTTAGGACTTCCTGATAATAATGAATTACAGTCGTCCAGCCTGGAAGTAATAAATGCATGAACTAGTTTTTCAGCGTCACTCTGAGACAGGATATTTCTAACTTTAGAGATGTTGCACAAATGGAAGAAAGCAGTCTTACATATTTGTTTAATATGTGCGTTGAAGGACATGTCCTGGTCAAAACTGACTCCAAGGTGCCTCACAGCGTTACTGTGGGTTTTACAGTACATGGCCCCATCCACCGGCCGCTCAGTGTGAAAAACAGCCCCAAATTCTTTATTTCAGAGAAAAAAACACATTACATGAAAATTATAAACTGATTTGCATGTCAGTGATTGAACGATTTATTTGATCCCCTCCAGAATGGCTGTGTGTCCATGTGGCTCACATACTGCAGTCCATCAGTTACATCAGGGACAACATTATACAGCTGCACACAGCTGGAAGGGCCAACAAGACCATCTGCACGAAGCTTGGTGAGAAGGTGACAACTGTTGGTGCGATTATTCAGAAATGACTGTCAGTCTCTCTAAGTGTGGCACATGCAAGATTATTTAAACATAGAATTCATATTATTGCATTCATTTTGATTTCATGTTTTTCCTTATTAAGAGATTTATTGTCATAATGTGTTTAATTTATTATTGACCTACGTACGACTATATTTACCCTCCTGTTGTGTTCACCCTCACCTGCCTTACTTTAGTGTTCTGGTCACAATTAAACAGTTAGTTTTAACAGCTCTTAAATGATCACAAGAAACATTCTTCACCACCAAATTCAGCTCAGTGGGTCATTCAGTAGGCCTCCAGGGGGCCAGAGGCCAAAGGGCGGGACTCCCGTTCATTCACGTTTGACCGGGAACACCACAGATGTAACAAAGTTGACTAAAACACTCAAAATTCAATGAAAGACACGCTCATCACTTTTATATGTTCAAGCACATAGTGTGGAGGATGTCACAAGGCCTCGGATGTAAAACTCAATATTTATGAGGTTTTTTTATTTGTAAATCGCTGAGATTTGACTTTTACTTTTACAAATCTAGACAGGTGTGCAGCTTAACTAAACCAGCCAGCCTCTCTTAGTCGTCAAGACTCCAGTTCGACCACATTCTCTGTTAGTTAATAAACAAATAAAAACCGGTCTGTGCTATCTCTAGTTTCATTAAGTCACTTTTATATACACACACTGGAATGTATGTAAGTATCAGCATGATCTCAGGTCTCTCACATTCCAGTGAATCGAGACATCTGAAAAAGTCTCTACTTATTCGTGGTTTTAATTAAAGATCAAACGATTCATATCTTTAGGAGCAAGATGTAAAACAGAGCATCTTTAGTCCACAAGGTGTCATCACTCACAAAAAAAAAAACCGAACAGCAACAGGATCAGTGTTCTGTGGTGAAAGTCAGTCTTACTGCAGGAGATGAGATCAAAGTAAAGAGCGATGTGAAGGTGTAAAATCTGCCTCTTGTTTCCCCGAGCAGTCTGATAACTAGTCTCAGCAGCAACCGCACTCTTGGATTAGATTTTAAAGACACTTTGAACATTTTCAAGGGAAGAATTTGTGGCCTTGTTAATGACTGCTGTGAGTTGGAATATTTTCAAATACTGAGGGAGAACAGGTTTTTTTTTTTTTTGGAGGAAGGGTGTTTGCATGTATTCCCTGTGTCTGCGTGGGTTTTCAGTCCAAGACAAGCAATTAGTGGGGTTAGCTTAATTGGTAATTCTGAATTATCCATAGGTGTTCATGTGGGTTTGGATAGTTATTTGTCTTTCTGTGTTAGCGTATCCAAGGTGCTCCCCGCCCTACAGCAGCTGGGACAGGGTTCAGCCCCTCCACAGACACCACAGTGAGTGTTCCCACCACCCAGCTTGTAATTTTTATTTAAACCCACTTTTATACCCGGCAGCTTGGACTGCTTCCCTAGTATCGTTTCAACGCATGATGTATCATCATTACTTAGCAAAGCCAAAACATCATGTGGGGTTAACTCATCGCACCACAGTTTCAGGATCTACCACATCAAAGCACCTGTCAAACCGCACCGTGGGCTCAGTGTTACCCAACACCAACCGGAAAGAGAGAGAAAAACAACTGAACAGTAAAAAAGAAGAAGAAGAAATAAAGAAAATCCGAGGAGCAGCTTTATTTTATTTAAAGGTTCTTCATTCTGGTGGGAGTCCAGTCAATGCAGCATCCCGCAGGATGGATAGGTAGTGTTTATACAGACATCCCAAACCTGTATGATGATATAAAAAAATTTAAATGTAGGCTGTAAGAAGTAATTAAACTGGGGATAAATACAAGCCTTTTTTAAAATACAAATTAGCTGGAGTCATGCGGTGATGATGACGCATCCTAAAGTTGTGTATTGATTTTTTTACGGGGGCGTCATAGCTTAAATAGCGAGGAGAGGAAGCCGAAGCCAATCCTCCTGACAGAGACGAATCCTGCTGCAGCGCACACACCCCAGCTGTTTGCAATGGTAGGTGACGTCGTCAGCGTCTGAGGGATTCCCTCCTCACGCTAATCATTGTAGAACAAGCTCGCGTGGACGCATTTATTCGTTTAGTAAAGATTTTTGTTTGAGTTTGGTAAAAATGTGAGGTAGACGTTTTTAGCATGGAGACCTACAGTTTTCATTTATTTTGACTACTTCTAAGAGTAGCCAATAAGAGAGAGATTCATCTGTTCCACGTGTCTGTCGGACGCTTCTGTTTTCCTTGAAGTTATTTTCTTATTTCCTTCTTGGATTTTGCCGGACTTTGATGTTTCCTTGCACTCACCGTTGGTACTTTTCTCGTTTCTTTCCAGATGACGTTATCGGTGCTCCCGGTGGTGCTGCTCTCACTGCACGTCGTTCGAGTCGACAGCGTGGCCATGACCTTTGAAAGCAGAGACCCCATCACCGGGTCGCCGGTGAGCTGTGACCGCTGTCCCCCTGGGACATACCTGCGATCTCAGTGCTCGTCCGAGAGGAAGAGCGACTGCGCAAATTGTCCGCACGGCTCCTTCACTGAGGTGTGGAACCACATCGGGAGGTGCCTGCGCTGCGGAGTCTGCAGTCACAATCAGGTGGTGAAGACCCCGTGCACAGCGGACAGTGACTGCCAGTGCCAGTGCAAACCGGGGTACTACTACAAGACGCAGTACGACATGTGCCTCCCACACAGCGCGTGTCCACCCGGACAAGGAGTGCGGGCCAAAGGTAGAGTGCGCAGAGCTGCTGCATGAGCTCAGAGCTTTTCATCATAGGGAAATGTGTTTTCTGCAGCACGTATTTTGAGGTGTCATAGCAGTGCTGTTAGGTTTCCTCCTATGACGCATCGAAATTGCTGCCGCTCTGCTGTGTAAAAGGGCAACAACAACTCAAAATAGCCTGCTTCCTGAATTATGTGCCTATTTATATATTACAACAATGACGCTGTTTCTTTGGCACAGATGACATCTTCAGAACACTAAGCAAATACAAACTGACAGTCTTTATGACACTGTCATTCTTCCCACACTGCAAACATTCTGTGCAATTTAAATTTTGCCTGCAACAGTTGTCTTGGCCATCTTACAGCTTTTGGTTTTTCTACTGAAAAGCCAACACAGCAACAAAGAGCAGGATTGCTTTAGGAAGCTGTAGGTGTTGCTTTTTTGTCAGCATTGGACTGAAGCAAGTGCACAGTCTCAGTTTGAGTTTCAAGACTGTAGTTTGCTACCACACAGGGGAAAAGACTGCAACTACATGTATTCATTCAGGGTACAGCGACACAGAGTCTTAGCAGGACCACTGTTACACCTACTGCATTTTTAGCACATTGAGCCGAGGGCGATTTCACTTAGTTCAAAAGGGTTTGGTTTTATTCCTTTCGATTAGTATGTTAATTGTTAACCTATCCCAAATAATATTCCATTTGTTACACGACTGATCTCAGGTGTCTTCATCAAAGTACTCATTACCTTTTCCAGGTACACCTGATGAGGACACCGTGTGCCAGACTTGCTCTGACGGCACCTTCTCCGAGGTTTCCTCTGCTCATCACAACTGCACAGAGCACAAGAGCTGCAGTGGTGCAGGACTGCAGTTGGCACTGAGGGGCTCCTCCTGGCACAATAATGTATGTGCAAACTGCGCAGATCTCAAAGGTGAGATGAGCAGTTTAAAAAGGCAAAAGGATGCATACGAATTTATTAAATCTGAAAAGAAACAGAAAGGAAGAAAATCTGAAAATGACGATGATTTTACGGGTGTTTATGTCAGCTCTTAGCGAGTGATCACAGACTTGGCTTTTGGTTATCAGAGGGAGTAAAACAACTGTGTTCAAACAGCTTCTTCCTTCCACCTGGAACAGTTCCAGTAAATACAATAAACAGTTTCATTTTCATATCTCAAGGTGTGGAAATCACCTATAACCATAACTTTGCATTAGTCTAAGAATATCTGATGGCTTATTATCAGTTTCTATAATAATAAGAATGGCTCTTCCACGCAAAATGTTTTATCTGAATGCCTTGTTACCATCTTGCTGTCAGAGCATTGCTCCATTTCTTTATCAGCTACTGATTGTCTGTACTTTTTGCAGATGGTGCCGACTACCTCAGAGAAATCCTCCCAGCTTTTTTTGTGCACCATAACATAAATATCAAGCGGCTGCGTCGAATTGTGCACAAGCTCCCATCTCAGGATGGGAAGAGACAGGGAAGAAACACAGAGCTGAACTCCTCAGAGCTTCACCAACGGCTCAACGCCTGGATAGCATCTGCGACAGCAGAGGAGATTCGGAAGCTTCCATCAGTACTGACGAACGCTGGAGCAAGCGGCGCTGGTGAGAGGTTAGACCAAAAGCTGAAAAGAGTTGACAGTCAGCTGAAAACTGAGTGTAGAGGGAATGAGGTGGAGATGGTTAATGTGCCAAAGTAGGTTGAGATTAAGAGAAAAAATAAATAAATAAATAAATATATATCATGCACAGGCACCAAAGAATTTTCCTTGTGTATTGTTCGTTTTAAAATCTTTTTGTATTAGAAAGTTGCTTCGTTAGTTTAAATGCACTGAAGACAGGCTTTGGCACTTTTTTGTTACCATAAACATTGGTTTCATTTGAACATTAAGATTGTTTTGTCATTCTTTTTTTTTTTTTTTTTTTTTTTTTTTTAAATTGGCCCAAAAAAAAAAAAAAAAAAAAGTAACCTCACTTTAGTTACAAAATGTTACATTTTTTTAAATCCTTTGTCAATGATGTGCTGCTAATAGTACATTGATGACTTATCTGCTACTTCTAGGATCTACTTGTGTCAGTTATCACTTTATAGGTTCCCAGCAAAGTGACAATGTTTCACCTGTGTTTCTAAACTAACAAGCACTGAATTTAAAAACACCCATTTTTATTTCTGGAAGTGAAAACAGAAATATGCTCCAGACTTAATAAAGAAATGCTGGTATTAACCTTTACAGGAGAAAAAATTGACCTACCTCTTTCTTTGTTGCAACGGTTCTGCTCATTTCAAGGCTTTTAAAGCTTTAACAATGTGTAACAGCTCGATGTGTGAACTTTGTAATTTATTTTGCTATTTATAAGCCCGAGACGAGTAGAAAGAGAAGATGGTGTAGCCTGTTAGCCATCTTTATTTTTATATGTAAACAATGAGTTCAGTTTATTTTGAGCTCTTTTGGCTATGCTAATCTACCTGAAGCTTTGTGTAATGCAAAATAAAATTAATATATCAAACATAAAAAGTGGCAATTTATTTGTTTAGTTAGTTTTCAAGGTCTCTCTAGTACCGAGAGTCATTTTTGTTGCAAGCCTGGCTTCAGAGACTGTAAGAAGAAAAACTGACCCCCACCCCTTCAAAGTTTACAGATCCATCTACAGTGCCAGTTATGCCAAAAAAAAGTGAAAGTGTCACTTAACCAGTGTGTGAATGTGAGAGTGAATGAATAGTGGTATTGTAAAGCGCTTTGGGTGCCTTGAAAAGCGCTATATAAATGCAATCCATTATTATTATTATTATTATTATTATTATTATTATTATTATTATTATTATTATTAAAAATGTAACCGAGTTGGGTGCCGGTTTAGCTCAGGCGACCACATGTCATACAACTCACAGCGGTCGGCCCGGGGTTGAGTCTGCCCCACGGCCCTTTGTCACGTCTCTCTCTGCCCCCACTTTCCTGTCCGCTCCACACTTTGTTTATCTAAAGTTGGGAGAAGGCTGGAGAACTGGAGCCCTCACTCGTCTCAGTTTAGGTTAGAATTCATGATTCAAACAAAAGGAAGAGGACGGGAAAAGTTCAATTCTTCCAGAAAATTCTGAAGCAGACTGTCCGTCCATCAGTTTGTGGCCTGAAGCTCAAACACAGTTGTGTTATGTGACAGGACAGTGAGGCAAAACACACCAGCAAGCCTGCCTGTGAAAGCTTTCAAAAGCAAAAGAGGTTTTAGATGTTAATCCGATCGGGCTCCTTTGGAATAACCTTGAATGGGATATTCAGTCTGCAAAAAAGAGTTTGCCAAAATCCCCCCAAATAGAATAAAGACTCCCTGACAGTTATTACAGATACTTGATTGCAACTCTTGCTGCCCAGTGTCCCATATGGAAAAGATATATATATAAATCTTATAAAGTTTGTATCTGTCTTGTGTGAAACTTGTATGAAAAGCATATAAGTGTGAAAACAGATATAAGATCCGTTGAAAAATTATATAATGAAACTTGTATGTTTCTGATACTTACTAAAACAATGTATGAAAGTAATGAGAAAGTGGCCACTTTCATGAGTAATCACATAAGTTTTTACTATTTCTTTTCCGTATGGGGTGGCACAACCAGTTATTAGGGTTTAGGGGGAAATTACATTTTCACAGAGGGCCGCGGAGCGTTGCTGCACACTACCTCATTACAATTAAGATAAGTGACTGGAAAAGCCCTCCAAGTCTCCAAACCACAGCAAAGACGGGGATGTCATCAGATGGTCTGAGCTTCATTACAGAGTATTGCAACCCACAGGAGGATACACATGCATTATTGGTCAGCCAGTGTCACATGTTTGTCAGCCAGTAACATTCTCTTGTGACCTTTAAATGTACTTCCCATTTCTGCTTCCAGCTTCCTTTTTTCTGACAGGTTTACAGCAGTTAAACACTAAAAACTGCCACCCAGGGGCCCAGCACAAGTGTGTCACAGCATGTCCATCATAAGAGTCCACTCATGCTCACTGGAGGTTTTTTTTAGTCATGGATCACAACAGAAGCTTGAATTCCACTGAGGAGATTTCTCCACTAATCCAAACACACACACTGTGGTTAAATAACATGCATGCTTACGTTTGGTCAGCCACAGTGACTGCGTGTACTGCTGTTCAGATTATTTTGGGTCACTGCAGAATGGGTTCTCCGTTAGCAAGTGATATGGTAAAGCATGAAAGCCGGTGAGCTCCATAGCCTGTGTCTGTGCATGTCTGTGTTTGCTGAGATAAAAGCTCCAGTGGCTAAAAGGTTCAGATTATGACAGAGCCCTGTGTGAAGGAGCAAAGGAGTGCAAGTAGTGCCAAAGGAGGTGGTTGGTGTAGAGCAGGGGTGTCGAACTCCAGGCCTCGAGGGCCGGTGTCCTGCAGGCTTCTGGAGAACTTCAAGACATGTTGAAGAGGTAATTTAGTCATTTAAATCAGCTGTGTTGGATCAAGGACACGTCTAAAACCTGCAGGATACTGGCCCTCGAGGCCTGGAGTTCGACACCTGTGGTGTAGAGAGATCAATCTCTGACTGGAGAACTGCAACTATAAAACTGGTTGAACCAACATGCTTTATTCTTCCAGTAACTCTGAAGTGTGATTTGTAGTTATTTCTTTTCTCCTTACTGTTGTTAGCTTATATTGCACCGCGAGCTGGAGCCAAAACTCCTCGGTTGAATTCCCCCGTCAAAGAAACATAATGAAGGAAGTCCTTTTGGGTGAATAATAATTGTGCCAGTAAAAAAATTCAAATATGTTCCTGGCAGGAAGACCAATATTGTAATTTATCTTCACATAATTGTCCATGTGTTTCGAGACTTATCTGAGATTAAATTTATTATCTACAATACTACTGGAGAGGCTTTAATAGCACTCTTGTTTGTCTTTGATGTCCTCAGTTACTTTGTGTCGTGACCTTGCAAATACCAGGAAAGCACGTTTGCAATTCTGTTGCAGGTGCATCACGTTCACTAACCTTGACTCTGTGTTGCATGACCAAAACAGCAGAATGCGGTGCTCAACCCTATGAGTAATCGGGACAAGAAGATTCCCATAAATGTTTTTTTTCCTCGTCCCATTGAAAGGTTATTGGTTACAGTAATGAGCCTCGAGGGAAATTCTTCTGGCCCACAATGCCACAGTAAGATGGAACGGACACTTGACTGACAGACACAAAGTGAGTGTTGAATCGGTGTTGGCGTAACTTTGGAGAAGGAGATATATAAAGCCAAGAATGTTTTTACCTTCGCCAAGGAGGGTCCATTTTTGCGCACATTCTGTCTGTAAGCATGTAGCTCGAAAAGTTTCGAGGGGATGCTGATAAAATCTTTGTAGGGGTGCAGAGTGGGGTCATGGTAACAATCCATTCGAGTGTGGCTGACAGGCCCCAAAGTCTTCAGGGTCAACTTAATGACTTATCCACTGAAAAAAATGAGAAAAAGCATGGTGGGTATTGTCAGCGTATAGAAAGCACCTCTCCTTCAAGGCCAATAGAAGAGCTATTGTTTGCATTGATGTAAGCATATTAGGAATGATATATAGGGATTTTAAATATAACGTTACTTTAGGATTCTGACGTCTTCTTCCAGGTCAAATGATGTGGAACAATGCTCTGAGTAAAGTTGGTGCTCTCAGAGGCCTCCTGGTTTCCTACATGTCACGACACGTTTCCAAAGCAAACATGTACTTCCGACTTTTAAAGATCAAAGTGTACAGCTCATGCGAGCTTCTAGGAAACATTTACTACTGTGTTATTCCTTCTTATCACTTCCTGGAGACCTTTCACTGTGTAATGACATAATAAATGTCATTTTTATTCCACTGAAGAGTAAAAACTGACACTTGAGTTCCTCATATGCTCAAGTCATTAAAAAACAAAACAGACGCGCACACGTCTGATAAAATCTCACATCAATTGTGAAACAACAAGCAACAAAATGGGAACATTTTTCACTGAATCCAGACACAATGCTCAGCTCTTCTTTTGTCTTTGCTTTATCTTGTTTTTAATATATTTTTCTTTTACCAAAACAAATACAGTCCAGCTTAAGTTTGGCATAGTTGTTGAAATAAAAACTTTTAAATACTTTTTTTTAAAAGACTTAAAAACTCCTTTGTCCCACACGCCATCAGACTGTTTAACTCCTCTCTGGAGGGGAGAGGGAGGGGAGACAGGAGGACAAAGGAGGGGGAACAACTGAGCTGTAGTGCCTCTTCACCTCACTGTGCAATACTTTTATTAATAGTCAACGGTGCAATAGACTCCATACTCGAAAGGTGCAATTTCACTTGTATTTTTATTTTTATTTTTTATTCGTATTTATCCCCTTTGTATATTTTATTTATATATGTCTCTGTATTTATATATGTGTGTGTGTGTGTATATAATATTCTGTAACTTCTGTCGGTGCTGTGCTTTTTTGGAAACCGAATTTCCCAGAGGAACCCACCCGAGGGATTAATAAAGTTTAATCTTATTTTATCTTAATCTCTAGAATCTCACCTTTTACCACTGTGGCCACATCTGTTTCGCTTTGTGTTTCCTTTGGTAACAACACTGGAGAAACAAATTAGTGGACATGCTTTCAGTGAAATTAACCACTTTAAAAGGTATTTGATGGTGCAAGATGGCTAATAAAAGTAAACTTGGAACTAGCTGACAGAAATTTCCACATCCTTATTCCATTTCTAATTTTCAGTCAGCGCACACAGCATACAAATACAAGGTTTTCATTTTTTATATGAAGAAAATGGTTCCACCCACTCCACCCATTTTCTTATTCATGCATCCAGTTCAGGGCCTATCCCAGCCACCTAACCGCTGTGTCACTAATTCCTGTAGTGCTGAATAACAAACACAGTATGAAGAAAGAACGTTCTGGACAGTCACGATAAACAATGCAAATAAAGAAAGTGTGGACAACTCTTAAAAACGCCTGTTTTCATAGACACTGTGTGGTAATTGGAAAAGTTTTGCATTTCACAAGGTCTGTTAAAAACAAACAGACAGGACTGCTTCTTTCATGGGAAAGGGTCTGCCTGCTTGTATAAGGAAATCCATGGGGGAAACCAGGGACAGCTTCACTGCTGTAATGTGTTGCTTCCTGATGAGAACTGTCTCTACACTGTCACAACAAGGAAGCTCAGTCATTGGCTGGTTTCATAGTGACAAAGCACTTTCTGCTGTTTTAATAATCAGTTTATCTTATGCTTCCAGTCAGGAACTTCAGGCTGAAGCCTTACAATAATCAACGGACCCGAACAAACTGAATCACCCGAATTCCATCAGTTCATCCCTCCTTTAATAATAAGCTGTGAACACAAAATCTAACCATGAAACCAGCAAAACACCTAATGAATATCACTAACCACGACTTTACTGTAAAGCCTGAGGAAACACTGACGTATGGTTGCAAATTTATGCCAGGATCTTTGAATTTATTCATGGATTTTATTTGGTCTTTATTTACATATTGATTAAAAAAAAAACCCTGAATTGAGTAACTTGTCATTTAGACAAGAGCTGAAGCTGTCGATGGGGCACAAGAAATCACAAGAATTTCTCCTGGATGTCAGCTGACTATTTTTTAAACACTGTTGTTAGTTGTGTGCTTTCTGACGTTGTCTTGTAGCCTCAGCTGACTCTTAGTTAGTTGACTCTTCTTGGCCCCTGACCTGAAATTCTCCTGTAAAGCCTGCTGTGTCCAGGCTCTGGGAGCAAAGCCAGAGAATGGGCTCACACAACTCGAGGCACGCAGCAGTATGACTTCCTTTATGGCGTTCTCCCCGTTAAAACTTTAGTTCCTGTGAATGCTGCTGTTATCAGCGTTCACGGCGACCAGTCTTTCTTCAGAAAAACAGCCTCACGTCCTTAACTGGAACGATGGACTCGGGCCAGCTTGTAGAAACATTTTAGCTACAGAAGCTTACTGAGTGTTTCCACTCTCGACTGTGTGCGATTTATCATCACATGAGAGCAAGGCTCCAAAAGCTGTTATTAACGGGTCATTAGTGTCGTCTGATTATTTTTGTCTGAAACTGCAAAAGTGGCTCTGTCTTATTATTTTATTTATTTAGCAAAAATGCAGAGCAACACCTCTATTTGGATTTTTTCTACACATCGAGAGCGTCTCTGCCTTGGTTTCTAACTGCTGCTCAGTTCAGTGCTGAAGAGGCAGCGTGCTGTCGCTCTGTAGCAGATGATGCTACGATGCTAAGCATTCAGCAGCATGGCTGAGATAAACTCTCCAGTCTGTTGTGTTTGTTCTTAAGAATATGCCCATAAGCCTGATTAACTATGTGGTGTATATGTACAGATGTATAAATCAACGTTTAGCACTGGATAACCATTAAGAGTAGTTTTTTACTTCCAAATTGTAAATTACATTTCTGATGTTGCCTTGTGAACAAAGTGCTGCTGCAGGTTATTCTTGTAAATCTACACATCAGCTGCCTTTTGGTATGAAGGAAAATGTTACTGTTACTGGAATTGTTTTAAATGAGCTGCTTTACCAGCTATTCTTGACATTAGCTTAAGAGCTTCACCTATGTGGGGAAACCAGATGAACATTCCAACCTTAGTTTGAAGTGTGGGTGGAGATCTTTTACTGAACCTCTCTTAGCTGGGTGAGAGGTTACATGATACGTCTCCAACCATCCTTTAAAAAGGCGTTGGTTATGGTACATCATCAGGTGACAGCCTTCTTCAGGCTGCATAAAAGCAGCACTGTGTCCATGATAAAAATACACATGCTTTTTTTATTTTGCAGAAAACTAAAAACAGAAGCGTTTACAGTAAAAGGTGCAGAATCAAAAGTTTTAATAAAACTCCAACAGGGGAATTCAAAGCTACAGTCAGTGATTTAAACATGTCTCATTACCAAGCAGCATGTTTGGTTATCTCCAACAACATGGGCGATGGTGCCGCAGCAGCCTCGGTTTGGTTCTGACCCATGGTCCCTTGCTGCAGGTCTTCCATGCTTTCCTGTCTCATCTTCACTTAAAACTGTCTAATAACACAAGATACACTCTTAATGTGTCAAAATTAAACTCCAGGCCTCAAAGGCCGGTGTCCTGCAGGTTTTAGATGTGTCCTTGATGCAACACAGCTGATTTAAATGTCTAAATTAGCTCCTCAACATGTCTTGAAGTTCTCCAGAGGCCTGGTAACGAACTAATCATTTGATTCAGGCGTGTTGCCCCAGGGTGAGATCTAAAACCTGCAGGACACTGGCCCTCGAGACTGGAGTTCGACACCCCTGATCTAAGTATTTCAAATATTTATTTAATCCAGCAGCTCAACCACTAAGCTGAAGAAGAAATCCTCTCATCCTGACTAGTTTACGCTTGCTCACACTTGCTCTCCATATTAAACCCAATGCATGTTGGGTCTGGCTGTTTCCTTCATCTTCCTACTCAGGCATACCTCTGTCCACTCATTAAATATCCACAAGCTGAAAATGTTGAGTGATTACTTCTTGTAAATACAGTAGCTGCTTCTGAAACAATACCTGGCATGTCTATAATTATAGCTCTTTATAGTCCAAAGTAATACTTTTGTTTTGAGACACATAACATGGAAATATACCAAGAGGTGGAATATACCCTGGATGTTTATCACAAGATATTCTGAAACACAACAAAACAGCAACAGGCCACATGAATAGTTAGTTTCCTTATTTTTCCTCCAAATGAATATGCAGTTATTTCCCAGAGGACTTGGGAATCCCAGATTTTTATACCTAGATTCAGACTGAGTGGAAAGAAAAAAACCCCAAAATGGTGATGTTACATCTGTATATTGTTAGAAAAATGGGAAATAGGAGAAACAATTTACTGGAACGTGCAAACACACGTGGACATCTAATACATAAAACAGAAACAGAGCTTCAACAGTTCTAACAAGTTGGAACATCAATATTTGGTACGACCAGCTTTATTCTTCAACTGAACTGTCATTTCTTTACGTAGTCCTCGCCAACACTGCTGAAGCTGTCATAAAGCCCTTCATTCGATGCCTTTCCTTCCATGTTCTGTCAGCTCTGGAAAAGTGATAGTGATAGTGTCCAGGTATGTTTCTACTGAACTGAAAGTGGATCCGGGATGATCGCTCTGCTGTAAAATGAAACCACTGACAATCAAATGGCATCAGTTTTGACAAGATTTCTAACCCCGTTGGCTGAAATGCAAACCCCCACCACTGTGGTTTACAGATGGCTGTAGGCTCTTACTCCAGTTACCTCCACCTCCATTTCAAATTTGAATTATCTTTCATTTGTCCAGTTTCCTCACAGTTTTTGAAGATAGCTTGCAGATCGTGTTTTCAGCTCATCGCTCTTTGGAAATCACCTAAATAATGCAATGATATTATTTTCTGCCTGTCAGAAAATAATATCATTGCTAGTAACAAAGTTGCAATTGAGGTACTTTATTGTCTGTAGAGGTGAAACTGGTTAGGTACTGTTTATGCTTAAATGACTGATGGATCAGTGTTAAGTGATTTTATTAAATCACTTAACACTGAGCAAAAGTAAAGCGCTATACAAACACAGACCATTTAATAAAACACAGACACAAAGAAAGTCCCTGAAATGTTCAAGGACTGGACTGAAAATGAGTGAAAGGCAAAAGAAAGACTTTCAAAGACCTGCCTGGAAAACCAATTTAAAACATTAAAACAAAGGCCTTAGAAGCAAAGTATGACTTTTACACTAATGCACGAGAGGTGAGCAAAACGATCTAGAAATTGTTCAAGAAAAAAAACAAACGAACTTCTACCTGATTTGAATTTGGTCCATTTTGTATTCAAGATCACCTTCACGATGATATTTTGTACTGGCGCCATTACCCTCCAGTTGTCCTCTAGTATGTCATTTTTTTCTAATCAGGTGAACAAAGTTGCAGTAAGGCAAGGTTGGTGGTAGGTAGTTGTCCCGGTGGTAAGTGAAAAATGTGTTTGTGTGGCCAAAAACCTCCCCCGTTTTCAAAGTGCCCCATGCTGACATGCAGGTATGCGCCACAGTTCACGCAGTTTTTTCAATATCCTCTCTCAGACGCCACGGGACAAATTGAACTGATGACAGATTCACCTTGCAGAATGAATTTGCTGTATAAAAGAGTCCAATTTCAAAAAGTAACCAGGAGAGAATGTTTTGGATTTGGTTTATCCCTCAGCAGATGTTTGCTCTCTGAGTGAAATCACAAAACGGCAGAGCACGCACTGCAAGTGCTCGGAACGGAAGTTTTTTTTTTTTGTTTGTTTTTTTTTCTGCCTGTCCCGTTTGGCTCTTTTGCATCAGAATTGTTGTCTAAAGGCAAAGAAAGATGCCCAACGGATTTACTTTACCAAACTGACCATCCCAGCCTTGCCGTAATGGTCCATTTGATTCACCTTTTATTGTTTATTTTATTTTCACTTACTGAATACGGGACAGACTTGACTGGAGGAAAGAAGGGGAGAAAGAAAGAGGGAAAGAGAAACAGCTGAGAAGAGGGACGGGGGAGAAGGGCAAAAGACAAAAACCAACAGAACGGGCAGAGAAAAAAAATGCATATATCAATCACCTGGATCACCTGCTGAGAAAGAAAAAAGAAAGCAAGCAGAAGAGAACAAGAGTAATAGAATAAACAACATCACAATGATATATGGGAATATGACAGTAAATACTAAATGTTAAACATTATTGTGCAGCACATAAGATCAACAGAACACAGTGTGCTTTGAGGTAGGAGCCAAAAAGGGTGTAGTTTGTGGGTGTGATCACCCGTGTGTACACCTGTGAGCATGGACGCGCTTGTTTTTTTAAAAGGTTCCTTCATGTAATGATCTGCTAGAGGGTGTGGGGGGGCCACAGCCCCGTCCTCCAGGGCATGAAGCAGGTGTGGAGGAGATCAAAACTCCAGACATCCAGAGGCCCCCAGAACACAAGAGACCAAGGAAGACCAACAGAGGGGCAGCTGCGCCACTGTCCCGGAAAGAGCTGAGGAGAGTCCCAGATGAGGGCTCACTCAGCAGCCGCGGAGCAGAAGCCAGGGGGAGTTGCAGTGACGCGCCCGTGAGCTCCGCCGGCAGCCAGCTGCGCCTGAGTGACCTCCGAAGTGGCCCGAGCGAGCCCCAGGCTCCAAGGAGTGAGCCGGTGTGTACCTGGACGCCCATCCCCGGACACAAAGAACCACCAACGCACCGATGTCTGAGGGGGTCCGCCACTGGCAGGGGAAGTGGTGGTGGAACGGAAGTTTTAGAGAGTGAAGTAAAAGCCGCAATTCACATGGGCACACCTGAGAGGACCGTCCTGGTATGAAATTGAAATCAGATATGACTTCTCATTTTCATAGGCCCAGTGCCAGAGCTTTTTAATCAGACCTTGTATGTACGAGCAGGGTTTTGTAGTAACTCTATAAAGAAGCAACTGGAATGCTTACACTGATTCCATTGTAATTAGCAGTCAGTGATTCCCAGACAGCCATGAATAAGTCAGTTATAGCTGAGCATGAATGACGCAGCCTATGCACTTAGCTAATCCCACAGTCTGAGTCTATGATTCTGTTCTGTCAGTGATGAGAGTGGAATGTAATCTAATAGTGTTTCTGACGCACACATTTAGCTTGACTGCACCTTGTGCAGCTCCATTGGAGGTCATCAGGTCAGCTGCTGGGCTGTTTTTAGACCTTGTTGCTCTGACAAAAATACAATGGGTTCTGGTTTTATAGGATAAAATATCACACCTACGTCAATACAGTTCAAAACTACATGGTGACAGACGGGCAAAAGTTCAACTCGTACAGACAAGGGTACATCACATATATTTTTAATAACTATAAACTGACATATAACTTCTCCTTTCTTCATTACTTGCCTTTTAAGGTAATAACTTCAGGTCTTAGCTTTTCTGAGAGCTAATAATTTGACCCTCCTCATTAATCACTAAGTAAAGTACTTTAGCAGCCAGTCTCAAACTGAAGTAGAAGACGCTTAGGCCTTCACTCAAACCTGCTACTAGATTAATATGTGTATTGTAAGCATGCATGCAATTAACCTGCTATGTTCTCATCTCCCCTCAGCATGTATCATCTGGACACTCTCACCAGTGAAGCTTAAAACCTTCTAGAATGGAACATCAACTCTTAACCAAGCACATTCATGCATTGTGTATAAAATGAACTCAACCTATAAAAATAGAAAGGTCAATGTGATGACAGACATATTCAATGCAATTTTATAAACCCTGTAGGAAATATTACTGATAAATGATACTGTGAAACATGTTATTAATACATTCTTCATAAGGCAAATTATATGGTAGCAATAAAATCTCTGAATCCCAACAACCTCAATATCAAAATCAAGCTAAGATAATGATGGAAATGATGTCATTCAATATAATAATAATAGCCAACTGGCACAACTAAGGATTTCTCATTATTAGCTCAGTCTGTGAAGGGCAGAGACAGGGTTCGTGCTCCTGTCCTGACCACAGCCTCAACTTTTCAACTTTTCAACAATATGGAAAAAAAAAATCCTCTCGAGATAAAAGCAGGAAGTATATTTTAATACTGATAGTGTTTGGTTGAAGAGCTGCTGCTGTGCCAGCATTATCTCCATGATTAGATATCCAAATGGGTTTCTGTTGCACAGTCAAAATGAATGTGAAATTTCCACATAAGCAAAGTCAGTTTCATTTTACTCAGATAGAACATAATTAAAGTTTAACAGCTTTTATAATAAGTGGCTTATCACTGTGTACTCTTACTGAGAAAATATACAAATCTGTGAATTTATAGCCTAAGCTTGTTTACAGCTTATTTAAATCTTTCCAGCAGAACAACCTCTCATTTGCCTCTCTGCACATATCTTTTTGTTTCCATTTCACTAAGATATGTGAGAACATTACCAGAGCAGCAGGTCTGGCAAGCAGTCCAAACAAGTATGACTCAAAAGTAAAAGTCAACGCTGACCTAAATGACAAAGCCAGATAGACTAGACCAGACACCAAATGTAAGAATAAAATTGAGTGATTCACTGTGTGACACTCACATGCAGACCAAAGGTGGCCCAGTTTCAGTATGAAGCCTTTCATTAAATGCAACCTGGTAGAACGAGGTAACAATACAGGATGTATCAGTCATTCATTTTTCCATTCTCCATTTATCGTCAGCTGTCATGGGGTGAAAGACAACCACAGATGCACACATTCACAGTCACCTTTGAACCAGTTAACCCAATGCCATATTCATTTACGTCTTATGACTCCAGGAGGGAGACACACTGGGATCTTTTCTCATGGGCCCAGGGCTCATGTGTTTTTCTGGAGTTGTTTACATTTTCTGAGTGTATATTGGGCTGGCAGTCCTAGCAGGTGGACTGGATCACTGCGAGATTACCAGCATATGTTAGAGTGTTTGCCGCAGTTTTGTCGCATGTTACTAACGACCACCTCTGTTGGAATTCTTTCATTTCCTTTTTCTTCCCCCCCTTCTGTTCCATACTTTAGCGACCAGAACTGTTGTCTGAAGGCCAGGAAAGATGCCCAACGGATTTCTTTTTTCAAATGGAGAAAATATGGCAATGCCATATTGTTCCACTTGATTGATCTATATTATTATTGTTTATTTATTTTAAGTTATTACAAATTGGACAGACAATAAGACAGAAAGGGAGAAAGAGTAACAGTAAATACTAAATATTGAATGTTATTGAGCAGCATGCAAGACCCTCCCTGGGACCAGCTCCCCCACTGGCCCAGTAGGCACCTCCGCTCCCCAGAATCCACCAAGGCCAGGGGGCTCAGGCCCATCCGGACCAGGGCCTACAGCAGCAGCACAGAGCCCCCAGCCCTGAAGAACCCTGGGAAACCCACCTAACTCTGCCACAGAAGAAACTATACCCACCCCATCATCCAGTCAGCTACCAGACTACATAAGACAAGACACCCAGGTTGAGTTTATTGTCCACCTGTCCTGTACCTCTCCCTCAGCTGCAGGGTGGACTCCTGGAGAGCAGAGACCTCCTGCAAGGATGTGACAACCGCCCGGCCAGTTGAAGAGGCCTCCATTACCACCGGTGCACCAGAGGCCCCCTGCGCCAGGGCTGGGCACTCGTGCACGCACCCACCCACAACCCCGGTGACACACCAACCAGGACCCAAGCCCCCAGGGCCCACCCACAACCTCAGCCAGAACCCCAGCCCGAGGGCAGAGTGCCCCCAGAACCCGAAGCCTGCCCCAGACCACCCAGGAGCAGCTAGGTTACCATGCCAGTGACCCACGCCCGCCAGCACAAACCCTCCCCCAGCCCTGCTGCACGCCTACACCAGGAAAATGCTACCCAAGAGCCACCAGAGGCCCAACCAGGATATGACCACAAGCCCCGGGCAGTGCCCTCCAGGGAAAACGTCTCTAGCGAATCTCCAGATGCCCAAGCCCGCACTACCCCCACAACTGTTGGAATTTTTAACTTATTAACTTATTTGTCACTTAAGGTTATCAAACTTGGTGAGCAAGCTGGATGGATACTCTCAGACACAGATGCCAAGTAACAAGTATAAAATCTCACTCATTAAAGCTGAAGCACAGTAAGTCCTGCTATGTGTCAGACAGAGATATTAAAAGTGCTCCACTGCAAACAAATTGGAGACATTCAGATTAGCAGGGAAGAAGCTTACCGAACAGCTAGTGGCCACATTCACCAATGCGAGCAAGGGGAGCTTTGTGAGCTAGCTCGCTAGGATAGCGTGGTGGTCCTGCGCTTGAATCCGCCTGTTAACTAGGCTCCCACTGTGTGGGCTCTCTACAGCTCTGGTTACCTTATACAGTGCACAACATGTACACTGGGTTGTTTGCTGATGGTTATCGGTCTCTGTGTGTGTCCCAGAACCTCCAGCTGGGATAGGCTCTAGCATTCCATAAATATGAATATCAGGAAAAAATGAATGCATGGTGGAGGAATGGATGAACTGCACTTTTACTGTTGTACTTAACATAGAGGACAGTATATTGGAACATATCAGGGTAGCTGTAGCAAAGGAGGTAGAGCAGGTCATCTACTGATTGGACGGTTGGGAATTCGACCCCCGGCTACTTGCCAAAATATCGTTAGTTGAAATACTGAACCCCACGTTGCTCTCTGACGCAAATGGTGGAAAGACTCATAGAGAGCCCATGAATTAAACACTCAGACCTTCAGTTAGTTTGCAATCCAATTTGAAGCACAGATTTTATTGCTGGTGTGGAATGTAAATTTGTATCTTCCGTTGCGTAATCAGTAAGCACATCTATGCCTTTCGTGTGAAGGCAACTCAGGATGACTCAATTTATTCAGGTGCTGTCTGATGACACTCCATTGACTACAGAAGATAATTGCATTCATTCAAAATAATGAGCAGCTTTGCTCCTGATAGAGGGTTGAATCAGACTAGCAAACACTCAAATACAAATATTTGGTTAAAGTCTGTGAATTCTTTAGAAATACCAGAATTTTTGATGTGATTACTAATATACAGTGGGGCAAAAAAGTATTTAGTCAGCCACCGATTGTGCAAGTTCCCCCACTTAAAATGATGACAGAGGTCAGTAATTTGCACCAGAGGTACACTTCAACTGTGAGAGACAGAATGTGAAAAAAAAATCCATGAATCCACATGGTAGGATTTGTAAAGAATTTATTCGTAAATCAGGGTGGAAAATAAGTATTTGGTCAATAACAAAAATACAACTCAATACTTTGTAACATAACCTTTGTTGGCAATAACAGAGGTCAAACGTTTACTATAGGTCTTTACCAGGTTTGCACACAGTAGCTGGTATTTTGGCCCATTCCTCCATGCAGATCATCTCGAGAGCAGTGATGTTTTGGGGCTGTCGCCGAGCAACAGGGACTTTCAACTCCCGCCACAGATTTTCTATGGGGTTGAGGTCTGGAGACTGGCTAGGCCACTCCAGGACTTTCAAATGCTTCTTACGGAGCCACTCCTTTGTTGCCCGGGCGGTGTGTTTTGGATCATTGTCATGTTGGAAGACCCAGCCTCGTTTCATCTTCAAAGTTCTCACTGATGGAAGGAGGTTTTGGCTCAAAATCTCACGATACATGGCCCCATTCATTCTGCCCTTAACACGGATCAGTCGTCCTGTCCCCTTGGCAGAAAAACAGCCCCATAGCATGATGTTTCCACCCCCATGCTTCACAGTAGGTATGGTGTTCTTGGGATGCAACTCAGTATTCTTCTTCCTCCAAACACGACGAGTTGAGTTTATACCAAAAAGTTCTACTTTGGTTTCATCTGACCACATGACATTCTCCCAATCCTCTGCTGTATCATCCATGTGCTCTCTGGCAAACTTCAGACGGGCCTGGACACGCACTGGCTTCAGCAGCGGAACACGTCTGGCACTGCGGGATTTGATTCCCTGCCGTTGTAGTGTGTTACTGATGGTGACCTTTGTTACTTTGGTCCCAGCTCTCTGCAGGTCATTCACCAGGTCCCCCCGTGTGGTTCTGGGATCTTTGCTCACCGTTCTCATGATCATTTTGACCCCACGGGATGAGATCTTGCGTGGAGCCCCAGATCGAGGGAGATTATCAGTGGTCTTGTATGTCTTCCATTTTCTGATGATTGCTCCCACAGTTGATTTTTTCACACCAAGCTGCTTGCCTATTGTAGATTCACTCTTCCCAGTCTGGTGCAGGTCTACAATACTTTTCCTGGTGTCCTTCGAAAGCTCTTTGGCCTTGGCCATGGCGGAGTTTGGAGTCTGACTGTTTGAGGCTGTGGACAGGTGTCTTTTATACAGATGATGAGTTCAAACAGGTGCCATTCATACAGGTAACGAGTGGGGGACAGAAAAGCTTCTTACAGAAGACGTTACAGGTCTGTGAGAGCCAGAGATTTTCCTTGTTTGAGGTGACCAAATACTTATTTTCCACCCTGATTTACGAATAAATTCTTTACAAATCCTACCATGTGAATTCATGGATTTTTCTTTCACATTCTGTCTCTCACAGTTGAAGTGTACCTCTGGTGCAAATTACTGACCTCTGTCATCATTTTAAGTGGGGGAACTTGCACAATCGGTGGCTGACTAAATACTTTTTTGCCCCACTGTAGTTGTGGTCAAACGTTTACATAAACTAGAATGACTGTCATGGTATTATGGAGGGAATACTGATGTTTTTGAACGGATCTTTTTCCAGTTAAGTAAAGCTCAGTTGAAAGGTTAATTGTTAAGCTTCCCATAACATTCATGCCCATGACGAGTGTGTGCATAATTCTAACCACAAGTGTGATTTCATCATCTAAGCCAAAATGTTCACGTGTTGCACGACTCATTGTGACCATCAGGAAAATCTTTAAAGTTAAACCACATTTTTTTCTCTGAAATTGAATAATAAGGATACATTTTCCCATGTGTATGAGCTCATCTTTAATCCTTTCTCTGGAATGTCTAATGACTTTTTGGATGATCATGGGAAAGCTGAGTTTAGTTTATCAGGTTTATTTGTCACTTCCTTTTACAGTGTTTTACAATTAATTTCCAGGCAAGAAGAAACTCCTCTGTCATGACTTACTATGACATATACAAAGAAGTTATGATTTATCCTGAGCATAGGGGCAGGGGATAGCCCAGTATAGCCCAGTACGTAGAGTGGTGGCCCCATGATCGGAAGGTTGGAGGTCCGAATCCACTAAACGGCTACCCTGAGGTGCCCCTGAGCAAGGTACCTTCCCTACACAGTGCTCCCCGGGCCCCCAGTGACTGCCCACTGCTTGACTGAGTGAATGGGTTAAATGCAGAGAGGGATTTCCCCACAGGGATCAATAAAGTCTAACATTAGATTAGATTAGAATAATATAATTCAGCCTGACCTCCAAGTTGACCTTGAAGTCATCCAACTGACATCCTTGTCAGATGCTGAAGGCAGGATCCATGATGGGTGAAGCAAGTGTTTTATGCATTATCAATGATTCTGCCTTATTTGGGACCCTTTTCAAGTCACCTTGAGAGTTGAAGACCACTCAACTAAAAAAAAATACCAACATGGCAACATAACGGGACTACGCAAAGCAGTGGATGACAGCATGGTAGCTATACTGGTCTTTTATACTGGGCCACCACTACAGAAGTTCAAGAAACAGTTCTCTGCTGGTTTTCAGCAACAATGACCAAAAACCAAATGAAAAAAAAAACAAACAATAAATAAATGCAGTTAAGGGATGAGCTGAAAATGCACAGAAGTCCACTGTTCTTTTACGAGGTAATAAATAATAATGTTCTCACCTATTGTGAAACCAACTCCTAATTTGAATGCTAGCTTCCGCTTCACCTGGTTATCTGCAGCTGCTATTTTCAGGCTGTTCCCAGGAAGTCTCTTTCTCACCATTTGCACATGTAAATGGTGACAGACTCTGGTGCTTTGGATAGCTTTTCTACTCAGTTTGGGCCTTTCTTACTTTCACTAGCCGGGCCCACGTCCTCATTTTAGGTTTGACAGCGTTTTAGTAGGTAAAGGTGATGCTTTGACATGAACTGAGCTGCGGTTTGGGGAAGACCTCGAAGGGGACTGCGACGGCTCCCGGGCCTGGCAGATCCCCATGTACTAAATAGGAGTGAAGAAGTTGAACAATGGAGAACAAGTAGGGAGGGAGGGTGGGGCACATAAATGTACAGCTTGCAGAACTGGGGGAACCTATATAGAAGACAGTTGGAAGGAGCCTGTTTGGAGGTGCGGTCCCGCTCCTGAAATTCCGATACATAATCTCCAAATAAGGCTAAGTCATACACACACCTTTTTTCTTTCTTTTACATTCACACACACAAATGCTGATGGATGCATCTCAGGGGCAACTCGAGGTTCAGTATCCTTCCCACCAACTCTCCCATAGCTACCCTAAAAATTTGCATCTGCAGTTTTCCTATGATCCCGAAACCTGCGCCAAACACAGAGTGCAGAAAACCATTGTTCAAATACTTGTGACCTGAGTACATCTCGGCTGACATAGCCAACGGAACGAAAAAAATTGCAACCTAACGACATAAAGAAGAAAAAAAAAACGTAAGCATTGTTTTGACTGCAAACAGAGCAGCAGGAGCACTGGTGCTTTTTACACTGACATAGAACATAAATCAACTTTAAGAAAAATGAAAAAACTTCCCAGAGTGTCTGGAATGTTTTTGTAGTAATTTGTAGTGACATCTTTCCTCTGAATGTTGTGTAAACCTCATCCCCCCTAGTTTGACTATTCATTTAACCTAATACCTTATGTTACAAGTAGCTTGTGTTGGAAAAGATATGTCGGCCTCTCTTCATTGTGTCTGTGTGACGTTTCTGCTTCCACATGAATCAGACCATCAAAGAAAGAAAATGTTCACACAAGGTCAAGTAAATATCTGTGGGGTTTTTACAAGTGTTATGTGTCATTAATGCCCTAACAAATGACATTTTGAGGAAATGATGTGGATCCCACACGTCTCAGTCATGAAATGTCATACTTACTTCAGTTCTTTATTTCAGGACCTTGGACAGATCAAGTCCAGTTTTCGCCCCTGAAATCATCTTTTGTTTAGTCACTTTAAAAACATTTGATCTCATCACTGATTTACGTCATTTATTTTTACAAACCAACCAACGCAGTTACACAGGACATGATGTGGCCTCCTGGTGATTCAAGATTTTAAACCGTTTCAATAAATGTCTGTATTGTCATCTTTTTTTCATCTTTTCTGCACTGCAATGTCTAGATATTTAAGAAAACAATAGTTTTACTGACATATTTCAAAACCTACTGAAAATGAAGCAGTTTTGTTTAGTTAATCTCGCTAACACACAGTGCTAACTGTTTTACAGTTAATAACAGCAGCACTACCAGAAGTCACTGCTCCACAGCTCTGATATGTGATAACTCACAGTGCATCACACTGGGTCAGATCTTATTTTTAAAATGACTGAATCACACAGCTCAGACTTGACCAGGCGCTTTTTAGTCAGGACTTGATTTAATGCACTTATGATATAGCAAGAAAAACAGTTTAATGGCTGTTTGCCGCCATCTAGTGACTGATTCAAATGCACACAACAAATTAACAAATCATTTTGTTGAATTTAGGTTGAATATAATCACTCCAACGGCTGTCTGCTACGACTCCAGAGGCCATAAAACACTGGAAACCATACTTATGTGCAAACAGATGATAAAATGAGCTCATAAGGACAAAAGCAATCACGTCATGAGGTTCTAATCCCCGAGTACATCTCACACGTGGCAGACGGACCCAAATCCCGAGTTAGGAAACAAAGTAAACAACAAAAAACAACCTCTGTTAGGCAGAGAAATAAAGCAAAAGCTGGATCACAATTCTTCTCTCATTGTTCTCTTAAGGGACACCTGAACAAAGAAAAGCAGGACTTAAATACTCACACTGAGGCCCAGCTGGGGTAATGAGGAACAGCTGACACAAAGGAGACAAGGGAAGTCAAATTAAACACAAGCTACGAGATGCACGACTTGCCGGAATAAACAGGAAACAACGTAACAAAGATACTCCTAACACAGCGACGCCGCTGCAGAAAGTATAATAAATGCAAAGATTACAACCTAGTTCAGAAAATAAACAGATGGTTTTTAAAAGCACATCCATCACTGCCTCATCACGCAGCTGTAATAAGAGTTTTAACAAACTAAGAAGTTTCGATTACGAAGTTCACAAAATCATTTCAGTTAGTTTAGCTTTTTTTCAAAAGTGTAGTTTTTCTCCTTATTTTTGTTGTTGTTTGTATAATACAATTTATCCCACCCGCTAACAAAAGCTGTGAAGAAGAGATAATCAGTCTCGTCCACCTCAACTGCCTGTCTGATGTTATGTCGGATCAGTGTATGTTACAAACAGAATGATGCTTTTCCTGCTTCAGAAATTTTGACATTTAGACCTTAGATTAAATTATATTGTACTTTATTTTGTTCTTGTTCCAATGTCTGCATCCATTGATACTCGTCTTTTTTTTTGCTAGCATTATGATGGGTGTGTTGTTGCTGCAACGTCATAATTATTGCCACATGTCTGTGACTCTGGAACAAGAAATCAGCGGGAGAACTTTGCCTTTAGTTCAGGGAATCAGGGGACAAAGTCAGTGTGAGGAGCAGAGTGTGTGTGTGTGTTTAGACATCTTTGCGGGGAAAAGAATTAGGAACGTTATTATACTGCTCACTCGTGAGGACTAAAGTGGCTGTCCTCATGAGCATTTTTGAGACTCAAATGTGGTTTTAGTGTCAGGGTAATAGTTAGGGTTAAGGTTAGTTTATTTATACCTGTAGGTAAATGGCCATTTTTTTATATAGAGAATAACATATAGCGCTTTACTAGTCCCTAAGGACTAGTAAAGCATCCTTAAGGACGCCCCCACTGACAGAGGCGAGGCTGCCGGACACTGGCGCCACCGGGTCCTCTGACCACCACCAGTAGGTGGCAACGGGTGAAGTGTCTTGCACAAGGACCAAGGACACAACGACCGAGACTGTCCAAGCCGGGACTCGAACCAGCAACCTTCCGATTACAAGGCGAACTCCCAACTCTTGAGCCACGATCGCCACGTGTAAATCTGCTTTACACAAAAATGATAGCATTCAGCATCCCTTCACAAAACACAGACATCTATTTACACCTGACAGACAGAAGGAAAATCGACGAGCAGAAGTCCCTTTACTCTCTACATGAATCAGGTTCAGTAGAGTCGAAAGTGCGTCCACTGCTCTATTGGGCCGATATGCAAATTACATTGTATCCAGCTCACGTTCGATCTCTTTCATAATCACATTTCTGATGATTTTTTATTTTTAGATTTAGGAACAGGAACCATGATGGGTTTGTAGCATAAACCTGTTCGCTGGAACGTTCAAGACAACGTTCAACTATACAGCAAAAAGCACCAAGCAGGCAAAGTTCTTTATGTTTCTCGTGCACGGGACAGAACTGGACAAACGCCGCTCCTTCGCTTGACCCCAGTCGCTCTCGTCCGCTCCCCCGTAACACTGCTCTTTTATTGAGGTTACATGAATACGCATAGGTTCATTAACATATGACGTATACATACAAACAAAGAGTACCTTGCCTGTGCGTTGTGTGTGTGTGTGTGTGTGTGGGGGGGGGGGTCAGAATGTGACCCCATAAAGACTTCTCTGAAGCTGCTGGTCTGGAACTCCAGCAGTTCATCTAAACAAAAGGCGCTTAGCCTAAAACAGATATAGATGTTTATCCTACCATGAAACAATAAGAGCAGGGACGACCTCTCTCGTGACCCCAGAGTCTGAGTGTGCATGCCAGAACACTCTGGGAGGCACACAGAGTCTTTACAGACTGCTAAGGATCAAACCTCTATCAATATGCAATTGATTATAAAACTAAGCATATATGAGTAAATATTTCTAAGCATAAATGACAATCAACCATATAAACCTAACAAACCACGACAGTTCTTTCCAAAGTGAGGAAAGGATTGATTAAGAATAACCTGAAATATTCGACTGAGTTCTTTAGAACAAGATTTAATCAGCCAGCCACTAGTGTTATCAGGACCCTGGCTCGTCTTCACGTTAAATGCATGAAAGGCCTTTTGGATATCTCTGAGTTTAATGATAAAGTGCTGAGTATCTTTCTGTTTCTGTTCCAAAATATTCTTGCTAAAATCAGAAGAACATATTCAAGGCATTTGCAAAATCTCTGTCTGAATTAAAACTGTCTAAAATGATCCGACTGCTGCTCTTGGGATTTTGAAGCCCTGCTATTTTTTGCAGAAAATTTGTTTTGTGTGTGTGTGCGTGTTGTCTTGAAGGATTGAAGGCCTTCAACACAATCTTCTCTTAGGGTGGCTGTATCTCAGGAGGCAGAGCAGGTGTCCAGCCTGATACTAACCCTGCAGAGCTGCTCGGTATCATCGGCGTATGAATGACTGTGAAGGTAGAAAGCACCTGTGTCGAAAAAGCTCTGAAAAACTATTTGTGTGCACAGGTGAATGAGGCAAGTGTTGTATAACATCAGTCCATTTAACATCTTATGTGTGGACTGGTGTCGCCTCTTCACTGCTCAGACTGTAACTGGTGTACCAGTCAGTGCATATACTGGTACACGGCTGTGTACAGCTCCACTGTTCATGAAAATAAAACTAACAATGTCACTAATATGTGCCATCCTAGAGCAGCTGTACTACCTGTGCAGCCTGAGGGACTTGCAGGTATCGTCTGTCTTTTTATTATTATTATTTCGTTTAGACTGGTGAAGTTAAAGAAA
Source organism: Aulonocara stuartgranti (assembly GCF_965226115.1). NCBI lineage: Eukaryota > Metazoa > Chordata > Actinopteri > Cichliformes > Cichlidae > Aulonocara > Aulonocara stuartgranti. Next base: position 35,707,909 of record NC_138957.1, on the reverse strand, counting down.
GCGACTGTGCAGCAGCAACTGGACGCCAGGTGTCCCCAGTCTCCCATTTTTCGCAGCAAGGGGAATCCTGCTGGAAAGAAGGGCTGACTGGAGTGTGTGAAGAAGTGCGTCCGCATGAGTTGTTTTCACACACACACGCCACTTTCGGGTACTTTTCAAACTGAAACTACTTTTAATCCATTTTTAAACTCCTCCGGGTTTCCTTCAGCCGCAGTAATGCAGACGTAAAGTCAGAGTGTGTGTAGGCATGTAGGAATGGATGAAGACAGTTGCAATTAGGAAAGCAGGGTGGCGACAGGTAGCCAAAGATAAGGGAAGAAAACGGGACTACACCTTTACCGCATTACTCGCCGCTTCCATCGGTGGAAGTTCCGCACAGCAGCCGCCTTTCTTCTCGGGTCTGCCCGCTTCTCCTGAACTCTCCAGCGGATTCCTCTTAGGTGTTTACTCCGGCACAATCATGTCTGAGGAAACAACGGATTTCCCTAACGAACTGTTCGGTAAGGTTACGATAGCGGGGATTCGTGTTTACGCCAGCTGACCGACGCGTGCGCTGCGCTGTTATTGCCCTCAAAATAAAATAAAAAGTTCGGAGTTCGTCGAACTGTTTTGACGTGGCTCAGCTGGCTCAGACGTCTTTTAGCTGCAATGGTTTAAAGGGAACAGCGCCATGTAAAACTTAACGCATTGATCTGATAGCGGTGACGTTGTGTTTTTACTCGCTTTTGAAATCACTGCGAGTCACTTTGAGACTCTCAGAAGTTACATAGAAGTTGAAGTTTTCTAAATATACGAGTGTTTACTACAATTCTGGGCCAGTGTTTTGGAAAGAATAACGTGATTCAACTGAAGGCAACAAGCTCATATTAAAACACACTAACTTCAGTAAACAACAGCTACACTGTCCTGCTAGTACTGGATCACACTGATTGGGCCTTTTATTAACAGGTGAAATAATCTCTGGTTTTCATTTGTCCATTTCTGTAAAAATAAAAAAGTCATTTTCATGCCCTGGGGCTTTGGCTGGCTACCTGAGAGTCTCTCCTCTGCTGCCACTTCCTTATCTGAAGTGGGGGAGAGGGGTGTGTCTGTGAAATTCCTTTGGATTGTGGGATATTATCAACACAGACTGCCTGGATGACTGAGTGTCAAAAAAGAAGTGTAAATCACTGCATTTAGCTGGAGAGAGTAGCCTGAACTGAAATAAAACACCTTGCTGATACAGCCAGACAGCTGCAGGTCCATGTGTTTGACCTACATTGACTTCTGCAGGCTGATGTTGGACTGAAGCCACCTGCAACCTATTTTAGAACCAGTGTCTTACTTACTGACAGTTTTAGAGACAGCGGTGGGCCGTGAGGGTGGAGAGGCCGATTAAGGAAAAGCTTGAAAAACCATGAGGTCTTTCTATTTATTAGCTCACCATTAGCAGACTCAGATACTGCGTGATGAAGCTGACTCACTACCCCGTGCTCTCTGTTACGGTGTCTGCAGACCAGTCTCACACTGTATATCTGCGCTGACCGATGAATGGGGCTTTTTGTAGGCAGCCCTGCTGTTGGTTTTAACAGGACGGGCTGACCTGATGCTGCTCATCGTCAGTAATTTAAAACTAGGAGGGGAAAAAAGCTTATCGGCAGCGCTCGTTAGGCCTGACCTTTGTGTGCACAGAGACTGAACTAATGAAAAGTGAGGAGGATCAGATGCTGGGTGATTACATGCCAAAAGCTGTGTGAGAAAGTTCAGCAAGTATACGGACACCCATTCATTTCTTGTCTAATTTTTAAGCAGTCAATTTTACAAATAAATAACTAGAACCCATATGAAAGTAGACAGAGTCCATCTAATACCCCAAAATGCCAGTAGCTCAGCATTTCAGAGCCACATTTATCCCTCAAAAGTTGGTAGAGATTAAAAGCATTGCTGTCAAAGAGAGACTGCCAGACTTTTATTTAAGAAGTGGCCAAAAATACACCAAAAAGTATCAGGTTAGGCAGCTTTGTCTTTATATTCAGGTGTTGTTATACTCCCATTCCCACAGGTTATTTTAAAGAGCTGTACTAGGACATGTTACAGTACAAGTCCTGTTAAAGTGGCAACAAGTCAGCTTGTGGAATCTCTTCACTGCTAGATATTCTATAATCAGCTGGCATTATTGCAAACCAGAAGGGTTTAGGAGCCACAAAGGTCATGTAAAGTTACAGAGCGAGGTCGCTGAGGTGCATAGAGCATAAACGTCACCAGGACTCTGCTGACTCATCAGCATTAACATCAGCACAAAAACTGTGCACCGGGAGCTTCGTGGCATGAGCTTCTACAGCCCAGCCTCCTGTAGGCGTGACGTGCAGAGCCAGCACCTGTGTCCATAGCTTCGATGTCTCTAAATGTGAGCTTGTGCTGTCTTATAACTTCTGGCTGTGTAAAGAAGTCACAACCAACAGTTCAGGTTCAAAGCAGGAACTGTGATTTAAGTCAAAGACAAAACGAGTCTCGAGCCTCTCAAATCATAAATGAGAATCTGGAAGAATTAATTGTATAAAGGATGAAGCCGTCTGCACAGCATTTAATGGACTTTCAGAAAATAGTAAAGACTGAATTTCTGCCAGTGTGAAGTAACTGGAGAGTGAGAGCAGACGTTTGTTTAGATTCGGCATGTCGCAGGTTGTTACTCTACACTAATTAGTCTGCTGGGAAGTGGAACGTGTTTTTTATAGGAGCGGGTTGGACATGTGTTTCTGATCAGCCTCCACGCTGCTTCATGCTCTAATGTTTTGATCCTCCTCATGACCTCATTGTGTGTCTGGGTGGAGGACAGCATGAAGGCGGACCCGTGCTTTTTGACTTATTAAGACTCCTGCACACAGCACAGCGCCGCTCGTTTCTCCTCGTCTCACCCTTGTCTTTTACCCGATGCTTCCCTCTCTGCGTTCCAGCTTCTTCACCCTCGTTCTTTCTTCGTGTCCCTGGACTTCCACACCAATACTAAAACAACATACAGACTTTACGGGTAAACCATTAACAAACCACTACTGGTTCCATCAGGGAGATCAGATGTGGTACATGCTGTGAGCAAATAAGATGTAAGGCAGTCACACTCGGTAAAACAGCACTGAGAGGGAATAACTAAGGAGTAAAATAAATATTTCTGGTGAAAAGCAAGTCCTTCGAGTTCTTGTATGTTCTGATTACAGGAAGCTCCAAGTTATAATGGATGTGGAAAAGCTTTGACTGGATTTTTCTCCACAGAAGTGCCACCAACCAACGTGCACTGCACATAAATGAAAGGAACCGTTTTTGATCAGCATTAGGTCAGTCAAACTTCTCGGAGAGCGATCTGCTCAGTTAAATAGCAGAGGAGGTTGTTAATGAAACGAACAACTGGTGCACTAGAGGGGCAACGATGAGACATCCCCAAACACGTTCATATTATCACAGCTGGATGCCACTGACGTTTTTCCCTACTTATTTTTTCAGACTGTTTTTCCTGTAGTGTTGCATTTGGTTAGAGTCAGTGTCACTACAGGTAGCATGAGCCGATACCTGGACCCTACAATGTTGCACGGGTAGTCCTGATGCACCGTCCTGAAGGTTTGTCTCAGCACAGTCTCAAGAGCCTGGAGGAAATTCCAGGAGACATGCAGTTACTCCAGAGAGCTGAACAAGGCTGTAGAAGACCCTTAGTCCATCAGGAGGACTTATGAGTGAGCTTGCAGGAACAGTCTGAGCGCTGCCAGAGCTACAAAATGACCTCCATCAGGCTACTGGTGTGAATGTTTCTCACCAAACAATCAGAAACAGGCTTCACCAGGGTGGCCTGAGGGCCTATTGGGGACCCTATGCTCACTATCTGGCACCATAGAGCGCAGTTGGCATTTAGAATACAAGACCAGAATTGGCAGGTCCACCAGTGGTGCCCTGTGCTTCTCACAGGGACACATAGCCCTTTTCAGGCTAGCCAACAGCAGCCTGATTGCCTTCAGGTACTGGGATGTCAGACCCTACACTGGCACACTGGGTCCTGGGTTCCTCCTGGTCCTCGACAGTGCCCGGCCTCATGTGTATGCAGACAGGAACTGCTGACTGGCTTAAATCCATCCTTTCTCAGCACAAACCTCTAGAATCCATCTTGTAATGCTAGTCTAAATTCTAGAAGGCAGTCTTACGTACGTATTAGTGACCTCTTTGAGCCGGCCATACAAAATATCATTTGGTGTGATTTGTCCTTCTTTTGGTGCGCATGGCCCGCCCGTCTCCTTCGATGCTGACAAAGCAAGAGATTGATGCTCAGGGAACCGTCCTGCTCCAGCACAGCTGCGTTGGCGACCTCGTCGTTCAGTATTCATAATAGGAAGCAAAGGTGAAAGCTTTCTATGTGATTCCTTTATGTAGACATAGTTGTTTAACAGAGAGCTTCATTTCTAACGTTTCTATTCTCGCTCTTTGTACTGTGGAGAAACTCGATGTTCATCATGAACATCATGCAGCTTCTTAAACAAATGAAATCATTTGCATGATAATCTGGAAGTGATTCCAGTTCAGTGAAGGATGAGTTTCTCGTAAAGAAACGGACACTCTGCATTTACACTCAGCCTGTCGACACTAAACCCTCGTAAATAAAAACACGTTCTAAGTGATTGATTCTTTTTTCTGCGTGCATAAAAAAATGATAGCTAATGTTTGGTGTTGTGCTCGCGGTGCAGCCTTCCATCACTCATGTTTCCCTCTGCAGCTCATTAACTTTTGTCTGCTCTCTCCTGTAGAGAGACAACAAGATGCAGGTTGACACATAATTTGTGTTTTAGTGATTGCAAACCACAACTCAGTTTGCAGCATAAAGACGTTTTTTTTTTTTAAACATTTATTTATTGGTTTTAAACAGTTTTACATGGTGCACCGTGAGCTAAAGAAAAAATAAAAAAACACTAAATAAGCAAACTAAGAACCCCTTTTTAAAAACACTATAATGATCTGGTTAGAAACACATAACTACTTGGGAGAAATGTTACAACTGTCTCGGTTTACTCTGACATTTGGAAATAACAGCTTTCCTCCTGGTAGGGCGGATGCAGGTTTTAAATTTTGGTTCGATCAAGGTATAAGAAAAGTGTCTGATATATTTAGGAATAATACTCATGTCTTTTGAACAACTTGGAAGTACTTTTTCTATTCCTGTCAAACATTTTTTTAAATTTCTTCAATTAAGAAATTTTATCTTAACCACACAAGGTGACAGCTTAGAAATCTCCACCTCCTCCTCTCTAGAGAGCACAGTAAAGCATCTAAATGGGCGAGGCCGAGTTTCTGCATTGTACAAATTATTTATGGAAAATTCCAAAGAATCAACACAGTCTGTTTTAGAGGCTTGGAGGAAGGATTTGCAAATGAACATATCTGATGATGAGTGGTATAAATCACGCTCCTTCGCCCAGAGTCAGACAATTAATGTGCAATCTCGACTACTTCAATATAAATGGTTAACAAGACAATATATTTCACTGTATATGGGAGTGTCCACATGTGAAAATCTTTTGGGAAAAGGTAATAAATCTGTTGAGTCAAATTATTGGTGATGTGATCCATGTGGACTTAACAGCCTGAAACTCTAACTTGATTTGTGTATCTGTCCTTCCCTTTTGTTATGGTTTGCTTTGTTTTTGTTTCTATTGTTATGTTGTTTCTGTTGTTGTTGTGGTTTTGTTTTTATTTATTTATTTTTACTTTATACGTTTTTTTTCTTTTAATTATTTCTTTATGTTTTAAGACCATCTCAGAACACAATTCTTCATTAGTAAACGAGACGTGTTAATCTGACTTGAAAGCATCTGCAGGCCACCAAATCTCCCATCCTCCTATTGTTGTGTAACCTGTGATCCCTCCAGCTGTTCTGGTGTCAATTGTCGTGATTTTTTGTGTGTTTGTAGAGAGTGTGCGGGAGGCAGTGGGGCGCAGGGTGAAGCTGACCCTGAGGCAGAAAGTCCAGCTGGAGGTCAAAGGTGACAAGGTGGAAAACAGAGTGCTGGTAAGTGACAGCTGTTTAGTGCTTTTTACTGTAACCATGTGTACTCACAGTTGTTGTTAAACTTTTGTTTTTGTGCCCTTTTTGGCATCAGGAATGTTATATGTGATGGGTGGGAAGCAGGAAGTGTCACTGCTCTTAACCCTGGAAAACACAGTAAGCTGAGTGTGTGTGTGGGCATGTTGCTGGAGCGGGAAGGTGATGAAGCAGGAAGTGCAGGCTGACGGTTTATCGTCACACGCAGCAGTTTGTATGTCTGTAGGAATTCATCTTCTTCTCATCTCAATGCTTACTCAGTATTTATTTGAATAGGCAAAATACAAAAGGGTGCTCTCAAATACTCCAGATGTCGTGCGAGGAGCGCTGCACAGGCAGTGTTTTTGTGGTCATTTTGGTTTTTTAGTTGCCTCGACGCGACTGTAGATTAGCAGCAGCCGGTGACTGATGAAGACCAGCGAGGAAGGATCGGTGCCATTTTTTTGAATGTTTGAGTGTTTATATATCACAACAGAACAACCCGCACCTTTAAAATGAAACTTCTATCAGCAGTCTTGGTTCTGATATTGTGAGGTTTTCTCGTCAGCTCGTGTGCGGTTGTTAAATATTTTGTTTGCAGCAGCAGCAGCTCGTCCGCCGGGAGCTGCTGCTGCTCTGAGTCACGTTGGGAGTGCTTCCTTGTTTGGGTTCAGTTTCTCTGCAGCTCTACAATCTTTAAAAAGTGTAAAAACTGATGCACAGCTTTTCCCCTGTTTTCAAAATGAGCAGCCATTCTGAAACTTTTGTTTTGATTGGCGATGTCGGAGCAAACAAAAGAAGGAATGTTGCTTAAGTTGCTTAATTGCAGGGTGGACGTTGTGAAATGGGCCTCATGGTCGAAGTTGAAGAGGGGCTGGTAGAGCTTGATATCAGAGCTCTGTGGTGCTGCTGTTTCATGCCAGGCTGGAAAGCACCTCCTTATGGACACGGCTTCGTGAGTGGCGACATTGTCGTGCAGAAACAGGAAAGGAAATACCTCAAACGTTTGGCACCAAGTTGAAAGCAAAATATCGTTATGATGAACTTTGTTTTGATTGAACAAGCTGTGCTAAGATGACGGGCTGATATTTACAGTTTAACCACTCAGGGGGTTTTTTACCTGCAAGCCTCATTTGTACGAGCGCCGTTTTCCTTTTCTTTGTGTTCTTTTGTGTAGGAATCATGGAAGAATTTCCACACATACTGGGGAAGTCCTGAAATGAGGAAGTGGTGCAGAAATGAGGACTGATTGTTGGAACTTTTTGTTTGGTGATGTTGCTGCAAATATGATGCAGCAAAAGTAAAACTCTTATGAACTGTTGGAAGACGCAGAGCAGGGATAGGTGGGTGTTACCGGGCTATCTGGTTTCACCTAACTGCAGGTTTGTGTGAGTGTGGGAATAAGAACAGACAAATGAGTATCACCACTTCTGCTTAAAGCTCGTCCGCTCAGCTCAGGAAGTGCCTTCAAGCTCAGTTCATTTTTTTACATCTTTAACACACTTGTGTTTTCCTTTGGCCACATACCACGGCTCTGCAGCTCCTGTCAGGACTTGACTGAAGCAACCCACTCACAGCCACAGGGTGTTGGGACACACACATTCCACAGCTGTATATCAGCAGTTCTACCCTATAGCTATAACTTCTTGAAATGAGCCAGCGTGCTCAGTGTTTCGCGATAAAGCGTCCTGCTGGGTTTCTTTTCATTTGTGGAAATTAAAGTAAAAAACACATTTTTGTCCTGAACTCCAACCCAGTGAACATGAATGTGTGTCTGCGTCCTGCATGTCAACACCAGGAATGAGTTTGTTTGTGAAGATGTGGGTCTGTAGTTTACCTTTGTGAAACCACTACAGCTGAGCGTTCACACTGTCGATGTCTTTTGCACCCACTTCAATCGTCACTGACTCCAAACTATGAAGGAAACGTGTCTGAGCTGACACACAAAAGCTACAGATTATAATTTTATCTATTTGTAATATTTGGGTCTCAGGACTGAGTGCTGGTGACCATCTAAATGTGCCCTCCATATCCACACGACACCAGTTTGTGTGCAGATTATTTTATTTGTTACAACTAAAAATTGATCATTTCATCTCAATTAATAGATTTTTTCAAATATTTTTTGTGCCTTTCGCACAAAAGGCAGCGTTTGAACATGAATATCTTAAAGACTGTTAAAGATAAAAGCTCAGGATGAACCTGCAGGCTTCGACAGCACTTTGATGCACTCTGATTCAGACGCTTTGCATCTGATTTCTCTTCCCTAGTCTGCTTACGTGGACTTACTCACCTGCTCACTGCAGCTCGTCTGCAGAACGACCTGCAGAACGATGGACCGAGGGCCCGCCCCTCGGTCCATCGTCTGAGACAGTCGTATCTTCTTGGCTCGCCTCAGATGTAACCTGGAGTGACCTCACTAAACTGTAGGCGCCACAGCTGGCTCGGCCTCCTGTGGCGTACAGCTCGCTTTCACTGCCCCACTTTGTTTCCTATAAAATCGTTGCAGTGAAAGTGTGATTACAAGGACCATTTACATCCCCACCATTTCACACCATAATTCATCAAACATCTCAAAAATAAGTCGCTAATTTTGTCTGTAGGAGTCTGGCTAAGGCCGAGCGAGCAGCCATAATGCGCACTTGCTCCCCGCCAGGATTGAGGTTCAACACGTGGTGAAAGATAATGTGTATTATTATCCCACTGGGCTAAAAACCTCTCCAGAAGCCGGCGCTGCTGCCAGCTTCTCTGCGAGGGAGAATACACAAAGCTGTTGGGACCAAAGGCCCAGAGGGACTGCTGCTCACATTTAGACTGAAAATGACTAAATTTCCTTTATTCTATTTATTTAGTTTTTCATGTGTAACATCGTCAACGCCACAATTACAGTTTCTAAATTGCTCTTCCAACCGCAGGGAGTCCATTTGAATTCTTTTTCATTTTTTCTTCTTGTTGTTATTATGATTGTTATTATTATTATTATTGATGCATGAAAACCCTTTTTTGCCTGTTTTATTTAAGGGTGATTTCTTGTTGGGCGCTGATTGTACTCCATGACAGACAGCTGGAAACTCAGTGGCCAAGCTGTTCTTTGGGTGGATGCGTACACTGTAGTGCAGATGAGTCCACGTGGTCGCTAAAGCAGGCGGGCGCACAGATGTCCTCGCTGTCCACAGTCAGACCCCAGGATTTAGGTTGAACAGTTGCTGGCTGTGCGGTAGATGACTGTAGAGCGTGTAGAATAACCGTATGGATGTGTGGTTAAATGTGTAGTCCAAAGCACTGAGCGTTCATTCATTTAAAAAGAAAAGTCTTCCACATGTTTTCATTCATGTCAGAAAGCAAAAACTCAGTTTCTTCATCCTCATCTGTTGACCGTTGTCTGTCTTTGTCCTCAGGCTTTGGCTTCACATCGAGCCTTTCTGCTCACAGCACGAGTCCCCTCTAAGGTTAGTGACCCCGTTCATCTCACACTTTTTATTTCAATCTTTGTCTTTGTGTTTTGTGCTAAGTCGCAGTCTTTGACATGCTGAATGTCAGCCCGTTGGATCGGCCACTGTCACAGAGAGCGTTTTGACTGGAGGGCAGCCTCGCCCCGAGCGTGACTACAGACTGTATTAATCTGTATTTCATCACAAAGTACAGCTATGTTTCTTATTAGTCACACATTATCTCCAAACACACCTTTGTTTTTGGGCACTTGGCTGTGTGTTAACAGGATGTGTTTAACTATTATACTCTGGGGTGTTTTGATCACATGATTTGCCGGGCTTCCATGTTTGCTAATTATCCTCCTTTTCATCCCGGACAGCTCCAGCACAGGTTAACATTCAGAAAAGTCCCCTGCATAAACACTATGGTTCCCTGATAAAACACATTACCTTTCATGCATGTGCTCATGGTTTTTATTGGTCATATTGAACATTACAAACCCACATTTTTTCTTGATTTCTCCGTATGTCTGAATTGTCGCGTCTCTTCTCCCCGTTCGCTCGCTGTTTCCTGCATGTGCCTCTCTACACAGTTGAGCAGGTCTCAGCACCATATGGAGACATTTGATAGTTTTACCCACAATGCAGCTGTGAGAAATCAGCCTGTGGGAAAGAAAAACAGTGACAGGAAGAAAAGTTCAACCTAGAGGGCGAGAGGCAGGAACGGAGAGGAAAAACATTCTGGAAAGAGCAGAAAAGTAAAGATTTAACTATTTTCTTGAACTCTTCAGACTGAGAAAGATACGAAGGATCGTGAAATGTTTACGCTGCTTTATTTTTAGGCTGCCTGGGCACGATACGGAAGAGCAAACGTGACGTAAAACTAAGGAAAACCCCCCGTACTCTATCCCAAAACCCATTTTCAGCTGAATCCTGAATCTTTGTGTTTCCTCGTTTTAAGTTTAATAAACTGTTTTTAGAACTTCCGGCTCATCACAGTTCTGTATAATTAAAAAAGAGAAGTAGGTCTGTGGTTAAACACAGTTTCCACGATGCTTCCTTTTTGGTAGCATCTATTTTCATTGCTCCCTGGTGACTCTCGAGGGTTTTTTTTTTTTCTTTTTTGGGGGCTTCTTAGCAATGAGTGTGTGAACCAGGCCAGACAGAGACATAAAGTCTGATTCAAAGTGAAACTGAGTCCTGGGACTTTGCTCAAACTAAAACTAAATGGCTGTTTGGCTCCAGAATGTCAAACACAGAATCGTGACCCCAGAAACGATGTATATGTTGGAAATATGGCACATAATCATGGAAATCTCAGTCATATACGGTGTATAGAGGAAGATCTAAGACGAACACAGATGAACAGATCCCTGCTAATCAGTGCAAACTGACAAAGTAATAAAGTAATCACATTTTCCTCGCGTCTCGGTAATGTCACCATATTATTTGTCAGATAATTTCATTAATGCAAACACCAGCACCGTTAACGAGAAGCATTAATTCATCAGCACTTTTGTTTACATGTGTTTTTTATAAGAAATCAGAACAAAATAACTGAATAGACTGATTAAGTTTGTCTCTGTATTTTTGTTTAAGAGGATTTCATTGCTACCACAGTACAAACACAGTGGAGAGGTCCACTTTAGTGCCTCGGTGGAGCTTTGAGCCTCAGCTGTATCCCAGCTGATGAGCTGCTGTGAAGTCGGACAGTCTGCGAGGATGGACTCGCCTCTGGAGCCAGCTTTAAGGGGGCGTCAGAGGAAGTGTTCTGGCTCTGTGGTTTTCGATCTATGTTGCCAGTTGACGTTAATAGTTGCGTCATCACTATTGTTTTATTTAAGGTTGTTTTACGTTGTGCAATCGTTGCTGTCGGAGATTCCCTTATGACGGGATAATTGTTTTGTCTAAGCAAATGTTGTCTTTGATTATCAAATGACTGAAATAAGACTTTGTAGTTCAATGAGTTTAAAGCAGGCACTTTGTTAGCCGAGCGACTTTATTGGAAGCCACAGTAGAGGCCCCGTGTTTAAAATGAGTAAATTATGACTGAAGTTACGTATCACGCCTGTAAAAATCAGAGCAGAGTTTAACTTATTTGAAGTTTCTTTAATCAAAGTTTGGACCTGTGGAGGACCGACTGTGCTTTTGTTTGTCCGGGTTAATCCGGTTACCCGACTGAACAGAGCTCCTCAGATCAAAGTTGTCGGTCTTTTCGTGAGACATTTAAAACCTTCCTTGTTTTAAAAACACGTTATGATGATGAGTTGCGATGTTCAGAAACACGAGTGAACCTTACAGGCTGCAACGTGTTTCAGCTCCGCCAGCTGACCCCTGATCTGTTGTTCCACAGTGGGCCAGCGGTTTTTCTAACTGTGTAGGAAGAGAGTGGAACAGAGGGCGGTTTGTTCCTCGGTGTGTACTGTCCCAGCCCAGAGAGGCAGCGGGGAGGGGGGGAGACAATGGAGGAATTTAACAGCTGGTGAGGAGGGCAGGGAGGGGGCACGGCTCGCCCTCTCGCTCTGCTTTTCACTTCGTTTCTTATTGATTTCTTCTACTCGGGCAAAGTCCAAACCGTCCTCTCTTCCACCCTCCTCCCCCTCTCGCTCTGCATCGCGCCTCTTCATCGTCTGACAGCTCTCCGGTCACTCCATCTCTTTCGCTTTCTTTTTCCGCCTCCCCCCTTCGCCCCCGCCATCGTTGTTGTGCTTCTCCCTCTTTTCCTCAGTCACACTTGTTCTTTTTGGCAGCGACCGCACATTATTTTTACTCTCTCTCTGGATTCAAAGGGAAGCGAGTGTGAGGCTCTGCTCCAGACATTTGTTCTGCAGACTATTTGTAGCCTGTGTTTTTTACATTCCTGTAGTCTCGCTGATTTTTCTTCTTGCTCCTCTCTTCAGGGTTTGTTCAGTAGCAATAATAACCCGCCTCGTATCGGCACTGCACGCTCTGTCCATCATGGAAAAGCATTTAAGAAATTCCTCACTGGAGAATTGTTGATAGTGTAAATGAAATATAGTCCAGATGATTGGGAAAGCCTCCTTGAACGTTCTTGCGGCACAGCGAACTGTCTCTGTTGCTCAACCACGAAACAAGTCGGCGCTTGAGAAGTTATTCTCAGTCCATCTAAAAACAGATACGCACTCATCAAGGTAACACTTGTTCTGCTCCATGACTGAAAGTATGTGGACCCTCAACATTTCAGCCACGTGTGATAGTTTAACGATGATGTTTCATTCTTTCCACCAGATGTTGCCTCGCTTGGCTCACATCAGCATTGCTAACAGTGAAGTTGGCTGATAAGATCTGCCTCGCAGTCGGCCTTCGGTCCTAAATGTGAAGGTCAGGTTCAAACAATGAGCACAAGTGGTGTTCTTAGAGCGGTAGAGATGTGCACCTCTGGCTGCCGTCATGTCCACATCCACGAGAGTGAGCCTCTCATCACCAGTCGTTGCACGCCTCCTGTTTCCTGGTGCAGTTCAGGAGAAAGAAATTAGTTTTCTGTCTGAATTTTTTAGGTAATAATAATACGTTTTATTTATAGGCGCCTTTCAGACCCTCGAGGTCACCTTACAATAACACGAGAACAATAGCAGCAATAAAATATGATAAACATGGCAAAATAAGATTTAGACATAAGGTAAAAAAACAAAACACAAGCATAAAAGTATATAGGTCACGATTTCTGGAAAGAAACTTTGCTGCTGAGTTTTTCAGTATGTTTCAATGCTTTGAGGCGAGTGCAAGGATCCCTGCAACAAATATGCAAAGGAAAAAACTGGGCAGCTCAAACCAAACCTCTCCCTGTACATCCTGTTACCTTCACATCTGCCCAGTTCAGTTGTTCAGACATACAGCTGTTGGCTCAAAAATGTAGATCAAATGTTGTGTGTGCGTGTGTGTGTGTGTGCGTGTGTGTGTGTGCTCTCCTTCATAGACTTTAGCTTGTCCAGAATGCTGTGGCTCGCCTCCTGACTGGCAGTAGAAAGCATGCCTCTATCACCCCAGTTCTTATTGAGTTGCATTGGTTACCCATAAAATATTGCATTGAATTTAAAATATTGTTGCTCACCTTTAAAATTATAAATAATTTAGCCCCTCGTTATCTTGTCGATCTTCTTAGTCTAGATGTCCCTGGACGAGCCCTCGGGTTTTCAGCCCAATTACTCCTCCAGCCTAGATCTAGACTTAAATCTAGGGGTGACCGTGCTTTTGCCCTGGTTGCACCGAATCTGTGGAACAACCTTCCTATCGCTATCCAAAATCAAAATCAAATCAAATCACTTTTGTTGTCACATCACATGTGCAGGCACACTGGCACAGCACATGCGAGTGAAATTCTTGTGTGCGAGCCCCACAAGCAACAGAGATGTGCAAACACAACAACACAAACGAGCAAAATACAAGAATGGCCAACCTGAAACTAATAAATATATGTACAATATATAATAGTGTATGCATTTCTGGATGTGTATACTAAATATTTTCCTACGTGTGTGTGTGTGTGTGTGTGTGTGTGTGTGTGTGTATACACATTTTTACAAATTAAATAGTAAAAATAATAATAATAATAATAACAATAATAATAATAATAATAATAATAATAATAATAATAATAATAAAAAAAAAATATATAAAATATACAGAGTTGAAAATGTGCAAAACAAGTGGCATTTATATACAGTGTGTAGTGCATAATGTTAAAGTTCCAGTAGTGAAGCTGAGGTGTCTATGACGTGTTCAGCAGTCTGATGGCCTGATGGAAAAAGCTGTCTCTCAGTCTGCTGGTACGGGACCGGATGCTGCAGAACCTCCTTCCTGATGGAAGCAGTCTGAACAGTTTATGGCTGGGGTGACTGGAGTCCTTGATGATCCTCCCCGCTTTCCTCAGGCACCGCTTCCTGTAGATGTCTTGGAGGGAGGGAAGCTCACCTCCAATTATCCGTTCAGAGCACCGCACTACTCGCTGGAGAGCTTTGCAGTTGTAGGCGGTGATGTTGCCATACCAGGTGGTGATGCATCCAGTGAGGATGCTCTCAATGGCACAGTGATAGAAGGTCCTGAGGATGCGGGGGCTCATGCCGAATCTTTTCAGTCTCCTGAGAAAGAAGAGGCGCTGCTGCGCCTTCTTCACTGTGCGTCAGACTCCGTTTTATCTTTTAAATCCCGTTTAAAAACTCATTTATTCAACATAGCTTTTCCATCTCGTTAGCATCCCTGTTTTATATTTGGTTCAATTTCTTATTTATGTACTTTATCTTTTAGCTATATCTGTTCTTAGTAACTTTGTTCTTATATCCCCTTTTATTGCTGTATAATTAGTGCCCTTAACCTGATGACATATGTGGTACTTTGTTAATAGTCTTTTATTTAATCATGTCTTAATTTTCCTGTTTTTATTGTAAAGCACTTTGGGTTACCGCTGGTCTTTTAAACGTGCTATACAAATAAAGTTGTATTGTATTGTGTGTGTCCGTGTGTGCAGCACCTGAAATCCCTTCATCCAGCTAATGGCAGCTTGTGTTTTGACTGTGTGTGAGGGGTAAACGTTTCCTGGGAAGAGCCCGAGTTTCTCATGCTGAAGGAGGAGTGACTGTAATCACTTCGCTTTGTTTTCCGTTGTAAATGTTCACATTGTGGGAAGAAAAAGCTCCTTTGTGATTGATGAAAAGTAGAAAAACACTTCTGGCTGTTTTTTCTCAGCCTGCTGCCCTTTCAGTGGCTCTTTGATCAGATGTGGAAATACAAGATTACGTTGACGGCGTCTCTTCTGAACCCTTTCAGGTTGAACAGTCCTTCAGCTATCTGGAAATCCAGGGAATCCAAAGCAACAAGCCCACACAGGTACAAACAACATTATTGAGCTTTTCATTCATTACATCGCAGCACACATGACAACATCTGGACTACATGCACATGTGTCTCATGTAAAACATTGACAGCTTTTCCTCATGAAGCTAAAGCAGGCTTGACTCGTGTCGAGAACTCTGACGCTGTCCTCTTGTCCACTGTGTGTCCTTCTGCATCATGTTGGTCTTTTAAGCTGGAGAAGTGAAAAAGGCCTCCAGCTCTGCATTAACTCACTCACCTGAATCAGCCTCCTCAGGCTTTCAGGGGAAAACCAATCATCATCATCACGGGGTGTCTGCGTTTCTTCACATCCGTGTTTCCTTCATGTCCGATTCCTTTGTGTGTGTCGCCCCCTGCAGCTGGTGTTGGAGCATGAGCACGGCTCGTGGAGCCTCCGGCTGGGCTCTGCAGAGGAAGTGGACAAGGTGATCGCTCACATCGGCAGCTGTCTGCACCGGATCTGCCCGGCAGGCGTACCGGTGTAGGTACCACACAGCCAGCAGCCGCTGGCACTGTTAGGCTGATAACACAGAACCACAACCTGACAGAGGGTTGGAAAGACCCTTTAAGTGTGAAATAAAGTTTTCAGTGTTCAGTTTATTCAGTAAAGTTTAGAATGATGATGAACAATTAGTTTCCATGTGATACTTAAAACAGGAAAAAGCTCATTTAACAGGAGAAGCATCTTTAACAGCACGGCACCTTTAAGGGTTTGACATCTGTTGGAGGTCATTGTGTTTGCTGGAGGGACGCATTTGTGGATGCAGAGGAATTAAAATATAAGTATGAAACAAATCTTCAGGAGACTTTTCTGGACTCTGCTAGAGTGTCGTTCCTGTAATCGGCTGCACGGTGCACGTTTGAAGCAGTCTGATGCTTTCAGATCACTGTCATGACTGATACACGTGTCGGCCTCATTATTCGTCTCTTTGACCATGTTTAATCTGAACGTGTGTGAGAATCAAGAGCCTGAGCAGGTCCAAATTGTGCAGATCTTAAGTTTAAGGTCATCTTCTTATGCACCTCTGAAGCATTTTTAGCACAGCTGTTAGTTTTAGATCCCACAGTGGATCTTTGCAGTGTGTGCAAATCCTCTACAGCAATCCTTCAACGTGGTTTCATTTTCAGGATGTTACAGAAAGTCTCTGTGATGATGGTCGCATCCATGGTGACCACTTCATGTTCACAGTAATTCAGTTCATAGAAATCAGACGTTTGTGGCCTTTGCACCCAGATGAAACCAAATGTATGTTTTCAGTCTAGTTGACTGCTAAACAAATCTCGTCATTAGTTATGAAAATGTGAGTTTAGTCCTCGTTTCTTTTTATTAGCTAATAAAGTCGAGCTTGTCTTTTTTCTTGTTTCCTGTCTTTAGTTTCAGTTGTTGCTTTGGGAGTTTTGTGAAGCTTTTGAAATGATTTTTAAGAAGTGTGGAAATGAATATGAAATGATCCTGTTTTGTTGTCCTGCTTTCTCCTCTTTTGTCCCTTCCTCTCTCTGTAAGGAAGGAAGATGATGAGGAAGTTAAACTTGAATCCCCCGGACAGGCTGGCAGCCCTGCAGGCCATCTGGGACGAGCAGGCGTCAGCTGACCTGGGACCGTGCGGTACATCATCATCACTCACTTCCCAGTTACACCAATTCACATGTTTAAAGTGTCTGTGCTTATTCGCTGCTGTCATGTGATTCTTTGCAGGCGGCTTCTCCCATCAGTACTGGTGTGTGTGTGATTACCTCCGCCAGCCGTACAGAGAGGAAGTCCAGTGGGTCGGTGCTGCTCGCTGGAATCATTACTCTTTTTAATCTGATGAACTTTGTTTCCTCTCTTTCGTCTGTAGTCATCAGCTTCTTTTCTTATCTGCCGCTTTCTGTTTTTCACTGATACCTTTTCCATCTTTTTTCTTCGCCTGCTTCTCTCCAGATGTTTTTACTGTGATGTCACAGCCATGTTGAAGCAATAACTCAGATTCTTGTCACATCTGCTGGAGCTGCGTGTTTCTGCTCTTTTTTTAAGTTTGTGGTTTCTTTCCTCTCAGCCTCACGTCTTTTCTTGTTGTCACCAGGATGTGGACACCATCTATCTCACTCAGGACACCAAAGAGCTCAACCTGCAGGACTTTGTTCATCTGGACAACAAGTACTGAAACCACTCAACACCTCATTATGTATCGAGAGTGACTTTGAATATGGGGGGACCAGTTTGATCTTCATTTTTTATGTGCAGTATCAACGCATTTAATTACAGATTCAGCTGTTTTGTTGTTGACGCTTCAAAAGGACTCTTGGCATCACATTTTTCATTGTGCTGGGTGAATGAGGTGTAAACTTTCAGGTCAACGTCAGCAGCAGTGTTTGATGTCCTTTTTTCTGTGTCACTGTGTGGAATAAGTGAAGGTAATGAAGGCACATTTTTGTCCTTTCAGGGATTTGATTCCAATCATTACAGTTCTGGAGTACAACCAGTGGTTCACTAAGCTCTCCACCAAAGACTACAAACTGGTAACATCCTGCACAAATCCCGCTTTACCTGTGACATAAAACATCCACACATGGCCTCCTGTGTTTTTATCATAATGTTAAAAATCCTTCGCTATATAATAAAAATTCTTTATTTATTTTTATGTGACTGGGATTCAGTTTAAGACCCGAGTCTGTTTTGTCTGTTTCAGCCGACAGATGTGTGCGACCAGATTTTGAGAGTGGTGGCTCGATCGAGCCGGCTGGAGGAGCTGGTGCTGGACAATGCTGGGCTCAAAAGGTCAGAGGTCAAATAAGAGAGCCAGGCACATGTGATTTGTGCTCATTTTCCGTTCTTCCATATTCTCCACATTTGTCAGTAAAGAATAAAAAGAGACCCCGACTGACCGATCTGCATTGTTGTTGCTCGTGTTGAGACTCTGTTAACAAAATCTTGCTAAGCCTGCTCGCTCTTCTTCTCCTGCAGTGATTTTGCTCAGAAACTGGCCGGCGCTTTGGCACACAACCCCGCCTCCACACTTCAAACACTCAATCTGAGCAACAACTCGCTGGAGGACAAAGGTTAAAAAATGTGTACACACACAGACACACACACACTACAGGCCGTGACGTATCAGCACGCCCTTAAACATCCCAGGAATACAAAAGAGGCGATGTTCTCGTAGAGCATTACTTCATTTGTTATTGTCCCGGATGAGAACTGGCATTAATTTCACTTCTCATTATGTTTAATTTTTTTTCATCTGTTAAACATTTGTTCAGAGTTCTGTTATCCGTCTCCCTACGGGGCTTCCAGCTGCAGTCAGGCGCCCTCTGGTGGTCATTTCTTTAGCACTTTAAAGTCTAACGCACAGGTGTCGAACTCCAGGCCTCGAGGGCCGGTGTCCTGCAGGTTTTAGATGTGTCCTTGATGCAACACAGCTGATTCAAATGACTAAATTACCTCCTCAACATGTCTTGACGTTCTCCAGAGGCCTGGTAATGAACTGATCATTTGATTCAGGTGTGTTGACCCAGGGTTAGATCTAAAACCTGCAGGGCACCGGCCCTCGAGGCCTGGAGTTGGACATCCCTGGTCTAACGACTTCAAATACTGATGTTTGTTTCCTGCAGGTGTTGCAGCTCTGAGCGCTCAGTTTGCCAAACTGCCCATGGGTCTAAAGCACGTGAACCTCTCCAGGACTTCCATGTCTCCTAAAGGTGAACAAACACAGGGACACTGAGAAGACGTCCTATTTTGTGAATTCTTACCTTTTTTTTTTTTAAGTGCGCGTTGTTGTCATCATTTTCAGGCGTAAACAGCCTCTGTCAGGCTCTCTGCGCCAACCCGATTGTGGCCTCCACCCTCACACACCTCGATCTGTCGGGAAACTCCCTCCGAGGGGACGACCTCCCGGTATGCAGTCATCCTCGCCACCGCATCTCGTATCAAACGCCAGGCTGGGCAACACTCGAGCTACAGTCACAGTTTGTGTTTTTTGTCTTCACAGAACCTTCACAGCTTCCTGAGTCACTCAAACGTCCTGGAAACCCTCGATCTGTCCAATAGCGACTGCTGTCTGGAGCAGGTCGGAACAACTTTAAAACTAAAAAGTCGGGCTCTGTGGTTCCATCGCGTTCTGATTATGTTTTTCTTCATCGTTTGTTATTGTGCTTAGGTGTGTTCGTCCCTGCTCAGAGGATCTTTGAAGCACCTTTCTGTCCTCAACATGTCAAAAACAGTCTTTTCTCACAGGTCAGATGTTAATAATGATGCACCTTAGTGTGATGTCTCTGCAGATATCCAATCTGATCACAAATGATGCATTCATTTCTCTTTTGATTTCTCCTTCAGCAAATCTTATCCAACAGTTGTTTTGTCACTTGACATTTATCGATGTGTTGATGCACGTGTCCTCACAGGAAGTGTAAAGATATCCCTCCGTCCTTTAAGCAGTTCTTCAGCTCTGCTCAGGCTCTGACGTCCGTCAGTCTGTCAGGAACCAAGCTGCCTCTGGAGGCTCTGAAGTAAGACTGTGATTTAAACGACACATATTCTGTACACGTTTCACATGAAAGCAAATTTGTCTCTGAAGCGGTTTGACGCTGAAGTAAGTGCTTCAGTCGCTTTGGTCATGTTTGAGCGTAACAGGTCTCCTGTTAGTGTTTTCAGTATAACGTTTAGCTGATTTCTGGAAACCTCAGGGATGTGTTGCTGTTCACACAGAGACAGATGTTAATAAAAGGAAGGATAACCTGGAAAAAGTGACACTGATGTCTGTAAGTCACACTCGCTGATTCATTTGTGTCTCTGCAGATCTTTGCTGTTGGGACTCGGCTGCAACCCGAACCTCAGCGACGTGTCTCTGGACCTCAGCTGCTGTGAGGTAAGACTGCAGCACGCTGCGTGAGTGTGGAGGCTACATGTTGTTGTGATTTGTTCTACACAGATAAAGTAAACTGGAAGTATTGGAAAAGTGTTTACAGCGACTGTCTTCTGCTCCAGCTGCGTTCTGGAGGCTCCCAGATCCTGGAGGGTTGTATTGCTGAGATTCCCAACATTACCAGTCTGGATATTTCTGACAATGGTGTGGAAATTTTACTTTTAGTATTAAAGCTGCTCCTGTACTTGCTTTGAGTGTGATCTTGGTTCATTCATGTTTCCGTGCTGCCTCACGCAGGCCTGGATATGGATCTGACCACCCTGCTCGTGTGGCTGGCCAAGAACCGCTCCATCAGGCATCTTTCACTGGGCAAAAACTTTAACAACATCAAGACCAAGTGGGTGACAGACAAGCCACAAACATGGGTTTGCACTCTTTGTTTCACTGCGGCACAATTACTCACCTGGTAACGTTTCCTACAGGAATGTGGCTCAGGTCCTGGACAATCTGGTTCATATGATTCAAGAAGAGGAATCCGTAAGAAACTTTAAACACTAAATTCGTGTTTAAGGCTTTAAATTCATCCTGTTTTGATTTTAAACACTCAAAATGTGTCCGTTGTGTCCCCGTTTGCAGCCGCTGACCTCGCTGTCCCTGGCTGATTCCAAACTCAAGGCCGACCTCTCCATCGTCCTCAACGCTCTGGGCAGCAACACCTCTCTGACCAAACTGGACATCAGTGGAAACTCCATGGGAGACATGGGGGCTAAGATTCTGGCCAAAGCCCTGCAGATCAACACTAAGCTCAGGTGAGCTCAGGTGTTTCATCTTTAACTCGTGTTGTGGTGAACATCAAGAAGTTGAAGAGGATTTTAATGTCCTACAGCGATGAGCGTGGGAATCTCAAAAACATCCTGACAATCTTTTCATTTCTAAAAGTTTCTCATAGAGGATACTAAAAGAGTTATTTTCCTTTTTTGGCTGATTAGTTTTTATATTTGTTTTGTATCTGCAGGACGTTAGTGTGGGACAGGAACAACCTGAGCCCGCAGGGGCTGCAGGATGTCGCTGCCGCTTTGGAGAAGTGAGTGTCCAGGAAGGCACAGCTGCCAGCTTTAAAGCCCAGCCCCGGCTTTGGTGTTGTGTGAGTGAATCAAATGTGGTTTTTCCCCATCAGGAACTACACCATCCGTTTCATGCCTGTTCCCATCATGGATGCTGCTCAGGCGCTGAAGGCAAATCCAGAGAAGACGGAGGACGCCTTGTTCAAGGTTTTGGTTTTCTCTGTTTTGGTCGTGTAAAGATCATTTCTGTGTGATCTCACCGTGTGTTTCCTCGTGCAGATGGAGCAGTACCTGCTGAGGAACCACGAGACGCGTAAATACCTGCAGGAGCAGGCGTACAGACTGCAGCAGGGAATCGTCACCACCACCACACAGCAGGCAGGCGCAGCACAGATTTCTCTCTTGGTCTTTTGCAACAACTGTTGTGTGTTTAAGAAACAGATCTGTCAGAGAGGATGTATCTACAATAAAACCTCCCCCAGCACAGAGCGGCTGCAGAGGTGGTCAGGATCAAAGGAATGGCTTTGATCCTACTGCTTGAACTCAGACTTTACAAGTTTAAGAAACACAATGACACATTCAACAATTTGACTTAACAGTTTTATTGATTACAAAATACGCCATATCGGATTCATATCGGTATCGGCAGATATCCAAATTTATGATATCAGAATCGGTATCGTGCCATCTCTACTCTGTACTGACTTTTATTTAATTGTACAGATCAAAGGGACTTTAAATAATTAAAGTATTCAAAATATCGCGTGCAGTGTTGTCTGACCTTTGACCTCTGTGATGCAGATGATGGACATGATGTGTGTGAGGGTGCAGGATCATCTGAACTCTCTGAGGTTCACAGAGACCAGCGCCGTTCAGGAGGACATGAAGGTGGCCGAGAACCTCATGAGGGATGCCAGAAACTCCAAAACCGTAAGAACGTGCAGCTCACCTCAGATCCACCAACACTAACAGCACAGCCTGTGTGCGGCATGGAGACCGACCCAGATGCTCCTCACTCATATCCTTTACTTTTTATCGCAGCTGCTTCCCAACCTGTACCACCTGAAGAGTGCAGGCTCCACAGGTACGTGTGTCGGAGCTATTCAGGATAAACTGGAGTCGATGGCTGGAGAGGTAGCTGCAGTGATGGACGACCAGCTGCAGGTAAGAACGGCCATTTTTACCCCTGAAACGTGGCTCTAATCTCGGCTGTGTGACGGGAAAGCAAGTCGAGCCTTAAACTCTAACTCGCTCACCTCAGACGATGCTGAGGTCCATGGTGGAGGCTGCAGAGGCCCTGTGTCCTAATGTGATGAAGAAGAGCAGCCTTCGCCAGGAGCTGCTGAAGGCCGGTGGGGGGAGGATGACCATTCCTCGCAGCTTTGCCACCACCACGCTGCTGGAGCAGTCCGGGGTCGACATCATCAATAAGATCAGGTCTGAAATGCAAACGAGGTTCCTTAAAAACACTTAAAGAGCTTCTGATCCTCAGCACACACACTTTTTTAAAATTGTAAAATCTTTTAATACCTTTTGATCTTAATATCCTGGGCACATGTGTAACACGTGTCTTATGTCGCCCGTGTGTGACAGTGAAGTGAAACTCGCCGTTGCCTCGTTTCTCTCTGATCGCATCGTGGATGAGATCCTGGAGTCTCTGTCCAGATCACAGCACACTCTGGTTGGTGTCCTCTTCACCTTCACCTCCACCACCTTTCTTTTTCTCCTCGTCGAGGTCTTCCTGGTTATCCCTCGTTATCTTTCTCTGGCTGTTTTCAGGCTGACCATCTGATCAGAAAGGACCAACCTCTGGTGCATCACAAGCCCCATTTGGAGATGGAAGTCTTAGATGAGACAGTTCTGCAGCCAGAGAGCTACGACCAGGATCAGAACCAAGATCGGGGAAATGACCTGGACGATATGTACTCCATGGTAGGAAAACACTAGTATGAATGATGTGCTACGAATGTTTCAAAGTCATCAGTAACAGAGCACAAGCAGGATTTAAAGAAAACAGGTCTGTTAATCCGTTCAAAGTGATCTCCTTGGGCCCCGCCCCTCCCTGAGCCCCTCCCCCCGCCCCTCCCTGAGCCTGGTTCTGCTGGAGGTTTCTTCCTGTTAAAAGGGAGTTTTTCCTTCCCACTGTCAACAAAGTGCTTATTCACAGGGGGTCTTTTCTCTGTATCCATTATTTTAGGGTCTACCTTACAATATAAAGCACCTTGAAGCGACTGTTGTTGTGATTTGGAGCTTTATAAATAAAACTGAATTGAATTTCAAACATACAAACTTAAAGACAGAGGCAGGAGATCATTTTCTGCTCTGGGTCTAAACTTCTTACATCTACAACATGGAGGAGGAGAATTCACCTCGAAGAGTGAGACTTCCACAGATGTGTGTGAGTACAGCAGAGACCTGGGAGCGGTGTTAGCGCTGCGCTAGGAGGTCACCTTGATGGGTTAACAGCTAAGCCCAAATCTGCTGTGTTTGTTTTTATGGCTGTACTCGTGAGAGTTTCACGTATTTGTGTGACAATAAAAAAAATAATGATTAACAAAAATACTTTGCTGTTTAGATGATACCCAAGTCCAAGAGGAAGAGCATTCTGGTCAGGATGCTGAGGCCCGTGTCTGTGGCGTTTGGTAAGTAACATGTTGAGTCAGGCGCCGGTGACCCTTTGAACCTGGAGGAGGTGGGAAATAAACAGTATGGAGACAGTCGGCAAGCATTTCATCCAGACGGGGAAAAGTGAACTAGATAAACAAATCTACTCATTACTGTTAGTCACTGATGAGACTGACGTCTAAGCATGTAGAAACTCTTCAAAATAAAATATAATACAGCTCCTTATAAGGCTTTAGACCAGGGGTGTCAAACATCAGGCTCGCGGACCAGAATCAGCCTGGCAGAAGTGAAGAAGGACACAGATTTGAACTGTATTTTCATAAGTTTACAATCTGTCTTCTAGTTGTTTCATGTCTTGTGTATCCAGTATCATGGGACAAAATATAACACAACATCTTAGCGTGAGGACCTGCTGCGGTGGTATTTGACTTGTTCGATCTTGACTTGTCTTTTTGAAATTCCCATGAGGCTTTGCTTCCTTCTGTCTTTGCCTGTCAGAGTTGGAGTTTGACCTCGACAAAGCTCTGGAAGAGGTACCTATCCACGTCGAGGACCCTCCTCTTCCTTCTCCTTCACAGCTGGACAGAACATCAGCGTACTACGAAGACCTCCCCCCTCCCCCGACTCCACAGGACGCAAAATCTGCCCCGCTGGCCGAGCTGCCGCCCATGGAGCACAAAACTCTGGAACATCACACCAAATTCCGGCCAAAACCCAAGAGGACGAAACCCGCTCGGCCACACGTAGGTCTCTAACATCGCCAAATCGACCCTGGGATGGATGTTTGGGATTTGTTTTGTGAGTCCTTTTAGTGTAAACTCATCATCAAATAATTGAGCTCTGTTTGTCTCTTTCAGCGGGAGGCCACGGGCGGCTCGGCGCCACAGGAAGCAGAGCCGAACAGCATCATGGGAAAGCTGGACGAGGGCTTGGATGACTTCTTCTCCAAGAAAGTCATTAAACTCGGCTTCAAGTGAGCATCGTGCCAAAACTGTTTTACATATTTTCACTCTTTAAGTAATCTTACTTTTAAAAGTAACTTATTACAATAGTAACAGTTCATTACGTTACCTGAAAACAGCAGTTTGCTAAAGTACAAATATGCACATCTTTGTATTTAGCTTGGCAACCGAGGCTCAGGGGGTTGGGAAGCTCATCTTGTAACCGGAAGGTCGCCGGTTCGATCCCCAGCTCTGTCTGCCTTGGTCGTTGTGTCCTTGAGCAAGACACTTCACCTACCGCCTACTGGTGATGGCCAGAGGGGCGTGATTTAGCAGCCTCGCTTCTGTCAGTCTGCCCCAGGGCAGCTGTGGCTACAACTGTAGCTGCCTCCACCAGTGTGTGAATGTGAGAGTGAATGAACAGTGGAATTGTAAAGCGCTTTGAGGGCCTCGAAAAGCGCTATATAAATGCAATCCATTATTATTATTATTGTTAGCCAGATGGTGTAAAGCCTACCGTGCATTTACCTTTGACTGTAGGCTAAATACAGGCTGGAGGACGTTTTGCGGATGTTAGAGACCTGCATGTGACCAGCTGGGATTTGTCCTCTTGAGTTTTGGATAGTGGCAGATGCATGTATTGGTTGGATTTCCTCCACCTCGTCCTCATCTGGTGCTAAACAGCTGTAGGATTGGATATTTTCCAGTCCTACAGCTGTTCAGCTCCATGTCGAGAAGTCAAAGAGACGTAAACATTGTTTTCCCTTTTTTTTGTGACATTAAAGTGATCATTTCCCAAATTCAGTTGGTCATGTTGGTTAAGGTTTTCTTATAATTTGAACATGTTTGGCATCAAATTCACTTTTGAGACTGAATAAATTTAGATTTTCTCATTTTGATCATCTCCAGAATTCCCTCTGGGAAAGGTTCGTCCACCAGCACTCAGGAAGGATCGGATAAAAAACGTGAATCCAGGAAGAGTGGTTTCTTTAATCTCATCAAACGAACGTCCCGTTCAGAGAAGAGCCATGGATCTGCCGCCATCACCCCACCTCAAGCTGCCTCTTCTGCCACAGCTGCACCCCTTTCCCCGTGTCCAGTGACTTGGGAGACGACACCGGCATCTCCCACATCACCTGTGAAAATCTGTCCCATTGTGCCGGAGCCCGAGCAGGAACCCCACAGGTCTTCGAACCACACAGATTCTGAGATTGAGGCGTCTCCAGCTGCCACCGAACCTGCAGAGGAGGAGAAAGAAAAGAACGTGGAGAGTAAGGAGAACCTGGAGAAGACAGAGCATCTGGAGAAAGTGGAGAAGAAGGGAAACCCCCATAAACCCCGTCACATCGGAGTTCCTATGATGAGAATGGACCTGATGGCTGAGATGAAGGCCAGGCAGGAGAGAATGGCTGGGAAGAAAGTAGGTGGAGTTTAAAGTTTGGATGCATCATTATCCAAAATATAAGACATGAATGTTCATGGGGTGGACAAAATAATAGGAACAGACCAGTACCACATTACTGCTGAGTGCAGCTACAGTAGTAAAGTAGATTTATCGTCAGAACTCGTCAGAATGATGCAGCGACGTAAGCCGAGCTGCAGATGTTCCTAATGAAAAGGCCAGTAGGAGCGCACTCAGTGACTGAATATAAAAATGTCTTTCTCTGGTTTCAGACGGAGGCAGCTCACGCACAGGACAAGGTGGACGGTGACAAAGGTTTGTGTCTTTATCATCTTACCTTCAGATGAGGCTGAACATGAAAGGCGGGGCTCCACATGAAATTTGAAATGCCATGAAAAATGTGATGTTTCAAGCGTGCTGGCTCTGTGCTGACGGTGCTGTCAATCGTCTTCCTGCAGCCAAGTCAGAAGTCCATCCCGCCGTGCCAGCAGACACTGATGAATCTAAACCAGAGCCATCACCCAGGGCTAAGCCATCTGGTGTCACCCCCAAACCACCCCAGGCTACCAAAGCACCCCTGGTAGCCTGCACCTCTGGACCCCTCAGCCCAGCTAGCCGCCGACCAAGCAGCACCTACGTCTCTGGTAAGCAGGGAGAGTGCGAAGCCACCACTTTGAAGCTGAAAAATATATGCAGTTCCCATTTAAAACCAGACCAAGTGTCTGACTGGTTGATTCCTCTGTGTGTCAGATGAATGTGGCAGTGCTCCAACGGGCAGCTTGTCTCCCAAAGCACCACTTCCTGCTCCTCGCCTGAAGAGGGCACCATCAGAACAGGAGCGAGCGAGTACCAGCAGCAACCCTGCAGAAGCTCTCTCTCCTCAGAAGGGTTAGTACCTACAGCACTGTGCAAAAGTCTTGAGTCACTCTGATTTCTTTATATTTTTCTTTCAAGCCACCGGACCTCCTTATACTTGTTTTCATTGTTTTTCATTGGACACCGTCATTTTCGGTCCAGTCCTGGATGATCTCGTCACAGCTGATGAGACCGATGGACAGAAAAGTGCCGTCATACTTTGGTCCACCGTGCAGTACCGTCTGCACATTTTTCAGCAGAACAATGATCCCACATACGATACCAGTGCAGTAAAACCACTATGGGTCATGGATCGGCCTCCCCAGAGCATGATTGAAGCAGCACATCTTGGTTTCCTTTGCATGGATCAGATGTTTCAATAAATCGCAGCACTTATTTTTCATTATCCTGGTAAAATGTAAAGAAATGAGGCGTCACACAAGACTCATATATGTAAAACCTTTCAATAAACAATTTAAGATAATCAATCTTTATTAAAAGGCATCAATCTCAGTCTATAAACATTATAGTTCAGGTATTATTTATTTATTACTTATTTTTTATTGATAAGGTGGTTTAAATTCGGCACAGATGGTCACTCAGACGATGTCAGACAGCCACGGCTGCTGAGACGCTTCCCTGCGATGAAGGCTGCACGACTCGCCGCTCTGGCAAAGCACAACACTTAATTTACCAGGTTCCTGCATGTTTAATGGAGGCTTCCAGGGCCGTGTTTGACGCCTCCACACGCCACACATGTTACGTCTGAAGCGATGGTCTGTCACACTTAAAGCAGATGCGTTCAATCCCAGCCTGTACTTGATACATCCAAATGTCACTGTGCGGGGGATTTAGTAGTTTAATGCTTTAGTTGTGTAATTAACGCTCACAGGGACTCAGTGTTTTTCCTTAAAACAGCGACTCAGCTGCGCGATAAGAAAAAAAGACGACTTCTCTTCTTTTTTTAATTGTTGTGTAAAAAGATGTGATTTTAAAGTCAAAGAGACGAGAAGAAAAGGTCATTTGTACGTTTCCAGGACAGTTTATTGCACTCTTCAGAGTGAGTGTGTTTCAGCTGATGAAGCGTTGCAGAATATCTCAGTGTGAACCGCAGAGTTGTTGTTTTAACCTCGTTCAATATTTTATTTTTAAAGCAAACTTACACCCACTAGCTTTAGGATCACCACAATCCTCTTTATGGAATCTAAACTATCAGAGCTCAGCAGCTAATGCTAAAAAGTCTGATCATCAGTTTGCATCCACGTGTTTAATGGTGTAGATACATGCAACCCTGCACATTAGCACACAAATATTATACCAATTATATATTCACGAAAAATTAAGGAAAGACTGATCTGTTCGTACAATAAGATGTGTAATTTGTCCAATATTATTCTCAGAAGATGTCTTAAAAGGCACCGACACCAGCAAACACAGAGCAGAGGTCCAGTGGAGGTCGGGACGCCTGTCAATCAAACGGCCTGCGGCAGTTATGCTAAACTGCTTTAAAATTTACTCAATAATAAAAAAGCTTTTTTAAAATCATCCACTATGAAGTTATATTGGAAAGATTATTGAGACACTTTTTGCATCAAGCTGTAAACAAACTTTGCATTTTAACAGAAGAGGCTTTGGGGATGGAGCCGCACCTTCAAGTGGCCATTAGAGGAACTGCACTTTATTTATTTCCTTAATTTTCATTAGTTTCTTTGATACCGTCTTCATCCTGTAGGATAGTACCTTTCTGACTTCCAACACTTACCTTTGCATTCAAACCGGTTCCTAATCAGTCATCGGTAGTTCATATCTGCTGTCCAAGTCCACGCTGGGAAATCAAATGAAGCCGCTGAGAGTTTTCAGCTTCAAATTCGTGTCGGTCTTTACGGACAGTGTGTCCTTCTCTTCCAGCAGGTGAGAGTTCCACAGACGGCGATGTGTTTGATGGATCCGTCGAAGGCGCAGCGTCTGGCGCGGGCAGCCAGCGGTCGTCATCTCTGAAGAGGACAGTCAACCTTTCAGCTGCAAGCGAGGACAACCGAGAGCGCACCAAATCCCTCCCTGCCTACGGTACAACCAGTCACACTTACAATCACTGCATGTTGGTGCTCGATGGATCAGTCAGGAGGATGATCTGCTGTATTCTGTCTCTGCAAAGATGTTTTGAATGCCCAGAGCATCACGAGTAATCTGCAAAACCTCAGGCCACAGCAGCTCGCAGCATCCTCCCTGCTGATTGGGTCTAGTACTGTATGAATAATAATCACATCCTCTTTTTATAAAAACAAGCAAACCTCATAGTAAAGTATACAGACTGTATTCCACAGGCTTGAGGTGGTGTTAGAGTGCATCAGTATGATTATCTTTATCACTCTCTGCAGTGAGGCCTCCATCTCTGTCTGACGCACCTCCGAGTCCAGCTGATGAAGAGGCCGATCTCAAGTCTAACAGCAAATCAGAGGACGAGTCCAGTGATGACACGACATCAGTCTGACACCTGTAAGGTGTTTGCAGTCACCTAAATCCTGCTCGGCCACCTTTAAGGAGGCCGATCCCGTTCATACAGACAAAGACACACGTGTAAATATTTTTCTTTGTACGTGCAGTGGATGCTGCACTTTGTCATGCTGTTATCAGTGGGACTTTCCCGACCTTGGATTAGTCCCAGCTGTCAAAACAACGTGCACATCAAAACAACCCCACCACTGTTTCTGTCCAAAGCTCTAATAGGACCATAAAGAGCAGGAGGATGGGTTTTATCTGTGCCTGCTTAGATGAACATACTCAGCAATAAAAAGCTCACTTAGTCCAAAGCACTGAGGAAAATGAGTCTGACTTGTTGTTTTTGTGCGACTGTAAGACGGTCAAAGTCTAAAAATCTTTCTTTATTATCTTTAAATCAGCAAATTCAAAGCAGCTGGAAAATTCTCAAACTCATTAGAAGAGCAACAAACCAGTCAAAAAATTCTGTTCTGAATTCTCTGTCGCTCCGTTCTGATAGCGAGATAAATCATAAATCAATCTGCACATTGTGACAGTGATGTTTCCTCAAAGACACGCGTGTTTGAGAGCGAGTCCACTCCATGGACTTGCAGCAGAAAAGGAACAAACTGAACTCCGGCCTGGAACATTAAAAGCAGTGACTGGAGGTTGGGGATGCTTTATATAAGCAACGTATTAGCTTGTGCCAAATGTAACAGATGTTGATTTATGTGTAAAAGTGCTAGACTCCAGCTCTAATGTCATAAAGCAGCATTAAATATAAGGTTAATGTCCACGACCAGCCAGCAGGCTGAGATGATTCCAGATGTTCCCAGGATAAAACACAGAGTAGGGACGATTGTTAAACCAGAAACGATGCGGTGTATTTAATTAGAGCACCATCAGATTATCATTATTATTATTTATTTTTATTTTTTAATCAAGATCGAGATGTAACATTTTAGCGACATAAACAGAGCGTCAGAGGAGCAGTGAGACGATGCTGCGTTTATGTCGAGTGGACTGTAAATGCTGCTTTCGTCCACGTTCACTTCCGACTGCAAACCTCCAATTAGAGCCTTCCAGTCACCGCGGAGGGAAATGATACAGACGCCTCATTTCATCCACAGCTTGGCCTTCAGCCCAGTTGAACAGTGGGTTTGAACCCAGAAAAACAGCTGCTACGCTCATTTTACGTGATGTGAACACAGCAAATAAACCTCAGCGGGTGGAGACAGAGCAGCTCGTGCTCCTTTTATTTATTTGCTCAAAGTCAGGCAAAAGTAAGCTAACAAGGAGGATGGTAATATTAAGATTTGAGATGCAAAATTTAAAGCAACAGTTCACCCCAAACTCACGTTTGCATGTTTTCCCCCACCCTGTATTTCTGGATTGTGTCGGCGTGGGTTCCCCGCTTTTTCTTATTTAGTTTTTCTTGATCATGAAGTGCACAGTAGTTCTTGAAGCACCTGAAAATACACCTGGAAACCTCTTTGCTGAAGTCACGCCCCTGTTTCTCATGAAGTCCACAAACTTTGCTGTGAGCAGTTTCATGTGGGAACTATTTTCTTTCTACCAAACTACAACCATCCAACAGTCTGCTCGGGCAAACGAGCACGTACCCATGTTGGGACGTGATTCCTGTTACGGGATGTAAACGCTGACGAGTCCTCTTGAGCAGAGCTGTAATGTTGGCTGTCTGCGTGCTTCTCTGGGCTGGTAGAGCTATGGTAACCGTTCCCATGTGAAGCTGCTCTTTCCACGGCTCGTGGAGGGTTTTTTATAACGAGCCGGTCATGATGTCTGGAAAGACGCATCACTGCTGAGCTATTCAAAGGTACTGTTTGGCCCTTAGAGCACCCCGAGGTGAGTTCACATCTCTGCAGCTGATCTCTCGGAAAGAATAGCACATTTGATTTGGAGGTGAACTGTCCTGTAATATTTAATTGGTTCTATCTAAATGAAAATAAGCAGTGCGTGTATCCGAAACGTCAAACTGCCTTTGGTAAATGTCACCATCTGTTACTCTTCTGCTATCACGAGTCCATAAAGTTCAGTGTTTAAACAAACAAAGTGATTTCTGTTCATCATGTACTGCTGCCCTCACCGATGTATCCTGTAAATATGAGCCGACACTGATTACAGACTAAGAGGGGTTTGTGTCATGTGATTTAAAATCCTTGGTGATGGGTTTCTTTTCTTTTTTATCTGTTTTTATAGATTTGCTGTAAATGTGACAGCGCACGGTCAGATATTTCTGTATTTGAATGTTTATACCAATAAATATTATTTTACTTGTGTCTCTCTCTCGCTCTCTTTACACGCATGTCTGTTGGGCACTCTCGCTCACCCCTCCCTTCATATATACAGACCACCAAGTCTTTATGCTCATTTGGCTGATTTCAGGCGACGCCTGAGCAGATTTTATTTCAGGGGGACAGAGCGTCTTTGTCTCTCTGTGAGGACGTCGGGCACGTTTGTTTCCTGCCTGTAGACTGGTCTAAAGCACCATGGACAGCACACTGGACAGACTGGACGCTGCAGGATTCTTACAGATCTGGCAACATTTTGACATAAATGGTAAGAAGGCGAGCTTTTTAATGGACCTTAAATTACTAATATATATAGATATATGAACGTATTAAAAAGATATCTGGCATACAAACTGTATAATTGATTTGAGTTTGCTACTGCTTCTAAATACAAAGTGCAAAACTTGACGTGATATGAAACCAGTGAGTTGGGACGATCATGTTACAGCAGCTTAACAAACAGACCAATAATTAAATAAAATAATAGCTTAATAATGTACAGTAATCAATAAAATGGAACAGGACACGAAGAAATGCAAAAACTAAACGAATAAATTGTTGTGATTGTGATTTGTAGCTGATGGAAGTGAATGTGTGAGATGATGATGATACGTGTGAACAGTGCAGGGTTTAATCAAGCTGTTGAGACTTTCTTCAGTTCCAGCTTCAACTTTGTGACTTTAAGAGGAAACTCCGTTTTTATCTGAATTATAACAATTAATTTTAAACAAACTACATTGTTTGGAAAGATTGTAACCGTCGCAGTAAATCCTGTTATGATTCCGCTCTCTGAAAACGGCTCGTGCAGAAGAACTGAACCAGTTTAGCTGGAAGAAAGAAGTGAAACTGTATCAGTGTCACATAAGCAGTTCTACTCGAGAGTAAGTGACAGAAAAACCATCATTTTGTTTCTGTCTTAGACGACGGCTACATCGAAGCCAGTGAGCTGGAGGCCTTCTTTAAACACACGTTGCACAAACTCGGGATGAAGGTAAGAGATCCACGTGTGAGAACGGTTAACGATGAGCGAATCGTTTCCTGTTGGCCAAACGAGGTTCTGAACTACAGTTTGTATTTTTTTTTAACATTTGCACTGTAAAAGACACGATTAAAACAACTATGGTAACTTTTTGGTAGCATTTGGATTTTTCTGGGTCAGCTGTCACATTTAAAGGCCTCGAAAACTTCACTGTAACTCCCAGAGGTTAAAAAATAATAAGTAAACAGGACCCAGAAATGCCCAAAACTCATTAGCTGCAGACTGACGTCCATGCTGTTTTCAGAAGGAGGAGATAACTGAGGACAAAATCAGAAGGCTGAAAGAGAAGTTCATGCCTGCGTGTGACATCGGGGCTGACGGACGTCTGCAGATCCAAGAGGTACGAGGTCAGCCTTCGATGTGTTCTGTCAGCAACCAACAAGCATATTCACTCCTGTACAAAAAAGACATACATTACAAAAAAGAAGAAGAAATTAGACTCAACAACAGATTCTTCTGTCACCTTTTCAGCTGGCCACACTGATGCTGCCAGAGGAGGAGAACTTCCTGCTTCTGTTCCGCAGAGAGACGCCGCTGGACAACAGTGTGGAGTTTATGAGGGTGAGGGTCAAAGGTCAACAAATAATGGAGCGATGAGGAATGGAGGAGGAGGGGGAGGATGGGTATTTAATGAGTAACAGTGTGGAAGAGCATTTCACAAATCAGAGATTAATCAATATCAACAGTTTTGTTTCCTTTTGGTATTTATGTGCACATTTCTGAAACACCATGAGTCACAAAATGCTCAGAATTATAATTACATAGATAATGCATGCAAATAAAACAAAATACTAAATGAAACTGTAAAGGCGTTAACCTTTTAATTTAATAGACAATCAATATTCCCTGTCTTATCAATCATTACGAATGACACCGCTCTGCAGCCCCTAATCTCTTTGTAGGGTGAGAGTGTTCAGCTGTTGGCAGCAGTTGGTGAGGTGTGGATAAAGGCACACCTGAGGGAGGCTTATTATGTAATTTAAATTAAAACCTCTTCTTTGTGAAATTCTGGTATTAGTCTCCATATTTATGTTGCAGCTTTTGAGTCGTAACAGAGGAGAACCTGGATTTCTTTCTTTATTTTTAACCATGGACACTTTGGTAAAAACACGTCGGGAAGCTCCACCTTCTCTGGTTTCCTCCTTGGACATTGCTTCAGTTACTTTAAACTTAGTTTCAGCAGGCTTCTCGCTGACACCATCCTCCTCCCGTTCTCTGCTTCACCTCCAGCTAACCATTTTTCCTTAAATAGGAAAATGAGGAAAATTCCTCACCAAGAGAGTTGGAAACCATCGATGGAAAGTTCTGGGCACACCAGGATGATGTTTGCTCACCATCTGCCCTACTGTTCACATTTGGCTTCCTGTGACTTTGCAATCTTCCACAACATTTACGTGAAGTTTCACACACTAGTAGAGATCCACTGTGCATCCACTGAATGATCTAAAAAGTGCAACGTGCTGGAAGAGGTCCAAAGCTGAACAAGGAAAGGACCTTGAAGGGGAGACCTGTAGGTTAGACTGTTGTCGGTGTGGCTCAACCTTCGGCACAAAGACGAACTGTAATTTCATGTTAATGGTTTATTTTTAGGATTATTCCTTTTTTTCTTTTTGCAGATTTGGAGAAACTATGACACAGACAGCAGTGGCTACATCTCAGCTGTTGAACTCAAGGTGACTGTTCAAATCTGAGGAAATATCTTAAAAGCAGACACAGCTTTCGGAGGTGGTGAAATGATTTCAGATCCCCAAAAATCAGCGATTTGCTTATTGTGTGAACCCAGATTAGATCGTTATTGGGGCTTAATTAAAATGAAAAAGCACATTTGGTGGAGTTTCTCTGTGGCAGACGCGTCTTTCTTGTGTCTTTCTTCAGGGGTTTCTTCAAGACTTGTTCCTCCAACATGGGAAGACCATCACCCCCAAAAAATTGGAGGAGTACACTGACACCATGGTAACGGGCAGTGAGGTTGGGATTTGGGGGGCAACAAGTTTGGCTCATCTTCACTCTGACGGGGTTTTTTTTCCCCCTCTAGATGAAAATGTTTGACAAAAACAAAGATGGCAGACTGGATCTCAATGACCTGGCCAGGTACTGTTCGAATTGTTTCACTTTCTGGCACCAACGAGTGTTTTTACACCCTTTTTGCAGCAACGCCTGCAGTACTTTTTCATGGGGGTGACACAGGGGAGGGGGTGAGGATGGGAAATCGTGAGGGACATACTACATGACACACTACAGATGACAAAAACTGTATAAGCAGCACTGAGGGGGCCAGCACATTTTGGGGGGGATGGCCCCTGCCCCCCCTTGGTGGCACCCCTGTCACTTTATCGGTCATTTTCTTTGTTTTGATCGATCGGCCTCTCTGTGTTCTTTTGTTTTTGTGACCTTGCTTGTCACGGTTTTGAGTCTCTTTATGATGTTTTTACATGTTTTTCTATTTTGTTTTCATTTTCTATTGTTCTGCTTTAAAATATTTTCTTTTTTTTGTCCTTGCATCCCGATAGAATCACTCACAAAAGCCTTTGAGGGATTGAAAATATTTATTGGATTCTATCATATTTCTATTTGACAAAAATCTGTTTCTTTTCTCCAGAATTTTGGCCTTAAAAGAAAATTTCCTGCTGAAGTTTAAGATGGATGTAAGTGTGAAGATGCTGACTTGTAGTGTAAAGTGGATAAACTGCACCTAACAACAAAGCCACTGTGACTGAATCATATTTAACCTTCCATACTCAGTTTGGATGTTCATTTATTCATATTCAGTGCAACATTCTGCTCTCAGGCTTGCAGTCAGGAAGACAGAAAGAGGGACTTTGAGAAGATATTCGCTCACTATGATGTTGTAAGTGGAATTTTGCCCACTTTAATAATCATCTCTTTCTCATTGGGCTTGAATTCTTTTGTTGTTTTGTAAATAGTACAACCAGAGAGCAGGACTGGTTCACGCAAAGCACATTTTTCATGTAGCTTTAAAAATGTGAATAGAGAAAGAAAACCTTTGAAGTTCTGACACGCAGTTATTCTTGATGATAAAATAATATTATGCCACGTGTGTGTAGAGTAAGACGGGTGCACTGGAGGGCCCTGAGGTGGATGGATTTGTCAAAGATATGATGGAGCTGGTGAAGGTATAACTCTTACTCTTACGATCCCGACAGCAGTGTTTTTGTTTAGTGCTGTTTAAATGTTTCTGTTGTATGATTTTTGATATCACTCACAAAAATGCAGTTATTCTGTAACATTAAAAAAACCCTTACAGAGTAGGGTTGGTACTTTCTTTAAATAAACCTTTCTTTGTTTTAATAACCTGTAGAGACTTTTATTTGAAGCATTTAAATCCACTAAGACTTTCACAGCTATAAATTCTTTCTGCAGCCCAGCATCAGTGGGACAGACCTGGATAAGTTCAGGAAAGCCCTGATGGGTCACTGTGACATCAATGGAGACGGAAAGATCCAAAAGAATGAGCTGGCTCTCTGCCTCGGCCTTAAGCTCAGCTAACTGACCCTGGAAACATTCAAAGAAGTGTATATCCTTCCTTCCTCTGCTGATCTCTTTTACTTGCCGTCTTCTTTGTATCCTGCTGATTGTCTTAACTCGTCCCTTTTCTTTCTTCACCTGTGGTTTCTCGTCTGATCCCAGTTTTTGCAGGCATGTTGATAAATGGTGTTGTGTTTTTATTAACTGGGTCATATTTCCATAACTGTAAATATCTTTCTTTATTTGAAAATATTTTGCATTAAATGTGGATCTTGCCATAATGACATTACTCTACTGTAGATAAGTAAAACATATCTATCTGCTTTGAATTATTATAATGTTGCTTTTTCCAACGCATGCTGATTCTGCGTAATGTGACTAAATCACTGTTTGCATGACATTACTGTGAAAGTAGCAAAGATAGAAGAGATTTAATAAAAATGATTTACGTTTTGTCAGTAGTGTCTTTCTGAACATAAACCACAGGAGTCACAGACGACCGGCAGGACTCCTGAAGTCTTTTTACTGAAAAACATCAATCTGGCAACAAGGACCACCTTAGATTATTAAATATCACATAACAGGAAACAGTCCTGTTTATTACTTTGAAAATATACCTTTCATATGCTGTCCCTCCAAACTGATGCTCTAGATTTAAGTTTATATTAAAGCCTTCTATCCTGAAACTAATCAGAGGATGTGCCTCTTACGCTGAGTTAGTATAAAGTCTTAGAGGCCTGTACTGTGAAACAATTTTAAAAACTTCTACATACCCAGGACATCTTTTCTCCTATTATATTTGGCTTCATTTACCCTAACAAATCTCCACATCTACCAGAACTTGTTCACATAAAATGAGCTCAGTGAACCATGATGCCGTGTTGTGTCTGCTTTACCCCAGACAGGTTTAAGGTTTATTTGTTTATAATAAATCTCTCTGCACCCATCAGAAACTGAATAAGAAAGAAGAACATGTGCAAGAAGGCTGTAGCTGTTGCAGTAAACAGTGTGTTAAGTGGATGAGTTGTACAGGGAGCCACAGGCAGGAAAGATTTCCTGTGTCGTTCAGTGGTGCTTTTCGGTAATCTCAGTCTCTCACTGAACGAGCTCCTGTGACTGACCAGCATGTCATGGAGTGGGTGGGAAGAATTATCCAACATTGTCTTTATCTTGGACAGCATCCACCTCTCCGACACCACCTTAGGAGAGTCCTGCTCCATTCCTACAACATTACTGGCCTTGCGGATCAGTTTTTTGAGTCCCCCAGCATGCAACAGCATAGAGGATCGCACTGGCCACCACAGACTCATAGAAAATCCTCAGCATTTTCTGGCAGATGTTGAAGGACCTCAGTCGCCTCAAAAAATAGAGACGACTCTGGCCCTTCCTGTAAAGTGCTGTGGTGTTTTTAGCCCAGTCCAGTTTATTGTCAATGTGTACTCCAAGGTATTTATAGTCCTCCACAATGTCAACACTGACCCCCTGGATTGAAACAGGGGTCAAGTGTTTCCTGGTCTTCCTGAAGTCCACGATCAGTTCCTTGGTCTTTGCCACGTTGAGCTGCAGATGATTCTGCTCACACCACGTGACAAAGGAGTCGACCACAGCCCGGTACTCTGTCTCATCATCCCTGCTGATGCATCCAACCACCGCAGAGTCATCAGAAAACTTCTGAAGATGGAGGTCTCTGTGCAGTGGCTGAAGTCTGTGGTGTAGAGGGTGAAGAGGAAGGGGGAGAGGACAGTCCCCTGTGGTGCCCCTGTGTTGCTGATCACCTTGTCAGACACACACTGTGGGAGACGTACATATTGTGGTCTTCCTGTCAGGTAATCAACAATCCAGGACACCAGAGAAGCATCCACCTGCATCGCTGCTAACTTATCACCCAGGAGGGTCGGCCTGATGGTGTTGAAAGCACTGGAAAAGTCAAAAAACATGACCCTCACAGTGCTCGCCGGCTGGTCCAGGATGAGCCTTTCCAGGGTCTTCATGATGTGGGAGGTCAGTGCGACAGGTCTGTAATCCTGAGGTCACTGGGACGTGGCGTCTTTGGTGCAGGGATGAGGCATGATGTCTTCCACAGCACCGGGACCCTCAGACTCAGACTCAGCATGAACACTTGATGGAAGACTCCACAAAGCTGGGGGGCACAGGCCTTGAGGACGTGGGGACTCACTCCGTCTGGTCCAGCAGACTTGCCTGAGTGGAGTCTCCTTTCAAATGTGAACCTGCAGAAAACTCCTTCCTATCTACATTTTATTGGTAAGACTAAACAAAAATATAATGCTAACAACATTTCTACAACCATGTAGTGGGAAAAAGGGACAGCATGTGGTTTTTTATGATAAAATATCATAAAGCCTCTAGAAACCAAAGTCTTGAATTTTCATCACTAGGTTTATTTTAGTATATTTCATAATTTAACACCCATTTTAAGATAATAGACCAATAAGGAATGGGGTACCTTGGTGTGAAGACATGTCAGTTTAAAGTCATTATGCACCACAAATTTGAATGTAAACTCTATTGGATTTAGGTGGCATCCAAAAACTCGTGGTTGGGTGTCTCAACAATTAGACACAGGGGCTAAAGTTCTGTCATCACTTTGGTCAGCTGATCCTGTAAGTAGTCTACAAACTACGCTGGCTAATTAGTTTAATTCCAAACAGCTGCTGAGGTGGATGGAAGGGCCTCTGCTAATCTCTCCCGCCTGATTCAAATTAGTGCTATATGATTGGTTCTCAACCTGTTGTTTGTTTGCAAGCAACAGTGCGTGCTCTGCAGGCTGCTGGGTTGTGCTTTCTGAAAGATGGCCTCTGGACCTTGTGTGAGGTAAACTTGTTTTGTTCCATTTTAGCAAATCTGTTGATATGCTGACTTTGTTTAACACACATTGTATTTCCAGGGTGTTGTTGCTCTCACTGTTGGCCTTCAGCAAGCATGCTGAGGGTGAGTATTGATGTGTGCAAACTACATTATGCAATCACTAACCTGTTAGAGCACTGTCGATTTAATTTTCTCTTTGCAGCTCTTACTTACAGGAGGAGCTACTCCAGTGTCATTAAGCCTTATTTTGGGAAACCTGAGGATTTTCCACACAATCAGTATCTTGTCTCCAGACATAAGAGCTATGCACAACCCCGAAGCTCTCTGGGTGTTTATGGGCCTGAAAATGGGTCACCTGAGAGTTCTTACCCCACTGCTGCAGGTCTGCCTGGTGGTGCTGGTGCTTCCTCTGGTAGGCCATTAAATGGTTACCTTCAACAAGAAAGCATGTCTAGCTACAGATCTGGCTCATCACAACCCCACAAACCATCATATTACCAGGGTGATACTGATGGTGCCCTCCAGTCCAAGGATGCCATGTGGGGTTTGGCACCATCCCAGAAAAGAAACTGGATTGACGCAGGAATCGTCTCAAGTTATCCAATTGAGATGCGTTCTGTGCCCCAGCGGCCAAGTAATGAGCACCAGACCCAGCCACACGACAAGCAAGAACAGTTTAGCGATGAGTCCAGTATGTTTCAGTCTCGGCCCCAGCCTCGCCCGCTGCCCCAGCAGCCACGCTACGAGGCCAGCAAGCCCCAGGCCCGGCCTTTCCCCCAGCAGCCACGCTACGAGGCCAGCAAGCCCCAGGCCCAGCCTTGGCCTTTCCCCCAGCAGCCACGCTACGAGGCCAGCAAGCTCCATGCCCAGGTACAACCCGAGCGTGAACAGTTGGGCGACGAGTCCAGTAAGTTTCAGCCTCGGTCTTTCCCCCAGCAGCCACGCTACGAGGCCAGCAAGCCCCAGGCCCAGCCTCGGCCAACGCCCCAGCAGCCACGCTACGAGGCCAGCAAGCCCCAGGCCCAGCCTCGGCCAACGCCCCAGCAGCCACGCTACGAGGCCAGCAAGCCCCAGGCCCAGCCTCGGCCTTTCCCCCAGCAGCCACGCTACGAGGCCAGCAAGCCCCAGGCCCAGCCTCGGCCTTTCCCCCAGCAGCCACGCTACGAGGCCAGCAAGCCCCAGGCCCAGCCTCGGCCTTTCCCCCAGCAGCCACGCTACGAGGCCAGCAAGCCCCAGGCCCAGCCTCGGCCTTTCCCCCAGCAGCCACGCTACGAGGCCAGCAAGCCCCAGGCCCAGCCTCGGCCTTTCCCCCAGCAGCCACGCTACGAGGCCAGCAAGCTCCATGTCCAGGTACAACCCGAGCGTGAACAGTTGGGCGACGAGTCCAGTAAGTTTCAGCCTCGGCCTTTCCCCCAGCAGCCACGCTACGAGGCCAGCAAGCCCCAGGCCCAGCCTCGGCCAACGCCCCAGCAGCCACGCTACGAGGCCAGCAAGCCCCAGGCCCAGCCTCGGCCTTTCCCCCAGCAGCCACACTACGAAGTCAGCAAGCTCCAGGGCAGTGAAGCCAACTCTCCAAGTGGAGGTGTGCTGCAAACCAAATCTGGCATGTGGGACTTGGCTGACCCAAGAAGTTTCAGACCCATTCCAGTTTCATTAAGAAATCTCTACAGGTGGCCACAGCAACAGGCACCCATCTACAACAGATGTTAGCAATAGGTATTTCTGAATGGTTGTCTTTTATTTGTTTTGTTTCTAAGAAGCTATAAAAACTCCATTTATTTTTCTCTCCTCAGGTTCTGGCCTCACCTGCAGTTCGTTCTGGCATGGCATCAGATTTGCTGAAATTAATAAAGTGCACAGAGCTGCAGTCCCTGGCTATTGTTAAAACCTCCTGTTTGTTCAGTTTTATGCATGCTCTCATGATAAACTGAGCTGCTCAGTAGATCTAGGTTTGTACTGTTGCTACCATAATGTTGCAGTATACAAACTGATGCACAAAAGGCACTTTTATTTCCCCCCTGAAATAGTTAAACATAAAATTCCTCTCAGGCCTTAAGCCCCAAAGATTGTAATTATCTTACAGTTGTGTAGCTTAGCAAAGCAAACCTGCTTAGCTTTAATGTTTCACCAAGTGTTCAGGGTTCACAACCACAATTTTCACTTCAAGAACAAGGGGTGGAAACATGGCAGTTTAATGCCTTCTATCAATGGCAAAAATTACAGTCCAACCAGATGCTAAACGGAAAATGGTGGTAGTCTGCCAAGCAGGTGGTCACTATTAGGGATTAGCATAAACTAAGGCAATTCAAAGCACAAGCAGCGATTATAGCTTTGAAAGGTGTGGGTGTCTTGTTTTTGGGGCCCAGTTGTGAACTTTGATCATTCCTTCACCGTCAGTATCAGGTGTTGTCTTTTTGTGCCTTAAAAGTAAACTGTATTAACAGACTCGGATTAAAGTGTTTTTATTCTGTAGAGAATATTCACTATTGCTTTGTCTTTGGACAAAAAGTCTTGAGTATTAATATACATATCTCATAGATGTATCATCAAATGCTACTTTCTTGTCTTTTCACTTTTCTGCTGCTTCTTGCTCAAACAGCGTCCCACCCCTCCTCCTCTGATAGCTGTTATTAGCTTAGTCATCTCCAGTTTGGGGAGATAATGACAGTGCTGTTTTTTTGGACACTGACTTCCTGTGTGTGTGGTGTTTCTCCCTGTCATTAAGCAGCAAGTCTGTGTGGTCAAAATGACACAGCTTTGACTGCAGGAGACGCTTCACCATCCGATCCCAGCTCCAATGAACTCACTGTTGGTTTTCCATTTTCAGCTTTCGTAGTGTCTGTTGCTTGTTTGGGGGGTTTTACCATCCTTTCCTTTACTCATAGATAGATAGAGATATCATTTATTGTAAAACTTTTTATAGATATTTTGTAGCACACCGTTTACAGTACAGTGTTGTGGGCTTTGCTTTACATTCAATCAAAATGCACTTTAGTCAAAAGTGCATTGCAGTTCATCTGCAGTAACATATATTTGTTTTATGGATCTTTTACTCCCTCATTTATTTAAACAGTGTCAAATTGTAACAACAACCACTTCAAGGCGCTTTATATAGTAAGGTAGACCCTATAATACATACAGAGAAAAACCCAACAATTATGAGCCCCTATGAACAAGCACTTTGATGACAGTGGGAAGGAAAAACTCCCTTTTAACAGGAAGAAACCTCCAGTCAGAAACTGCATGAAAGGCTACGGTTTGCAAGGCAGATGCAGCTGCTTAAATCAAACTCTATTGAACAAAGTGTTTCAAAGATGATTAAAAAGCTAATAAAAGAAATGACATACTTCAATAACTGACATATAATTAACAACACAAATCAAATAAATTAATTACAAATTTGAATGAGTAAAACATTACAAAAAATTAATTGATAACAGTTAGAAAATAAAATAAGCTATAAAGAAAGATAACTTTAGATAAAATAGATTAAAAGGAGTACACCATGTACAAAGTGTGTATGAGTCCTGATCAGTGAATAAAATAACATAATCCAATGGTAAAGACTAGAAAACAGCCATCCCTGTGGTTTAAAGAAAACAAAATAAACTGGAAATAAGTTTGAATATTAGTCCAAACAGAATTTCTATAATGATCGATTCTTTCGATAGCAGATATTTATGTTTGTTAAGGTTCAAAAATTGAGGAAGGAGAGTACAAACCACCATGGTCCAGAAGCTCTTGGTCAAACAATGATTTTAATACACACGTGGGAAGATCGCTACAGACAGCAATTGATCTTCGACTTCCTCAAAGCATACACAGATTTTTATAGCATCAGGGTTTGATTTACTGACGCCCCTTCATGCGTCACAGACAGGATATATACACATACGTCAATATCAAAACCACAACGACTTTTGACACAATTTAAAAGAACAATTGTCTTCTATCTTCATAACAGGTACTTCCTGTCACTGCCGGATGCTCGCTTGTCATCTTGACACCTCAGCAGCAGTTTGGCGACAAACTGCTTTTTGCAACCCCAGCAAAACATAATTAAACTTTCATCTATAAATGATTCTCTCTAACTGAGTGTGTGTGTCTGTGTCTGTGTGCTAACCACAATTGCACCCTGTTTCACCTCGCTGACTAGCTCCTGACCTCTAACCAGACAGAGAGACAGAAACCACTCTCGTATGTGTAATAATCGAACTGAAACTATGGATATATCATCTACTTAAAATAAATGTTTTAATCAAGAACCTCTACTAAAAGCTTAATAAAAGAATATAAACGT
Source organism: Aulonocara stuartgranti (assembly GCF_965226115.1). Lineage (NCBI taxonomy): Eukaryota > Metazoa > Chordata > Actinopteri > Cichliformes > Cichlidae > Aulonocara > Aulonocara stuartgranti. Next base: position 35,664,428 of record NC_138957.1, on the reverse strand, counting down.
ATAACAGAATCTTTTGAATAACCTAGACTTTGCTTTCACTTCTGCAAACTCTCTGCAACTTCCTGTCAGCCTGCAACTTAGTCTTTCTGAAAGACACACACTGTTTAAACCTCTGAATGCAATATAAACTACAGATTATATTCTTAATGCAATGGTACTGTTGATAATTATTTAACAATAGCAGTAAAATAATTTCCCTGCTCCACATATTCTAGAATCAGTTCTTGTACTTAAGTATAGATATTTTAGTAATTTGAGGTAAATTTGTAGTTTATCATTAACAAGAACAGTAACTATATTACTGGAATTGTCTAAATGACGGTAGGAACTACAACAGTCTGTTGCAGGGCAAACACAGAGAGAGAGAGAACCACTCACACTCACATTCACCCCTATGAGCAGCTTAGAATCACCAACTAACCCGACCCCACTCACTTCACGTTTTTCGACTGTGGGAGGAAGCCGGAGTATCCTGAGAGAACCCACACCAACATACCAACTCCGTGCAGAAAGGCCCTGGCCTGGATGAAATTCTAACCACCACACTAATGTTCAAATACCATTAAGAGCACTGCACACTGTGAGGCAACAGTGCTACTGCACCACCTGAATATCTAATCCAATAGTATTTTTTAACATCTGTTAGTTTCTTACTATTTCTTACTTTTTTCTTGAAGTTTCTTGAAGTTTGCAGCAGAATAGCTGTTTCCTCTGTTGGAAGAGGCGGCCATCTTGGAAAATGCTATCGCGTTAAAATTCTAGTGACTGACAGGATTTTTCAAATTAACGGCTCCAGAGAGACAAAGACACAAGATTGTAACAATTCTCTACTTCTCTAGTTGTGTAGTGTGTTCTCTCATAGAGTCCTCAGAGGTTAAAGAATATAAAACAGCTCACAGTAAGATGTAAAGACCAAACATGACTAAACATGACCCGTTATGGGTGGGTGGAGGTGAATGCTCTGTTCTTTCTGCTTCAGTATCTTGTCTTGATAGTTCAAACTACAGAAAACAGAATGCTCTTACAATCATCTCTACCAAGAGGTGATTGTAATGTTTGTTATGTGGTTACATGTAAGTGGATAATGTAATCCACTGTGTGTTGTTGCTTTTTCTCATACTGTTTTCTGCCAAAGCTTCACTGACTACATTTGACCATTAGATGTCCTCCAACCTCCATGAACACCAGAAGTCAGACGTCAGGGTGACGTTTACGGTGACACAGACAAAATAAATCACTGCACAAGACTTCAACTGACCAAACTTCCTTTGGTGTCCGGCTCATTTAAATTGTAGCAAACTTTAAAAATAAACTCATTTATGAACTTCACTTTGACAGTAATTTATACTTTTTTTATTATATTTTTATTGAAAAAAAAGGACTTGTTACAATAAAGTGCATTGATATTATTTAGTCGGAAAAAAAAGACTTTTTTTTGTCCTTTTGTTTTACATTCAGGTAACAAAAAGTGATCTCGGTGCTTGACAGTGTTTACATAATCCAGCACGTTTAACTTATTTACATAAAGTACATTAGGTATAAATTATGAAGTAGATGGTCGACCTGACATTGTACAGTACATGGGAGATACACCAATTCAGAGCTGGTCTTATATTTCAAAAACCACCTTAAACCAATCAAGTGTTGGTGGAGTTGGATTTGACACTTTCTGGTTATTAATTTTTTGCTGGCTGCTAATAGCTCTTGTAAGAGCTTTGTGTCCCCTCCCCGGACCGAGCCAGCAACCAGGCCCAAGTACAAATTTACAAAATTAATATCAAATTTTATCTTAAAAACCTCACACAGAGTCTCATGAATTCCCAGCCAGTAATTATTTAAGTTAGGGCAGTCCCAAAAGATATGGGAATGATGTGCCTCTTCTGATCCACATCTTCTCCAGCATTCTGCTGTCCCATTTTTATATTTAGTTTGATGAGGGCTTTAGAAAAATCTAATAATGTTCTTCCAGCAGTGGTCTCTCCAATTAATGAACTTGTTGAGTACCAATGAAAATTACAAATCCTCTCCCAGTTCTCGTTTGTTTACCCATCCTTGATTCCAATTCCCATTTAATCTTAATATTTTGAGTAGTATCCTTCCTGGGCTGAAGAAGCACATCATATAGTTTGGAGATTGCCTTTCTCAGAGAACCAACACATGCTCATTTAACTATCTTAAACATTTCTGACTCAACCGAGTTTGGGTTTGGGATATTGCAATGTTTGTTAAAATAATCCCGCGTTTGAAGGAACCTACTTGTCTTAGGCCAGTTCTTGTTTGTAAAGACTGAAAACTCTGTAGTGTCCCTTTATGTGTGAAGGGATGGAGTGTTGTTAGTCCACTCTCTATCCAGGACTGAAATCTGGTAAATAAATGATTCTGTTTAATAAATTATGCTCATGCTTCAACATTAATATCTTTTATGAAAAATGTGGGTTCACTGTGAATTTTCATTATTGCATTTTCTTTAATCTCCTTTTTGGCTGCTCTCGTTACTGTGAACATACACATGCACTTATATTAATGCACATGTAAATGAATGTATGACGTGTATATATGAGTGTGTGGAACAATATGCAAACCAGGTTCACAGATGAAAACACTGAAACACACCTCACCTCACAGACTGAGCGTCAGACTGGTTCATGAGAAAAGAAAAGATGAAGATTCATCTTTGTGATTTTGTTTCCTGTAGATCCACGAAACACTCACTAGGGGGCGGTATAATTTTAAATATCTGTCCTACTCACGTTTCTATTTCTTTAAATCACGAGCTCGTAATGAAATGAAACTTTACTGAGACTTTTATTGTTCAAGAACTCAGCTCAGTAGGTTATTATTTTGTGTGGCTGCATTTAGAAGTTTTGCATGAATGACAACTTCACTTGCAGACTGACAATAACCCAAATAAATATTTTAATGACTAATTCTTTTAAACATCCTGTTTTTACTCGTCTAGTTCTAGCAAACAAACCACAATTTACCTTCTTTAGATTTAAATGCTGGAAACAAAACATTTGTTTTACTGATATTATTTTTCTTTTACATGTTTGAACAGAACAGATTTTTCTGTAATGTTAAATACGGTCATTTTTCATATATTATTCCACTTAACAATAATTTAACTCTTTTGTAATCTGTAAAAAAAAAAGACTAAGTATCAATATGAAATAATTTAGACTGTTTGTTCTTTGTCAGAGAGCCATGCCTTTCTGTGACATTTCTTTTGCACATTTTATCTAATAAAATATTAATATCGCAGGCCTCGGCGTGTCTTTTGTTTAGAATGGCTTTGGTTGTCATACTTGAGCAGTTATTTGGGTCCTTTGTGTTTCTGTGTCACTAGCTTTATATTGTGCAGTCATTTCCCAGCGCTATCACAAAGACAACACCCTCATCTTTCCATTAAGAAAAAACCTTCCTGTGCTGAAGGCGGGGCCACGGGAACGCGCGTCCACGACCTTCCAAGCGCGCTCCCGGGCCGTATCTCCTTCAGCTGTGTCAGAGGAGCAGGTTGGTGTGTGAGGTTGAGCTTCCCCGCTCTGGCGCGTCTCTGCTCCTCCGGCTGAAATGGGATTTGTGCGTTCCGAGTGGACACCGACCGGCTCCTGCGCTCCTGCTTCTGTCCGCCTTCTAGTCTCCTTCAGCCGGGGAAACCCTGCAGCGCAAGTGTGAGCGCTTACATCCGCACCGAACAGCGTCTCTCTCCCTCCCTGTGAAGCCCGTTTGTTTCCCGACGCTTCATTTATGGACTAAAGAAGCTCCGAGTGAGCGTGTTTGTAATTTCCGTTCACACAGCTGAAGATGGAGACGATGATGGAGAGGGAGTGCAGCGCGCTGGGGGGGCTTTTCCAGACTGTCATTGGAGACATGAAGGTAACGCGAAAAAGACGCGATTGTTCCACCTGATCCTGGTGGTTAACATCTGTGTTACACACATCTGATGTTTAAGGCAGGGCGGCTGCTGCAGAGGCTTCTGATCTGCAGACCCTGTTGCACAAAACCAGAGAAAAGCGTTCCGCCTGTGCTGGAGATTTTAGCGACATCATTAATTTTCTAATTAGCCCGAAGTGGGAGGTGAGCGCAGTCTGCTGGTTCTTAATGTTCAGCATCTGATCGCCTGCAGCTTTCTCCAGCAAATGACTGTAGCATGTAAACCAAGCTTCATCCCGGTAACCAAACACAGCTGCAGGCTACTAATGCATCGGAGGGATGAATGACACTGTTGCAGTGACACTGCAGGAGATAAACACACAATGAAGTGCAAAATGCTCGGTGTCCTCCCCGAGCTTCACAGAAAAAATCACACTCCCGGGGTTTTGATTGCCACAGGGGTGCGACTGCTGGGATGGGCTGCTTTAACAAAACAAACAAACAAACAAAAAACATTTCAGATATATTTCTAAATCAATCTCGTCTGTAAGAGCTGCCAGAATTGTTGTGCCAGATAAAACATTTCAGTCTCAGGCATGAAATAGTGACAGAGCTCGATTTGTTGGAAATTCAACAGCTTTGCTCAAACCTTTTAAAAATGGCTGCTTTCATTTGTTCCAGCTTTTAAAATGTGAACATTTCTGCTTGTCTTTGTTCTAATTGTTGCTTTTAACTGGGTATTTATGGCTGAATTTTCCACCTTTCTGTGTCAAACACGTCATTGATTAATTGAGGAAATAAATGGCAGCTTAATGACAGTGAACTGAGTCATTAGCTGCATTTCCCTGAGCAAGAACACAATCAGTTATGGAGACCCGATGGCTGTAACTGGGGTGTTCTGTTGTAACGTTCGTGGGGCTTTAGTGTTTGCATGTCCACCAAACTGACCCATATTTAATTTGAATGGCAGGTTGTAACTGGCAGACACCCATCAATTGCCATACACATGTAGCACATACACTGTAGGAAAGACGCAAGCTACTCATGAGCAAATGGCAACGCAATCAGACAGCAACAAGCCATAATGACCAACACTAATATGAGCTGCCATATGTTAGCCAGAGGACAGAAGTAAATTAATAGCAGCACTTTGTGTAATAATCAGTATATGCAGATGAGAAGTGGTTAATTGTAGATGAACTCTGGTGACAAACCAGTAAAATAGCAGAAGTACGTTACAGAGAACTGACTTCCCATCAGCCCCTCCATCCTGGGTCCTGCTGCGCCAGGCTGGCTGTGGTTCAGGATTTATGAGTTTTATTGAGTCAGATTATCTCTTTGAGAAAAAGATCTGTTTTCCAAAATAGACCTGAAGACATGAAGCATTCAAATTCAAATTCAAATTTTTATTTGTCACGTACACAGTCATACACAGTACGATATGTAGTGAAATGCTTGGACAACTGCTCGTGACCTAAAGAAAACAAAAAAAGGAAAGGCTATGAATAAGATAGGAAATAAATATGAAAAATTAAAAAGGGTAAATTTAACTAGGAAGGAATAAAATATAAATTAAGGTTAAAAATGAAATAACTGTACAACACAGATTAGAATGAAGGGTAAATTTAACTGGGAGAATAAGATAAAGATAAATATATAAATTAAAGTTGAAAATAAAATAACTGTACAACAAAATACACAATATAGAACTATATAAGAATGTATGAAGAAATCTAAATATAAATAAATATATACACAATAACAGCAGCTGTACAAGTATTAACTGGAAATGAAGAATATAGTGACCAGTGTTGTGCAAAACCAAAGTCCAGAAAGTCCAGTGTGTGTGTAAGAACCATATGTGTGGGTCAGTACTGTGTGGTGGTGTGATTGAGAGACCGTATCGCCTGCGGGAAGAAGCTCCTCCTCAGTCTCTCTGTGTTGGTCTTCAGGGAGCGGAATCGCTTTCCTGACCTCAGCAGAGAGAACAGTCTGTTGTTGGGATGGCTGAGGTCCTTCACCATCTTCCTGGCCTTGGTCCAGCACCGCCTGCTGTAGATTGAGTGCAGGTCAGGGAGCTCGGAGCGGATGGTGCGCTCAGCTGACCGCACAACCCTCTGTAGAGCTCGTCTGTCCTGCATGGTGCTGTTCCCGAACCAGGTTAAGATGTTTCCCGCCAGGATGCTCTCTATGGTGCACGAGTAAAAGTTCCTGAGCACCTTGGAGGGCAGTTGGAAGTCTCTCAAGCGTCTGAGGTGGTAGAGACGCTGTCGGGCCTTTTTCACCACGGTGTTGATGTGACAGGACCATGACAGGTCCTGCGTGATGTGAACTCCGAGGTATTTGAAGCTGTCCACTCTCTCCACTGGGCACTCGTTGATGACGGGGGTCTGGTAGTTCCTCTCCTGCTTAGTGCTGAAGTCCACTATCAGCTCCTTTGTCTTTTCTGATAAACACACGGTGAGCGTGAGGACACGGCACAGCTAAGACCAGATATTAACAAAATGAGTTTTATTAACAAAGCCAGTTATGAGTCCAGCTAATATCTTCAGTCTGTTTTCATTCTATAGTTTGATGCTTATCTGAATTGGATGTTGAATATGGAGCTCCTGATGAGTCAAACTGTGTATTATTTTGTAAAAGTCAGCATCACTGTCTTTGGGTAAAGTAACAACAGGACAGTCAGAGGTAGAGTAAACAAACAAAGCCACAGATCTCAGTCTTTTCTACATTTAAAGGAACAGTTTATTTAAGAACTGAGGCATTTTTTTTGTAACCTTTGACAACACTCAGTAAATATTTGGCAACTTAGAAGACCTCCTGCTGTTATTTAGAAAGCCAAAGCTTAGGATTTCAGCTGCTTGGAGTCCTTCTTTTTTGTATTTTTGGTTCAGATGTTTTCACTGTGAGGCAAGTCTGGACTTCAGGATTCAGTTCAGTTTTATTTATAAAGCGCCAAATCACCACAGCAGTCGCCTCAAGCCGCTGACAGTATTAGGATGCTGTTGATTAACAACACTCGTTGTGTATTCTTTCCTTGTTGTTGTGCCAATACCTGTGCATATTATTCAGCATTAGTGGGGCCTTCACTGATGTGCAAGTTACAAGGAATTACCTCCAGTTTGTTCATGTAAGTAGGCAGTCTTCTTCTGGAGTCCCGCAGGGTTCTGTGCTAGGACCACGCTTCCTTTAGTTGCATTGTTATGCAGATGATACCCGACTCTATCTATCCATGAAGCCAGATCAATTAGTTGAACTGCTGGAATGTTTTAAGGACCTGACTTCTAATTTCTCATTTCTAAATTGAGATAAACCTGAGTTTATTGTACTCATGATCTGATATTAATTGAGTGCTATAAAAATAAAACAGAAATAAATGACCTTTGTCACAGGTCATAATGCAGTGCTGTGGTGAAGATCAGAGATTTCTGCAGATTCTCTGATATAACTCACAAATTATTTACTTTATGTTACATTAAAACATGTTAACGATCGACTCTTAGCTTCTTAGGGAGGCTCCTTGGAAAGTAAATAAATAAAAGGAATTAATTGTGAGATATTTCACCAGATTTTTCAAATCTCATATTAAATTAAAAATGAGTCCATTCCATAGTTTTTATATTTGTAATGTTTTCAGTTTAATATGGCTTTTAAATGGTTTGTAACAAGTTGAAGTTTCTGTTTGTTAACATTTACAAGGTTTTCTGGTACAACATGTACGTCTTACCTTCCCCTACTGTAACAGTGAGGTCCTGGCCCCTTTGTAAATTAGTCTCTGGTTCACAAAGCTCTTTAATGCGGGGTTCACACTACACAATGCTGTTGTTTAAGAAGATGTCAGATCAGGTAATTAGAGTGGGAGACAAATGACAGACTATGCGTTGGTCCCCTGACAAGTCGTAGCTTGCACATTTTTCACAACCTGAGTGATATCACCAGAAAGTGGTGCCGGCGAAGCACCACAAAGATGGTGGCAAACGTGCTGTGTTGGCATGGAAAAGCGCTTTGGATGCCCGTAGTGTGGATATGTTTTAAAAGTCTGAAGCCAAATGTATTCTTAGGTCATGGTGAACAGTCCAAGGTGCAGCACTGATTGTTGTCAGCCATATGCTAGATTAGATAAAACAGTCGTTTACAGACCCGACTCCTGACATCTTCAGGCTGTTTTCCTGCTGATATCATGTAGCTGGGACCTGACCCAAGCCAATGAATCAATGCAATTGGTTGATTTATTTATTTTTTTCAATTAAGATTTGTAATGCACTGTTTTCCTGCAAAGGTTCTGACATCATGAGCACCTAATAATACACATGAAAGTTAAAGATACTTTATTCTCATTTTTATCTTAATTGCTGAATTATCGTCATCATCCACCGCCGTTTGGATCAGACATGTGAGTCACAGATGGTCAAAGGTTTCCTTTTGTTAGTGTAAATGTGTGTGGGTGGAAATGGCTTCCACTCTGTCAGTGGGGAGACTCCAGTCTCCTGCGTTTCATTGTCTTTTACATGCAGACGTTTTGTCTGCGTGTTTGTGTTTGTGGTGTGCCCGGCCTGATGAAAGCCTCCCGACTCCCTCTGTCATACTTTGTGTTAACATGTAAAGTGATCGCTTTTGTATTGCTTTTAAAGTGATGCTGGATTCCTGTCACCTGGTCCTCAAACATTTGGAAGCTTTGAAGGTTTCATGTTGTAAGTTCTTCCTCTTGTAAGAATGATTTTGATACACACCATGAAAGACTGACTGTTTACGGACTGCTGGGAAAAGCACATGTCGAGAACTTTTAGTGTGGTTTTACTTTTTCAGTTGTTCATGGCACTGTTTGGCTTTAGGTGTCATGTAACTGCGCTCATGAGATTGACCTCCTACCCTCATTTTATTAAGATGAGGGCATGAAACAAGCATTGTGGCCTCTTTTCACTTCACTCATATCCTCCCTTCACGCTCAGTTTGTTATGATGTGCTTAGCATGTTGTGTACATGCAAAAGGTTTCCTGCATCGTGCTGTATGAATGTGAGGGTGTTTGGCAGCGTGCAGTCCATCATCTCCACATCACTGTGCTGTTTAAATGGAAGCAGACACATAACTGTTGATCCGTTTAAGTGGAACCGATCTGGATGTTTTTCCCTGGAGGAGAAACGGCTTCATCCTCTCATACTGTGAGCTGCTTGACTCTGAGCTGCGTGTGCCTTTAAACTTTCATTGTGCGTTCGCATTATGAACGGACAGTGAACTGTGGGTTTAGATAGTTTCTTTGACGTGCTTCGTGCAGCATATTTATGGTGTTAAAGATGGATTAAGCCTGATTTGTCTGATTTTTCTCTGGGTACTCCAGCTTCCTCCCACAGTCCAAGTACATGCAGTTAGTGGGGTTGGGTTAATTGATGCTTCTAAGTTGTCCGTAGGTGTAAATGTTAATGTGAATGGTTGTCTGTCTTTATGTGTTAGCCCTGTTATAGATTGGCGAGCTGTCCAGCGTGGGACATTTACCCCGCCACCCTGAAGTGGATGGATTGTATAACAGAGACAAAGATGTGTGTTAGCATCTAGCAGACATAAATGTCCCAAACTTCTGTTTGAATGCTTTGTTGTTGTACTTCTGTAGTGTGTGAATCAAGCGTTGTGGGATGTGCACTGTGCCTTTTGGAGGTTGTTGACGTAGCTCCTTTGTAGATACTAAACTGCTCTTACTCTCAGACATGCCCAGGATTGCCTCATTGTATAGCATTGATCTTACCTTATGACATTTTTATATCATGTAAAATTTTTTACCAGTATTTTCATGCATATTGTGATACATCACAGACCTAATGACACCAAACCAACACAATAGACAAACAATGTAACTAGCTAGCAGTAGTGTTTCCATCAGCTGTGGTAACATAACTTCTGCTGGTTGGAAATAAGCTTGTAATCCTTTTCCTACATTTTGCTTCCAATGAGGCAGCTATTGAGGGTAAGCATGAACGCATGAACGTGCTTATATGCTCAAAGCAGCGAGTATTGAGGAAGTATGTGATTTAAAATGCAGCAGGTTCTTTGTCTGTCTAATGAATATGCTCCATTATTTGCTTTGTATACACTCGCTGAGCCCGTCTGTGGTTGTTTGCTGGAAATGATGGGTTGTTTTTAATATGTGGGTAGAGGAGAGACTCAGTCATGCAGCCTGAATGAAAAGTAAAGGAAGTCAGAAAGTACGCGGAGCTCCAGAGTAATGTGACCGTTTTCCACTTTTTAATGCCAAACAATTTATTTACATTGGATGTCAGATGAATATCATCCTTTCTAAACAAAACTGATCAACTCTATGTTCACATAAACCAAAGCAATACTAATAAAATGAAGATGGTTAAATCTTGTTTTGTCTGAAGAATCTTAAATAAGAGCACAGTTGTATAAAACACAAGTAATCAAAGTGGTTTTTACTGATTAAGCTACTAGATCGAAGTATTTCATGTTAAAACTCCTGTTAGGTTAGCTGATGGTTTTAAATCCCTGACAGCAGTGAGCTTCCCAAACAGGATAATGCAGATCCAAGCCCACAGGAGCAGCTCATAGGGCAGAAGAAGACTTTGACCGAGCCTCCAGGAGTTTCCTCCTGCGTGTCTTTTTAATAAATGGATGTGAGTCAATCCGGGACATTCTTTAAAAAGGACGTCAGACATTAATGAGAGTGCAAGGCCATTATCAACTCATTAGTTTCCCCTCCATCTCATTTTGAAGTTGCTGCTAACGTGTTTTACAGCATTTACCTCAGGGCAGCAATTAAACAAGACGGGCACATAAAGAAACAAACTGGAGCCATTAGACCACTGGGTGGGGACATATTAGGGATATGTGGGTGTGTGTGACGCATAAAGTATATGAGTGCATTTATATATATTTGTTAAGTCAGACATCAAATGAAAGATCGGACAAAAAATAAATGCTATAAAATAATCCTTATCCTCCTATATACTGTAGATATAAACATGCATGCTTACATCCGTACCCACACCTACATCTATAAATGTAAATATTCAGGAATATTATATATATGCATAATGTCATGATTAATCACTCCCAGACTTAATCAGACGGAGCCGATCCAGAGCGGGACAAAAAAACAGACCTCGAGGAGGGAGTCGGTTTTATCAGGTGGAAAATGGTCGATTCAGTTTGGCATTGTATGTTATAGAAGAAGTCAGCGACCTGGTGACCTGTGCATGCTGCCCACCCCCTGTGGTTCCCAAATCAGTCCTGACTCAGTGACCTTTAATCGGGTTGAAACAGAGGTGGTTGGTCGTTTGGTTTGGTACCTGCGTGGCACTTTTCTACTCAGCCGAGCGCTCACCCAGTCACACACACATTCATTCAGTGCTTTGATCTAACATGATTTCTAACATTCACACTGCAAGCAATTCATTAGGAGCAACTTGAGCTTCAGTATCTTTCCTGAGGGTATTTCAGCATGCGGACTTGAGGAATCTGGGATTAATCCATTGACTTTCCAGTTGGTAGACGACCCATTCCTGAGCTAGAGTCACCCCAAGTTTGGTGTGCATGTGTGTATATTTGTTCACCAAAGATATATGAGGTAGTACTCCTGTTCGAAAGATGTCCCGTGAACGATTACACCAGAACCAGCAGCAGGTGAGGAGTGTGCTTCTATCCCGTGATCACGGAGGTTGGACCCGCTGCAGTCCAGGGCGATGGAGTTGGAATTCACTGGGCTGATTACTCAGTTATATAAACTTTAAGAAGTAAAACCTTTAAGGCAGTCGTTCGCATACACAAACGCACACACGCACTGATTAGCAAGTAGACACAACTCTCTCCACCCAACAACCTCAGATAAACTAAGACTGAACATTAATGTTGTGATGACATCAGTGTGTAAAGTGTTTTTTGCTACTAAACAACAAGGCTTTCATGTGTGAGAGAGGGAGTGTAAGTAATGGACATGAGCACATTCGCTTGATGCTAATTGCCATTTGTCTTGAACTGAAGCCTTAATCACCTCAGACCTATAATAAGCCTGGTCTCTTTCTGCAGCGGGCTGCTGGTTAGACTGGTCTGTGAGTCAGGATTGTCATGGAAACATCACGAACAAAGCTGCAGCATTGACTTTGGTTCTTTGGCCAAATGGGTCACTTTGTTTTATTGTAGTGGGGCTGACATTGACTCGTGGGGAGTGAACTCTTGGCTGGCATCTGATTTAATTAAATGTAGGTACTACTACTGAAAATCAGCATAATAAAAACATATAAACAGCAGTAGCAGCACCCTTTGTGCTTATCCTGTAACACAGAAATGAAAGACACTCATTTGCTTTTGTATTTTTCGGAGACTTGAAGAAGATCGAATCAGTGTGGCACATATATTGTGTGCAGATGCAAATCTGCTACCACCTGCCAGCGTAACGTTAACAAAGGAAATTAGGGCTGACATATCCACCATACAGTATTCAATTCAGTTTTATTCATACAGCACCAAATCATAACAAGAGTCTCCTCAAGGCGCTTTATATTGTAAGGTAGGTCCTACAATAATACATTCAGAGAAAAACCCAACAATCATATGACCCCCTATGAGCAAGCACTTTGGCAACAGTGGGAAGGAAAAACTCCCTTTTAACAGGAAGAAACCTCCAGCAGAACCAGGCTCAGGGAGGGGCGGGGCCATCTGCTGTGATTGGTTGGGGTGAGAGAAGGAAGACAGGATAAAGGCTGTATCCCAATTCAGGGTCTGCAGCCTTAAGGTACACAGCCCTAACGGTCCACAAGGGCCGCGTACTCAAAGACCGCTAAGGCCGGAAGTGCGAGGCTTGTGAAATGGGACGGTCTAGCCTCTGTTGCGCTGCCCAGGTTGCCTAGCAACCATGATACTAACAGCTGGAAACGTGTCATACAGCTGTGTTTGACAGAAATGAAGGAGAAAATCTTTGGTTCATTTGTTTGTTTCTACATGAGCTTTGATCATTCTCTGTAGGATTAAGCTCAGCTATTGAACGGCGTATATTTTAAAGTAAAGGCTTTAAAACCAAGTTAGTACAAACGTCACTAATGTCACATGACTTTGCAGACATGTGGCCAACAGTAATGTTTAATGTTCTTCGTTATTAAACATTTGCACATAAATAAGTGACATAATATTCAGTACTTAAAGTTTACTCTTCGGCCGCCCCTCATCCGCCGTTTTTTTTCAGGCAAAATTATCCACACCCACCGCCACGCTATGCATTCTGGGATATGTTGGACCATGAAGTGAAATGAAGGACGCATTTGAGGGCCGCATTTCGAGCAGCCTTTGAATTGGGACAGCCTTCGTCGCGCCGCTGTGACGTAATCGGCCTTGAAATGCGGCCTTTAAGGCTGCAGACCCTGAGTTGGGATGCAGCCAAAGACATGTTGTGGAAGATTGGTTGGTTGTCCAGTTTGTGCCTGTATAAAATGATATAAATGCAGAGAAACATGTCTGAGGTAATTTTGCAGTAGTGTCATCAGAAAGAACTCAGTCACCTGCAGCGTGTGTTGCAGAGACTGAATTAAAGTTGCGATTAACATTTTGTGCAGTCTGTATGTGAAGGATGGGCATAACTTCCAATTTGACATAAACACCTTAAACCTCCATTTTTTATTTTTTTATTTTTTTTTTACATTTTTTTTATTTATTTATTTTTTGTAATAGCCGGTTTAGGACAACTCCCAGATACAGAAAGATATCTGGGAGTTGTTGTGTAGACATCTATGGATAAATTAACTGAGCTCTCACTTGATTTATGACCTCAGCAATCAGGCTGATGAGCATTAATTCCACCTGTTTTTGAAGAAACATAGATTCAGAACTGGGGAAAAACCAGCTTATTCTCAGTAGCTAATAGCTTGAAATTTAAGTCTTTAGCCAATAAGCGCGCAACGTCCCTCAGGTTCACAGTTTGATAGGTCTGTTGGGCGGATCTATGTTTATCTAGCTTTCAGCATAAAGAAATATCTATTAGGTGAAGCAACCTTGTGTTTTCTGTCATCTACCTGCCTGATATTTCGCCTGTATGATGTCCCCAGTTTAAATTGTGAGTGATCTCTGTGGACGAGGTAGCAGTCCTTACACAGAAACATTAAAGAAGCAGAAAGACTCAAGCAAGGATTGTATGGTTTGAAGCTCTTGCAGGTGTTCACAGAGCCATACAAAAAACAGAGGGATGGATTCCTGAAGGACCAGCATGCTGCTGCCACCTTTGGTTGTTGCCACGGTGACAATTTATGTCGTCAGTGACTGATGGATGCAGCGACCCTGGCCTCGCCTGTGTGTCCAAGAGGAGATGGAGAGAATGCAATGAGGTGTGGGCGTGTGTGCGTGCACAGCGTTAGAGAGAGGAAAGGATGAATGAGTAGGAAAGAGCTGGAAGAGGACATGACAGTGCATATGATAAATGTGTGTGTGAGGAGGGGGGGGGGGTGAGGAAGAGGGGGAGAAAGGGAGGAAATATGCAGGTGTTGAATATGGATGAAAGGAAACAAAGAAAACAAACATGTGACACAGAAACTGTGTGTGAGATTGGGTGAGGATGCACGCACATGTGATCCTCCCCTCCTCACACACATCCTTCTCTGTGTGAAGCCCCTCTGCAGCCACCGGTGCTCCGGCAGCAGGGTTGCCATGGTAATGTAATCCAGGCAATGACGCTCGGCATCTCTCTCACAATCAGAGGAAGGCTGAACACACCCAGCTCAGCTGCACCGTGAGAAGAGCAGTGGGAGCAAAAAAAGGAGGGGGGGGGGGCAGCACCCACAAAGTGCAGCCGAGAGGTGGAGGCGTGCCGGCTCTCCACAGGATCACAGGGTGGAAACGTTCACGGTCTTTATGTACGGCTCCTGTGCCGTGCATTCGTTTAGTGAGTTATTGGACGTTTTGGCTCATTCGGACCACTTCCTGTGCAGAAGTAAGCGACACCGTCTTAAAGCCTTGTGTTGCCTTCCTAATGATGGAGGTCAGATAGAAGCAGTCTGTAAAAACACAAGACACATGAACCATTGAGTCAAATGTACCAAATCTATAAAATGAAATTCAAAAAATGAGAATAGAGTTTACATTGTTGGTAGTTTTGCTGTATTTTGGACTGCAGTGTTCCCCTGTGGAGATCCTTCGGGTTAGTGCAATCAAAAATAGTGAAAGAACCAAATACGTTTTGTATGGGTTCAGGTCGCCCGACACTTTAATGAAGTCTGGGATAAAAGCTTAGTGGCTGAAGGTGTGTGCATACCTTTCTTGTATATTTTACTACATTGTGATACTAATAATGCACTATGCAATGATAAAGCATCACAACATAATATATCAGTAGGATTTTGAAATTTGGTGACAGTATTCTGTCTAGACAACCAAACCCTGTGAGGGAAGACGGCTCAGATCTGTCGCTGCAGTTTAAAAAGAAAGAAGCTCCACCCGTCCTGAAGGCATCAGGAGACTCCTCCTGACATTAGAAGCGTAGCCTGGTTTGTCTCGCTGTGGTTGGCTGCAGTGGCTCGGTGTTTCCCTCCATGCGGCCTACTTTCTGAACACGCATCCGTCGCAGCGACTGGCTGCTCAGTCCTGCTACACCCAGGCAGCAGACCTACTGTATTTGCATGCCTGGGGGCGCTTGTTTGGCCTCCTCCTAGATGGGTGGGTGGTTGGAGGGAGATATGGATCGGTCGTATTGATCTGTCTCCTTGTTGTCTGTTTGTTAACTGCTGTGTCTGATTCTCAGGATTTATGTGTTTGGAGCCTGAAGAGGCGTGCGTGGGTTTTGAGTTTGGTTGAGTTATCTGTATATTTATATTTAACAGATAACCCAGACTGTGGGACCTTTGGGTGAAGAACAACTGTATGATAATGAGTATGTCTGCAATAGAGATCTCATTAATCTCATCCCCATCATTTCTATTGACACACTGACCTGATACGTTGGGTTAAGACCAATCAGCACTTAAAGCCAGAGACAGCAGTGCTTGCTGTCTCTGGCTTTAAGTGCTGATTGGTCTTAATTGAATGCGTTTCTTTTGTCAAAGCTTCATTTTTTTTTTTAATTAAAGCTGCAAAATGTAAGACAAAAAATCTTCCCCACATTTTTTGCTTTCACTGATATAAAACTGTGGATTATTTGATATTTTCCTCATAATTTTCTTTCTTTTTCCTTCAGGGCAGTTACCCCGTCTGGGATGACTTCATCAGCAAGGCCAGCAAACTACAGTCACAGCTAAGGTAAAAATGCTTATTACATGTCGTAACATGTTTATTTACAAAAGACCAAATAAAGGGTTTAAAAATGACTTACTTGAGGGGAAAAGAAGAGCGAGAGGTTGAGCCACTGGCATAGGCCCGGCCCACATCTTCAGACGCCCCGAGTCTGTCATCAGAGACGGCACCTAGAACTCAGAGACGCAGATCACACAGGAGCCGAGCAATGACAGGAGACGGGGTGACACACAGCAGGAGATTGAAGGGTTTTCTCCAGCCTGGCTCCTGTAACGACAGCATCAAAGAACTGAAAATAACACGCAAGCGAACAAGTGAAGAAAACACAAATATACAAAAAACGCACCAGAGACAAAAAGTAAAAAATAAAGCAGGAAATCCTGCAAAACATGCAAGTCTCAATTCATGCAATCATGCAATAAAGTGCAGAGTACTGATGAATGTGTCACTATCTTATCTGTTCAACGTGTTTGATCAGCTTCCTGAAAACAGCGATTGTGTTCAGTGCAGAAGTTGCTCTTGTTGTGTTGCTCTGAGAGCATTTACACGAACTTTCTCAGAATCGGTCCAGTAGCACCAAACTGTGGCTTCTCATTGGTTTATGAAGAAGGTTATTTAGTTTCAGAAATGCAAAACTTTTGGGTCTCTGTATCCTTATTGAGCTGTTTTATATTGATTATTTATACATAGAGAATCATATTCATTGCTGTTTTAACCTTAAGATAAAAGGAAGCGTACCCACATCCTGAGAGTGTGCATAACCTGAGCTCCTGAACATCCAATCAGTCTGCTTCATTAGGTGTCTAAATGTCAGGCTCACCTCTCCTGTCACCTCATCCCTGACGTCCTGACACGCACGCACGGCTGAAGGTTGCCACCATCAATAGAAACATGTACACACACAGACCACAAAAACCACACACTTGAGCCTTGACAAAGTCTCCACACGTACATGTTTACTCACTTACACTTTTCAGCCATTAACCAACCAGCAATGACTGCCTTCACATACACTGTGTACACACACACACACACACACACACACACACACACACACACACACACACACACACACACACACACACACACAAACAACTCAATTAACCTTCTGTGGCTGACAGAGATTAATGATGCCACCATAAAGTCATTATCAGCGAGATGGATCAGCACTGAGCCTCCAGAGATTCTGTCCTGGGACAGAGGTCATCAGAGGTCAAAGCTGATTGCTAATGACTCGATCCTTCGTCCTCTTCCTCACCCTGCATCTATTCTGTGGGGGGATTGTCTCAGTGTTTCAAAGGTGCAGAATTATGAATTTGCACATTTGAAATAGTTTCTCTCCCTGATGATGAGTCAGAGCATATGTCGCATTTTAAGACTGATTACTTGAGTTCAAAGTGCTGCGCCTGATTTGAATTTAGAAAGACGGGGAGCTTTGTTGCTACAGATCAGATATTAAAAACACAAAGAACAAATCAAATGAGTTTAACATAATTTTTTTCCAATAAAAAATTAAAAAGCCAGCAAGAAAGAATTAATGAATAGAAACGTCTTTTTCTGTGTTTCTACTTCCTGTTTTGTGTCTTCCAGGACGACGGTTGTCGCTGTAGCAGCCTTCCTGGATGCCTTTCAGAAGGTGGCCGACCTGGCAACTAACAGCCGAGGTAAGATGGGGACGAGGTGCAGCCCTTATGGGGACCAAAGTCCTGGTCCTGGTAGCAGGCACACTGTCAGGAGGATAGTACTTAAAGAATCGAGTGAACAGAGTCAGGTGCAGCTGCTGGTTATCGTAGTAAAGATGTCGGTAAGAGTACTGGTCGTATTTCTTACCGTATCCATTAGCTATTTGTTCAGTTCTCTGACATTCATCATTGTGGCTCTTTGGGGCCTTTAATCAAACCATAATGTTGTTAGAGAGCACAGTGCAGATATAACCTGCAGGGAACAGGGTGTGCTTGTAGAAGGACTGACAGCAGCAGCTTTGGCTTGTTGCATATAAAAGAGAGACGAGTGCAGTGGATGCTGTTTTATATGTACGGTCATCTGGACCAAGTGATGCTTACTATCATATTATGTGTTGTGTTTGTAATTTCTGCTGTGCCTCTTGGTCAGGTCTGTCCTGAAAAAGAGATTTCAATCTTAAATGTGCACGTGCTGTTTCCGGACTTTTCATTTGCATTTAGCTACAAGAAGACGCATCCTTATGCAGTGGTTATACAACTGAAGGTGCACAGCATGAGCATCAGATGAATCCTTTGGGTTGGATTAAACGCCGTGTTCTCATCTACTTTCATTATTACTGAGGCCCCACAGTGGCGTGTTGTATCCTCAGCTTTATTTATGGAGTGGAGAGTGACGTATTGCAACCTTTTCATGGTGACACGAGTTTCTCTCATCAGGACGAAGGTTTAAAGCCGCCTTTGTGAACTTTCCTACCTGGAGATCTTTCACCTTCGAGCATATGTTGGTCCAAGAAATCCAGGCGATATGACGTGTGTGTGTGTGTGTTGCTTGTAATGCTGCATGAGCTTTGATTCTTATTGTTGTTGCTGCTGTTGTTATGGAGCATTCTGTTGTTAGTGTGTTGTGATGCCTTCTCGGTTGCGTTTACCTGACAGTTACCACAAGAACACAAATGAAATTTCCAAGAGGACAATAAAATCTTACTTTATTTATTGGCTGTTTGTCAGCCAATAGGAATCAAACAGGAGAAGCCTGGTTTTTCAGTCAAAATGTTGTTGTTATATATGAAATGCATCCGTGCTTAGTGGGTTATTATTTTAGACGCAGAGGTGTCCGGCACAGAGTCCACAGAGAAGAGCAAAAGGCTAGTGATGTAAAAGCCGCAGCAACACTTGGAATATAAAGAAGAGCTGCATTGTTTTTAAATAAATCAAATAAAAATGGATGAAAGGCGGGGAGCTGGGACCAGGACAGGGCCCTGAGAGGTCGTAGGTTTTCTTTAAACATAGTTAAAGACTCACACTTTCTCAGCAGCTCGGAGCATGAAAGCTAAAAACTGCTTAGCCAAAAGTTTTTGTCCAGCAACAACTAAAAGAGGAGCCGAGAGCGAGAGTCCAGGTTCACAGCAGACGAGTGGGCCGCTGCGAGACCACTAAAGTGCTTTAAAGAAGAGCGAAAGAGAGGAAGCGAAACATTTCCCGGGGCTTTATGAATCTGCTTATGCTTGCACAGAGATGAGAGGAAAAAAGGGAGAGAAGATGGAGAGGAATCACAGAAAGAGCTGAGCTGAAAGTGGAAACACTCCCACGCACACAGCCTTCATTACTGCTCTCAGGAAGCATTCAGCTGACACACAGCTGCTCCAGAGGGCGACCATCAAGGTGTCTGTGTGAGAACTCCTAGAGATGTTTGTTAAAGTCTGATTGGTGATTAAGTTCGTCAACACTTTGGTTGTTCTTGTTTTACTCATCAACCACTGAAGTATCTCTGAAGTGTCAGCAGAATGTAAAGTCCTCAGCAGCTTAAACAGCAACAAGTCTGACTGCAAACTTAGGAAAAGAGCCGGAGAAATAAAAGCATCCTGAAGCTTCAGATTTATTCTTCCTCAGTCAACAAACTGCAGGAGGTCCCAGTATTCTGTGCTGCTGTTTTTGAAGCTGGCTGCACGCTTTCTATTGATTTTTACTTTTCTGCTATTGACAAATGATCAGAGGCTGCTGTCTTCATGATCACTGGACTGTAACATCAATGGTGGTTGCTTCCTGGATTGATTAAGTGAAGGAGGCGGCCTTTATGGGCATGTTTGTGAGATTGTGTGTGTATACCATGCTTTCTAGTTTTCTTGTTCAGCACGACTCTTTATTGTTGTCGTTCTGAGGAGATCCATCTCTGTTCAAAAGTCTCGAGTCCAGCGATTTATTTATATTTTGCTTCCAGTGAGCCAGACTACTTTAGGTCAGGAGAGAGGCGTGGCCATGATGGTCTACAGCGTGTGTAAAATGCGGTGGAGGCTGTGTCATGATGGGGCTGCGTTTAATCTAGTGGTGTTGGAGATTTTCAAAACGGGATGAAATTATGAATGCTAAAGTACCGCACGTAAGGTTGTTAGAATTCTACAAACTCGGTTCTTGCCTTCACGTTTGCACTTAATAATCCACTTCCCATTTGAAAGTTGGTTCAAGACTTTTGCACAGTTCTGTGTGTGTCTGTGTGTATTTATGCATCCTTAGGGCTGGATGCCGGCCAGCTTCCTGTTGAGGCGACTCGCTGTCATAATGACAACAGTAGCAGAGGAAACGATCAGTCACTGTCTTGATGATTCAGGCACTCTGTACCTGTGTGTGTGTGTGTGTGTGTGTGTGTGTACACCTGGAGCTACATGTTGAATTATTGGTAACTGTTGGGGCAGTTAGGTTTGTAGAGCCCCGCCTCGCAACCTCAGACTTCAGCATCCACAGCTGGTTTCATATATTTTATACTGAACATATATTAACACGGTGTCTTTCTGACAGGTGATGATAATTATCACAGCTAGGCTCTGTGGCCCCGTCAGGCAGCGCCTGGTCTGCAGCCGCTGCTTTCCCCAATGTGGCTGTAGCATCAAATACATCACATTAAGTTATTTTTGTTTTTGAAATATATCTCTAAACTTAAATTGAATGAAATAAAAGCATTTGTTGGTAGAACTAGCTTAGCACATCTTCGGGTTGTTCTATTTTTTCCCCACACCCACACAATGGCTCTGTTTGAGGTTTAAGACTCGTTTTTATTGTTGAGGTCATGTTTCTGTGCGTCATGTGACTCACTGATAAAGACAAATGCATTTAACATGGGATATACAGGTTTTCTCCAAACCTCTGTAACATGTCCAAAAATAGAACGCGCATGGAAAAAAGGAAATTGTTTTGTGGTTGAACTAATGCCAAACGTATAAGCCTAATAGTCATTAGGGCCTAGTGTGTTAATGCGTTATTTTATTGTTATCATTGTAAATCTTACTAAATGAAATGATGTGTGATGAGGAGCATTATAAAGAATCAGGAAGAACAGCTTTCATGTTGGTTTTAATCTTTAATGGAAGCTGCAGTGATCCTGCTCTGATAGCTGTGATTTATTGAAATGAACTCTTGGTCCTATCGATATTCCCAGCTTCACCCTTATCCCCTGCATTTCTAGATTAATGGAGACACATGGATAGAAGAGGGATGAAATTAGAGGAATAGATGGAAGCTGTGTTCAACCAAGGCGAGTACGGATTGTAATTTGGGGAAAATTACAGCAAGTTCAAATACTCTGATGATGGGGAGTAGAGGAAAATCGGAGAGAAGGAGGTAGAGGGCAGATGGTGATCGGGAGAAAGGTGGAGGGGTGGAGAGGAGCGGGAGGCCGTTGGCTGTCGTGTCCAGCCGGCTGCTGCTGCTATTGCTCATGGCAACAAGATGGAAATCACTGCAGAATTCAGGCTGAGCAGCAGATGCAGCATCTCTAACTGCCCCCGTCTGTCTCTGCTTATCTCTTCTTATCTTATCCGTCCTTCAGTCGTCTTATCAGAAGTCGTCTCCGCTATCATTTGGATTTTCATGTATTCCCATGTATTTACATTTATTTGGATGTGCTGTTGTAGATCAGTTGATTAGTCCCTCAGGAGAAATGGAACTGCTCCACTGTTTCCTCTTAGTGAGCCCACAGTGGGCATGAAGGTTTTCCTTCATCCTTTTTACACCCTGGAGGGAAATCTAGACAGGTTCTCTGCTATCTGTAATCATTGCACGGCTCGTTGCACAGACTGACTGGGAATCATGGAAATGACAGAGTGTGCAGAGGCTGTGTACACACAGGTTCAAAGACCTGGGCTCAGTTTTTGTCTGTTGCTGTCTAATTTTTGTTTTAATCAGAAGTCAAATTCTCGCCCTGAAGCTTTGCTTCTTGTACTGATGGCAAAATGGGATTGTATTGTACAAAATGAGCTTTGTGCTGCGTTAATGAAGACTCGACACGAGTGATTGAGACCATAATCTCACCAGGAAAACATTTGCTTTACTCGTAAATCAGTGAACTAAAGTGTCATTTTCTCATAGATAGCTATGGGCCACAGTCGGACTTCTGATTAAAACGGCATTAATCGCCCCCTGCTGGCCATTAAAAAGACTGCAGGTTTAATGCTCTGTCCAGAAGCTTTGTCCATCTTTTATGTACACCTGTGAATTGATCCACAGGTGTTTCTGCAGTCTGTGGGGACACAACCAAACTGTCCCTGCAGGTTGGTTGTTTTGTCCTATAGTATCACATGTGTAGGCAACATTTGTGCTGTTTAAGCTGAGTCATTATATTCTTTAATGTTTCCATTATTAAAAAACCATAATGAAGTGTGA
Organism: Aulonocara stuartgranti; assembly: GCF_965226115.1. Classification (NCBI taxonomy): domain Eukaryota; kingdom Metazoa; phylum Chordata; class Actinopteri; order Cichliformes; family Cichlidae; genus Aulonocara; species Aulonocara stuartgranti. The sequence goes on along the minus strand of NC_138957.1, from coordinate 35,642,003 downwards.
CCTTTTGTTTTGTTCCCTTTATGTGCTTTGATGGTGTTGTTGCGTTCTGGTGGTAATATTGAGGGTGATATCCTCAGGTTACTGGATTTGCCAACAGATCAGTCACTCACTAAAGCAAAATTGAGTTATTATCGTTTTTTTAATTATTATTGTTATGAATTTATTCATTTCTAAAAAGCAGGTACACAATGAGCTTCAGCCTGTACCATGTACAGTATACCACATATGTGAAAATAAGGAGTTACTTCTTTTTGTGACATGAGGGACGTTAAGATAAAAGCTGTTACAGTAAAAACAGAACTTTTTTTGTGATAATAATAAATGGCCTGTATTTGTATAGCGCTTTACTAATAATACTTTATTTGAACAGTTTCCTTTATTGTTTCTAACACTAACATCGCCGTGGAGATGAGGTGCAGCTGGTGTCGACCTCCATCTCCCTACTTCATAGTGTGTTGGTGTGGTTGCCATAACAACCTGCTGCCAGGGACAATGATGTCCTTAAAGGTTCGGTTAGCTGTGTCGCTTTTTCTTTTTCCAGGGCCGTGTCAGTATGTAAACACCTGGTAACTGGATCGGACAGAGCAGGAGAAGAGGGCAGGAAGGACTGTGATGAGAGGGAGAAGAAAGGAGAGGAGATGAAATTTGAGACAAAATAGACAACGAATTGAAGGAAAATGAGGAGAAATGGAAAGATGTTAAAAAGACTTCAGGTTTAACATAGGAACATGTAGCCTATGGAAATGCTCCCTGCTTAGAAAGGTTACTTGGTTATGTGAAAAACGATATCAGCAAAGCTCGGGACTACTTCCAGATTGAAGTCTGCTCACAGACCGATTGTCTGCTGACTGCATTAAATCCGTTGCTGACATGCTGTCAGAGCATCCGTATCCAGTCGGCAACCTAATTGTCAGCTATAAAAACTACAGGAGCTTATGAGCCACCAAAGGCAGTAAAGGCCAGATGTTGTTTGGGTTAGAACATTCCCAGTGTGTTTGGCTGGTTTTGGTTAAGCCGAAGGGTAAAAATTCCCAATGTTGAGTTTCCAAAGGACACAAATCCCAGCATCGTCTGGCTTTACAATTACAACAACATGAGAACAAATCAGTCAACCGCAGCTTCTTTGAACCACCTCTGATCTCACTCCAGATCAGCTGTTGCAACAGCTGTCACTCCTCCAGATGTTGTACCTGGAGACGTGCAGCCGCAGGAGCATCGGTGAGGTCCTGAATTGATGCTCGGTGATGAGGTCTAGCTCACCAAGTGTTTTCGGGTCATCCCGCTGGCGTTAGATGTGGTTGCAGTTCAGACTGGGTAAACAACTGAAGGGCAGCACAGCGGCTCGTGGTTATCAGTGCCGTGGTACCTCAGGGTTCAAACAGGGAGCTCTGCAAAAACATGCCAGAAACCCTCAAAGACGAGATTTGTAGTTTCAAGTGTTTCACTTTCTGGGTGAAATAAAAACACTCCTGCAGAAACTGGTAAGAGCATTTCTTTGACTTTAATATGTTTGTCATGTTAAATAATGAAGGGCCTTAGCCTGAATATTGTCTGAAACATTTGATTACAGCGTTTCCCCCATATTTAAAAAAAAAAAAAAAAAAAAAAAAGGTTTTGGCCTTCCCTCAGAGGAAAGTCTCCAGGATTGTAATGAAACGAAATGTATTTGATTATTTTCCAAGCAGGCTTTCAGTTACTCAAACATATACGTCAGAAAATGCATAGATCTCTGTTTAGTGTGTTAACTGTAGCTTTGCTTTTTGCTTGTGTGGGTGTAAAGACCCAGGGTACTCCAGAAAAATGCAGGTTTAGATCGTAACCGTACTGTTACTAAAGTAAAATTTAGTTCAGCATTTACTAACTAGGTGCAGCAGAAGACTTTTTTTTTTTTTTTTAACCAAACAGCCTCGAGATGTTGGAGTTCCCTTTGAAGAACAGTCTCAGTTCTAAGGTTGCAGAAGTATTTGGACAGTTCTAACTAGGGCTGCCACGATTAGTCGACTAGTCACGATTACGTCGACTATTTAAATCGTCGACGGCTGATTTAATAGTCGACGCGTCGTTTGAAGCTTTGTAAGATCACAAAAGACGCAGGAATTAGTAGCAGGATTTAAGAGTGTAATAACGGACTGAAACAGAAGATGGCAGCACTGCATGTACAAGGATGCCAGCTGCCGTTAAACCCTGAAGAAGAAGCTTTGTCCCAGAATTCATAGCGCAGCCCAGCGCAGTAGTCAACAATGGCGGCAGCTAGTTAGTTTTAATATTACTCTTATTATTCTTTCTGGGTCATAAAATAAACGTTTAACATATTTTCAGCTGTGTAAACCTCAAATATCTGCTCAGTTTATCAGGACACCACATATTTTCAAAAGCGCTCCGAGACGTCTGTTACCCACCAGGTCGATAGCGAGCCCGGGGCGAGGCTCATTAGAGCCGTGAGAACACCGGACTCCCGGCAAATCGTTTTCAAACCCACCGCCGTCTTTCACTACTCAGGTTAAACATGTAATATAAGTCATTTAGATAACTTAAAAATATTGTTGTTTGGCTTTTTTCAGTATTTTATTTGTTCCTGAGTAAATCGGTTTGTCTGAGATTAAAGTTATAGTTTTTACACAGCTGAATAAACGTCAAGCAGACAGCTGATTATCAGAAGTGTGAGACGCTGGAGAATTTACTCTGGTGTCCTGTTATATTTTAGATAGCAAGGAGTTTATTAAACTTCACTGAAACAATCTGCAGATTTCATTAAAATTTAATAAACTATCATCTTGTCTTTATTTTTAGTTAGCACATAGCTTAAACACTTCAAGCTGTAAGCTAATGATAGTTATATACGAGCAGCTGTACGTTTTACGTCCAATGGATGCATGATCTGATTAGTCGACTATCAAAATTTTTTACAGATAATTTTACCATAAAGTTTAATTTTGCATGAATATGCTGTAATATATTGTATAGTTGTATTTGTTTTCACTAAGCAGGACTGTAATGTCTGTATTTTTGTTTTAACGTTGTTTACTGTAGACAGGTTTATAGCGTAGGTGCTCGTTTTGCTATTTTTAAAGTGAATTATTGTCATTTTTTACTGACTGGGTTCAAATTGTCACCATATTTTTTTTTCAGTGAAGTTCTGGCAGTTTTACCAAATCAAACAAACATGTTTATAAAAGCAAAACATAAGCAGTCACATGATGTTTATGATGGTAGGAAGTGCCCAACTAAACGTCTATCAAGTGCTGCTGCTGGGAACTATTCAGTGAGCTATTATTATAAGTCATTTAAAAAACTGAGCAATATTATTGGGCAACCATAGTAATGTAACATGTTCCAGCAGCACCGGAGGCACCTGCATAATGACATTATTCTGCAGGTTCAGGGTTTGACCTTTTGTTCTTCACAAATCACATTATTTCCATAAATTAGTTTCCTTGAATGTCACCAGCATAACCACGAGCTTCAGCTGCTGCTGCCAAAGGATGCTTTAGAGAAACTGTCACATACGGAGCTGAATCTGAACGTGATCCAGTTGTGTTGGTGATGGTATGCTTGAAAAACGGTGAACTGCTGGCCTGTAGTCTCGTGATTCTTCTTGTTTTTAGTCTGTTTTATTGTACAAACATGATTTCTGTCGTAGATTTGACCAGATAAAAGGAAAATGATCTTACCTGTTGGGCTGCTTGTGTAATTGTTCAGCACTTGTCTGTGCAAGTTGAAAACGTCGTGCTCTAGAGAGAACGTAATGAAGTGAATCCCTGTGGTCGCTGCAGTCAGTATCTGCAGTGTGTGTGTGTGTGTGTGTTGGTGGGGTTGAGTCCTCAGCAGATGGCCTTCTTTGGCAGCTCGTTGTTTAATGATATCATCTGAGGCGCAGGTGAATGATGTCATATCTGCAGTGTCCACATGCCAGCATTTTTAGGGTTTTCTTCAAGGTCACATAGAGGTCCAGAACTCGGACTCAAACTTTCGTTTAACCAAAATTAAAGTCCTTGCTCAGCATTTTTTTTCCACATTTACAGGAAATCTCAACTGAGTTTAAGAAATCAGTGAATGTTAGGGACTATAGCTGGGTTTATATGCATTTTTAAAAAAAAAAGGTTTATAAAAACAAAAACCTTTGCACGCAGTCCCCTTCATGCAAACTCAAACCTGAGCCTGTGCATTTAGAAAGAAGTGACCCTTCCAGTCCTCATCGCTGCTGAAGGCTACATTGGTTGGTGATAGCAGACGAAAAAAAAGAAATCTTGGGTAATTTGCAAGTTACAACTTACCGCGCCCTCTAGTGTCCATGTGAATAATTGCCTGCAAAAGGTACAGTGGTAGCACATTATTAATCCCTCGGGTAGGTTCCTCTGGGACAAGAGCCTCCACATAACTTTGCTGGTGGTCTTCTACATTTTGCAGCTGTTACTGACACCAAGGTTCAGTCTTAAAAACGTGTGGAAAAAGTGCTCTGTGGGCTACTTTTGCTTGTGCCGCTGTCCTTCAGCTAGCTGTGGTAGACAAGAGTAACCGAACTGATGTGAAATGATAAAAACTGTTCGATGTGCTTCTCTTGCTGCAGGGTTGCACTTCATAGCATTAGTAGAGACACTCGGGGAGTAAGTAAATATCCATCGTCAGCGTAACGAGTAAGAAGCTTACCCTGAAAATGTTGAGAGAGTAAATACACTTATTTGCTCGTAGTTGCCACACTTGATCTCATCTCATGGGTTTTTCACTCACTTGGCATGCCAGGATTGTTATCCATCCAAATGGCCGACAAATTAATGCCACGTGGCAAAAGCTCAATACATCAGGATCCTGCAGGAAATCAGAGCTGCACCGCACAGCAAGCACTGTGCTTTAAAAAATAAATAAAGAAAAAGGAATCAAAATGGTTAAAATTAGAGATCGCTGTTTAAATTTTTCATGAAGCTAATCAGAGAACACGAATCCCTCTGTGATCAATAATTAATACTTCAAGACATCCAAATGTCTGTAAAATTAAAAATGAATTCGTGCATCAGAGTCGCACTCTCACCGAGCTCATGTTTTATTTGTTGTGTTATCGCTCTTTCACGTGTGAATCTCTGCAGACTACTGTGCTACAGTCACACTGCAATACAAATAAATGGAGCCACGGTATGGTAGAAATTTAAATATGACACAAATCTTTAACTTGCATCACATGAACTCACTAAACTCGCAGCATGATTATCTGCATCATTTCACATAACAAGTACGGGTAAAGGCAGCACTCACACTGTGGGACTCAGGATCGATTCTTTTAATCATTATTTTCTGCGAAACCTTTTTTGTAATCTTTCTGTTTTTAATTAATTGCGGCTAAATTTTGAAAAATATCTTGAATCATTCACAGACAGAAGTGTTTCCAGTAGGATTGTATTTTTAGCACTGATATTTCATCTTAAGTTGGATTAAAAGCACCATCGCAAACTCAAACATTTCCACGTGACGGGACGCTCACGTGGGATTTGAGTGAATTATCCCACTGCTGACTTGCACTACTACTAAAAGCACCAAAGTGTCCTTTACAGTGAGAACAAAGACTCCAGAAATGTTCTCTGGAAAACAGTAAAAGCATCAAGGTCGTGTTTCATAAACAGACATCACAAGGAATATTATACGGAGTGGGATGATGTCAGCAGGTTGAAGTGAGCTGGAGTTGGAGTGTTCGCGTTACTGTAAAACCAAACTGCCTGTTCCTCTGTTCCTGCTCCAAACTCACCATCCCAGCAGCCAAGTTACAGCAGTGTCGTATATCCTGTGCTCTGAGGTTTCTGCACCGCAGAGGTCAAACGTTCAGAAGTGTAGGCCGTGACATGTTGCTGCTTATGAGCCTAATACTGTTTTGGCTCTTGGTATGAGCCTGCCTGCTGACTGTGAGGATATTTAAAGGGAACAAATTGAAATCTCTGAACTTCGTGCTACTTCTTGTCTTTTTAACTGCCTTTTTCTTCCCTCTTGATCACAGTATAACATGTAATGTGATAACCACAGAAGCTTCGATGGTGCTTTTTCTCAGAAAGGGAACAGAAATCTGGACAGGTTGGGCTGTTAAGTGGTAATCCTCCCAGCCAACTGGAAAAGTAGCTGGAACTCAAAGCTGACATCATCTTCTTGTGTGAAATGCCCAAACTTGTCAGGTGTTGACAAAAGAAGAGATGGAGGGTCATTGGAGAGAGGTTCGGGGAATTAAAAATACCGTGTGGTATTTCAAACACTGCTAAAGGGAGTAGATAAATGACTAGAGAGAGTCTCGGAAATGTTCTGGCCAAAGCCACTTTGTAAATCATCCCAGTCCAGTCATGTCACAGTAGTCAAGACCCTGTCCTGTTATTTTTAGTCCTGGACTGAACAGTTTCAACGAGATCCAAAAAGCCAGTGAAGCCAGAGTACTGGGCCAAAGTCATAACCCAACAAGAACGACAGACGAAACGAGAGCTCGGTCTCGATTATTTTTTTAAACTCATTGTTTTTTGTTTTTGTGCATTTTGAAGCCTTAGGCTTTAGGTTGACTTTTGATTACCAGAAGTGACCATATTTAGGAGACAGCATGGACTTTCAGATGGCTCCAGCACAACAATCATAGCATTTAGCCCAGTTCAGTGACGTTTAATCATCAGACATGAGGTTAAATTTACAGGGCGATCGTGGCTCAAGAGTTGGGAGGTCGCCTTGTAATCGGAAGGTTGCCGGTTCGAGCCCCGGCTTGGACAGTCTCGGTCGTTGTGTCCTTGGGCAAGACACCGTTGCCAGTGTCCGTCAGCCTCGCCTCTGTCAGTGCGCCCCAGGGTGGCTGTGGCTACAATGTAGCTGCCATCACCAGTGTGTGGATGAGTGGATGGCTGGATGTGTGAAGTGCTTTGGGGTCCTTAGGGACTAGTAAAAGCGCTATATAAATACAGACCATTTACCATTTAAATCTTTGAAAAATGTAAGTTAAATTAAAAAGAATCCACAGTACAGCTGTCACAAACGAGGAAACACCAAAACTCTCATTGTACCTGGTTATAAACATGTTGAATTTCTGCTGTAGGCGATTTAAACATGGGAACCTTTGGGCATTGATTCACTATTGGAGCGAGCTTCAAGTATCCATTAGAGCAGCGTTTCCCAACCACTGTGCCGCGGCACATCAGTGTGCCGTGAGAAATGATCAGGTGTGATGTGGAAGATTATCTGGTTCCACCTGATTAGTACTCTAAGCAAGTAACGGGCAGAACGATGACATCCTCTTCCACTAGAGGGCAGTGCAACTACCTGCTCTAATTAAACGGGTTGCCAACTGACAATAAAACAGAAGACAAAGAAGAAATTACATAATAGTCTTGCTTTAAGACGATGCAGCGCGAAATAACAAGAGATAAATATATGAAAAGAAAAAGTAGTGGGTCTGACCTGGTCCTGGAGAAAATTCTGAGCCAGATGAAGGCCCAGCATGAGTGGTGGTCAGAAGAAAGCAAAAAGGTATACTGGGGGCAAACCAGCCAATTCTGCTATACCTGCTGCGCATATCAATATGCTTTTTGTGACATTGTTGTTTGGTGGTGTGCTGTGTGAGCTAATGTGAAATATGTGCCGTGGCTCCAAAAGATTGTGAAACAGTGCATTAGAGGAACTCTCAGCAGTGAAAAACCTAGTGGTTAAAATCAGAACTATAGGACATGTGAGAAACTGGTAAATATTTTTGCCATAGTAATTTAGTAGACAATGAATAGTGGTTATAACGGCACCTCTAATAACTGTGAGCAGCCTAAAGCTCTGAGGATACGATCACTCTCGGAGTCGGACGCTTTTACTGCTCGAACACTTGCAGGCAGATGGAGGAAGAAGAGCTTTTATATGAGCTCCTACATTTGCTTCAAATGCCTGAGTTCTTTGTTCTTACTTATCCATCATTAAATCATCTCTACTGGAGAAAGTTCAGTTTTTAGCACGAGTCGGCTTCATTTTTCAGCCTGCAGGTTGACACTTAGCCTCGACTTGTTTTAGTCAAAGTCTAGCAGACAGAAAGCGGAACAATACTCCTTTAGTAGTTTTGTTTTCTCTTCTTAATAACACAGCTTTACACAAAGACTTTGGAACTCTGAGCAAGTAGATATTCTTGTGCTGAGCTAAAACTCTGAAAGCACGGATGGTTTTTATCTGGCAAAATAAAAGCCATCCGTTTGGACTAATGGCGGTAAATTAAAACCAGTAATAATCAGCACTGGAAATGAGGCTCGTGTGCCAAAGCATTGCACAAGATGCCCACTTGGATATTCCTGCATTCTTTTCAGTATTAAAGGACTCAAATGACATCTTTCCGAGATGGTAGGAAACTGGTTTTGGGGATAAAAGTCGACTAAATGGGTTAAATTTGTGCTTCAATTGCAATAATGACTGAATTAGAAATCTGATCACAAAGCGAGGCCCCAGGTGTTCCTGCTTTAATGTGAGAGCAGAGCTGCAGTGACTGCCAGCAGCAGGAGCAGCAGCGTGTGGTCTTAAAGGGCTTCATTATGGTATGGCATCACCACGGCAACAGCAGCAGCTGCCTGCTTTGACGTCACGCAGAATGTGAACCTCTATAAGAAACATGTGCACAGAGAGACCGCAAACAGACCCGTGCAGGGATGTGTTACCTGTACGTCCTGGTCATATAAATGAGTGGTGATGTTTAGCAGCTGGAACAAGCGTTTGTAACAGCGCCTTCTAGTTAGACCGTTTTAGGGACGATAAGCTGCTCGTGCACAGATGGAGAAGCCATTTTTCATCGGTGCCTGGTGAAAACCGTGCATCTCGTTTGGAGTGCTGCTTGAACTGGGCCAACACTCTGCACACTGGCACAGAGCACATCTCATTTCTTCCCACTAATGAATGTAATTACAGGTTTTTGTAGTGAAAGTGGAAAAGCTGAAAGGGAAGTTTGGATTTCTATGCCTAAAATAATCTGGCATCCATAAACGATTTTTACTGGAGAAAGAAGCAGTCCAAATGTCGTTTGTTTTAATAATTTGTGCACATTATTATTAATAGATTGTACCTCATATAATATATATATATGAATCATTCCACTGCAGATGTGTGAGTACCCTTAATGTATGTTTAACTAAAGCACAGTTTTTGGATAATACAGAGGTTATTGAAATGCCTGTTTTGTGCATGTTGACAAGACTGTCAAATACTATCAAACCATTTGAAAACACAGTCATCAGATTTTTACAGAGTTTAATTACAAGTTCTGAAACAATGAGAACACAAGGAGCCAATACTAAAGTGCCAAAAACTGCAGTTCCTCTAATGGCCACTTGAGGCTGTCTCTAAAAGTGAGTCGGTGGCCACTGACTCCTGTGTTTAAAATATCCAACGCAAAAATTAAGACTACTACAAAAAATGGTTTTGTTCTTTGAATTGTTCCTTTCTTTTCAACTGAACAGAGCAGAATGTTTTTGACTCACCTGTATAAGGTGTGAAGGAGCCTAAAGACAGTCTGGGGTGTGGCCTCTTTTGATCAAGAAGTCTAGTGCTTCAGTTCTTTTAGGATTTAGGTTCTCTTGGGATTTTATTGGTATGTTAATTAGCGCTAGCACTCATAGTTTGCTTGCTAACAAAGCTGGTTGATGACTCCACCCTCTCGTCACTTTTGGCTCAGAAATCGAGAAAGTGAGTGAAATTGTGCACGTCACTTTAAGGCTTGAAAACAAAGCTTTTAAAAGTGTACAGGATGCTGACCTTGAAACTGAAAAGGAATAAATTTGAGTCACCAGGTAAAAACAGGGATATTTTCATGTTATTGGTAATCATGCATGTCTGTTTCTGTCTGTGCAGGCAGACACGAATATACCTGCTGTGTGAGTCACTCAGAGGGTGCGTTTGAATTATTAAGCAGGGGCACCCAGCAAGTGAAGCTCTGTGTTCTTTTCATCTCCTAAACAAACTGCTTCTAATTAGTCATGAATACCCCCACTCCCCACCACCCCACACCCACCCTGCTGTCCACCCCCATCTGATATGGCATCAAAAAGAATAACTAAGCACTCTTTTCTGGCTGTAATAATAATGATATTTTATTGCATTAAGCGCATCGTGATTTCCTTATTTGTGTATTTCTGCATGACTTTGGAAGAATTCATTTAAAAAAGTTTAGGGAAAAGAGTTGCATTTTCACAAACTGAAACAAGAAGGGAAGAAAACGTCGACCTGGTCCGATCGCTGAAAAGCAAAGACCCATTCGCTGGAGTGTTCGTCCCTCCCGAGAGCGGCGGTTGTAGCGGTGGAGGTTACCAGCAGGAGGTCGGAGCCATTTGTAAAGGTTGAGCAGCTGTTAAATAATTCACAGCTACTCTGTCACACTGCAGAGATGAACTCTGTGTACACTCTGTCACTCTCAGGCAGCTTCACTTCATCCTCCTTCACTGAATTTGTCATGTTATTCCTTTGCATTTACCCATAGACACTCTTCAGCTGTCACTCTAAACGGGAGACCTGCTCTGCTCATTTCCACCTCCATGTTTTTATTCTTGGACTTTCTAGAACAACTTATTCATCTTATACTGTTCCTTGATGCAGCCAATCCTCTATCTCTATATCTGTTTTGCCTCTCTGTAGCTTTCTTATGATTGGCTGCCCCTCTCAAACAGAACATTATAACAGCAGGTAACGGTGGATATATGACAGGAAAGAGAGGAAAAGCATATGTCACTTTTAAAGCTGAATCAAATAACTAGTTATTTAAATCTTGTCTAACTATGAAATGAGCGCTGATGCACTGTTGCATCCCGAGTCTTGGAGCACAGTTGTGTTACTGTGTTATTGAGGGTATGACACACTCTTCACCCCCATCATAGTGATTTACAGTAAACTCATTATCATGTTGCTGCTCGTCATAGATGTTGAATGTTTCTTTGAAGTTTCTGGCTTTAGGTTTTGTAAAACTAGAGTGTTATCAGCAGAAAACACCCAGCTTCATCCCGCCCACACCTGACCACCAGGTAGTTTGTATAGATGACTGTGGGGGAGCGGTGAGAAGGCTTACACAAAGGTAACCTAATGTGCCCACTGTTAAATCTGTGTGTGTGTGTGTGTGTGTGTGTGTGTGTCATCTCCAGGGAGCAATGGGAGGATCAAAGTGTGTCTGGCTTAACAGACACCAGCCAATCAGAGCTGAGAGAGAGCTGCCCAAACATGCTCTGGGTAGTTAAAACAGTCAGTGTGTTCATACACACAGGTGTGTGTGTGTTGTGCGTTGTGAACTGGCAAAATTACCCCTGTTGTCATAGACCCCCCACACAGTTTGTACTGACACAACACTCACACACAAAGCCTCCTTTAAAGTGGAACTTTTGTGCTTTTTGTGGGTTTTTTCTTATTCGTTGTCATATTTATCCTGTTCCAGTGGTCGGTGATCTTATTAAGCATGGCCAGAGTTTTAAATAGTGAGGTCAGTGTTTGTACGAGTGATCCCTGCGGGCTGAAAGCTCAGTTTCACTTAGTTTGCAATTCTTTCCTCTGTTTTCCCTTTTCTTTGGACCTGTATCAGAAGCCCCGCCCACATTCTGGTTAAGAGGGGCAGCCAATCAGAAAACAAAAAGCCAGCACAAAGGGAACAGAGCTAAAACACTGTTTTCACGACAGAGATGATGCTCCGAGGGGCTGCACCGAATCCCAGAGTGAGATAAATAAAGGTTATCTTGAACTGGGAACCATACAAAGCTGCTCCAGCAGAGTCCAAGAACTAAAAAAATATGGAGGTGGAAATGTGCATACGGCCCTTTTAGTAAGTTCTGGTCATACTGGTGTGCACAGCAGCGGTTCTCCATCAGTCTCAGTCTTTTGGAAAGATTAGTTTGTTAAACAACAGACGAGCAGCGCTGGCCGCTGCCTCAGACTGTCTGCGTGTGTAATTAGTGTTAAGTGCTTTCTGTATACGGAGATAAGGTGGAGCTACAAAGACACACTCTCTCCGCACACTGTTATTATCTCTGCCTGTTTGAATCTCTTCCTTTTTCTTTCCTCGCTGAAAGCTTTTCTGTCTGCACTCTAGTAACTGCTGTTTACTGTCAACACATCCCAGTTTCACTGCTGCGACTCTGCTGCTGCTGATAATTACAGTCAGACCCGTTAAGACGCCGGCACATTTTCTTTTGCATGAATTATTGTACGATTTAAAGAAGAGAAAGAACTAACAGTTTCTTAGATTTGAAGCAAAGGTGCCAGCTCATACTGCCTGCAATTGAGCAATAAGGTTTCATGTCTGAATAATGAACATTAATCACACTTTTTGGCTTTAATGACTACTCCATGTGCTGGAAGAGGAATTTGTAGCATTTTCTTCCATTAAAAGAAGTATTAGGCTCTCATATGTGACCTGCAGTTCTGACTTTCACCACTAGGTTCACTCTGCACGTCCTTGATTGAGGCTGGCCCCAAAAGCGAGTCAGTACGCTCACAGTCCCATGTTGGTTTTTTGTTTGTTTTTTGCTTTTTAAAAGCTCGGCTTCAGCTGTGTAAATAGCATGTTTACAGCTAACAGTTGGTCTCTGTGAAAGGCTTTCCCTCCACACCATCTGTAGGCAGACAGAGTTTCGTCACCCGTTTCAGTACTGTTAAGATTTCAGATTATTGGTATCTGTACAGACTGATAATCAACCCATAGTTTAGTGCTAGCCCTCACCTATGTTAATCTGAACCACCGAACTAGACCTCTGAAACATGTTTGTGGTGTTGGTGCCTTCTGGAGTGTCTTTAATGGCTTACTGTGTCGTACAAACTTTAAGATACAACCGTGCTCCAGTGTTGTCGAGTGAAATGCTAGTGTTTACTGATTAGCGAGTATCTGTTGTGGGTTGAAGCTTGTTGATGCAGCTCTCTCTTCAAGCTTGTTGAAATAGCTGACAATCCTACTTCTTGTCCAAATATGGTCACATCAGGCAACAAAAACTGAACCTAGCGATGCCCAAAATACCAAAGTTGAGACATCAAAATGTGGAGTCCCAAACCAGGGGGATGACAACATGATGGCTGTGCCTGGTTTTACATGCAGTTTGAGTGTAAAGTGATCGAGTGGGGGATGAGACTAGAAAACCACTGGTAGTCCATTTCCACACGCTGGGTTTGTCTCGCAGAGAGAATTAAGTCATGAAATCAAAAATGCCCCCAAACATGGTGAGTGCATTTATTTGAGTTCCACCAACATAAAATGATAAACGAATGTTGTTCTTATAGGAGAAGAACCTGATGAGAGTAATAAAAGATGTGCTGTGGCAAAAATTCCAATCTGACTCAGCTGTTCGATTGCAGACTCTGCTGGACACAATGCACAACAACAATGATGGAAAATTTCACATATGCAAACAATATTTAAGGAACTATAAAACGCAGAATATGCATCCAAGATATTGAATATCAGATAAGTAATAAAAACAAATATTCATTCATGGCCTGAATAGGTGAAGGAACACTGCACCAACCCTGAACCGCCGACCTTAAAGCTCTGCACATCAACTCCGAGCATGTTGTTAGTGCTCAAAGTGCAGCTTAAACTAAACTACAAAAAATATAATAGAACAAACCAATGATGATGGCGGTGTTTGCAACCTCGTCATTAAATTCCATCTAGGGATGGGTACTGGTATCATGGCACCGGTTCAGACATAAACAGTAGTAACCAGACCGAAAAGCAGCGCACATTTCAGTGCTTTATTTCGGTGCTTTTTTTTCCTGAGCTGTGATACACTTTAGATTCTAGCCAATCATTTTACGTTTCCGAGGATAGTAGGCGGGTCCAGGTACGTACGATCTTTTAGAGCAGAGCTACAGATTAAAATGCCCAAGGCGAAGCGGTCAAAAGTCTGGCTGTACTTCACAGCAAAAGATGCAAACTCAGCAGCCTGCAACAAGTGCTTTAAGCTGATACTGTGATACTGTCAAAGGAGGTAACACCTCAAATCCGATGAAACACCTGGCGACGCATAGCGTTTTTTTAAAAGCCGAGAAATGCGGCGTATTTGATAGCTTGCTGCGAGACCTCACACCGAGCACATCTACTGTGGTGCCTGTTATCGGACCCAGAGTTAGCAACATCCCCCAGAAACCCAAAGAATAGAGTCCTGGCCCCTAGCCCTGCCAGTGTAGCAGAAATGATGAGGATGATGATGCAGCAGCAGCCGTTCTTCTCTGTGTGAGGAGCTTAATGTTGTTTGTGTGTAATTTACGTTGAGTAGGCTAACCACGTTATTACATTAATGCATGTAAGGTGAACTAGCAAACATCATCATAGCTACATGCTGCTGTCTTCTTGTTTGATGGCAGATACTCCCTTCACCCTGGCCAAAAAGGCTAAAATGACCAAAGAAAAAGTGGGAAACAGCTAAACATGAGAGGTTTTTGGACAAAGTTTGTGTTTTTTCCATTGTTTAAACACTGCTTCCAGCCAAGAGTGATACCATATATGCCCCATAGCTGCAGAAAAGGCTAACACTGTTATCTTTTTACAAAAAACCAGCTGAGCATGAGAGGTTTTTGGACCAATTTTGTGTTCTCCATTCTTTAAGCACCAGTTTGAGCACCGTTTAAGCACCAGCACCGTTTCAAAAGTACCGATTTGGCACCGGTATCGGATAAAGCCTAAACGATACCCATCCCTAACTCCATCCATCAGTGGAGGCAGATTTCAAACCATCAAACATTTGTAATAGTGACTGCGACACCTGCAGTGGAAAAGAAAAATGATCTCGATGTGACTTTTGACCACAGATGTGTTTTTATGTCGCAGCAATTGCACCACAGGCTGTGTTTTCTTACTCGGGCTGCAAATCTGTGAAATTGCACAGAAGCTGCTGCAGCAACACAAGAGGCAACAGCGTCTTTACCAGAGAGGTCGAACTCTGAAGTGACACAAGCTTTTAGCATTCAGACTCCCTCTCTGTTGCACGCACGCATACACACACACACACTCAGAGGGCAGTGGGTGTACACCGTGAGCCTGCCAACTCTTTCAGACTACAGATTAGCGGTGAAATAGGAGCTGTGGTTTCGCTTGAGGGGCTGGCAGCAGCTCGGGTCAAACAAATCAAACGCTCACTTTGCTTTGTTTTAGTCTCAGTTCAAAGAGTGTGTGTGTGTGTGTGTGTGTGTGTGTGTGTGTGTGTGTGTGTTGTGTGTTGGCTGAAATCTTTCAAAGATGGGGACGACAGCGTTGGACGCTGTTTTAAAACGTTGGATTAAAGAGCGTCTGATATCAGCCGATCTGGTTTCTGCATTCCTGTTTCTCTGTACATTGAAGCAGGTTTCCACCTGTCTCACGTGTGTGTGTGTGTGTGTGTGTGTGTGTGTGTGTGTGTGTGTGTGTGTGTGAGGCCTAATGGCTGTGAGGTCGGTTGGTCCCTCTGTCCTCTGAGTTGTTTCATTCATTCTGTTTTTGCAGCTGTCAGAGGAACAACGAAACTGTCCATCTCGTCCATAAATATCTCCACAGATATTCACCTCATTGAGCGAGCTCCTCAGAGGCAGATAAATTGGCCGCTTTGGTTGTGCAATAGTTCACCGACACATGGGAGTTGTAACGAGACCGAATGATGCTGTGCTTTAAATGTGCAGCATTTGGAGAGCTGTCAAAGTTTAGGATGGCTCACAGAACATTTTCCACTCGAGCTAAAATGTCTTTCTAGGATTTTTACCAGGATAACAAACCAAGATTTCTCTTGCTGTCATTGAATTGTTAAACATTTGTAGCTGGGAAACTCTGGTTTGTCATTTTAAACAGCTTTGATTATACTTCTAATCTTTCATGGGTTTTTTGGAAGGCGTGACTGCTCCGTGGTCATAATGTCCAGGTCGCTGTAACAAACGAAACCCTGATAACCGGGTGGTATGGAGCTTGCCATCACCAGTGTGTGATTGTGTGTGTGAATGGGTGGATGACTGGATGTGTAAAGTGCTTTGGGGTCCTTAGGGACTAGTAAAGCGCTATACAAATTGAGTACAAGACCTCCAACATCTCGGTGTAATCAGTCATCTCCTGACTGCAAGTTTGATCCACGGATGTCCCACCTCACATTTGAAAGCACCTGCAGCCAACACGTCACTGCCTGATGCCACAGCGCAGCTTCAGAGGCCTCGTAGTGTCTACGTCTCGATGGGTCAGAGCTGCTTTACTCACATGGCAGAGGTAGAATTACACTGAAGGTGTTGGTGGAGGCATGTTAAGGTGAGATGCAATATTCCTGACTTCTGTCTGATAGTCACAGCTGTGATTATAGGCACGAATGAATAACCACACATGAATTCAAGGGACACCAGGTCCTAGGTTAACCTCCTAGGACCTGGTGTCCACATATGTGGACGTCA
This sequence comes from Aulonocara stuartgranti, assembly GCF_965226115.1. NCBI lineage: Eukaryota > Metazoa > Chordata > Actinopteri > Cichliformes > Cichlidae > Aulonocara > Aulonocara stuartgranti. Next base: position 35,625,665 of record NC_138957.1, on the reverse strand, counting down.
CATTTTGGGTTGTCTAGACCAAAATACTAAAATTTGCTCTACAAGGGCCTGATATCCTCGTACGAGGACACTATACTGCCACTGTTCTATCGAAATTTAAAACGAATGTCCTCATATGTAGACCTCATTTTTCTCAGAAACAAAAATCTGGTAATTTTTACATTCATCGGGTCCCATCAGAGAATTAAAAATGCCATGAAAGCGTTCGGGGAGGTTAAAGGAGATTTTGAGTTTTTTTTTTAAAATGTCAAACTCTTCAGCATTTTTTGAAGCCACTTTATAAAAACAATAAGTCTTTCTTTGTTATGATACACACGTTTTTATAAGCAATGTTATTCTGATGAACTCGACCTTTTTTCTTAATAGTGGAACACTTGGAGCGAACACGTGCCACGCGCTCCGTTTTCCTTCCTGCTCAGCGTTCCTGCAGCGGCTCACTGAGCCGCGGTCGGAGCAGCTGACAGGACGGCAGCTGTCTCACCGCTGATGACTGACAGTTATCAGTGTCCGTGACAACCCCGCCCCGCCCCCGTTACAACCGTGTCGGGTCAGCAGATACGACCGCAAAAGGCGCAAACCGTACGACTGCCTGCTGGAATTAGATGACTGAAAATAAAAAATAAAAATAAAACAGCAGATGATGCAAACCAACATGAACTCTTAAAAACATCGTTAAATTGTTGCTGCTCGTCTTGTTGCGTTCTATGAATCCCAACAGCAGCAAACAGCTTTCCAACCTCAGGACGTGACGAGAGAGGGGAGGTGTTATTTAAAGAATCTTAAGCCTTTACTGTATCTCTCACACACACACACACACACACACACACACACACACACACACACACACTGCAGAAAGCATCCTAAGACTGCAGCCCTATGTTGGCAGGCATCCTTGGATCGCTCCCCTCCCCACTTCTGTGTGTGGTATTCCAGGACTGTACGACCCCGGTCGCCCCTCCGTGAGATGTGAGGAATTCTGTTTACTCCCTAAAAACACTCCCACTGCGTGTGTCCTCTATCCCAGTTAGGAGAGGCGATTTTGAAAGCTTAAAGATGGAGCAACGACGCTTGAATGTGATCAGATCTGGTGCTGCCACATTCATCGATAACAGATATTCAGACTTTTGCTGCACGTTTTCTTATTGTCAGCGACTTCATAGCTTCTCATCCAAATGCCCCACAGCCTTTAGGCTAAATATAGAAGTTCAGGTAATGCATCATCTTGTTTCTGTCTCCATGGTTCAGGAAGCCGGACCTCAAGAAAATTGTGAAATTTTTGCACGTTTAAAAAATCAAATGGGCTGAACTCAAAGCTGCACTCATGATATTTCTACTGCAGCGCTCCGTACAAACAGAAGCTCTCACATAAAAAGAGATCAAAGACATCAAGATGTTTGTGTGCTGTGGAGTACTTAATGGGAAATATGAGTTCTTTGTTTCCATTTGAGCTCAATGTGACCTTTGTGACGTGTGGCTAATTGGCAGGAAGTTGGTATTTCGTGCCTCTGCATTAAAGAGATTGACAGCGAGCGACACGTTGACACGTGAGACGTATTGAAGTTGTAAAGTGACCTTGGCTATATGCAGAGAGCGATGCTGACTGATGCAACCACCAGGCAACACCATGCGCCTGATTTAACGCTGCCCATCACCTGATTACTTACTTCTGTCACGCAGCAGCAGACTGACAGGAGAAGCTGAAGTTTTGTGGGACCTTTTAAATGATTTTTGACTTCTTTACGGCTTTTGTGCCGAGTGTGAACTTAATGGCATCACAGCTGTGGTCATGTGTGTGTTACTGACAGGCAGCAAGGGAAAAAAGAGTGAAATCAAAGTGCTAATGTACGGTGATGCCAAACTCTGGGGTTTTGCGGATTAAAGAAGCTGCTGGGATTGCACCTTCATCACATATTGACAGTTTAGTCATAGCAGCCTGCTCTCTGAACTTCCATCCATCCATCCATCTTCTTCTGCTTTATCCGGGGCCGGGTCGCGGGGGCAGCAGCCTAAGCAAAGAGGCCCAGACCTCCCTCTCCCCAGCCACCTCCTCCAGCTTATCCGGGGGAACACCAAGGCGTTCCCAGGCCAGCCAACAGATATAATCTCTCCAGCGTGTCCTGGGTCTGCCCCGGGGCCTCCTCCTAGTGGGACACACCCAGAAAACCTTGCCCAGGGGGCATCCTTGTCAGATGCCCGAACCACCTCAGCTGGCTCCTTTCGATGTGGAGCAGCAGCGGCTCTACTCTGAGCCCCTCCCGGATGGCCGAACTTCTCACCCTATCTCTAAGGGAGAGGCCAGCCACCCTTCGGAGGAAGCTCATTTCTGCCGCTTGTATCCGCGATCTTGTTCTTTCGGTCACTACCCACAGCTCGTGGCCATAGGTGAGGGTAGGGACGTAGATCGACCGGTAAACTGAGAGCGTCGCTTTTACACTCGGCTCCCACTTCACCACGATGGACCGGTGCAGCGTCTGCATTACTGCAGCTGCAGCCCCAATCCGTCTGTCGATCTCCGGCTCCCTTCTCCCATCACTCATGAACAAGACTCCAAGATACTTGAACTCCTCCACTTGGGGAAAGAACTCATCCCTGACCCGGAGTGGGCACTCCACCCTTTTCCGGCTGAGAACCATGGCCTCAGATTTGGAGGTGCTGATCCTCATTCCCATTGCTGTGAACCGTTCCAGTGCGAGCTGGAGGCCCTCACCCGATGAAGCCACTCTCTGAACTTACAACTTTAAATTATTGTGTACTTAAACCACATTTTTGAGAGTTATTTTTATGTGAAATTTCCTTACAAACATCCCATCCTAAAATAATAATTTGTAATTATTTTGTTATGCACACAAGAAGATCCAGATTTTGCAGTCGCGGTAAAGGTGGAGGCACTTTTTAACAGATTTGCACATTTGCTGCCTTTTTTAAAGAGTAAGTTTCCTGTTTGTTGCTCTCAAAGGTCAGAGTTTGGGTACTTTTCTCTTTTTTGATGTAACTAAAAACTGATCTGAGTTGGTCAGAAAACACGAGTAAGAGCAGCTGACAGCATTGCCCAGATGATCCTGCTGTAGCTACAGGTAAACCCACAGAGAGACCAACCCACAGACAACTGAATGCACTGCTGTCACTACAGCAACTGAAAGGAACAAAGTACTGAAACCGTTTTACTGCGATTCAGTCAGAAACACTTTACTGTCATTGACAGTGCGGCAATGCATCAAAAACTAATCTAGTAAACTCAAGAACAGAGCGGACATCAATATGATATTAGATATGACACCAATTATAATTACACTTGGCATGAAATGAAGACACTAAGGGGATGTGGGTTGCAAAGCGGGTTGCAGATACACTGGAATTGGGGCCTAAGGCAGTCCAAAGGGTGTAAATTCTATATAGGGTCTTCTCTGTGAATGTGTGCAAGGGTATGAGCTGATGTTTAGGGTCTGTGGGTTGGATGTGACTTCTTGGCCTGTTAGAACTGAGGCTACAACGTGGTTTAGCTTTTAGTATTTCTTTTTCTTTATCTGTGTTTTTTGTTGTTTGCACCGTAACACTTGGGTTTGGGATTAAAGAAGACGAGCAGGGTCGTTGAAGTCTTTGTTTCCTTTTAATTTTCACTTCAATCTTCCAGTTTTCCTTTCTTTTTCTTCTTGTATCCCATCTTCTGTCCTCTGCAGCTCCAGTTGTCGTTGTTTTATTCTTTTTCCTCCTCCTTCATGCTCCAGTTCTCAAAAATAGCTCCCTAGTAGTAACGTCCCTGTAGCAACAAGACAAGAAATATAGTCTCGTTCTACAGGACACTGATTTACTGCCTGTCCTGCTGGGCGTGTGTGTGTGTGTGTGTGAGATGCTTCAGCTGCTCCAGTTCCTCAGCCCAGTTCCACCAGTGTTCGTGTGGAGCTGCTCCTGTGGGAATGCGATGGCTGAGCTCACGTCCCAGTCGGATGGATTTAAATTCCAGTCTTAGATTCCAGGTCACCCACTGTTCACTTCAACACCGCGCTGACGCGGCTCAACATCCGCTGGTTAAAGTGTCGAGAGCGCTCGACAGCGAGGTTCTCGTCTCGGAAAAGTCGGTCAGGAATCTCGATTTTTAAATTGGGGTTGAAAGTGTGCGTGCTGGATTAGAGTCGTGCCCCAGGACACTTCCCAAAAAGTTTTTCTGTCTTTTACCCAGAAAGCTGCCGATGCTTGTGATTGTCGTTTGTGGCGCTGAAAGCTGAAGTTGTTTAAAAAGTATTTCAATGACGTCCAACATGAAGGTCAAACATCATCCAGGAGTTCGTTGAGTAAAATCAAGTCTTTCGCTGTTTTATTCAGTACTAAAGATGCAAATAACCTAATTCAAACTGAGCCAAATAAACATTAGCATAAACTCAAATATCAAAGAACTCTGTTTGAGTCCAGAGTCCACGAATGCACCAAATCCTTCCTCGTTGTGTTCCCAGAGTAGAAAACTTCGGGGCCGTTCTGTCTGCAGAGCAGCGTCTCTGTCTGACCTGCAGCCGGTTCGCTCTGAAGCTCAGACAGAGACGCTGCTCTGTCCCACTGAATTGGGTCAGCTGGGTCTCAATAACACACACACACAACACAGGGCCCGAGTGAGAAGTCGGGTCAATCAGCTTCCACTTAGGGCTGAAAAATCTCAAGTTAAACTCCAACAGGACGAGTCTTCAGTTACCTGGACAGATATCAACAATCATTCACTAAATTCAACCCACATCACACAGGAAAAAGATCACACCGCCACATCAACCACAGGTAACAAAAGCTCCTCTTTAAAGGCAAATAAAGGTCATGAGTAAAATCAAAGTCCTCATAAACCAGGATATTTAGTGGCCTGTATTTATAATTCCAGAAAGTCTTCATTGTCTATGACCTCTTTGAAAGAGGAATATGGTCAACTGCAGCAGCTCGCAGTGTAGAAGAGTAAGTGCTTAGCCATCGGGTCGCTAATGTCGCCTGTGTGTTTGGTGCAGTTGTGTTCTGCTCACCTATCCTGCAGCTTTTTGCTTTACTAATGCTAAAGAAACTGCAGCTGTGACGCTCTAGGCTGTGGATTACAAATGAAGTTTTACAGTTAATAAAATAATTCATAGTTTTTGCTATAGATTATGAGATGACAGGGACGTACAGGAGGAAAGACCCTTTCCTGAGCTCAAGCTACTAATAACACTCAATAATATATCAAAGTGAGAATGTCCATACTAGCTGTCGTCTGAGTTTATGTGACGTACTAATAGCACTGATTCATCAACATGTAAGCAGCGTTTTACTGTTGAGGCTCTGCTGTTTTTATCTACCAGATAAATCTCAGCTGTTCTGAGATGAGAAATGAGAGAGAAAAGGGGCGTGGCTACTGTACCGTTTTGTAGTGGTTTTATTTTCCTCTAATTTTTGACGTCACTGAGCTTTTTAAAGTAAAATCTGCTTTTACCGACTCAAGTAGAAGTGATGTCATATGAAAACATTCACAACAACAATATTATCTCTATAAACAGACATTATTGGGTTATCTCTTTTTACCTGATGAGCTCTTATGAAAGTTATGAGTCTAAAATCAAAGCTATATGAACACAGACAAAAAGAACAATATACACTTATTTATATTCTTCTCATATGTGCATAACATTTTAAACTACACTACGTAGTTATCATCGAACAGCTTCACTGTTGGAGCTGCTGGTTGTTGGAAGAAAACGGATGAGACGAGAGATTGTTCCAATGCAAAGGGATGATTCTGCTCTGTGTTTGGCGCTGGCTGAAGTCTTTTTGTGGTCCAGAGTAATGAACGCTGGCACAAAAAGTTGAATCAGTCTCGTTTGCTCATTATTTATTCAGATAATTCCTGATTTCCGTCAGAATTGTGCCAAATTTAGACCGCATCCTATGTAATCCCAAAGCAGAATCTTATGTTAGGTACAGAAACTTTGTTTTGTATCATCTGTGCTGTTTAACACGTTTCCAGAAGTAGTTTTTGGTTTCTAACTAACGTTACCTGAGAGGTTTTTTTTCCTCATAGGTTGAGATGTCTGAACCTCCTTGTTGATTAGCATGTTTCCTTCATTTCGCTCCGGTCCGGCCTCAGTTTTGATCTCTTTCCCTTCTTGCTGGTCTCTGACTAACAACTAATTTCCTGTGTGGTGTCACGGCCAGGGCTTCTTCTGTCTGAGGGTTTAAACGGGCCGAGTTTGGTCTTCCATGCAGATGAGCTGTTGTGGAGCCTCGGGCCGTTCTGTCTGCAGAGCAGCGTCTCTGTCTGACCTGCAGCCGGTTCGCTCTGAAGCTCAGACAGAGACGCTGCTCTGTCCCACTGAATTGGGTCAGCTGGGTCTCAATAACACACACACACACACACACACACACACACACACACACACACACACACACACACACACACACACACACACACAGGGCCCGAGTGAGAAGTCGGGTCAATCAGCTGCATTTGACCAATAACTGATTGACTGATTGTGACCCTGCAGGAAGAGCTCTAGCCTGCTAACACCGGACATGAAGTTCATCTGAACTGTGACTAAAAATCAAACCTTTGTACTGTTTGTGATGAAAGTTGAGAGATTAGTTTCCTTACTCAGCTATTTTTCTAAAATGATCTCCTTTTGTTTGTTCTGCTCAGCATTTGCACTCAGTTAAAAGGTTACTAAAGTCAAATGTGTGTGTGTTGCAGTGCTGATTATTGATCTACAGTGTTTGTGTGAGTTACCCAGTTTTACAGAGAACTGCTATAGCGAGGTCTGCCTTGTTTTCATACACACCACTCGCCTTGTGGTGCTCAAATCTCTTCAAGAAAAGGACAAATGAAAAAAATATACATTTGCAATCCCGACCCAGTTACTCAGAAAACACACAAACCTTGTTCTGAGTAGTTTCATGTAGGAACCATTTGGTTTCTGGCGAATTACAACCTGCCAACCCAAAGAACTGTGCAGCCAACTAACATCACAGCCCAGCTGAGGGGACGCCACGGACGTTTACATCATGTCACACTGAGCGTGATCATCCCAGCGTTTCTGCCAGAAGAGCTGTTAAGCTTGGCGGCTTCGGCCAGCACGTTCGGGGTGTGGATGGAAGGCAATTTTATGTTTTTATGTTTTGTGGCTCCACCAATCCACTAAAATGTAAATTGTGGGGTACAGATGGGAGAGCAGAGCTGTGTTGACATCGATGCGTCTCTGTGCACACAGACGTGAGAAAAAGACACCAGGAAGTTAATTTTCCACTTTATAGCCTGGAGCAGTGTGAACGCAACAGATCACAGTTTACAGCCATAAAATACAGCAAAGTGACCTAATCTACTGTAATTATACCACTGCATCAGTGCATCTGATGTGTGCGGATAGATCAAAGAGTATTGAGCTGCTACATGTGTTTTATGTCTTAGTAGTTTTCCCAAGCTGCTTTTATGTGTAATATGGCAATAATGGATTACTAACATACAGAGTTCTAGAGTAGTGTCACTACTACGGAGCTCAGACACACACTCTAACTCCTCCAGGATGGCTCATCAGTGTGTGAAGGTTTGCTGTCTCCCAGCACGATCTCAAGAGCCTGGAGGAGATTTCAGGAAACGGGCAGTTACTCTAAGAGAGCCGAACAGGCTGCAAAAGGTCTTTAACCCATCAACATCTGTATCTGCATCACTGTGTAAGGAGGAACAGGATGAGCACTGCCAGAGCTACAAATGACCTCCACAGGCCACTGAGTAATCAGAAACAGACTTTATGAGGGCCGGACGTCCTCTGGTGGGCCCTGTGCTCACTGTCTGGCACCGTGGAGCCAGACTGGCATTTGCCACAGAATACCAGGTCCACCACTTTCCACCCTGAGCTCATGTGACAGACCTGAAAGGGTCTGCCTGTAACATTAAGCATGAGTGGTTTGGTGGCGATTGTCCGAGGAGGCATATCCATGGAGGGACATACAGATATCTGCAGGCGCAACAACAGCACTCTGACTGCCCTTACTTAGCCAAAGGAAATCCTTGGAGCAATTTTTAGACCCTGCGCTGGTGCAGTGGGTTAGGGTTCATTTCCTAGAGGAGGAAGGGACTGATACCACTGACTGGCCCCATCAGCTCAGTGATGCCCTGGTCCAGATCTGGGAGGAGATTCCCAGCAGACCATCCATCGTCTCATTAGGAGCATGTCCCAATATTGTCAGGCGTCCACAGCAGCTTGTGGCGGCTGCAGAAACTACTGAGCAGCATTTTGAGTTGCTCATGGAAACTTTGGCAAAGTGAACTAACCTGCTGCATCTTTTTTTACTTAGATTTTTGAGTTGTTTTTGTATTCAGCTTGTGTAGGTTGATCATTTTCATCAAAATATGTGGCATTGTTTCCTTCCTAAAACGTTACCTAGTCCATATCATTATAGATATATATGCATGTTTTTCCCCATTGTTTTCAAAGTGTTCTTTTAATTTATTTGCACTTTAAACACATCTTATAATCAAGAGAAGCCAGACATCTCTGCAGCTGATTTCTCTAAAACTAGGCAACGGTTTGGGTTGATAAACAGCACTAAGAGCAAGTGGTAAAGCCTTTTGTCAAGAGAGACAGCGACTTGGAGATCCTGCCAGGATCACCACATCCACATAAACAGGTGTCCTCGCATTAGTAGTTTTAGATTTGATTTGTTTAGATTCGTACCAGGCTCTTTACAAATCAGAAGAACAGTGTGTGTACACAAAGTGAATGATGATCTGACTTAAAGGACTCTCGCCTCTTGGCTTGAATGTGAATTGTAACGCTTCAGATCATTGATGCTGCCTCCTAAAATAAAGAGAGTGCACGGTTAGTCACGCTATCTCAGACTGTGGTGGTCCTGAGAAATTGAGGATATGAGGTCAAAAAAGGTTGAAAGACGGGGAGTTACAGCGTGTGTGGAAAGCTGCCCAGCCAGCACTCAGGCCAAATGTTTGTAGATGAAATCATTTTCACAGATCTGCACGATTCAGATCGCCAGTGAGAAGCCATCTCGGGCCTTTTGTCCTGTAAGAAAACCTGCCATGTCAGCTTTATCAGCACGTCTGGCTCACATAGACCTTCAAAAGTGAGCTCATTTGGAGGTCTGCTTTCTGACTTTGACTCTATTGTTGTCGTAAAATCTTTGCCGGAGAAGCCCTGCAACAATTCTGACAAATTATATTTTGCACCACCACCAGAGATGGCGGGTGAGAAATTTGGCCTGGACCGATTCTGAAGTGTGACATCTTGTTTCTCAGAGGAGGGCAGCAGAGACGAGGAGATGAGGTGAGAAGAGAGGAGGCAGCACCTCCTCTGAATGTGAGAACAGACGAGAGAGAGGATGGGAGTGATGGAGAGACGGTGTGAAGGAGGGCAAGAGGAAAGTGGAAGAGGAGGTGGTATTTGGAGTGAACAGAGCTTCTTAAAGAAATGGCTAAATCAAACATGGATGAATGGCTGATGGACCGTACAGCCCCGAGGCTTCAGGGTTCAAGAAACCGTCAATAACATCAACAGAGCCCTAAGAATTTCTTCCAAAATAAAATAAATCAGGTCAAGTTAGGGTTCAGCTCTCCACTTACTTTGGTGCTGGAGTAATTTTGGGAGCCAGGAAAACTTTGCGCTTACGTGTCTTTCCAGGAATCATGACACGGTTATTTAAAACCTCTACAAACTTTGTTGTGAACAGTTTATGGGACAACTTTTCTTTTTTCTTTTTTTTTACTGTCTACAACCAAAAGAAGCAAACAGCTCACTGTGTGCTCCCAGAAACACCACACGACAGAGGTTTAGGGTCAGAAAGCCAGTCTTTAAAGTGTTTTTAATACATATTTGCAATTGAAACTATCTGTAAACATAAAAATAGTTTTAGTGCTGAAACCTTATCAAACTTGGAACTGACACAATTTGGTCCTTTTATCAACCACAGCCTGATCTTTATTTGGTTGCCGTACATTTCTTCCACTTCACTCACACAAGTTGATTGACCCGTTAAGCTCAGCTGACGGGAGCGGCACTAACATTGTCATGCTTGTTGCAGTGTCTCTGCTATGAGCCTCTTTTCACGCAGCTTTCTTCTACACGTTGATGTGGTTCAGCTTCCCATTTGGGACTTTGTTTCGTTTTCACTTGCTGAGAATTCGGCATGGAAGATTTAATCATCAGCAATCCATCATAGACACACATGTAGGGTAATGTTATTTCATCTTATATGTGCGCTGGGAGCAGGACGGCTCGTCCTCACTGTGCCTTCGATGGCTCTGAGGAGCTTAAAGAGAAGGCAGAAAAGAGACATAAGGGTGTGACAGAAACATGTCGGAGAGAAGACGAAGAGGAAAGGAGGAAGGCATCGGGAAGGGAGAGGAGTGGTGCATTGCAGTGTTCACCCACCCAGCCAACTCGTGTGTTTGCTCAGTATACTTGTGAGGGCTCTTCCTGATGATATTCCTTCCAGAAGTTAAAGAGTAAGCAAGTCCACAATACACGATATTAAAAGACAAGAATTTGCTAGTCAGGATATTAAGAAGTGAAGAATTCAGGAGAGGTTGAAGTCAAAGCTGGAGAGGAATGTGGTTGTTGATGGTCTTCACATGTACAGGAAGGCAAGTGCTGGCGTGTGTTGGAGGAGCTGCTGGATCTCCAGGCTGCCAGGCTGAGTTGTGGTGAACTTTTCCCCAGGAGGGAGTGTTCTGTCTGGGGGAAAGAGAAGATGACCATCTGGCGCCTGTGGAGCTTCTGCTGCGCTGACAGTCAGCTCCCCGACACCCTGCCAGAGTGTCCCTGAGCAAGACACTGGGGGTTGAATCCCGTCCATTTCTGGAGTTGCTGAAATTGCTTTATTAACTTGGTTAAGTTATCAAATGTGTTTGCCTTGTTTTCAGTCTTGAATACAGAAGGATATTTATTTAGCTCGTGTTTTCATGGGTTTGTTTATCGAGTGGCTGTGTGGGAGAAGGTGCAGCTACCTTCTTTGTCCTTTAATAACATCTCAGATTACACAAAGTAACAGCGAACTCTGACTCGGCTTAAATTCACAGAAGAATGTCAGCCAGTCCAAGATACTTGGAACAAGCTTTCTACCAAGTAAGCTGATGAAGAAATCCGGTGTTGTTGTGCGCTCACACTAAATATTATCCAAGTCATCATTTGTAGAAGTGCAAAGAGTCAAATGCAGGAATTTCCCTTAGCTTGTAGCAGCTAATGCAGCGTGGCTGTGATGGTGGTGTAGATTGCAGCTCGGCACGTCTCTAGAATCTCTCATGAATGTTCACCTGAGCTGAGATCTGGGTGACTTTGAGGACAATGGATTATTCTGAATTCTGGATCATGCAAAGCTACTCTAGCAGACTCCAGTGGTAAGAAAATCACAGCTGTACATGAGTGGAAGGGCTCACATTTGGATGTATTTTTGATGCTGTGCAGATCTAATGCACGAACGAAAGATGTCAGACCCACACAGAAGTACGAGTGCTCTGCAGTTCAGTCATTTCGACAAGGTGTGTGTGTGTGTGTGTGTGTGTGTGTGTGTGTGTGTTTACATTCTCCTAGAGATTTGCTCCATATAACACAAGCTGATGACATACAAGTGTTGTATTCATCAGTTGTTCTTGCTATCTTAGGTAAGGGGAATAATTCTGTTTGTACACATTTAGCATCCCTGCTGATTATAAACAGGATAAGTTATAGCTTGTCAAAGCTTGTGGTTTGTGTTTACCTGTTATGTTGAGGATGGTGGTTGCATGTTTTTACTATAATCCATTAAGGGTTTATTACTTGCTACACTCAGTGGGTGCTTCCTTAGGGTCTGGTGCTGGATTGGACCTGTGTTGGCCATCAGAATGACCTGAATTCTTCATGGCATAGATTCAACAAGGTGCTGGAAACATGTAAGATATTCTGGTCTAAAACCACGTGACAGAATCACACAGCTGCTGCAGATCTGTCAGTTGCATCCATCATGTGAATCTCCTGTTCCTGCCTCGAAGGTGCTCGATTGGATTGAGATCTGGTGACTGTGAAGGTCATGTTCAAGAAACCATTATGAGATGAACTTTGTGACACAGCGCGTTATCCTGCTGGAAGCAGGCACTGGGTACACTGAGTACTCAGACAGCCTGGGGCATTTAAATGATACTGTGTTGGTACTGAAGGGCAGAACCTGTGCCAAAAGAAGTGTTCACATCACACCACCAGCAGGAGCCAGAACCACCAATAAAAGGCAGGATGGATCTACCATCAAAATGTTGCAGCAGGATCAAGACTCATGAGACCAGGCGGTGATTCTTCAGTCGTCTGTTGAGTCTGTGAGAATTGTATCCTCAGTTTCCTGTTGTTAGCTGAGTGCAGCGGCGCTCGGTGTGGTCTCTGTGCTATAGCCAGTCTGCTCTAAGGTGCGACGTGTTGTGCGTTTTCAGACGCTCTTCTGCACACCTCAGTTTTCACTGGTCAGTATTTGACTCGCTGTTGCTTCTTATCAACTCAAAGCAGCCTGACCTTTCACTTCTGTCTTCTGGTATCAACAAGGCATTTGCTCCCAGGGAAACTGCAGCTCACAGGATATTTTCTGTTTTTTAAACCTTAGAGATGGTTATGAGGGGAAAGTCATCAGTTTCTGAAATACTCAGACCAACCTGTCCGACACCAACAACAACGTTCAGTCCTTTAAATCACCTTCCTTTAACATTCTGATGCTCAGTCTGAACTTTAGCCGCTTGTCTTGATTACGCCTAAATTCATCGAGTCGCTGTGACTGCTTTTCGAGCAGGTGAAGGCTTGTAGCTAATAAAGTTGCATGTGAGCATCTATGGTATTGATAAGGTTTCTTATTTGGAGGAAAACCTGTTTCAGCTTATTTAGAGGTTAAATAAATAGATGATAGGCAGAAACACAGGATTTACAAGTGCAAGAGCTGCAAGGGTGATTTTAGTTGTGAGTTTGCGTCATGTTGAAAGTCTTCCAGTGATCTGCAGCTCCCGGTCTGACTGACAGATTGTCCTCTGTGTCTGTGTTTGCTTTCAGGGGGGACCCGGGACATCGGTTCAGCCCTCACCAGGATGTGCATGAGGCATCGCAGCATCGAGGCCAAACTACGCCAGTTCTCCATGTGGGTAGATCTGTGTGTGTGTGTGTGTGTGTGTGTGTGTGTGTGTGTGTGTGTGTCAGATGAACAGGAGTGGCCTGTCCTCCCAGTTCTCCATGGCAACCTGCTCCTCTGCCTGCCTCAGCTTTTAGATCCTCCATCCTGGTCCATCAGTCTCTGACTCAATCTAATGACATCATCGTGGCTGAAAATAATAATCCAGATCGTTTTTATAAATACACCCTCGTCCATCTTTGTGCCGCCTTCTTTCTGCTTTTACGAATCCTCCTTACACTCTTCATCACTCATGTTTTACATCCACGTGACCGCAGAGTGCAGTATCAGCCCCAGTCAGTCCTGCTGTGACCACATCCTTTCACCAGCTTTCTTTCCAAGAGCCTGTAAACCTCACCTACCGCTCCTCCTGATCAAAATCAGCCTTCCTCTTTTTCATTTTGCCTTCGCTGCATGAGTCCATTAACTCCACCCGTATGAAAGCAGAGAGTCTGAGAGATTGAAGCTGTAAGATGGGACCTCCAGCTGACTCTGTGAATAGGGATGCAGTAGCAGGAGGATGCAGGGTTCACCTCTGTTAATAAAGTATGATGTGTCACGGCAGACATCCAGTTATTTTCTATATGGCTAAGCAAAGCGTCCCAGATGCCCTTCACCCAACCACCTCCCCCCTCCAGCTCCTCGGTGGGGAGGTGTTTCCTGGCCACATGGGATGTAAAATCCTCTTATTGTCACATTATACAGTATCAGGCTGATAAATCTTAAATAAGTGGCCGTGACCTCAGCAGTCATTTAACTTGGGAATGAAAGCTAATTGGTCCCTTTTCAGGGTTTTTATTCTCTACTTGTAATCACAGTATTTATTCTAGACCAACGTTTCTGAGACTGTGAGGCTGCTGCTGGTGTGCAGATGACCAGGGGGAAACACAGGAGTGAAACTAGTGTTGGACTTCCTTTTAATGCTGGACATATGCACAGCAGCTCATGTAAATCCCAGTAAATATGACCTCATAATATCTAATGGCTCCTGATCTCTGTCAGCCTTTAATTACTAAATGGAAAAATGACCTCAGAATAAATCCTCTTACAAACTGCTTTATGAATCAGCTCTCTTCTTCATTCAAGAAACTGAATACATATGCTTGTGTCAAATTATTGGTAAATCCAAACTTCTTAGAAGTGGCATCCTGGGAATGATCTCCATGCACCAGTTTACTGGTGATCGAGCCCCAATGGAGGCAGAGAGGCTCATGCATGCTCCGGATGCTGTATGCACACTTAAATCTGATCTGTATGCTTAAAAATATCAAGTCCTTTGATTTCTGCACGTGCGTCAGTTCTGTTAGGAAGAAACCGCTGCAGCTAATCACTCTGCTAATGATGCCCACACACACATCTGCATTAATTCCCCACAGATTTAATCCGGCCTTCATCTTTAATTTGATTTGTGTTGTGTGGTCTTTGTTTTTGTCTGCAAAAGGAACAGATTTAACCATGTGTGTGTGTGTGTGTGTGTGTGTGTGTGTGTGTGTGTGTGTGTGCGTGCATGTGTGTGTGCGTGCGTGTGTGTGTGTGTGTGTGTGTGTGTGTGTGTGTGCGTGTGTGTGTGTGTGTGTGTGCGCTTTCAGGGTGTTTCTGGACTGTCTGATCAACCCTCTACAGGAGCAGATGGAGGAGTGGAAAAGAGTCGCCAACACTCTGGATAAAGACCATGCCAAAGGTTACACACACACACACACACACACACACACACACACACACACACACACACACACAACCTCTACATGCATCTCAAACTTCACACGCTGTTTGCATTCACACCGTGTTTGTGTGCGTTTTCCAGAGTACAAGAAAGCCCGTCAGGAGATCAAGAAGAGATCATCAGACACTCTAAAGCTGCAGAAGAAAGCTAAGAAAGGTTTGTCACGTGTGGGTTCACTGCATAAAAAACTGCGGCTGAGGGGCTGCGATATTTTGCTGCAACTTGAAACTGTTTAAATTAAACACTTTGTGGTATTTGTGGGAAAATTCAATCAGTAGTTGTTTTATAGGGTGTAACTGGCATGGAGCAATGTGCAGATGTAAAAGCTAATATCATGTTTTTATGTGTTTCCTTTGGCGTCCCATCATGCTTTGCTCATCCAGCTGATGTTTTCGGTAAGTACACACCCATCTATCCACCTTTCTAGCTCTTCTCAATAATGCAAAAGGCTCAGGAGACTGGTGTTTTCCATTTTTACTTCTCCAATGTTTAGTCTGAGTGTGGTTTTAATATTTCAATAATAAAAAAAGTGTGTTAAAGTTTTCCACGATAATCCAGAGGGCGAGCTTAGAGGGTTGTGAATATATCAACATGGTGAATATGAGACAGTCGCACTCTGACACCTCCAGCTCAGTTTGAGTTTGACATCCAGCCCACTTCGGTCGGCTGAAACATGTTCCCACGCTGTTTAGATGTTTGTGTGACTCACACAACAAAGACTAGAGGCACACTGAACGAGAGTCTTCAAAGGAAATATTTTCATGGCTCGTTCAGTAAAACCGTGTCAACCAGTGTGACTCAGCCCCGAACGCAGCACACGACAGGGTCAGCACCAAATGTTTGGGGTTGTGGAGAGGCTCAGTCAAGCAAGGGAGTTCAAACATCTTGGAATCTTCTTCACATGCGAAGGGAAGTCGGAGAGCATTGGATTGGTGAAGCCACTGTGAAGAGAGCGTTGCTCAAAGGTGCACCGTTCGATTTACCCGTCCATCGACTCTTCACCTCTGGTCATAAAGTCTGGGTAATGACTGAAAGAGTCATGTTGTGACACCTCAGCTGATTCGGATTCAGAGTAAACAGACTACAGGTGTGAAAACGTCCTTAGTTTCATCTGAAGGGTGGGTGGGCTCGGGCTTAGCGATAGGGCGATGAGCTTGGACATCTGGAGGAATCTGGAGGAGTAGAGCTGTCGCTCCTGCAGGGTCAAAATGAGCCAGTTAAGGTGGCTCGGGCTGAATAGATTACTTATCTCATCTGGAATAGGAATGCTTTGGGAACCCCCAGAGGGAACTGGAAAGTTTGCTTAGGGTGCCGCCACCATGACTTGACTTCAGATAAGTAGAAGAGGGCGGGCGGATGAACGGACGCTGACAGAGCTGCTGAGGTTATCCAGCATGTTTGAGGTGTGATGAAGAAGTTTGGAAAACAGCTCCATAAAGACCAAAAGCCCTTATTAATGTAAAATGAACTGAGCTCCTGTTCAGCATCGTCTTCTCGGGCATGCTTCCACGCTGATGCTATTTTCAGATAACAACCTGGAGGTCCACGTTAGCGACGCCCTCAACAGCTCCATCTAACAGCAGTGAACACAGTACGTGCTGAATCCTGTGTAAAGCACCGTTACCTGTGCAGACTGCGATTTCAACCGAGGACCTCAAACTTGAGAGAGCAGAGATCGATGAGGATCATTGTAGATGATGAGAGCTATAACACAGCCGATATCAGTGGTCTGTCTAAATGCAGTGATATCAGGATATAGTTTGATCATTCACAGTTGTAGATGATGCTCCTCCAGGGTCAGGCTGTTAATGCAGAGTAAACCTCTTATTTGCAGGCTCTTAGAGCTGATAGCATGACCGCTGACTTGACTAAATTGTTCTAAAATAACTTTTAGGATAGCATGAAGTCCAGTGGAATTACAGGAATGTGATGTGGCAATATTACTTCTTCACTCTGCCCGCTGAACTCCAAAGGACTACGAGTAAACACCAAAACAGGCTCTGCTTTTAGAACAAGTAGTCCCAGTCTGAGCAATCGCACTGAAACGAGCCTTATTATGACTGGAAACAAAAGCTCGTTGTTGCTGCCAACAAAGGACTCGATGGTTTCCAGCTTTGAATTGAGCTTCTAAGACAAAACAAACAGGAACCAGGGTTGACCCCAGAGGAACCTCAGATGTGGTCAGACTGCTTCAGTCCTCAGGTCCTCCCAGCCTGTTATTACTGCACGAGAGGAAACTCCCTCTGCACTGGAGTGGATGTCACGAGGGAAGAGGACATGGAGAAGTTTCAAGGAAGGAAAAAAAGAGGTGGAGGAACTTGTGCTGGAATGAAATGAATGTAATGACAGGAGACTGGAAAATGAAGGGAAAGCTCTGAGTAAGAGTTAATATTATGAGAAACAGATTGAGGGAAACCACCTTAAGAAAGGTTTTTTATTTATAGCGCTGGCTTTGAGCACGGGAACTCGGAATGGATCGAGTTTAAACAGGAAAAGGTGAAAGAAACTGTTGATGCGAAGCTGGAAACAGCACAGCTGGTCTAAAGCGGTGGGTCATGTGTGAGGTGAGCTCCAGTACCCCATCATAGACACCACCATGTAGTGCTGAATTTAATTGGGTGTTATGGTCCTCTATAGATTTTATTATAGTATCACATGGGATCCTGGAGTTGCTGGAGTTTGAAAATCCAGTTTTGTAGCTGACAGTTTGCACCAGTTTGTCTTCATGTCTCTTTTAAATTCAAATATGTGGATGTGTTTTATATGTGTGTGTGTGTGTGTGTGTGTGTGTGTGTGTGTGTGTGTGTGGCTAAAAAAATTAAAAACCTAGCAACTGCAGGTATCCAGGGTACAACAGAAATAATGTGCTGCTTCGTTGAAGGGTCACCACCGCAGATCATATTCCACTAGCATCTTGTAAATCTTCCCTTTTACTCTCATTCTTTATTTATCCAGGTGAAAAGTGATTTGTGATGAGATTTAAATCTAATTTCCAAGAGACACCTGGGCAATTGTCTCCACCCACTCCACCTTGCCTGCACTCTTGTGCATTGACCTTTTGCTTTGGGTGTTTGACTCCAGGTATTTAAACTCATCCCATTAAGATTTGAATTATTATTGCATCAGTTCCCAATAACAATTATCCGAAGGAATCTTAAAAATCAGAGAAAGTAAGATCCTACAATGAGAGAGCGAGAGAGAGAACCCGAATGACCAGGCGATGTCTTGGCGATGGCAAAAACTCCCTTTTAACAGGAAGAGACCTCAGATCCAGGTTCAGGGAGGGACAGCCATCTGCAGCGACCAACGAGGGGCGAGAGGACAGAAAGACCATGAACCGGTTAGGTTATTGGGTTTGGTAAATGCAACGTTCTCACGCAGACCCCTGATTGCATTACAGTGGAACTCCATGTTGTCCAATCCTTTGGAGTGCACAAGCTTGCAAAAAAATCTGTTGTCTTGGGATTGTGGGTCTTCTCAGTTTGACCTGTATCGAAAAGGCTACGCAAAGGTCAACAGAGGACACGAGGATGAGGAGAAAAGAAAGCATTCAGAAATGTCTCGATTTAGACAAAAAAGGAGGCGATCGTGAGATAAACAAGAACATAAGAGCGATGTTCTGCCCGAGACATCCTGTTTGTTTGAATTCTGTGGGAAACCTGGAATTACGTTCACATTTCTGGAAGCAAGTCTTCACCATTTCTTTCCTCTTTATCACTGAAGCCTGTGCTTGGAAAATTCTTACAGAGAGACGGCGCGCGTTCTCCCGTCTATCAGCCCGACCACAGAAGCCGGCCTCGGATCTCGCTGGAGGAATGAGGAACTTTAATTGCATGTTTATGTCTGTCCTCAAATCCAGAAGATGAGATTACCAAACGATCGCTTTAAAGAGGAGAAACTGAACCCCAGAGCACCATGTGGAGGGGGAAAGACAGCAGTTGTTAGGAGTGAAATTAGCTGATTAAATGTGATCTCGTCACACAAAAGTGAACGTCGCTTTGAGGTTTAGAAAATTGCTGCAGGCATTTTTCAGTCTGCTCTGTCATGTCGTATTTTCATGACAGCAAAGTCAAGAAAAGACTGAGTAATCACATGTTGGTCTGCCTGCTCTCTGCCGCTGTGGGCCTCGGCTGCAAGCGGTTCATGGCACTGTCCGTGGTTTTAACGAATTGGGGGTGCAGGGTGCATTTTGGAGGGGGCCTCGTTGTTGATGGATTAACTCAGATTTTGTTCTCCAGTGAGTGTTTAAGGAAGCAGGACAGTCTGAGGAATCAAAATAAACTTGCATCCATGGTAATGATTCATGTCATGCCACATAATGGTTTAAAAGCTGTTCTCTGGACATGACAGGAAGTTGTCTTAAAGCAGTGTGCTTGGGTAACTTCTTGCATATTTCAGCAAGAAGCTGAAACATTTCAGATCCATCACTAACAGAAGACACCAAAGCAGCTGTTGACAAGCTAACATCCTCTAAAGTGTAGCTGTGGGCTGATGAAACCAGCAAGGAAAGAATTCAGTATTGCACAATGCATTCATTACATGTTATAATACAGCAGTGCAGAAATATTAACTTAACAGCCTCGGGAGACCCGGGTGGCCTGTTTCCGATCTGTGCCGCTATACTCATTGTCAAAAATGGTTCTAAACTTGCTTTCAGCCAACAGCCAAATAAAGAAGGAATAAAGCTGCATTTAAGACTCTGGAATTCTTTTCTGAATTATTCCTATCAGTGAAAGTAAAGACCTGATGCTGTTTTTCAGAGAATCGTTTGGTCAGTAGATCTGGAGGTGGTCAGGTCTGCAGCATAAGTTGTGAACTTTCTTCATAAGATGGAAATCACAGGGTGAAACCTGAAGTTCCTTCGCTAAGCCCTGAATCCTGTTTCGTAGTACGCGGGCAAATGGAAGAAAAGAGTAAAATACGCCTGGATGTAGTAATGACTCACCAGGGATGATCTAAGTCGCCTTATACTCCTGTTCAACATTTCCACATTTCCAATTGGAACATATGAATTTACCAGAATTAACGTGTAGCGTGCTAAGATCCCCAAACACTCGACATATTCAGCGCTCCGGGAAACCCACACCCACAATAGCTGCTCTTGATCAGTCAATGAAACAATGTAAAAATAGTTCAGCTTTGCTCTGTGTCACAAAGTAAATTAACTAATCCAATTACAGTCGCTGTGGGAGATGATATTAAAGCAGATACAGACTCCAGCTCATCAGACTCATGTCGCAACGGCCGTGTCGACACGTGAAATCAGTTTAATCTTCTGTGTATGAAACCGCTTTAGTAAAGACTTGGAGTAAGGGAGAGTTGAGACATTTGGACAGAGTTAAAAAATAAACCAGAAGCATTTCATAAAAGCAGCAATGTAATTTCAAAATGGCAAACATTATTAATGTGTGGTGTGTTTTCAGTGGGATTCCAGTGGTTGTTTGTTTCCAGCTGACTGATCGCCAGAGAGAAAAGACTTGTTTGAGACTTTAATGTGGTTAATGGTTTGTGGGAGGCTCTGACTGTTGTTTTTGAAGCCACTGAGTGATCGTAGTTTCAGAGCAGGCTCTGCTCTTTGTAGCTAAAGTTCTGTTCAGTGAGAATTGGATTTCACAGATGGCTGATAATCTGGCTGCAGCTGTGAGGCTGCCTCCTCTTTAGTTCTGTGTGAGTTTGTTGATCTGAGCCAAGATGGACTGAAGTGATTGCATTTTGTTAACGCCACAGAAACGGTTCCTCTGCTCATGTGTAGGTCTGCAAGAGAGAGAGATTTAGAAAACTCTGGTGTTACCTTTGGGTGGCTGCTTAAGTTTAAAAGTTTAAATCAGCATTTTGAAAGACAACTTTTTCTTTTTTTGTGTATCGTTTTGATTTTTAGTTACTTTTTATTGCAAATAGTCCCCATTTCCTTTCTTTTTAGGCTATTTTATGCCTTAAAGATACTTCCTGTGACTAAAACTTTCATCAGCAGAGGGCAGCATTTTTCCAGAATGTTTGCTATTTCTTCTTTTCTTCATTGCCCTGATTTCCACAGGAGGTTTTACCTTGTGCCCATCCCCCACTGTAAAAGAGAATGTGTTTTAGTGACGGGCACAAACTTTGGAACAAAGCAGGCCCAATTCAAACTTTTTGTTCTGTAGCTTTTGCACCCATTCACAGGTCTAGAGACCGGTTGGCAACTGGTCACTAGGGAAAAATGACTATTCTCCAACTGGTTGGCAAGTGGTTGTGAGGGTCTGCTTGCTGTTTCTAGTTGAAATTGGATGCAACGAGGTATGTGCACGTGTTTGTGTTCAGGCCGTGGAGACCTGCAGCCCCAGCTGGACAGCGCCATGCAGGACGTCAGCGATAAGTACCTGCTGCTGGAGGAGACGGAGAAGCAGGCGGTGAGGAGGGCGCTGGTGGAGGAGAGGAGTCGCTTTTGCTGCTTCGTGTCCATGCTGCGGCCTGTCGTGGTCAGTGATGCATTCAAACTGTTTATGCACAACACAGAAAGATGTTTGGAGCTCTAACTACAGTTACGCAGAAACTCTGCAAGCCTTTGAAGAAACACCTGGCCCCCTTAGATTTGTATGTTTATGCTTTGCTGGACGTCAGCAGCTGCAATCCAAATGTAAATCTCTGACGAACATCAACTCCTACACCTTCTGTGCTGCAGCTCTCTCTTTAAACCTCCTGTGGAGCAGCTGCTGTGATGACGTCAGTCTCAAAGCTGTTTTTTGTGTAGAATTTGCAGCTGATGAATGTTTGTGTGTCTCAGGAGGAGGAGATGTCCATGCTGGGGGAGATTACACACCTCCAGACGCTGACAGACGACCTGAAGATGCTAACCATGGACCCACACAAGCTGCCCGCTTCCAGTGAGCAGGTACTCGTGGTGCTGTGAGGGGTCGTGTGACCACACAATCGAACGATTTGTCCTCTGTTATAAATGTCTCAGTTTCAGCCCCGTTCTGTACCGATTAAAATATTTCAGAAGGGTTTTTGATTTAAGCACGTTCAGTACACCTTCACTCACTCTACCCGCTGATCAGTGGTAACCTCGACACGGAGTAAACACGCCTTCCTTTGACCTGACTGCACACAGACACCTTCACAGAAACATCATAGACGATTCACAGCATTTTTTTCTCTCCAGGTAATCGTAGACCTGAAGGGCTCCGAGTGCACCTGGTCCTACCAAACTCCTCCCTCGTCACCAAGCACCACCGTATCCAGGAAGTCCAGCATGTGCAGGTTAGTTATGTGGCTGCTGCCAGCTGCTTATTATCTCAACAATAGAGGGAGATAAGGTGGTCTGCTGAGAGCCTGTCCTCTGCTGCCTCTCTGTGGTTAACAAGTGGAACTACAGCTTTTTTAAAAAATCTTCGATTTTTTTGAAAGTTTTGATTTATCAAAGAGAAATGACTCCAGTAAATGTTATTTTACCATCATGTCTTATTACTCAGAATATTTCATCTGCCTGACTCATTTTTCGGGTTGATTGTTTATTCTTTCATGTGATGAGCTGAGATTTTAAAACAGAAAATCAGCGAATGACTTCAGAGCTTCTCAGGTTTCCTTCTTTCTGACATTTATTTGTCTCCTCCCGTCCGGCCCACAGCAGCCTGAACAGCGTGAACAGCAGCGACTCTCGCTCCAGCGGCTCACACTGTCACTCCCCGACCTCCCACTTCCGTTATCGCGCCTCCTCCTCTTCCTCCTCAGTGCTGCCCCAGCAGACACCTGCCCGCCTCTCTTCAATCTCCTCACACGACTCTGGCTTCATCTCTCAGGACGCCTACCAGTCCAAATCCCCTTCACCGATGCCCCCAGAGACCCTGCAGGTAACAAAAGTCGCGGCTCAGTGCTTTTAGTCATCGACTCACTGAGAACAGACGCCAAAAATAAACCAGTGAGTTCTGTTTATGATGTCTGCGGATGTTCCCCAGTTCCTACGATGTGGTGTGTTTGTTAGCTGGAAGCCACATGTCGCGTGTGCGTGTCTCAGTAACCTCAGAGAGATAGATGGTTTCTATCTATCTATAAACTCGAGGTATCGTCAAATTTAGAGCCATGTCTAACACTCATAACAACAACATCATCTTTTGCTGTTACTTGTTTAAAAACAAAAAAGTCAATCTCGTCGTCATGTTGGAGAAATGACAAAATCCTGAACGAGACCAGGATATACAGCAACGACATTCATTCAGACGTCATCTGCATCCAGTCTTGTTAAGCGCCTTCAGGGTACAGACACTGGTCAGTGTTTACGTTGTCGAGCCTACACAGGCTTTATTTTAAATAGATCAGTTCCTCTCGCACTCAACGATCCTGGTGCCCAATCAGGTGGAGGTGATGATATCGCCCCTGGCTCTAGCTGTGAGACGCCTCAGGCGGGAATTGGAACTGCAGCACCTGCTTACCACTACGCTACCCAGCTGCATATACATACATGTATATACATTGATATATAAAACACATCATAGGCACTACTCGAGTTAAGCTATTTTAAATACGATCATTTTAGTTTTAGTGCTGTGCCAAGATAATTTACATTAATTAAATATCCAAAGACGGCGCGTGAAGGTGTCCACGGTCTGTTGGTGCTGATGTTTTTTCAGCAAAGATAATTAGGACGTAAAGATTATATGTAGTCAGTTTGTTTGTGCTGATAATTTAGCACATGAACAAAATGACAGGATGTTTGTGTGTGAGAGGAAGGAGACGTTCAGAGTGCGACAGCCTGCTGTGTGCTTTCATCTTCACCTCACCTCAGTAACCCAGCGCGCTGTGACACTGATCAGCCATGCTGCTATTATAAAACTTTAACCAGTCATGAATCACATAATAGAAGAAGACACAGACCTGAAGCTTCAGCCTGCGTTAGCTCTGTTTCTGATTTTCACTCCAACATGACTCACTGTTAAATATAATGAGAAAATACTAGCAGTAGTGCTTTTAAAAAAAAAAAAAAAATCATAAAGTTGATAGTTTCTCTTTCCACCTGCTGAACCGGCTTCTGCTTCGTCTTTGCTCTGTTTGACCTCTGACCTGGGATCAGTGTTTGGGAGATTACAGCTTCTCATTAAATGTTTCATAGATTCACTCCTCCTAACACATCCTAACCCAATTTCACTGCACTTAAACCCGTCTTAATCATTTTAGACGTGCAGAAATCTGAAAACTGCATGTGCATTAATGCTCCCCAGCACTGGTTGTCCTGCTGTTCTAACCTGTTTGTTGCTGCTTCCTCTGCTTTTCTCTCGTGTCTGTGTTTTGATCTGTTTTCTTGGCTTCCCTCTGTGCTTCCTGCAAACTGCTGTCTCTGTGTGCGCTCTGCATGGCGCTGCTGCAGTCGTGCGTCTCTGCTTCACCCTCTCAGTCTGTCACTGTGGGGCCTTCCTCGTACTCCTCTTCTTCCTCACCCTCACACCCCGAGCCACGCTCCGGGCAGCAGCAGGTGAACACGTAGACACACAATTGTGTTAGTGTTTTGTTGTTCTTGTTTTTCCAGGTGAGTCGTGTGTCAGCTTTTATTTTTGAGTGATATGAACGGGAGCCTTCATGAAGCACAAAAAGCCGACTGCACAGAAACGTTTCCAGCTGCTTAACAAATCCAATTACATTCAGTGCTCAACACTGGCAATGAATAAATGAACAATTAAAATATAATCTAGTGTTGGCTGAGGAGGAAGAAATATTCCAGGTTTGATTGGCAGCCTGATAATCATCAACATCCTGAAAACTAAGAACAGCACACGATGTTCACTCCACCGTGAAATGGATTAAAAGATTACTCGCATGTAAAGGGAACCCAGCTCTGTGAGCAATAAAGGGACCAAAAACAAACAGATTTCCCCTCAGGTTTGTCAAACAGAAACATTTACAAAAGCCAAAGAAATCCCAGTCTGGTCTGTTTATGGTCAGTGTGTCAGGGTGAAGAGGTCAGGTTACCTGGTCATTTTACCAGGTAACTGTTCAGAATATATGAGATATTTATATGATGAGGCTCTCAGGCAAACAGTTATTCTAAACTTTTTAAAATCAATATTGAGTCGACATGTTTGATTTACTTGTGAATGCACAGTTGGGACTGAGTGACTTTGATGCACATCTCAGCTACGTCACTAAAACAGGAAACGTGCAGTGAAACCTAATGAACATCACCATATGGTCCCCAGTGATGGTTCATAATTTAGTTGGTTATCAGAACTTATGCAGGGCTCTCCTCCTCCTCCGGCAGGGCTTCACATGGATAAATTGCCAAAACAAAAAACATAACAAAGATCGACTTTCATTATATTTGCTGAGATGTTATTGGCTTAAGTAAAAGTATCTTTAGCGTAGAATAAAATTACTCTGTTGCAATTAAAGATGCATACAGTGGGGCAAAAAAGTATTTAGTCAGCCACCGATTGTGCAAGTTCCCCCACCTAAAATGATGACGGAGGTCAGTAATTTGCACCAGAGGTACACTTAAACTGTGAGAGACAGAATGTGAAAAAAAAATCCATGAATCCACATGGTAGGATTTGTAAAGAATTTATTCGTAAATTAGGGTGGAAAATAAGTATTTGGTCACCTCAAACAAGGAAAATCTCTGGCTCTCACAGACCTGTAACGTCTTCTGTAAGAAGCTTTTCTGTCCCCCACTCGTTACCTGTATGAATGGCACCTGTTTGAACTCATCATCTGTATAAAAGACACCTGTCCACAGCCTCAAACAGTCAGACTCCAAACTCCGCCATGGCCAAGACCAAAGAGCTTTCGAAGGACACCAGGAAAAGTATTGTAGACCTGCACCAGACTGGGAAGAGTGAATCTACAATAGGCAAGCAGCTTGGTGTGAAAAAATCAACTGTGGGAGCAATCATCAGAAAATGGAAGACATACAAGACCACTGATAATCTCCCTCGATCTGGGGCTCCACGCAAGATCTCATCCCGTGGGGTCAAAATGATCATGAGAACGGTGAGCAAAGATCCCAGAACCACACGGGGGGACCTGGTGAATGACCTGCAGAGAGCTGGGACCAAAGTAACAAAGGTCACCATCAGTAACACACTACAACGGCAGGGAATCAAATCCCGCAGTGCCAGACGTGTTCCGCTGCTGAAGCCAGTGCATGTCCAGGCCCGTCTGAAGTTTGCCAGAGAGCACATGGATGATACAGCAGAGGATTGGGAGAATGTCATGTGGTCAGATGAAACCAAAGTAGAACCTTTTGGTATAAACTCAACTCGTCGTGTTTGGAGGAAGAAGAATACTGAGTTGCATCCCAAGAACACCATACCTACTGTGAAGCATGGGGGTGGAAACATCATGCTATGGGGCTGTTTTTCTGCCAAGGGGACAGGACGACTGATCCGTGTTAAGGACAGAATGAATGGGGCCATGTATCGTGAGATTTTGAGCCAAAACCTCCTTCCATCAGTGAGAACTTTGAAGATGAAACGAGGCTGGGTCTTCCAACATGACAATGATCCAAAACACACCGCCCGGGCAACAAAGGAGTGGCTCCGTAAGAAGCATTTGAAAGTCCTGGAGTGGCCTAGCCAGTCTCCAGACCTCAACCCCATAGAAAATCTGTGGCGGGAGTTGAAAGTCCGTGTTGCTCGGCGACAGCCCCAAAACATCACTGCTCTCGAGAAGATCTGCATGGAGGAATGGGCCAAAATACCAGCTACTGTGTGTGCAAACCTGGTAAAGACCTATAGTAAACGTTTGACCTCTGTTATTGCCAACAAAGGTTATGTTACAAAGTATTGAGTTGTATTTTTGTTATTGACCAAATACTTATTTTCCACCCTAATTTACGAATAAATTCTTTACAAATCCTACCATGTGGATTCATGGATTTTTTTTTCACATTCTGTCTCTCACAGTTGAAGTGTACCTCTGGTGCAAATTACTGACCTCTGTCATCATTTTAGGTGGGGGAACTTGCACAATCGGTGGCTGACTAAATACTTTTTTGCCCCACTGTAAATGTGAAATACAAATGTGTAGGGAGTATTTCGGGTGGCATTAGTTGAAGCGAATTTTTGTAAGACTACAAATTCTTTTCATAATTGTTTTGCAAAATCTCAGAAACTGGGAAAGGCCAGTGAAATAAAATACTGATTAAAAAGTGAAAAAAATCATCTGCTTCAAAGAAACTCCAGATGAAATCGTCAGTGCTATAAATCAGGATGTTTGATGTTTGATGTTTGGATGTGTATGAATGCTGGGACCTCACTGCCGCCCAAACATTTGCTTTTTCTGCCGCATGAAGCACCTGTTTTTGCGCTCATGTCTCGTGTTTTCACTCCTCGGTCGTGAGCGTCATCTTTAATTTTTGAATTGTTTCTGCTTCTTCATTCATTCACATTCAGTTGACAAATGGTTTTGACCATCACGGAGCCCAGGACCCCCACCTCCACCCTTCATACTTCTCCTACTCCTCTCCCACCACCACTACCACCACCTCTCCCATCTCCTCGCCCTCCTGTTCGTCCGTTTCACCCACGTGGCCGTGGTCTCGCTCAGGCTGCGGCCAATCAGGAGAGTTCCTGCCTCTCAGCCCCTCGGGGCTTGGAGTGATCCCATCATCCAGAGTCCCGTCCTGGAAGGTTTGATCCTCATTCTCCCCGATGTCCTCCTCTTTTCTTTGAGTTGATCTGTGTGTTATTTTCTCTTCTTTCTTGATGTCAGTTCATTCTCTCAAAAGTTTCTCATTTTCCAGTCAATTCAATTTAGGATCAATTTCACCTGATATTTTTGTTAATTTTATTCCTGCTTATCTTTAAGATTAAAAATTGAAACGTAAACTTTAAAACAACATTGATTATCACTATACAGAGAGCCTTGCTTACCTGTGCTGGTGACAGGCGTGAGTTTTCAGGTTGTCCATTTTTCAGGTACTTTTTTACAAAACTCCTCTCACCACCAGGTGGCAGCATTTTACCTAAAAGCATTAGCCTAGCTGTTCAGCCGAGAACTACAACTTCTACTTTCAAATGTACATAACTTCTAATCCAGTGTTTCATAGCCTGTAGCCTTGTTGTGATAATGCAAGCTCGAATAATTCTGAGATTTTTCATGTTGTGTTTGGGGCAAATCGGATTCTTCATTCATAAAGCTGAGAATGCAGCCCGGTCCTGCAACACCCACCGGACAGAGACGCCTTTAACATGATGCCATAGCTGTTTCCTCACATTCTGTCGACGGGTTCATTCAGATGTCAAATTGAATTGTTGCCCACATGCTAAATGCATTTAAAGTCTTCTGTACATATGTACGAATCAACCACAACATTAAACATCTGACTAATTTTGTGTAGGTCCCTGTTATGCTGTTAAAACAACTCTGACCTATAAGGACCACAGCGAGTGTTCTGTGGGGTGACTGGCTCTGGGATGGTGACAGTCTGGTCCTTTCGGCCCGCTGGGCTGTGGGACAGGGTGTCTGCTCTGGTGTTCTGATTGGATTTGGGATATAAGGACTTTTCCTCAATGACTTGTTCTTGTGGCGTATCCTCTCCTGATGGGGGAGGCAGCTGCCGTTGGGGAGTGTCATTGGAGGTTTTTGTTTAGGTGGGCGGTATGCGATAAAGTCCAATCCTTATGGACACCAGGACGCAAGTAAACGATCGGCGTCGATTCATTTCACCTGTGTGTGGTTTTAATGTTGTGGCTGAGTTGTAAACTCCAACTTCACTGGGAGGTGGAGGCATCCAACTGCAAGGCTGTGGTTTACATTTTTACAGTTTATATAATAGCTTCTACTTTTAAAGGCGTGTTTTGAGGTGCGACCTATAAAATGGTTTGGTTTGCTTGCATAGACCTCTGGTGTTCTTGCAACAGTTTCCAAATGTTTGCTCACAGCAGCAAACATGAGCATTTTTGTCATTTCTATAAAAGAAACATCCCTCTGTTCATGCTTCTATTTGGACGTTTGACTAATGGACAAAATTAACAACAATATTAAAAAACTATTTTACTGTTATTGATGATATCTTCCTGTGTAGGATTGGGCCAAACCAGGCCCGTACGATCAGCCCATGGTTAATACCCTGAAGAGGAGCAAGGACAGGAGAGAGACTACAGATCCCAGCAGCCACCAGGGTGCTGATGTCACCACACCAGGAGAGGAGCCAAACAGGGGCAAAGGAAACAACACTTCATCATCCCCCAAGGTCGGACACAATGACCAGCAAAATGCCAAACAAGTCCTTGAATAGAAAGTCACATGACTAACTGGGAGCATTCTGATTGGACAGACGAATCCCAATAATTCACATATTCCCCTGTGTGTGTGTGTGTGTGTGTGTGTGTGTGTGTGTGTGTGTGTGTCTCTGACAGGTGGACAGGGAGACCCGTGAGGAGCTGGCCAGAGCTCTGGCCCGCGGCCTCCAGCTGGACATCCACGGCTCCAGCAGAGATTCCCTGCAAGGCTCCAGCGGCTACAGCAGCCAGACCAACACACCCTGCTGCTCAGAGGACACCATCTCCTCACAGGGTAAACATACTTAACTTACTCCCACCAGATTAATTAAATACAAACTACTTCACAGTTTAACTCCAGCAAAGGATGCGTTGCTGCTAAGCTCAGCACTAACTTTATTCAAATGTTCACTGGACCCAGAAACAAGCCTGAATTGAATCACTGAAAAACAAACTTCCGTTGTGTCTCTTCTGAACGTCTCAAATCTCGCTCTGGTCTAAACTCTAAACAGAAAAAATCTAATTAAAGTTAACGTGAATTAAAAAGACTTTAATTATATAATATCTGGGGAATGCTTGAGATCATCAGCTGACTCTGCTCTATTCAAACAAATTCTGTTATCGTGCTAAATTCTCCCCCCTCCTGGTCTCTGTAGTATCGGACTGTGACTACTACTCTGTGGGAGCAGATCAGGAGGTGGAGCAGCAGTCCTCAGACTTTGATAAATCCTCCACTATCCCGAGGAACAGCGACATCACCCAGTCCTACCGCCGCATGTTTCAGTCTAAACGCCCTGCTTCCACTGCTGGCCTGCCTTCCAACCCCTCTGCTGTAATCACCCCGGGGGTTGCTACTATCAGACGGACACCGTCCTCCAAACCCAACTTGCGACGACCATCCGGGGGCCTCAACCTGGGCCCCATCCCCATCAAGCCCCCCATGATCCCAGTTAAGACTCCCACTGTGCCTGAACACCCTGGATTCCCCAGCAAAGCAGCGTCAGAAGACGGCAACACCCCGCGGACCCCGCTAAGCCCGGCCACCACTCCTCTGTCACCAGGCAGCAACGGGTCATTGTCACCAAAGTCTGTCCCTTGGGAGATCCAGCACATGGGCAAGGGATCGGATCCTCCAACCCCACCTCCACAGCCCAGCGGTCGGTCATCAGAGTGGGAGCGTCGACCCCTCCCAGAGCTCTTGGAGGAAACAGAATACGCTGAGGTGGAGGACTTTCTGGTGGCCATCCGACGAGGCGTCAAGCTCAAGAAGACGACAACCAACGACCGATCAGCACCAATGATTCACTGAGACTGCAAAGGTTGGTTTGACATGAGCCATTTTGTGTCCCTGGCTGAAAATACTGTTGGAAGGGACACAAAATGGTTAATGCTATGACATCAAATGGATGCCAGTAACAGGAGGAAGTTGCCCAGAGACTCTGATTGAGGATCATTTTAGAAATCTTGTCTTTTAGCAGTGATTACAAAAAAATGTGCATTTTCACAGTTTGGCCAAAGAGTAATAATATTTGCATTTAAATCAAACAAAGACCGAGTCCATTGTCAGCTGGGATCGCCTCCAGCCTCACCTGCACAGGTGCACAAGGAGAAATTTTAAGTAAACTTTCCACAAAGTGTTGACTGGACTTGTTAAGCACATCTCCCTTTAAAATCAGTTCTAGTTCCTGCGCGAGGCCGAGCCAGGAACTCTGATCCGAGATCGTTTCCTCAGGGCAACTTCGATAACAGAGCGAGGGAGACGGGATCATCCTGACGACCGAGAGACGCCTGGACAAGGTCGACCTTGTAGCAGGAAAAAAGAGGCTTAAATGAAATGAAATCCTAATGTTGGGGAGAAGTGAAGGTAGAAGAAGAGAACACTTCTCAGACAGACGACGCTGAGCTGGGAGGAGTGATGGAATATTTTCGAAAGATCAAATCATTATTTGTATGTACATATTTCTATTTTGATGTGTTTGTATGTTTTACACCCTCGTAGTCTCCCATTTCCACTAAAGGTGCCAAAAGCCTGTGTGCTGAATACGACTTACATATTTAATGCTGGATTTTCTTTATGTACAAACATGAGTATGGTGTTTGACAGAGAGTTGTACTTGGACACCACCTGAAAGAGGATTTGTATATGTAGGGCAGCGTATTGAAGAGTGGCGTGTAACCATTCGCAACTAAGGATTTTCTGTTGTTACAGTAGACTGACCTGCATGTATTCAGTTTGCCTCAGTATAAATGATCCTTTTGCCTCTTAAACCGAATAAGAAAACCCCGGCAGCAGGAGAGGATCAGGAACTCTGGATGGAACAACTCGAGGTTAAGGCTGCTGTCCAAACAACGTCCCGGCTCTGAATTTCTAAGCTGAAAACAATACTGCAAGGTGCCGTTGGAGGTTCATTTCCTCTCACTGCGATTCTGTGCTTGTCAAAAGCACTTTGTGAAATTTGAGCAATTTAAAAATGCACAAAAATACAGAAACACCATTAGCAACGCAGCATGGCCACAGCGTGCGTCAGCCAACACTCCAAGTCCATAGCAGTGCAGTAACAGAGGCTACCACAGTTTCCTCCTGTGCTACTGCGTATCTGTAGTAAATACAATCATGTGGATTTGTGTATTGGTCTGGTGTAATAGAAGTGTGCTGATTTAGGAGGCACAGATTTAAACAGTTGTGGATGTTATTTTAGTGAAGTTACTGCTCGGTCAGTGCTTAAATTATTGGCCTGTGACCTGATGTTTAATGCTTAATATCTAAAACGCAGAAAATCTGGTCTATGTTGTATAACTCAGTCGTAGTTAGCACTTTTTACTAAATACTGAAATGTGCAGTGTGCACATATTAAATTGTGTGTAAGCCAGAAATGTGTACAAGTCTAAGGATAGCCGACTTCCCAAAAATGCCAAATGACTGCCCTGAAAGAGCAAGACGGTTGAACACAGTCACTTTGGAAGGCTGAACGTGGTCGGTCGACCCCCCCAGTATTCTGCCTACAAGTATAAACGGTGTCATGTATAAAAATCTCTAAAGAGAGGAGATGCACAACATGCTGGTTTGGAGTTTAGCTTGTTTTTAGTCCCAAACTGTTACTTACTAGCCTAAAAACACCAACTGTTCAGTGTGTGGAGGTGTTTCAGGTGGTGCGGGACACGCTGTGGTAACCATGTTGGAGGTCCAACACTTTATACAGCTATGAAGTCAAATCCTTCACACGCTGATCCACAGAGTGCCGTTCACGTCTTATTCATCTTGGTCCTGAAATTGTCTCCAGTTCAGAGACTGCTCGAAAAAAAATGAACAAAAGTAAAGTCAAATTATTATTAACGCCCACTTCTATTTGAGCTTTGATATATCATCACTTAGAAAAGTGATTCTACGAGTAGTCCTGTCGTGCCTCATCGTATTTTACAAAAATTAAGATCTGATGCTAGTGCACGACTGCACGAGCTCATCCCATCAAATTTAGAGATGCCATTAAAAATAACCAACAGCTGTCAATGATTGGTGAGAACAAAGCTCTAATTGATGTTTTTAAAAACACTGAGCCTCAGCTGCCTGTGGACCTCCACAGTGACACCACACGAGGCCGACGTGACCCACCAGGAGATCCTCTTAGCTGCACACAATCAGACCCTGCTGCATACTAATATGAATATAAGTCCAGTACGTATGTATACTTTAACTGTACTAGCTTGTTAATACATGTCAGATTTTAGCTGTCAGCAAGCTGAAATACACTAAAACTCCCATTTCTACCAAATAGCACTGCTAATATGTAGTCACCACATAATTATTACGTGCTTTAAGCATTTATTAATTTAAATATTCCCATCTTTTTCGTTTGACCTGTTGAGCATATAAAACCTATTAACGAGACTATATTTAATATGCATGTCGTCTTTCGTTTGCTTTGTTTAGCTGAGCATAATGATTTATTAGCCTGCTTCTCTCCTCTGTTGATCCAACTCTTCTGGACCAGGATGCAGTTTAGATTCCTGCAGGATGCAGAAACGTTTCCTGCTGTGTGTGACGGTTGTTTGACGCCCTGTACGACGACCGAAGCCGGCTTCGTTTTTAAAAAAAATCCAGGCTCATTCTCCTGTGCAGGTTTACAAATCCAGTCGTGTGTGGCTGACGCGATAACAAGCGTATGAAGCTGAGTGTTTGAAGACTCTGTAGATGTTTGTCATCGATGATCCGAGTGAGGCCGACACACACTGAGGATCAGAGGAGCGTTAGAATTCCCGTCAAAGCTGGAAAATGATTCGTTTAAATGTGTCACACATTCAGAGCGCACCGGGTTAGAAAAACCAAGTTAGATGAAAAGCCAGCGACCCGGTCCTCAGTGTGTTGAGACGCCACTCTTGTCCCCGAGCTGTAAACACAGCAGCTGTCAGTGTGTCCGTTTAACCCTTTAAACTTCAGCCTTTCATTTTCAGATGAGTTGCCTAATGTCTTACCGTATACGCTTAAAGAAGCTCTGGGTTTGATTTCTTTGTATGATACTCCTCCTTCAGGTGCTCTCCTATAACTATGAGGTTTCCCTCGTGCATTTCCTCAACAGATTTTGATACAGCCACTTTATTTTATGGAAAGTATCAGAATTAGAATTTTGGCCCTTAGATTAATTATCACCATAGTCTCGGGTGCACGTTTTACAAAAAATGCATTTTTAGTCAGTTATCATTTATTGCACAACAACAAAAAGCCTATTTAAAAATATTTCAAATATCTTTCTTGTAAGTTTGAAGTATTATGATTTATTCTGTCAGATGTACACGTACTGTGGTGGATTCTCATTGTAAACGTGGCCACAGATTCAGATATGAAGTCAGTGTTTGTTCATGTCGGCTTTTTATGCTCTCAGATCTTTCAGGCACTGAGAGAGACCCCTCGGCACGTTTAAGCCCCACCCACCTGCCGTTGAGCCTTCTGTTTGCCGGACCCATCCAATCAGCAGAAAGCTGGCTTAAAGGTATCTTAAAGAGGGAGGAGCCAGAGTGAAAAATGCATTTTATAAATCACAGATTGAGGCCTAAACTTTGGGACAGCAGTCCTTTACTTCCCCAGTTTGCTCTTACGATGGTAAATAAAAGGCGGATTTTAAGGCAAACTGCAGCTCTTATTAATAAAAAGACTTTAAATTAGACTTACAAAAACAACCGCGTACAGTGTGTCAGGTAAAAAGTCTGCTCCAGTTCTGATTTATAAAAGTTATTATCCGCTACGCCTTCGTAGTGAAATGTCAAAAACTAAATCCGTTAAAAATTCAGCAACGAGGTTGAGATCAACAGCTTCGCTAACATCACTCACTCACTATAATAATCACTTTAAGCCGATGTACAAGTGAGGTTTAATTTTTATTGATTTTAATAAAAGTAACGGCACATGAATGTAACTTTTTACTGACAAATTTCCCACTAGCCTTGAACTCAGCATGGCTCCTGTAAGAACAGCAGCTTTTCTCCATCTCATTTCAGCTGTTTTTTAAAACCGTGAGGAAACAAACAGGTTTTATTAAAATCCTAAATCTGCAGCAGCTACAGACCTTTCCAGCGCTGTGACGAACTCACTCCTGCCTGTGGTGCTAGAAGTAAAAAACCTTTTTTATTTAATTTTTTTTTACTACTTTTGTAATTCTGTAAATTCTGCTTCATGTTCCTGAATATTAATCATCTTTTTCTATGTAAACCGGTTTTTTGTTGGATCTTGGCTGTAAAATAAAATCGTACGTTCGATGTGCACCTGATGACGAGGGAAACCTGCGCTTTGCTTTTATCGTTTTTTGTTTCTATTTAACTTCATGAGGCTAAAGTAGGAAACCTTTAGTTTGACTGTGAGCTTGGGCTTAAGATAAACGATTGGTTATCTTTGGTCCTACTTTTTCATGCAAGACGTTTTGATTGTCCCTTAATAAACTTATCAAGTACTGACAAATAATTGAGTCTATTTATTCATTCGAGGTTGTTGATGCTCCAAATCACGATTTTCATCGTTTATTTTGTAAATGAATCAGCATCCGATATTACGAAAATCAGGTTTCTTATTCTGATAAAATGATTTAAGCAGAGGAAGCAGGAGGACGAGGACGCGCTGGGAAACGTCTGATATGAATTAAAGACGTGCAGGCTTCCGTCTACGAGTCGATCGACAGATTTTATTTGTTCTGGTGAAATTTAAATCAAGTTCTTTGAAATATAAGGGAGTTATTTTAGGGTTTTACTCTTTTGTTCTTATAAATAAAGACATAAAATGACAACATTTCACCATTATGATTATTTAAAGATATGTTTACAAAGTAAATCTCCAAAAAGTTGATTCTGTTCATCTGGACGTAGAAACGTTTCGTCATCATCCAACTGCCTCCTTCAGTCTCAGCTGACTGCAGGTTTTCTTATAAACAGCACATTTGCATAATGACTGAAACCAGCCCAGTGAGGGAACAATGGGCCGGGAGGTCAGTTCCTCAGTTCCTTCTCATGACCATTGATCAACAACCACTGATCAATGGCCATGAGAACCATTCACAGAGAGCTGGGGAATGGCTGCAATCACAGCACAGTTTACAAAGTGAGTTTTGGGTTCAGGTGAGAGTTTACAAGATTTTCTTAGGATTAAACCAGAAATGTTTTAAAGGAATAAAACAAATATACACTCAAAGTGCTTCACACTACATATTTAACCATAGATTCAAGCAAATGCTTCGGTCTGTACACTTTACCTGCATCTCTCCTCTGGGTGAACATGCAAACTCCAGGCGGGGTTTGAACCAGGAACCTGCTCATGAGAAACCTGCAGTCCAGAGCGCGGAAGAATAAGGATAAACCAAGATGGTAATCAGTGATGTGATGAGTCTTTATCCAGCGAGTGTGCAGAGATCCTCAGTCATACTCATGTCTGCTTCAAAACACCAAGCTGAGTGTTCGACCTCAGCAGACCTCATGACCAGTCAGTGATGTCGCTCGGCAGGTTTTGAGACACGCATACAAATGACGCGATTGGACTAGAGCGATGCTGTAACGACCCCACGCACATTAGGTGGTCCTCGATTGTAATGGGGAGCGAAACGCAGTCGAGCTGTGTAAGCAGGTACGAGTGGGAAAAGGGCTAAAAGTGACCTCACAGTGGCTACATCCATCTTTGCTTTACAGTCTGAGCTCATGATTCAAATGAACGTGCTGTTTTCAGGACCTTTAAACACTGAACGTGAGCTCAGTCCTGCTCGCAGCAGCGTGCTCAGCCTGGAGTCCCCAATGAATGAATGAACGAGAGGTCAGTGAAGCATCACCTGCAGAGCCACAAGCAAACACTCGTATTCATTTACTTTTGTTTTAATTGCACAATGTTGCAAAATACATCCACACATCATCCTTCAACAGTCCAGGTTGTTCGGTACATACTGTACATGCATCAGTGCGCAGCGGCTGTTCCAGACTGTCCACCAGATGGCAGCACAACACGGCATTCCTTTACCCGACAGCCTTACATGACAAACTTCTTGTTTATAGGCTTCAAAGGATGACTTCACACAATTAAATGAAGGAAAATATCATCTTAAAAAAGCAAAACAAACAAAAAGTTGATTAAAATCTTTTCCTCGTGTAAAATAAACACAAACATGAGAAAGCAAACGAGTTCTCTGAAGCATCCTCAGTTTTACCAGGTTCACACAGACTCAGACTTAACTAATCTGTCCTAATGAGACGGGCAGACAAAGAGCTCACTTCCCTCGAGGCTTTTACAGTTAATCCAACGACAAACTTGAATGTCTCCTGCAGTCGAGTCCAAACCCTCATTAAAACACCGTGCAAACATTTCTGTCTGAGCTCACAGCTCTTAATTCCTTTAATTCAGAGGATGCGTTGGGATTCGTGCTTAAAGCGTCTCCGTCCCTCTGAAGACAAACATTTCATAATCTGCTAGAAAAACAGCAGGACTCAAAACCACACATCAGTTTTTATCAGGAAACTTGTGATGGCGGGAGGACGTCTGAAGAATGTAAGGCTGATAAAAACAAGATAATGATGCTGTGATGATCGACCTGGATCAACCTTCATCTCGCAACTGCTGAACCACACCGCAGCCAACGTTCTCTAATTATCCATCAGTTTGCTTTGGATTGCACAAAACATATTGAACAAAAACTGCACATTATTGCACTGATCAGACATCAAAGCCCAGCAGAGAACAGAGGGGTGGAGCCTATCCCAGCTGTCACAGGGTGACAGGTCGAGCACCTCGTAGGGAAAGATGTCTGATGTAGAATGAGCTGATAGAAGACTGCAGGAGGAAGAGAAGTCCTTCTAAACATCTAACAGCCTGAAAATACTCACTGTGTGTTTTAAGCAGCTGGCAAAGACATTTTCACCTATTAGAAACAAAAACAATCTGATTTTTGCCTCTAAAATGTGAGAATCTGAATTATCCAAGTAAGTCTCAGCAGCTCCTGGAATAATAAGATGATTTCTGACAGTTTGTTAAATCTAAAAATGATGAAGCTGCTGATCAATAAGAAAAGAGTCACTGTGGAAGCCCAAATCAAGCAGCAAACAAAACACTGAGACAGGAAGCTGGGGGCGCGGGCGTCTGAGGATGAAGAGGAGGAAACGCCTGACGTGGGTTCAGCGTCGTTATAAGAAGCACCTTAGAGGTCTGTCGACAGCTGGAGTGTTTAATGGTGACAAAGTCTGAGCCACTTCTCTGACTTTGAATCGCACCTTCTCAGGCACCATCTGCAGCTTCAAGTCATCAAACAAAAGCTAACAAAAAGAAGGAAAACCTGGATGCGAGTGAAGCGACCGTGTGAGAGAACGAAGGAAAAGATGGTGGAGAAAGTAAAACAAACAGATACAGAGCGACCTTGGAAAGCTCAGAACGGAGCCCAGAGCTGAAAATAGAAACTTCAGTTTCCCGAGTGTGCGCTGCCACTGAACGCCTCCTACATCTCTAAGCACTCATAAAAACCATCTGACGAGATTACAGAGCTACACAAGTTCATGCAAACACAGAAATCATTCCTCGAGGTAGCAGATGACACGTTTTCAGATTTGCAGGATGGCGGCGACTCGACGGGGAAGTCCGCTCGCTTCCAGAGCAAGTCGTGACAAAACACTTGTTGCTTTGACTCATGAATAAATAGTGTTTTTGGAGATGAAGTCTGTAAATGTATAAAGTGTCTGCTGAAGAGAAAATTTAAAAATTTGTGCTTTTTTCTTTTTTTTTGTTCCTCCAATTAATCAGAGATCAAAACGAAACGTGAGCTAGTGTCTGAAACAGTCGCGTCCGTGTTTCTGCTGTCGGGATGGGAAACACTCGTCGCTGCTACAGCGCCGATGTCTGGGAAGAATAAACCACACCGGCGGTGCTGAGACTGCAGAGGGTTTCCCATCCTCCGAGCTGCCCGGGCGGATTTACACGAGCCGTCTGTGGGAGGGAAATCAAAGTTTTGTTCCACCAGAGAAGCATCGATTCTTCCCATCAGCCCCTGGGACCGAGTCGCAGAGAGGAAAGCCGAACATGTGAATTTCTGGGAACTCGACTAACATACTGATACGGGGGGAAAAAACTACTGGATTAAATGCCAAGCAGCGAAATCAGCACCAAGGTTACGCGTATGTTCGTTTTGCACGGGCCTCTCTCTCCAGGGTCTCCGCCAGCACCGCATCTCCCTTTTTATCAGGTTAAAATTAGGACACATCACAGCGTGAGACTCCAGGATCCCTTTTTTATGCTAAGCAACCTCTGACTGCTGAAACTGTGAAAGGAAATGTGGCGTCAAAACACCGCGTGCAGCAAAACCATTGAAACTGCTCCTGCAGCTTTACTTCGTATCCCTTTGTGAATTTCCACTTGTTCCCAGCTTCCGTGTGGTCTCCTCGCAGATTTGGGCGCTTTAGCTTCACACTGCACGGAGAGCTGAGCTGGTGATGTGACAGCGGGAACAGAGTCCAGGAGTGAATCCATTATTGTGGACGTTTGTGGTGCTGGAATAGTTGGAAAACATGCGGTTGGAGCACAAAGCGACAAACCTTCGATAAGCCATGAAACTGAATGTTTAAAACGTTTTGATTAACGGTGCAAATTCACGCACTGCACCGATCGGCTACCTGCTGCCCACCTGCAGTGACCTAGATCGGCTAAACAAGTTTTTACTACAAACACTGATAAAGTCATGCTGGCAACGAGCAGTGCACTGAGATCTGCAGCCTCACCTGGTCAGGTATGACCAACCGCTAACATCAGCAAGAGATTTTTGGATATTCATAAACTGATATGTGGGATTAAAGCGGAATAGCTGCTAAATTAAACCCAGTTTTCTATTTGTGCTGCTCAACAGAGGCGGAGCAGATTCTCATTTCAGATGATGTGTCACAAAGACGTGCTTTTACAGTCTGAGCCACATCCACACTGGGGCTGCAACAACATCAGATTTTTCACATTATCGTGATTTTAAATCAGCCTGAATTATCAATAAGGATCTTTTTGCTTTCAGTAAATCATATTTAATGCTTTCTCCTTTAGTGATGAGTCACAATACATCCATACAGATGTGGTTCAGTGACTATTAGAACACTTTCTGCACAGGCAGAAACCCGTCACTGTGACCCATCACCTGGATTATGTCTCCTAGTTACTCCTAGCAGGCTTTCAGGGGGTCACGAGTGGACGTTATTGGCATTTATTGTGTGCTTTTCCTCTTTTTTGGCAAATAAATTACTCTGAAAATGTGCGTGCAGGGACTCTGCAGCCATAAAGATTATAACAACTATGCGGCCGTTTCCTCTCTGCTTTTGCGCCCAGAAAACTGGGAATGGGACTGATATGAAGAATCGATGAGAATCGCAGCTTGAACCTCCCGCTGAACCAACAGACGCCGCTTTCTTGGAGCCGACGGTGTAAAAATAACTCTGGTCGCGGTCAGCGGCCAATTACGTTCCCTCAAACTGTACGCCGCCCGAGCAGGATGACAGAGAAACGTCCGACTGTAAATACTTTTTTTTTTTCTTTTCTTAGAGCTGTGACATCAGCAGTGTTATGAAGATGTAGTGGCGTGTTAGGAGGAGCCTGATGGCGCGTCGCCGTCCTCCTTCTCGTCATCGTCGCCTAGGAAAAACAGCGGGAACATCCCCAAAATACAGCCGATGGACACGCCGATGGCCTTACCCTGCAGCAGGAGGCGAAGGAGAAATCATCAGAATCTGTTATCCTCAAACAGTCGGGTGTGCAGAGGTGAAACTAGCTTCGGAAAGTCTGGGCAGCGATGCTCTTATCTCAGGATACATGGATTATTCATGAGGTGGTAGTTTTAACTTCCCTTTCATGCTCTTACACACCTCTGACAGGATCTGTTTGATACGAATAAACTCTGTTTCCTTATTTTAAACACTCATGTGGCTCCACCACAAACTTCCTGCATTTTCGCCCCTTTGAACATTATCTGTTGTGATAAGTGCAGCTGATTATAATCAACACTTTATTTAATAACCTGGAAAAGTGGAGCGCCCTGCTTGCTCTGAGATAAAGAAGCATGAACTCCTGCTTCCTCTTCCTTCCCATTATCCCTCTTTTGTTGCCACTACGAATAAGAACATGAAGAGGATTTAAAAATAAGACCCAAAGGAAAAACCTCACCATGTGAGAGCTGAGCCTGGTCTGCCACATGTCCACCTGCTTGGGCGTCAGATCTGGAACCTGCATCCCCAGTTTGGAGGCCAGAACCTCCACATAACCTGCAAGACTTCACACAGACAACAAATGTGTGTTAATCGCTGCACAGGCATTTAGTGACATCACTTCACCCAAAAATAAAACACGTGCTCGTGGTTTTCCATCCATGTCCTTCATGTGCGAGTTGCCCAGTTTTGGGGACATCAGCTGTGGAGACGTCTGCGATAATTCCTGCAGAAACTGAAATCTGCGAAACGGGCCGATGCAGATCAAGTTTGCCAGCATTCAGTGCCAACGCTTTGCATGCTTTGGATGCTGGTTTAGCAGCTTTGTCTTCTTCCAGACGTTATTCAAACCAAGTAAAAACTTCCATAACTGCTCAACCAACCAAAGGGAGCGTGCAGCCAGCTCACATCCCAGCTCAGCTGAGGCTTACAGGGGTCAGAGGTCACAGTAATAGGAATAGGAAATCCCAGACAGTTTGTTCTGTTCATGTGGCTTCAGCGTTTTCAGTGGGAGAAATGTTTCATCACTCATCCAGGTGATTCTGCCTCGACATTTGTGCTGAACTACACACTCGGGATAAGGCTAGCCTTCTTCTGCACAACTGTTAGCGCAATTAAAAAGGCCGAACAGCAAAGTTTGAGCCTCTGAAGTGAAGATCCTGTTAACATAAACACTATATATACACACACACACACACACACTCAACAGTTTCATTTTCAAACCCGGAAAACAGGAAGAGCTCATAACATGTGTGTATTTTTGGATGTTTTAGTGCCGGAGTAACGATTAAAACTAAACCAGATCAGATCAACAGCTAAAAATCTGTTTTTCATTCAGACT